>NC_082665.1:143539311-144139936 GCF_025265405.1 Mesoplodon densirostris
GGCTGCTGCAGCCCAGATGTCTTCCCCATAGGAATGGAGGTGCCTTGAGGGAGCTAGGAGTCCTGCCCAAAGATCTTGTAAAATAGAAGGTGGCAAGTCACCTGTCTGCAGGAGGAAACTCTGAGCCCTTTATCTGCCATGAAATACAAATTTCCACAGTTAGAGTCTCTCAGTAATGTGCACTATGTTCTATAAAGAAGCAAATGCGAATTGAAAGAACACATTAAGAAATTAATGTCCATGAACACATTAGCATGGATTTTCAAAAATCTGTTTAAGATTCAACAGCCATTTGTTTGTTATCCTCATCTTACAGAGGAGACTGAGTTTCTGAGAAGCTGAGCTGTCCTAGTTTAAACAGCTACGAAATAACAGTGCTTGGAGTTGAACCCAGAGTCTATGACCAGTCAAATGCTCTTTCCCCTATATTCAGTTCTCACCATTTTTTTTTTTTTTTTTTTTTTTTGCGGTACGCGGGCCTCTCACTGCTGTGGCCTCTCCTGTTGCGGAGCACAGGCTCCGGACGTGCAGGCTCAGCGGCCATGGCTCACGGGCCCAGCCTCTCTGCGGCATGTGGGATCTTCCCAGACCGGGGCACGAACCCGTGTCCCCTGCATCAGCAGGTGAGCTCTCAACCACTGCGCCACCAGGGAAGCCCAAGTTCTCACCTTTAAACTCAGAAAGGAGGGTCCTAAGGAATGGAATTCGAGATTAAATAATTTTTTTAAGACGAGAAGTGATAAGGAAATTTTTAATCCATGAGATACTACCAGGGTGGGCTGACCCAGGTGAGCTGCTGCAGGGCTGAGCATGGGCCACTTGTAGGAGAGCTATGAAGGGCTCGAGAGCAATAGCAGAACCTGCCTGTCCAGGTGGTAAGTGTGAATGAGCTGGGAAGGAGGGGAGCCCAGGTATTTCACCCCATGAGTGGTTCAGCTCCAGGTGAGAGGTGCTGGTACAGCAGGGACGTAACTGAGCCCGATCTAGTCTCGCTGGCACTTTGCTGCCTGTGCTTTTCATTCAAAGCTCTTGATTCCCTAGTAGGGGCAGAAATGTTCACTCTGCAAGGACTCTGTTGGATACCATTTCAACAAAAACAAGAAAGCATTATGCAAGGAAAACATTTTCCCCTGAGTTTCTTCGCAAATATGTGTGTATGTGTGGGAGAGAGAAATATGTGAGAAGAACAGAAAAATGTAAGTAAACAGTGCAAATCAAAGCAGTAGGCGAGCTTGCACATCCCAAGACGACAAGGAGGAAAAAAGAGTTATTTCAGCTTTATATTGTTCTCTCTGAATGTTTCTTTTTTGTTCTCAATGTTTTCAAGTCAGAGGCTTGTAAACTTGCCAATTCCTAAGAAATGGCTTAGCTGGACTGCGCTATCTTTTGTTTCCTTCTTCTTAGCTTCAGTCATTCTCTTCTCGCCTGTTTAACTCCCCATAACCTATTTGATCTTCAACTTCTGTGGCTTGAACTTTCCATCACCATCTGGATCCTTCAGTCATCATTGAACATGATTAGCTGCTTAATTCTTACCCCTTGAGAAGGTTACATCCACATTGTGACATGTGGACCTACTAACCCCACCACTGTTTATTCAACTAATCATTTTGCTCTCTTTATCTGCAAGTGGATAAGGAAGGCCACCTTGCCATAAAAAACGTGTTCTTTCTGAACTTGTCTGCATCCTTAATACCAGGGATATAGCTTTCTAGAATGGAGAAATGTGTTGATAACTAAAAAGGCTTGACTGGAAGCAAAATTCTCTTTCAAAATACGGGGTGCATCTCAGTTCTGACTAATATAGCAGAATTCACAGACACAAATGCAGAAGGGGATGCAGCAGGGGATGTAAAGATTGAAGCCAGCTAGATGTAAGAGTAGTTCAGACTGTGGTCAGGTAGGGAAGCAGGCAGCCACCGCTCAGTTCCAGTGGGCTGCTTCCATGAGGGAAACATGGTCCAATGTTGCTAGATCTTCTTAGTTTCCAAGAGAAGCTCATAGGCTGAATTTTTATGTGTGATCTTTTACTGTTAGCCACTAATCCTAACAATTTTCAAGGCATTCAACTGCCTCTCAGCAGCCAGATTACAGTCTCTGTGGTAGGTGAGGAATGAAATAGAGATGCCATGCTGAGATAGCACCATTCACTGGAAAATGCCTGTCGTGTGTGTAGTTTGGGACGTTGCTCCTTAAGTGTGGTCCATTGACCACCAGTATTCATATCACCTGTATTCCAATCTGAATGCATTAGAATTCAGAATCTCAGGCCCCACTTGAGACCTACTGAATCAGAATCTGAATTTTAACTAGGTCCCTAAGTGATTGATCTGTGCATTACAGGTTAAGAAGCATTGATATCTGTATAAGGTGATGATTAGTGTAAGGACAACTTTGATGTTCTGGAAAGGGGCTCCGCCATGTTCACCCACTCTGGGAGGCACCAGAAGAGGCTTATTAAGCTCAAGGAGCTACAGACAGGAAAGCAGCTGAAGGTTGTGGTTCATTTGCAGTCCTCTCTCCCTCATCCTCTTGCTCATCCTCCTTTGCCCCATCCCGGGTCTCACCAGCTGTGGTTGGAGAAAACATGGCTGTTGCTCCCCATAGATCTCCCAGACATCCAAGCCAACAGCAAAAGAGCCACATAAAGGGCTTTAGCAACCTCCTCCACTTCCACTCTATAATTCTCTCTCCTTTTTCTCCCTCTGCCTGCTGCACATTGCCTCACGTACCATCTCTCCCTTGGTCATCATCTTGCTTGGTTTTCTGTTTGTTTGATTTTGTTTTGTTTCATTTCGCCTCAGCCCTTGTCCATCACCCTTTGAACTGACGACTGCCTGCTGGACTGATTTCCTAACCTCGACCTTGTGCTCTCTGATGATGCTTCTTCTGAGTGTCCTTTCTCCTCTCACAGCCACGTAACAGGAGAAACTTGCCAGAGTTCAGCATAGGCTCCGGGGCTAACCGTGGCCACTCTTCGCTACTTGGCAGGAGTCTGGAATGAGACACTTTAATTAATCTCTTCTTTGATGTGAACTGATAATTAACAAGCAATGCTTAATAAGAAATTATGTATGTGGGGTTATTTTTTCTGAAAAATATTCATATTTGAGTCTTGAAGGAAAAACACTATTTCTCTTTTGAAAATAACTCAAAGCAACACCTATGTCAACTCCAGCCAAGTTGCTATGTGGTGGCTTTGTGTGCAGTAACAGAAAATGACTTACTCTTTGGGGTATAAACCTCACATTTTGAAAACGCATTTAATTGAAGATATTCTCTTTGACAATCTCCTTGTGAAAAGTATCCTGCCAAACAATTTTTTGATGTCCTACCTCCCCCAAATTTTCTATGACAATTAGAGGAGAGTCTATGCTGCCCTCACTTCTTGGCCTTGTAGTGTGGAAGGTTTTGGTTTGTGATGGCTCTGGTCAATCTGACTGGGGCTCTTTCATTCCTGCCTTGGCCTTCCTCTCCACCTATCCCTCTTCCCCACTCTCACCAACCTTCTTATTTGATAAATAATTATTGAGCACCTATGTGTAAGTGTCCTAGGGATTTGGGGATGGCTAATACGGGATGGTCCTTACCCTCATCCTAGCAGGAAAGACAGATATTAGACAGTCTATTATACAATTAATCATTTAATTCTATGGTGAGTGCTATGAAGAAGAGAAGGCATGACAAAAGCTTCTATTAGGCAGATCTGACTCTTGCAGGAGGGTCCAGAATAGTTTCATTGAAAGAGTAATGTTTGAGGACTATTTAAAGGATGTGGGCAGGGCAAAGAAAAAACATAAGGGGTAGTCTGGTTTCCCAGGGCTCGTAATAGTGGGGCACAATTATCTGAGGGGGGAAGTGATGAAGAGGTATTAGAACCTGAAGAGATCTGTGTGGACAGGACCAACTGAATTTAGGTGTGACCTTTATTGAAGGACAAAGAGCCCATATAGACCCTGAAGGGAGAGAACTGAAATCATAAAGAATAAATACCCCAACCTTATGCTTGTCTGCCATTTTGATCTCCTGCCAGTGTCCCTTCACCCCTTTGACCTGTTGGTCAAATCAAACCAAAATCCAGAGAATAGGAGAGCTCACTGATAGAGCTCATACATGTCAGTCTCTTGGAGCACAGAGCAGGGTGGAAAGGATGGAGAATGGACCTGGAAAGGAATAGCCACCACAAGTATTCTGGCATTTAATCTAAGAGCAATGGGAAGTCATGAAAAGGCTTTGAACATGGAGATATATGGTCAGATTTGTGTTTTACAATGATTCTGGCTACACATTGGTGGGCAGTGAAGGGATACAAGGAGACAATTTTAGCAAGCATAGAGATATCTGGAGGAGATGTGGCCTAGGCTAGATAGATGTATTTGAAACCAACTCAAGAGGTAAAATAGCAGTTTAGTGATAGATTGCCTACAGGGAGGGGCATGGAGAGGAGGTAGAGATATGTCTAAGATGACCTCCAGTCTTCTGGGTAGGAGTTGCTGCCTTTGCTGAAGAAAAAAAAAGAAAAAAAGTCACTGGAATAACCCCAGGGTTCTGGAGAAGATCCTATGTTCAGACTCAAAGCTAGTGAGTTTGAGGTGCCT
This sequence comes from Mesoplodon densirostris, assembly GCF_025265405.1. Classification (NCBI taxonomy): domain Eukaryota; kingdom Metazoa; phylum Chordata; class Mammalia; order Artiodactyla; family Ziphiidae; genus Mesoplodon; species Mesoplodon densirostris. The sequence continues at coordinate 143,543,910 of NC_082665.1, forward strand.
ACAGGTCCTCCTAGAAGCCAGAACAGGAGCCTGGGTATTAGATAAGGTATAGAGGTTGCTAGACATCCTGTTCAGTGTCATCTGGGAAATAAAAATGAGTTGTTCCCCAGTCTTGGGGAATTCAATGAGTTTTGTGAATGTCTCCTCCCATCTCCTGGGAAGGTGGAGGTATTTGACACAGGCAAGGATAACTTCATCTGTTTGCATTCTATTCCAAAATAAGCATTTGTGAAGGAGCTACTGTCAAGTTAGGAAAAGAGTGCTGGTTAGTAAAATCAGTTCCTGGTGCCAGACTTTAGGTCCTGTAAACCTGTCTTTATTTTTACTTTGATAACTGACTAAATGCTGGAAAGTATTGTCAATTATGAAGTTTCCCATCTTCCTCTCTTGGTCTTTCCTTTTATTTTATTCTTCAGATTTTTATAAAATCATGAAATTTTAGAGTCTGAAATCGCCTTAAAATTTATTTAGCTCCACCCCCTAAATTCACTCCCTCAAGTACACCTGTATCCTTTTCATATAATAAGCCAGCATCCTTTCTGGAGAATACTTAAGGGATGCTTAAATTCCTCCAGGGAAGGAAACTCACTGCTTCCCACCATAGTGGATTCCTACCACACTGTGGACAGTTCTTCAATAGGCTGATCTGACTCTTTGTAATGTCCTGGTTGTCTGGAGGAACATGGATTAAATTCTCTTTCTCCCTTCCAATGACCACCCTCCAATTCTAAACTCTGAGTACCATGTTGCTTCTTGACCTTCTCTCAGGTGGCAAACCCAGCTCTACATCTCCTGCCCATCTAACATGTTTCTAATCCCTCAGTATCTTAAGAGCCATTTTCCAATGGGGTGTTTTGAATAAGAAAATATTTTAGCTGAGATCAGACCAGGTTTGAATACAGTGGAATTAGTATGTCTCAAGGTCTGCACAAGTATACTTTCATCGATATAGATATCTTTCCCCTCCACTACTTCTTTTGCCATAGATCTGTCTTCTCTTATCATCTTCTCTTGTCACGTCACTAGCTTTGGGAATTTTGTGATATTTGTTTGAATATTTTCATTATGTGGGTGAATAAACCTATTAAGCTATTTGTGACCTCCTGGCAAGCTTCTCTTCACCATCTTCTGCTTGGCTACTTGCCTGTTTTTTTCAGGGGGGCCCAAAATTGGATGTGGTGGGGCCAGGGGATGTGGTCTCTCAGTTGTGTGCTGTGCTGACTAGATCCGGTTGAAGAATCATTTAAAGGAGTAATCTCTTTGCCAATGAGGTCTTGGCAAATGTCTATAATGAAATTAGATGAAAATGTATGTTTCTATGTTGAAAACAACCTATTAAAGGCTTCTCTTGATAACTCGAAATCTGAGCCTTTCTCAATTTGCTGATTCTTTGAGGGAGATGGTCTCAAAGGCTAAATGGCATTTTGTGTTTCTCAACAAAAGTAAGAGCTGGAATAACTAAATAAGCCCTTGGGTCATTCAGCAGTGGTTCTCTGGTAATAATATTGTACAAAAGGAGGACTATTATTATACCCATCTTATGGACAAGGAAACTGAGGAAAGGATGAGATAGACAAGTTGCCTAAAGTCAAAGAGCTAGAAAGCAGCAGAAGCATCTACCATAACAGATTTTAACAATCCGTTTACTTCTCTATGTACCTGAGTAGACTGCTCATTATCTTTTTTTTTCCATTTTATGCCTGGCACCTAGCAGGGTTCTGGGTATATAGTAGGCGCTCAATTAAAAATGTACTGTATGGCTTAATAAATAAACTTGATTCTTACCTCTCCCTCTAAGCCTCATTTTTTATAAAGAAGAAAACATTTACTCCTTCTATTGATATGTTGAGTTTTTAAAGATGAAATTATGCTTGATAAAACAGGTGCTTTGTTCTTCAGAGGTATAGAATTGTTAAGAAATGAAATCATTAACTATTGGCCCATTTACTTGGGTGAGTCCTCTGCAGATGGTTCATACCACCATGTCTGTCTTACAGCTGAATTAAAAGCCCATTCAATTCAAATCACATGGGGACATGCCCAACTGTCTACATTTCAGTTCAATGCCTAATAGTGTAAAGCAGTCTGTATGTCAGGTAGGATGGGGGTTAGTAGACAATAAGTAGGGTCATAGATGAAGCGTAGTTATATCAATTGTCTGGTGCTATGTAGACCAGATAGGTGGGTAATTGTCAGAAATGTTCCTATAGATTGGTCAGGCTGGCCCCAGGTAGATCTAGCCCTGGAGTCTGGTCATTTAATATTATGACAGGGACAACTTGGGAGTAACAAGATTTAACAAACCAAATGGCCTTTTTTGGAAATGCTTGTGTTGCTGGGTTGATGGAGAACAGCAGTAGTGATCTCAAAGCTCAGGATCTATAGGGGAATACATCATTTCTTTATGGCACTAAATATTTTATTGTTTTCTTGTTCTCTAAATCATTTGGGTGATTTTTTTCTATATTTGATTAGTTGGTAAACTCTGTTATTAGTAGAGAAACCCATGAGAACAATCTGTCTATGGGCTCTGATAGTTGATTTGAAATATTCCAAAAGAAATTCACTTTACAACTACAAAGGAATTTCAAGTAAGAAGTTGTATTACATGCATCAGAAGCAAAACAGACCATTGGAAACTCTCCATTCTAGATCAAAAAGTTTTCAAAAATATATTGACATGGTTGAAAAAGAAGAATCAGGGCAAGGAATTAATGTTTGATTTTCATCACTCACAAGATATATTGTTCATTCTATCTTGTCACCAATAATGATAATATATTTTAAAGCCATAACAGTGAATAGTGTAACATCCTACTTTGAGCTAAATATGTTTTATACATCTACATTATTTATGAGCTTGCTACTTGCTGGAAAATTCATCTGATTGGGGAAAATCCAGAGAGTTGCATTTTCTTGTTATTTACATTCTGTTGCAACCAGCAGTTGGCTTTAGGGTTCCAAATGGTACAGCTGAAGAACATAAATATGCTTTAGGGAATATGAAAAGGGATGAAAAGTTTTCTGGGAATAATAGATTAGGCAAATTATATTCAAATCACAGGTTCTATTCCCTTTGCTGAAATCCTAGGCAGCAGAGCGTCTGTGGTATCTGCCAGTTCCGGTAAAATCTCTTTAGGAGAAAACTGGCATTCCAGTCCTGGCTCCCCTACCAGCCGAGTTCATTGTGACTTTGACCAAGCCACTAACCTAGGTGAGTCGTGGTTTTTATATTTTTAAATAGGGATTCTGAGTTGAATAATTTTTTAAGGTTTTTTTTTTTTCCAGATCTAAACAACTGGTTCCAAAGTGTTTCAGTTTCACACCTGAGGAAAAATGGTGGAGCAAGTGCTGTGAGGCGGTAATAGGCTGCTAAGCTCCTTGTGACGGTTACTTCATCTGTGAAAGTAGGATAATGGAGCTTGATTTTATCCACCTCCCAGGAAGGGTGAGAGCAAGTGAGGCAACAGTCATGCATGTGTTTTTAAAGATGAAAAGTAGTGGCTAAGGGGCTAACTGTACAGGGCAGCAGGCTCCTCTCTTGCTGCTTTAGCCTGGATGAATTTCATAGTTAGAGATATTTTGTACAAGCTCATTTGTTATTAATCAAAGATTATATGTATATATGTGTATACATATATGTGTGTGTGCATGTGTGCATTACACGTGCACACACATGTACATACACGTATTTCTACTGCCAATCAGAGCTTCTGAGTTGATATAGTTCAGCCCAAAGCAAAGAAATGGGTTGTTTTATTTAACAGGCATAGTATTCCTTTAACAGACATGCAAATTTCTGCTAAGAGTAAAAAAAAAAAAAATTAAAAAGAAAAGCTTGAAGATACCCTTTATCACTTTTGAAGACTCAGTAAAACTTTGCAGTGACCAGCCTCAGATGTGATGAGACCAAAGCAGTCACCCAGCTCTTTCCCTGTGTCAGTGAAGGGTGGGTCTCTGTACCTAGGACAGAAGTCTCCGTGGAGCTGTAAATCAAAGGCATAATGGAAATCTGTTAAATTTTACATTTTACTGGGAGAGACATTCTTTCACTCCCTCTTCCCCACCTCTTTTTAAATTTTCTTCTACAAAGAGCTCCAGATTGGAACTGAGAGGTGACAGTACCTTGAACCTTCATATGTTATTCAATAAGCCTCATCACTCATCCACAAATCAGCAGGGAGACTAAGTCACCATGCAGTGGGTAGTAAGTATTAGGTGCTTATCTGTATGTGAACCTGTATTAATTGCATCTCAAGCAAGCTCCATGTGGGAATTCAAAGTGCTGCCTAGAGTTTACCATTAGAGCCAGAATGTGTACAAGTGTCTCAGTGATTTTGCTTAGTTCGCAGCATCCTCATTTAGGGTCTCCTACTCCAAGTGTGGCATGAAACCAGCAGCATCAGCACCTGGGAGCTCATCAGAAAGGCAGAATGGCAGGCCACACTCTACTGGCTGATCCTTAAGTGATTGGTCTGGACACTAGAGACATGATGTGGTGATTTAGAACACTTGTTCTAGATCTGGCTGCATAGTGGAACAGTGGAAGAACTTTAAAAAAAATACTAATGTCTGTGTCCCACCTACAGAGATTCTGATATACTTGGTCTGGGATGTAGCCTGGGCATCATGATTTTCAAAGCTCCCTATGTGATTCTAATATGCACCAAAATTTGAGAACCATTGAATTAGACTATATAGTAATTCATAGTGGAAGAATCCATCACACTAAATTACCCACCTTTCATTGTCCACACCTCAGGTGTTGCCACCCACTTGCTTTGGTGGCCCATGTTAACTTTTCCTTAGTGACCACCCCACCCCTTTACATGACTACAACTCGTGTCTGACCCCATTGGTCCTACAAGAAATATGCACCTCCAGTGCTTTCTTCCCCCAGACCATAGTTCTCCTTTCTTCCCCTGAGTTACCCCTTTAGCTTTCTTACCAAACTTGTGATTTGACACTTAGTAGTCCAGTTATTTATACACTTAGCTTGTCCCTTCTCTAGGAGCTGTCAGATCCTAGAGGGCAGAAGCCGTATCAGATTCATCTTTGTAACCTTTAGTATCTAACAAGGCTGGGTAATATGTGCTTAGAATGGAGACGGGAACAGAGAGGGAAGAAGGCAGAACAGTCCAGATGTGCTGTCTTTCTTCAAATTAGTCAGGTAAGATAGGCACACAAAGAATGCATGAGCGGAATTTAGGATCTGGATGAAATAAAGAAGAGAGATTTTTTAACCACATCAGAGGGCGGACAGTGGGGATACAAGTTGAAAGAGGAATGGCAGCAAGAGAGCAGTGATTATATCCAGCAAGTGTTAGGCATGGTTTTCTGAAAGGAGAAGGCAGGGTGCCCGGGTTGTAGAGAGAGCTGAGATGACTCAGAGCACTCTAAGGGCCAGGCATCCCTGGCTGCTGGCGTAGGCTGACACACTGCAAGGGAGGTTGTCATTTAGGGTACCTGATGCCTTTAGTGAGTGTGACTGACTCCCACACCTCCTTCACTGTTCCTCTCAGTCTCCTCAAAAGCAATCCTCTTTCAGCCCTGGATGAGCCAGCGTACTCCCAGAAAGTGGATCTGAGTAGACACGCAATTAGGATGCCTGGTCAAGCTCTCACCTGTGTGTAGTTCACCCTTCAGTAGATCTCAACTTCTTGCTGCATTTCAGCATTGTGACTTCTGCGCATTCCATATTCATGCTTGGGATGTGTATCCCATTTCCTCCAAGAACTGTGAAGCACTTAACAGGAGGGTAGCTTGTTTCCCTGCAGGCAACTATGTAGGTTGCTATAGGGCCTCTGGGGAGGCCCAAGAAAGTGACAAGTTGACAGGCAAGTGGGCAGTAGAGTATGTGGAAAAAATGGATTCGCTTAACTTTGTTCCAAGGATCCCACAGTCGCAAAGCCTCAGACTCCAGCCATGGTTAAAAAACAGTGTATTTCATCACAACCTCCTCTCTGCACCCTTTCCATTCTTGAAAAGACATGGTGACCATGTTTTCTTCTAGGCCCATAGGAAGCCTGATATAGAACTGACTTAAAGGGAAAATCATGGAAGGTATGGTGCTTTCCAAACCCTCTTACAGCCAAATTTGATGCCGAAAAGCAAGGTCTTCAAGGCATTCCTAACCCTTAAAAAGCTGGTCCCTTTATGTATCATGCCAAAAACATTCTTTCAGAAACAAAGAATATAGTAATGGACTTTTAAAATTTGGGAAGCCAAGGCAAAGATATCTTAAATTTTCTACTCAGTGTCCTATACTAAAAAGTAGAAAGGAACATATATTTAAATCTCATTTCTACCCTTAGCTGGATTTCCTTGTCTGTAATATAAGATTCCTGATAGCTGCCCAACTGGTGTGTGTGTGTGTGTGTGTATGTGAAGATTTAAAAAATACAGAAAATGCACTCACGTGGGAGGTCTACAGAGTAGGAACTCAAATGTTCATATGTTCATTGCCTTCCTCCTTCCCCCATTTTTATTCCTAATACTTTTATTCCTTAAAATCTCAGGGCCAGAGAGCCACCTACCCAATGACAGTTCAGCGCCTTGAAAGAATTAAAGTTCCATGGGGTTGGCAGCCAAGAAGAAAGTAGGAGAGTAGAAGCCATGGGGGTACAGTTGTCTTGCTGATGGCTGTTGCAAACAAAATTTTTGCGTGGTCAAATGTTCCGGCATAGAATTTCCCAGCCCTGACACACGCATTTATGCCCCTGACAGCGAAACCTCCCCTCATCTCTCCTCTTCCTCTTACCCCCACCACCTTCCCTAACCAGCCTCCTCTTTCCACTTAGGGACAGAAAATTTGGATACAACCTTTCCCTTCCTCTACTCCTCTCTCCCTCTACACCTTTCAGAGGAAAGAGGATTGAGGGCAAGCAGTCTGCACTCTTCCTAGTTGCTGGTACAAGATATCTGATAGAGGAGCTGGACAGGAGCTCACTTGTCACCATAGCAAAGCTGAGTGGGGCTTCACCCGATCTCCTATCTTCTTTTAACATGGCCACAAGCCACCCAGTTGATTCCTTCATCCTCCTCTTCTCCTCAGCTTTCACTAAAACAGAAGGAACAAAGTCTTGGGGCTGGTGGGAAAACTAGAATGGGCCAAGGGGTCATCTAGTGTATGAAATCTTAGCACCTGACTCAGCTACAGCAGGGCCCACGGGCTTCATGGGCTTCTTGGGGCCGAGCAGCCCACTCTGGGTGCTGAGATAAAGGCCATAAATAGAGTCACAGTTCAGTCAGGACAAACCTTTCCCCGCCATCTCTGCAGTGGGTGGCAGACGGCAGATGGTTTCCTGGATTGCTAAAGGAGAGGTTTCATTTTTTGGCCATTGTATTTTTATTGATCCAAGAAGAAACCACCTTCAGTAGGAACAGTTTTGCATTCTAGGGGAGGAAAATCAGTAGTTTGGGCATCTTACATATAGATGGGATATTGCTGGCAGTCTCCTTCTTACTTGAATGTATATTTCAGATTCAGCAAATACGCCACCTTCCTCTCAAAGCCTTTCCTGCGTCCCCAAGAGAGCTGCTTCTCCTCTGTGAACTCAGTGCATTTGATCTGCAACTCACCTAGGACACGTAACACTTTCTATCACGTATTCTGCTTTTGTAGGTGACTTGTCTCTCCCTCCTGAGGATGGAAATCATACCTAACTTATCTTTGCATTTCTCATAAGCCTTAGTAAAGGCTTTTATGATATTAAATACTATATATATAAATATATATATAGAGAGAGAACTTACTATCATATATATGTATGAGTTTATATATATAAAAACGTGTGTGTGTATACACACACACACACACACACACACAAACTGAGAAACAGTGACAAAAGAGGAGAATCATTTCTTTGATACCTAGGAGCAAATGATCCTACAGACCCTTTAAGGCCCATATAGTTTCACCTAAAATCAGACTCACCATCTCACGCCACTACTCTTGACAAAGCAGAATTCTTATTTTGTAACTCCTGTTTGTGAGCCCCCATGAGATGTGAGCTTCTTTACAGCCTTCTTCCCCACATCTTTAAGATCAACTCAAGTCTCACCCTAAACCCCCTTCTGGAGATAAACCCGATTTCCCTCATAGCCAAACCTCCCAAAAGGATGGGTATGTTGCCTGTCTCAGTTTCCTCATTTTTTCCATGGGCTCTTCAACCCATTCTAATCTCGCTTTAGCTCCCACATTCCTAATGACACTCAATGAAAGGGCTCACTTGGCCACATTCAATCCTACGTATCACACCCTCCTTCTTGAAACACTCTTCTCTTGACTCTTGTGACACTCTACCAGATTTCCACTCATGTCTCTGTGGACCAATTCTTTGTATCCTCTTTTCCTCATCATCTCTACCTCATCTTCAAATGCTGGAGTTCCCAGGCCTCAATCGTGGGCCCTCTTCCACTTTATGTTCTCTTCACATTTTCATTCACACCCAACGCTGAATACCCAATAGGCTCACCAGCTTCTCAATCTCAACATTTCTCAAGTTGAACGTGTAATCTTTCCTATAAAATAAAGTCCCCCTTTATTGTTCCCAGCTAATAGAAGTGTGGATATGTGCAATCTGTACTTCTGTCCATAGGACTTAACCACAATACTGTTAAAATAATAAATTATAAATTAGCTGTTAAACATCTGGCGCCCCCAATAAAATATAAGCTCCCTGAGAGGAGGAATTATGTCTGTTGGTACGTATTTGTTGAATGAATGAGTTAATGGGCAAATTAATGAATGCATGAGTGAATGAATTTGGCTAGAAGACCTTCCCAATTCCATCCATCCCAACATTAGTAAATTATGAGTTCTCTCATGGAAACAGAGAGCAGATTGGTGGCTGCCAGGGGCAGGGGTCAAGGGGGAGGTGGGAGAAGTGAGTGAAGATGGTCAAAGGGTGCAAACTTCCAGTTATAAGATGACTGGGGATGTAATGTATATCATGGTGACTAGCGTTAATAATGCTTTCTTGTATATTTGAAAGTTGCTAAGAGAGTAGGTCTTAAAAGTTCTTGCCACATACAAAAATATTATAACTGTGGGGTGATGGATATGCTAACTAACCTTATTGTGGTAGTCATTTTGCAATACATACATATATCAAATTATCATATTGTATACCTTAAACTGACACAATGTTATATGTGAATTGTATCTCAGTAAAGCTGTAAAGAAAAAGAATTTATGGGGCTTCCCTGGTGGCGCAGTGGTTGGGAGTCCGCCTGCCGATGCAGGGGACACGGGTTCGTACCCCGGTCCAGGAAGATCCCACGTGCCATGGAGCGGCTGGGCCCGTGAGCCATGGCCGCTGATCCTGCGCGTCCAGAGCCTGTGCTCTGCGACGGGAGGGGCCGCAGCAGTGAGAGGCCCGCGTACCGCAAAAAAAAAAAAAAAAAGAATTTATGACTTCTCTAGTGGGGTATTGCTCTTGAATGCATGCCCCAGAAAAAAAAGAAACTGTGAGATTGAAACTATCCATGAAATGTGAACAAATAAATAAAGATGCTTATCCAGAGGAAATGTTTGAGTATAGAAATCAGAAATTTAGGTGCAGGTTATAATCTTTGTTTTGCTATCAGAGCCTGTTGGTGCTGGGCTTTCCCACTGCAGAGTGAGGTCCACGTAATGGTCTGTTTCACAAGCTTTCACAGGCAGGAATGTGGCTCTTCTGACAGTTAACAGGCCTGGTCCACACAGCTGTTGCCAAACTGACAGCAATTCCCCTTGCATATCTCTAGCAATTCAAAAAACTGCTTTTTCCAGTAGATCTATTCATAGCTTGATCAAGACTATTTTTTAAAAAGAAGATGTATTCTTTTTAAAAAATACCGAGAGAGACTAAGATGGCATACTTAAAAATCATCCAAGCAATTGAGCCTTCTGGAACTTTTTGTTTTGAAACATTTCTGCAACATACCTTTAGGTGTGCAGCTTTAATAGTGTGAAACAAGTTCATGAAATTCAAAATCAGTACGTGTGTCACAAACACTCAATAAAGTGAGTATATGGAGCATTTTGTAGGACATTTCTTCAAATTCTCTTTTACCCAATGCCTTCTATAAGTGACATGACTGCCATCCTGTGAAACTCTACTCTTTAAAGGCAGGTCATGGATTTGCACCTTTGTATCCTCTGTAGCATAAGCACTCTGCTTTTTAAAGAATAGCACTAAGTGGATATTTGTTGAAATCAATGTTATCAGCAATTTTGCTTTTTATATGGCAGTTCTGCTTCTGCCCATCCCTGTGACCTGGGCTGTCCCTAAGCACAGGCTGACCCCAGAAGGACATCTCACTTGGGTCCACCATCTTCACAGCATTGCGTGCACTGGAACTCACTGGCTTCCCTCTCCCCATCAGACCACATCTTTCCTGTATCCTGAGCCATCTGAAATAGTTTCTGTGAAGTGCTGATAGAACATACCACCCTGCGAGAATGTGGTGGTTGCTAATGGGTTCATTTTTTTATCCTCCCAGTTAATATAGTTACAATTAGTTAGTTATAATAATGTAGCAACAATAACAATAGCTATTTATTTTTTTTAAAAAGTGCCTGGCACATAATAGATACACACTAATTATTGACATTATAATTATCAGTGACAATGACCATTGTTATTGGTAATAATAACAAAATGATCATTCTGAGCTCATACTACACTGGGCTTTTTCTGTTTTTCTTGCTTTTTAAGGTATTATCTCAAGGAAGATATTGGAATTATAGTTATTTTGTGTCGAGGAGTTGATTTGGAGTAAACAAATCATTTACTTTCTTTTTTTAAAAAAACAAACTGTGTGTATAGGGGTATGTGTATATGTGTGTGCATGTGTATGTGTGTGTGTACATGCACATGTGTTTCTCTTGATTTCAAAACAGTTCCCGAATTTCTATAGAATGGTGGTTGTGTCTGCAGATTTTGGCATCCAATTGCCTGGGTTCAAATCCAGCTCTGTCACAAGCTAACTTCTGTGACCTTAGGCAACTTACTTAACCTCTCTGAATCCTGATTTTCACCTTTGTAAAAAGGAATAATTATAGTACATAACTCAAGTATTATGAAGATTAAATGACATAATGAATGTCACGTCGCATAATAGCACTCACTAATGTACATTGTTTTTTTTTATTATGACTGTTATTTAGAAAGAACTGAAAAATGCAGAATAGGAAAAAAAAAAATAGTCACATGTCATTTTATAACCACTATTAACTTCCCAGACTATATGCTTCTGACCTTTTTCTGTTTATATGTGTGCTTAAATATATTCAATTTTTATAAAATTAGAAATTATTATATACTACCCACTTTATAATTTGCTTTATCAATTTACTTTTCAATGCCTAATATACACTCTTGTATATAGTATTAATAGTTGCATATTAGTTCATTATATGTGTGTTCTGTAATTTATTCACTGGACATTTAGATTGCTTTGAATTTTTCACTCATGAATAGTAATAATCTGAAATAATCTAAATACCTTCTGGTGTGTATTCAGATTAATTTCTTGGCAAAAATTCATAGGAAATCATTTAATAAGCTACAGAATATAAAAAATTTAATACTTTTAAAATAAATTGTCAAATTGGCTTTTATAAAGACTTTAATTTTATTTTCATCAATAGTATATGAGGCTTCTAGTTTCCAAGTAATCTTCCCAAGTCTGGTTAATACATATGCATGCATATATTTTTTTTATCTTACCCAATCTAATGGCTTCTGTAGGGCAATATGGGGCAAGTCATTTTAATTCTGAGGCTCAGATTCCTAAATTGTAAAATTAACTAATGGGTATAGAATTCAGAAATATAGTCATAGGTCATAAAGTTGATACTGATTCCAGAGCCTATCCATGCTCCATATTGGAAGTGTAGCTCAAATGAGAAAGAACTGTGGTGAAGTCAGGGTAACACCAGGTGAGGCTGAAGGGATGACTATCGGAGAACATTTCCCTGGTAATGTTGTGACTGTCCAGAAAGTCTCAGTGTTCATCAGACATGCAGATTCTAATTCAGAGGGTGATGTGGATAACATATATAATTAAAATCTATGATTATATTTATTGCCATCTGCCTTGCTATAAAAGACATGCTCCATAAGGACAGGGATCTTTGTCTTGTTCACTGATGTATTCTAAACACCTAGCACAGAGCCTGACAATAGTAGGGGTTCAGTAATAAATATCTATTGAATAAACAAGCTGAATGACTCTACTCTTAAGCTGTCCAGAGGCTGCACACCCTGGTAACCAGCAGAATGCCCTCCCCAAGATAAGTGTAGGTGAGCTGCCGTGATTGAGGCCTCTTCCCAGAAACCATTGCTGTGTCACATGACACAGGCTTTCTCAGATATGTTAACACTTGCAGCCTAGTTAAGATTCAGCCTCCCCTGCTAGAATCCACACACTTCACAGCAATATTGGGTCTCTGCTCAAACCCATGTTGGTTGTCTTAATAGTTCAACTCATGGGTAGTAGTATCTCCAAGTTCTTAGGGATACTCCATTGCTGCGCCTTTGTCCTATATAGAACAACCACCTTATGGACTAGTTAAGAGTATACTGTATGAGATAACATATAATGTACAATATAGAACTGTTCATGTAAGCAATATGACATGGGAATTAAAAGCCCGGGATCTGGGTCAAATTCCTCAGTTCAAGTCTGGGTTCCACAATTTAATAGCTGTGTCACTTTGAGCAAGTTACTTGATCACACAGTGTTCAGTTTTCTCATCTGTAAAATGCAAATAGTACCTACCTTGTAGGATCAATGTGTGTATGAAATGAGTTAAAACATGTGAAGAAATAGATATAGAAAGTGAATATTACCTATTTTGATAATTACTATTAGCAGTAATAATCTCATTGAGAATTTACTATGTGTCAAAACCCAAATTTATATTACCTCAGTTAATCCTTAAAACAGCTCTGTAGACTAACCATAATTGTTATACCTACCTCAGAAGGTTTTAGTAATGCCCTAAAATCACATACTAGTAAGTGGTAGAAACTGGATTTAAATGCAGGTGTGTCTGAAATATTCTCTCATAGAGAAATTTTTCATAAGAGAATTTGAAATATCCACATTGTCATTGTCATTAAAATTTCGAATATCTGATTCCTAGTCTTTTTAGTCATGCTCACAACCCTAGAACATTTTTCAAGAAACTAATTTAAATACGTGTGAATATCTAAGCAACAGTCTATTGGTCTGAGAGTCAGTGGTTTCTAAGGACTCTTACAGTCACTTTTAGTGATTCTACCGTGGTCCAGTTCACCAATTTTTGTGTTTCCTCCACTAGGATTTAGAAAAATCAGTTAATTAAATACAACTTAAAAGCTATAGGGTGGCAAATGATGACCAAAACAGATAATTTGCATTCCATGGGTTTGGTAAACATAATCTCATGAAAAGAATGGCTTTCTTTGCAAGATCAAACTGTAACCATTTCAAGATTCATTTTCAACTGTGTTGAAGTTACAGGCGCTCTAAACCTAACAGTGATTCTCTACCTGGTGTGGAAGTGTCCTGACACCACCAGTAGTAGAGACTCATCTATTGTAAAGTAACTGGTTGACTGAGTGCCCTGTGAGTGGCCAGTATCCTTCTCATCACAGTGACAGACTTGAAACTTGAACCCTTTTCAGACACTCTAGCAGACAAAACAGTAAAACTGAAAAGCAATCCATTTACAGATGTCAACCCAGCCACTATATTTGTGGGTATGATTTGCTATGCCATATTTCACAGATAAGTTTTTATATCCTTGAGATTTGTTTTCACTGAAGTACAGTATAAAATGTTCTTTTACCTTTTGCCAGGTGAATAAATTGTGATATTTAGTACAGTGTACTGAGAACTAGCATGGCTACAAATAGGCAGAATAGTGGTAATTTGTGCATCATGCTTATTCAGGAAGCCCATTAGAATGTCAGCTATGATGGCATGGGTTTACACAGGATTCAAGTTGATGTTTGAAGATCACATTTTTCTCTTCAACAGGTTAATTATGTATGGCTTTGTGAAGGCTATGGTATATGCTGACCAGCTGAAAAATGGAGACTTTCATTTCACTGACTGTTTGTTTTTTGGTTCACTGATGTCTGCTACGGATCCAGGTAATTGCCCAAATGATATGTTTCCTTCTTTCTAAGAGTCAAACATTTAAATTGAATTTTTCTCTAATGACCATCACCCGAGTCTACATAATAATATTCCTTATTCCTTTTCACTTGCAGTTGACATATCTGTTAGTGATTACAAAAAAAAAAGAGAAAAGAAACAGGTGAATATTCAAACACCTCTCAAAAAATAGTTCTGAAAGCAATTTCAGTAATGGGAAAGACTCTTGAAAATTCATTACTAATTCATTCATATGTAACCATTTTGAGCTGTGGTCCTTAATTTCTCTCTATTTAACTTTCTTCTTTCAAAAATGCTCTATTGGGCTTCCCTGGTGGTGCAGTGGTTGGGAGTCCGCCTGCCGATGCAGGGGACACGGGTTCGTGCCCCGGTCCGGGAGGATCCCACATGCCACGGAGCGGCTGGGCCCGTGAGCCATGGCCTCTGGGCCTGCGCGTCCGGAGCCTGTGCTCCACAACGGGAGAGGCCGCAGCAGTGGGAGGCCCACGTACCACACACACAAAAAAAAGCTCTATTGAATTAAATGGTAAAAAATAATTTTTAAAATTGTTTACTATGTAACATTTTAAACATATTAAACATAGGGAGAATAATAAAAAGAATTGTCATATACCCTTAAAATTATCAAATTATGATGAGTATCAAATATGGCCAATGTTTTTATGTATACCCTTCTACACTCCTTCTCACTATGACTGAATTATGTTAAAGCAAATCCTAGACAGTATATCATTTTATTTGTAAATGTTTTGAAAAATGACCATTGTCATAATGAAACCTAAAAATATTAATAATCTTTTTTTAATATTATCAAAGAGCTAGTCTCTGTTCAAATAGCCTCAATTGTCTTTTTGTCATTATCATTATTAGTTTGTGCAGTAGTTTGTACAAATTAGGACCCAAATAAGGGCTACACATTACAATTGATGGATATGATTATTGAGTTTCTTTTAATCTATATGTTCCCCTTCCATCTTCTAATTTTCTTGTCACTTATTTGTTGGAAAAAAAGGCAAATTGTCTCGTGGTTGAATTAAATATGGTTGCTTAAAATGTTCCTCTAGCTTCTGTATTTCTTGTAAACTGATGGTTAAATCTAGAGGTTTAATCAGATCAGCGTTCATCCTTTTTGGCAAGATTACTTCCTTGGGGCTTCCCTGGTGGCGCAGTGGTTGAGAGTCTGCCTGCCAATGCAGGTGACACGGGTTCGTGCCCCGGTCCGGGAAGATCCCACATGTCACGGAGCGGCTGGGCCCGTGAGCCATGGCTGCTGAGCCTGCATGTCCGGAGCCTGTGCTCCGCCACAGGAGAGGCCACAACAGTGAGAGGCCCGTGTACTGCAAAAAAAAAAAAAAAAAAAGATTACTTGCTTGCTATGAATCTCTATAGCATCACATCAGGAAGCACATACTGTTTAGTGACTCACCTGCCAGCCTGATCCACCACACTACTGAATTGCTACTCCAGCAAAGACCACCAGAGCACACCTGTAGTTGAACAAGATGTGTTTATTACATGTTTTAATGAAGAGAATGCTCACCAGAGGAACCATGGGACATCTCAGAGAGTGTTAGAAAGGACTTGTTATAGGACTTGGGCTTATGCTTGGTGATTTTAGGGAAGGCTTAAGGAATTGGGGCTTTGCTCTGGATTAGATGCTGTCAGAAAGCATGAGTGATTGGGCATTTTAGTAAGTCTTATCCGGCAGGAGGAAAGACTGAATAGAGCCTAAGGCTACAATTTGTAAAGAAGCGGCTCCACTTATAATAGCCAAGATAGGGATGTTGTGGTTTGGACAGTGTTCATTTTTTGTGTTTAGATGTGATTACACAGTAGGCTTGTTTTTGTCTTGATCCATCATGGTCACAGAGTAAATTTGTCTGATGTTTTCTGTGAAATTGTTTACACTCAACAAGAGAACAACAAAGCCCAGCTGATAGTACCAGGCCAGCTCCCGGATACTAGGGGCTGCTCTTCTCTTTCTTAGAATGGCCCTCTGACCAGCAGTATTGGCACCATGTGGTAGCTTGTTTTAAATTCAGAATCTCAGGCTCAACTCTAGAACTACTGAATCAGATTCTAGAATTTAATATCCTCAGGTGGTTTATATGCACAGTAAAGTTTGAGAAGCTCTTAATGTTAGACTTCACCATTTTAGCTAATGGCTTTAGTACCTGTTGATGGTTATGCTTAGTCTAGAATTTGTTAGGGGTTACAAACTAGTGGTATGCTAATTCTATCCTACATTTTGCATGTATTAGCTGGTACTCTCCTGAAAGAAGCACTTTTCCAAATCAACTTTTTGAGTACCCTGTGATAATTATTTGAACAAAAAGTCAGGATAAATTATTTATTCTTTTTGTTTATTTACTAATTTCTAATTTTCAAAATAATGAGTTGTTTATCATCTCCCATATATGATCAAGGAGGTGGTTTGGGGCTTTTTTTAAGTATCATATCAACACATGGATTTAAACATAGTTGATATGTTTCAATCTACTATAGTAATTATACTTTTTGAACAAAATATTCCATCTTTGACAACTGGGAACCTCTGCAAGTTTCTCTTATATCCTTTTGCCACAAACCCAATAGTCTCTCATAGATTTCTTGTTTTGGAGCAGGACTAAATGGTCCAACCTTATTTTGTATGTTTCCTGTACCCTGATTTAGAACCAGACATTTCTCTAAGAAGACTTGGTTCTTTCTAAGAGGGAAATTTATTTAGAGAACAAAATGTGGGCACTGGGTGTTTTCATTACTATTGTATTGGTCATTGTTACTACATGTTTTTATTTGTTTTGAAGGAGAAATAATATCACAAATTCAAATTAATATTGTTACTTCCAATTTAGGATTATAGAAATTTAACTTAACTGCCTTGAATTTATTTTGCATTTAAATTTTTCTTCTGCTTACTTTTCTTCTTTCTATTACATTAATATAATTTCTTACTTCCTTTAAATGTATATTTTCAAATTTACAATACACATATTATTACTAAAAATATGATTATTGAAAACTGCTTAGATTACATTGTGGTTCTTTTTAACCTTTGTTTATATGCCACTAGGATGAACAGTTAAAAATTACTCTGTTTTAAGAGCTCTTGAAATAATCCTCTGTGTGGGTAAGCCACAAGTCAATTATACAATAATGTTCATTTGTTTCATTTTGCTTTTAATTGTTGTTTTTTTTGTTGTTGTTGTTGTTGTTTTTATTAATTAATTTATTTCTGCTGTGTTGGGTCTTTGTTTCTGTGCGTGGGCTTTCTCTAGTTGTGGCAAGCGACGGCCACTCTTCATTGCGGTGCGCAGGCCTCTCACTATCGTGGCCTCTCTTGTTGTGGAGCACAGGCTCCAGACGCACAGGCTCAGTAGTTGTGGCTCACGGGCCTAGTTGCTCCGTGGCATGTGGGATCCTCCCAGACCAGGGCTCGAACCCTTGTCCCCTGCATTAGCAGGCAGATTCTCAACCACTGCACCACCAGGGAAGCCCTTAATTGTTGTTTTAAAATTAGATTAAATATCTACAGAATTCCAAAATGAAAACCATAGGACAAAAGAAGAGAAATCTAGCTTCTAGACCTGTCCTCTCTATCCTAATTTTTCAACCATTTTGGTTGTTTTTTAGTTTATGCTTCTATTTTTTTTTTAACATCTTTATTGGAGTATAATTGCTTTACAATGTTGTGTTAGTTTCTGCTGTATAACAAAGTTAATCAGCTATATGTATACATATATCCCTCTGGTATCCCTCTGGTGCGTCTGACTCCCACCCTCCCCATCCCACCCCTCTAGGTGGTCACAAAGCACCAAGCTGATCTCCCTGTGCTATGCGGCTGCTTCCCACTAGCTATCTATTTTACATTTGGTAGTGTATATATGTCCATGCCACTCTCTCACTTCATCCCAGCTTACCCTTCCCCCTCCCCGTGTCCTCAAGTCCATTCTCTACGTCTGCATCTTTATTCCTGTCCTGCCCCTAGGTTCATCAGAACCATTTTATTTTTTTAGATTCCATATGTATGTGTTAGCACATGGTATTTGTTTTTCTCTTTCTGATTTACTTCACTTTGTATGACAGACTCTAGGTCCATCCACCTCACTACACATAACTCAATTTCGCTTCTTTGTATGGCTGAGTAATATTCTATTGTATATATGTGCCACATCTTCTTTATCCATTCACCTGTCGATAGACACTTAGGTTGCTTCCATGTCCTGGCTATTGTAAATAGTGCTGCTGTGAACATTGTGGTACGTGTCTCTTTTTGAATTATGGTTTTCTCAGGTATATGCCTAGCAGTGGGATTGCTGGGTCATATGGTAGTTCTATTTTTTTTTTTCTTTTTGCGGTACATGGGCCCTCTCACTGTTGTGGCCTCTCCCATTGCAGAGCACAGGCTCCGGATGCCCAGGCTCAGCAGCCATGGCTCACGGGCTCAGCCGCTCCGCGGCATGTGGGATCTTCCCAGACCAGAGCACGAACCCGTGTCCCCTGCATCGGCAGGTGCACTCTCAACCACTGTGCCACCAGGGAAGCCCTATTTTTAATTTTTTAAGGAACCTCCATACTGTTCTCCATAGTGGCTGTATCAATTTACATTCCTACCAATAGTGCAAAAGTGTTCCCTTTTCTCTACACCCTCTCCAGTATTTATTGTTTGTAGATATTTTTATGATGGCCATTCTGACTGGTGTGAGGTGACACCTCATTGTAGTTTTGATTTTCATCTCTCTAATGATTAGTGATGTTGAGCAACCTTTCATGTGTTTATTGGCCACCTGTATATCTTCTTTGGAGAAAAGTCTATTTAGGTCTTCTGCCCATTTTGGATTGGGTTGTTTGTTTTTTTGATATTGAGCTGTTTGTATATTTTGGAGATTAATCCTTTGTCAGTTGCTTTGTTTGCACATATTTTCTCCCATTCTGAGGGTTGTCTTTTTGTCTGTTTATGGTTTCCTTTGCTGTGCAAAAGCTTTGAAGTTTCATTAGGTCCCATTTGTTTATTTTTGTTTTTATTTCCATTTCTCTAGGAGGTGGGTCAAAAAGGATCCTGCCGTGATTTATGTCATAGAGTGTTCTGCCTATGTTTTCCTCTAAGAGTTTGATAGTGTCTGGCCTTACATTTGGTATGCTTCTATTTTTAACTCTAAGCAAACAAACATGAACACGCTCGACTATATACTACAGCACACATGGTTCATCACCTTGCTCTTCTTTAATTAACAGTATTCTCAAGAGTAATCCATAGCAACATATAAACAGTTTTCTCATTTTCTTTTATAGCTGCAGAGTACTCCATAGTTTATTCAACCAGTTGCCTGTTAATGGACATTTGGGTTCTTTTTTGTCTTTTTC
Organism: Mesoplodon densirostris; assembly: GCF_025265405.1. Taxonomy (NCBI): domain Eukaryota; kingdom Metazoa; phylum Chordata; class Mammalia; order Artiodactyla; family Ziphiidae; genus Mesoplodon; species Mesoplodon densirostris. The sequence goes on from NC_082665.1 coordinate 143,563,431, forward strand.
AATTATTCATAGTGTTACAGTTAATAAATTTAAAATTAATAGCTTTCCACATTTTGCTCCTGTTTCTTTGGGATAGATTTGTAGAAACAGGTTAAAAGGTATTTGTAATTTCCTAGATGCCAAATTCCTCCCCATAAAGTTTGTACCATTTTGCATTCACACCAGCAATGTATGACAGTATCTGTTCTGTACAGCCTTGCCAATGCAGAATTCTGTTACAGTTTTGGGTTTCTGCCCATACAATAAGTGAGGATTTGTATCTCTGTGTGTCTTGACTTAATATTTCTCTTAATATGAGTAAGGTTGAACATTTGTTCATACGTTTAGGGAACATATGCACTTTTTTTTCTGAAAAGCAAATGTTTATAAGATGCCCTTTTCCAGTAGGGTTGTTGGTCTTTTATTTTTCATGCTTTAGAAGCCCTTAATATACTAAGGATATTAACCCTTTGTCTGTAATATAAGTTACAAATATTTTTTGCACATTTTTGTCTGTTTTATTTTGCTTATGGGATGGGGGAGGAAAAAGCATTTTTTAATGTATGATGTTGACCTGCTTCCTGGAAGAGGATGAAATGAAAGTATGTCTCAGATTTAGAACTCGTGGTGTCCATTAGAAGATCAGAGTCCCAGAGTGGTGTACAGGGAGAGACCGTTCCATATCCCAGCCTAGAGAAGACCTGGCCACTAAATCATTGCTGGAACATTTCACGCTACCAACCCCCAAACCCAGGGAAATGCAGAAGTCCCTTGGCATCCACGGAAATGGGGCCTCAAGTAAATTATTTTCATTCCATCAGTGATTTCTAGGTAGTTCAGGTTATTCTCTTCTGCCATATATGGATACTTTGCTTTTCATAGTCAGTTCCCATTTTAGGTCACCTGTCCACAAATCTGCATTTTGAAAAGTATTGCATCCATTATTTCTTGGTCCCAATGCTAATGGCCAAGTTGTTGTATTTTATGGAGTGATTCAGCCAGCTCCAAGTGTGTTGTGTTCAAGCTTTGCTCCTTCTGTGACTAGTGATATTCCTGAGGTTATGTTTACGTGACACAGGAAAACTGATTGAAATAGAAAAAAAAAATCTAGCTCAGTAAGATGGTTATTTATCTACATTGTATCAAACAACTGACTGAATTTTTTTGAAATACAGAATTGACTCACAGCCATAAGGAGAATCCTGGGAACCAAGTCCACTTTCCAAGTCTGGCACAGACCAGCTGTACAACTTTGGGAACCACTTAGCCTCTCTAGATTTTATGGGTTATTGAAAGTGGAAGATATTCGATCTCATCTTTTCCAACCCCTTCATTTTACAGATGAAGAAACTGACTTTTCATCTGTAAAATGAAAAGTTTAGACTAGAGCCCTTTCCAGCTCTAACATTTGGCACTTATTTCTGTGAGACTGTTTTTTTTTTTGTTGTTGTTTTTTAATTTTATTTTAAAACAAGTTTTTGTTTTAAAGTAGTTAAAAGTAAACCCAAAGCCCTCCACCCAGACATTTGGGGGTTCTAACACCAACTCAGCAAATGTTAGAGAAGATCTCACATAGCAGAGACCCACACATGAACAGGAATACTTAAGCTCCCTTTTCTTCTGGGAGCTAATTGTTATATTAAAACACACTGAACCTACTCTCTGCTAAATTGGTGCAATTTAAGATCTTCAACAACCTTTAAACACCTAGTTAATCTTACCCTACAATTATTCATTTATTGCCTAAATTATTGTGACTCACTAATTTATGAAAGAGAACCTATGCTCTCCAGGTCTGATTTTTCTTGGCCTTCTTTAAATTAATTCTTTCCCATTTAGCCTTAGCTAAATCTTAGCGAGGTATTATTAACTATTCATATTTTTCTTTTACAGTTACATATTTAGACTTAAATCTAATTCTTCCTGCATGTTTCAGACTCCCTTCAGCCAATTTTCAGTTTACCTCCAGTTAGGGTGATTTAGATGTTATTTGATTGATTTAATTCCCTCCTTTCCTCACTGATGAAGATCTTGCTGATGATGTAAACATCATCAGCATCCCTTAACAGAAAGAGTGGATAACTAAAGGGAGAGCCCCCAAAGAGACCATGTATGATAAACTGCAGGGTATGGGAAGAGAGAAGTACTTGCAGGGCTTGATCGGTGAACCAGCTCATCTTACGGTGTGTTTAGACAAGGAAAAATAGGAGGATGGGGGAGGGAAGAGAAACAATCAACAAAATGGTAATAGAGTAAGAGACCCAACAACTGGAAATAGATGCTATAGTTAATATCCCTCTTTTTACACATGGCCAAAGCCCATTAGGAGTCTCTCCGACCTCATACTATCCTCCTGTCTCTTTCATCACTGACTTGGGTCCCAGTTTGGTATATTTAGATAATCCAAGGTAACGATTTTTATTATTAAGACTGAAATGTCCCTTTATATGGAGTGAGTGACATAGAGAGGTCTTTAAGGTATGTAAAGATACTTGGGAATCCCACTGTACCCATGTGCTATTCCTTAAACACACCAGTCTTTTTATTATTATTATTATTCAAGTATAGTCAATTTACAATATTAGTTTCAGGTGTACCACATAGTGATTCAATGTTTTAATATACTCCATTTAAAGTTATTACAAAATAATAGTTACATTTCCCTGTGCTGTACACTATATCCTTGTTTCTTATTTATTTTATACGTATTAGTTTGTATCTCTTAATACCATACCCCTATCTTGTGCCTCCCCCTTTTCTCCCCACTGGTAAACACTAGCTTGTTCTCTATATCTGAGTCTGTTTCTGTTTTGTTATATACATTCATCTGTTTTATTTTTTAGAGTCCACATATAAGTGATAACATAGTGTATTTGTCTTTCTCTGTCTGACATTTCACTAAGCATGATACCCTCTAGGTCCATCCACATTGTTGCAAATGGCAGAATTTTATTCTTTTTTATGGCCAAGCAATATTCCATTGTGTATATATACCACATCTTTATCCATTTGTATGTTGATGGACACTTAGGTTGCTTCCATATCTTGGCTATTGTAAATAATGCTGCTACGAACATCGGAGTACATGTATCTTTTGGAATTAGTGTTTTCATTTTCTTTGGATATGTACCCAGCAGTGGGATTGCTGGATCATGTGATGGTTCTATTTTTAGTTTTGGGGGGATCCTCCATACTGTTTTCCATAGTGGCTGCAACAATTTACAATCCCACCGGCAGTGTACTAGAGTTCCCTTTTCACCACATCCTTGCCAACATTTGTTATTTGTAGAATTTTTGATGATAGTCATTTTGACAGGTGTGATTTTGTGGTTTTGATTTGCACTTCTCTGGTGATTAGCAACGTTGAGCATTTTTTCATGTGCCTATTGGCCACCTGTACATCTTCTTTGAAAAAATGTCTATTCATGTCTTCTGCCCATTTTTTAATTGATTGATTGTTTTTAGATACTCAGTTGTATGAATTGTTTATACATTTTGGATATTAACCCCTTATTGGCCATATCATTTGCAAATATTTTCTCCCATTCAGTAGGTTGTCTTTTCATTTTGTCAATGTTTACCTTTGCTGTGAAAAAGCTTTTAAGTTTAATTAGGTCCCATTTGTTTATTTTTGCTTTTATTTGTTTTGCCTTAGAAGACAGATACAAAATAATATTGCTAAGAATTATGTCAAAGAGTGTTCTGCCTATATTCTTTTCTAGAAGTTTCCTGCTTTCCAGTCTTATATGTAGGTCTTTAATTCATTTTGAGTTTATTTTTGTATATGGTGTGAGGAAATGTTTAATCTCATTGCTTTACATGCAGCTGTTCAGTTTTCCCAGAACCACTTACTGAAGAGACTGTCTTTTCTCCACTGTATACTCTTGCCTCCTTTGTCATAGATTGATTGACCATAAGTGTATGGGTTTATTTCTGGACTCTCTATTCTGTTCCATTGATCTATGTGTCTGTTTTTGTGCCAGCACCATACTGTTTTGATTACTGTTGCTTTGTATAGTCTGAAAGCTGGAGTGTGATACCTCCAGCTTTGCTCTTTTTTCTCAAGGTTGCTTTGGCAATTCTGGGTCTTTGTGGTTCCATATAAACTTTAAGATTATTTGTTCTAGTTCTGTGAAAAATGTCATGGGCATTTTAATAGGGATTGCATTAAATCTGTAGATTGCTTTAAGTAGTATGGATATTTTAACAATATTAATTCTTCTAATCCTCTAAGAACATGAGATATCTTTCCATTTACTTGTGTCATTTTCAAATTCCTTCATCAATGTTTTAAAATTTTCAGAGTATGGGTTTTTCACCTCCTTGGTTTAACTTATTCCTAGGTATTTTATTCTTTTTGATGTGATTTTAAACAGGATTGTTTTCTTGCTTTCTCTTTCTGATAGTTCATTATTAGTGTATAGAAAAGCAACAGATTTCTGTATATTAATCTTGTATCCTGCAACTTTACTGAATTCATGTATTCGTTCTAATAATACATGAAGACTGTTTGGAGACTTTAGGATTTTCTGTAAAAAGTATCATGTCATCTGCAAATAGTGACAGTTTTATTTCTTCCCTTCCAATTTGGATACCTTTTATTTATTTTTCTTGTCTGGTTGCTGTGGCTAGGACTTCCAAAACTGTGTTAAATAGAAGTGGTGAGGGTAGGCATCCTAGTCTTATTCCTGATTTTAAAGGAAAGGCTTTAAGCTTTTCACCACTGAGTATGATGTTAGCTGGAACACACCAGTCTTGCTGCTGCCTCCAGACATTGCATTTGTTGTTTCTCCATCCTCACCTTCTTCAGGTCTTTTCTCAAATGTCACCTCAATGAGACCTTCCCTAACCATCCTAGCAAAAATCACTCCCTTCTTCTCCCCAACACAGTTTGCCCCAAATCACTGTGCTTCCCATCCTTTTTCCTTGACTTACATTCTTGTACAGCACTAATCACTATTGATCTACTATTTATTTTATTTCCATATTGTTCCTTAGTTCTTTGTCCCTCTGAAAGAGGAGGTTTTTTTTTCTATTTTTTCTGGGTTTTTTTTCCTATCTTTTCACTCTTATATTTCTAGTATCTAGAACAGTAGGTTTTCAATAAATGCTTGTTAAATTAATGAATTAATAAATTTGTGGAAGAAACTGCTAGAGCAAAGTGTGGAGCTTGAAAGGGTATCTTTTCTCAAATGTGAAATGTGAAGCAGTTGAATATCCCCGCTCACCCTTGGAGATAAGGAGTCTCATGGCCCCAGGAGGGACAGTGACTCAAGATGAAGGTGGAACTCCTAGCACATAGCTGAACTTCCAGCACAAGCTGAGTGCAAATATTAGTTTCTGCCCTCTGGAAAAAAAAAAAAAAGATATATCCAGCTAAAACAAAAATGTGTCTTTCTTTTTGTTCAACCATGCAGCCAATATTTCTTTCCCCCTTTTCATCGGTGGTCAGTAGCTTAACACTTTCCAGAGAGCACAAAGCTGTAGATTGTAGACTTGCAGAAGCAGTTATAACAGTGTGAGGTTTTTTTTCAGGTTGAAAGATGTCCAAAATAGGAGGTTCCTTTAGGAAAAGGAAGAACTCAGCACAATACATTAAATATTAATCACCCAGAAGATGACAGAAACTCATCCTGGTATTTACAGGACTGACATTTCTTCCAAGGTCCCAAGGAAGCCATTCATTCAGGAAAATGCATAGTGGGCTGTGCATTTTCTCACTTCATCAATTTCCCTGTTTCCTATTTGGATTAAAATGTCTTCATTTTATGTGATGCAGCTACCTTGAGACTCAAATACAGCTGTGCTATTTTGAACTCCAGAAGTATTAGTCCAGTATTTAAAACTAGAAAATAATTCTTACTTTGTAGACTTGTCCTATTTTCTCTCAAGAAAATTAATCCAGGTTGTCCTGACTTAGGCAACCTCAAATAGGGCTTACTTGAGCATTGCTCTGTCCAATGTGATGGCTATGAGCCACACGTAGCTATTGAAGTGTAGCTAGTCAAAATTGATGGGCTGTATGTATCAAATACACCCTAGATTTCAAAGACGTAATGTGAAATAAAGTAAAATATCTCACTGATAATTTTTATACTGACTACATTTTGAAATAATAATATTAATTGAATATTGAGTTAAATAATATATACACTACCAAACGTAAAATAGATAGCTAGTGGGAAGCAGCCGCATAGCACAGGGAGATCAGCTCGGTGCTTTGTGACCACCTAGAGGGGTGGGATAGGGAGGGTGGGAGAGAGGGAGATGCAAGAGGGAAGAGGTATGGGGACATATGTATATGTATAACTGATTCACTTTGTTATAAAGCAGAAACTAACACACCATTGTAAAGCAATTATACTCCAATAAAGATGTTAAAAAAATAAAATAAAAATAAATAAGAGGGCTTCCCTGGTGGCGCAGTGGTTGAGAGTCCGCCTGCCGATGCAGGGGACACGGGTTCGTGCCCCGGTCCGGGAAGATCCCACATGCCGCGGAGCAGCTGGGCCCGTGAGCCATGGCCGCTAAGCCTGCGCGTCCGGAGCGTGTGCTCCGCAATGGGAGAGGCCACAACAGTGAGAGGCCCGCGTACTGCAAAATAAAAAACTTAAATAAATAAATAAGATAACATTTTCAAAAATTGTTAACTTGTTATTTTTATGCTATATTAAGATGAGGCTGCTATTTTACCATCAGCAAGTGAAAGATGCACATTTTTGCTTGTTTTCCTGGTAATAGTAAATGGATTTCCATAAATCTACATACTTGGTTAGTGGAATGTTCCCTTGACCACCTCCATTTGTTCATGAGTTGGGAGTGTAATATATATAATGTGGCAATTTTGCTTTGGATAAAACACAAATACACTTTTATATTTATATTTCACAGGTAGAAGATAATATGTGAAAGCAAATCCCAGACATTGCCATTTTTCCCCATGTGTTTTGGTATGCATCTCTATAATTATGATCATTATTCTTACATAACCATGGAGCCATTATCAAACCTGCAAAATTTCCCATAATCCATTGATATCATCTAATACCCAGTCCACATTCAATTTCCCTGATTTTTGCCTTTTACCTTAATCAGAACCCAAAAAAGCTTCACATTTGACATTTAGGTGTTATATCTCTGCATTCTCTCTTAGTCCAAAGCAGTGTTTCCGTCTTCTACCCCACCACTTTTTATGCTATTGACTTGTTGAGGAAATTGGTCAGCTCTGTAGGACGTCCCACATTCTAGATTTGTCTGTTCACTTACTGGTGGTGTCATTTAATTGTTCCTGTATTTCCATTTTGAAAGTTAGTTCAAAACATCTTGATTAGATTCAGGTTCACCAGTTTTGCAAAAATGCTGCATAGGGGATGCTGTATAGCTCATGTTGCATCATATCAGAAGTTACACATTCTCTGGGTGTTGACTTTTAGTGATGTTAAGTGTGATCTGTTGGGTTCAGGTGGTGACAGCCTGATTCCTCCTTGTGAATTTTCCCATGAAATTTTCATGTAATAGTTTCGTCCATTGATGCTTATTGTCTGAACCTATTAGTTTCATTAAGATTGACAAAATAGTGATTCTTTTCTAATTTTGTCATTCTTTCAGATTATTAGCTAGAATTATTATTGCTGCAAAAAATCCTACATTATTATTTTAAACCAATCCTTATATCATCTAAAAGGAATGAGTAGACAATACCTGGATCTTTGGTCAAATAAAGCAGCTGTAAACAAATTTCCATTTTAAACATCTGGTTTAAAACATAGCCCCAATGCCATCATCACAACTAAAATATTAACAATAATTTTTGTGGTAGGCAAAATAATGGTCCTCCACAGACGTCCATGTCCTCATCTCCAGAACCTGTGAATATGTTACATTACTTTGCTAAAAGGGCTTTGCAGATGTGATTAAAGACCTTGCAGTGTGGCTATTACCCTGAATAATCTGGGTTGGCCCAATCTTATCACATGGGTCCCTAAAAGCTGGAGAACCTTTTCTGGCAGTGATCAGGAATAGATGTGACTATGGAAGAAAGGTACAAAGAGATAAAGTTTTTCTGGTTTTGAAGGTGGAGGAAAGGGGCTATTAACCAAGGAATGTGGAGGGTGGTCTCTAGAATCTAAAAAGGACAAGGAAACCAATTCTCTCATAGAGCTTCCAGAAAGGAGTGCAGCCCTGTTGACACCTTGACTTTATCCCATTGAGACTCATGTCAGACTTCTGACCTCCAGAACTATAGGATAATCCATTTGTTTTGTTTAAAGTTTGTGATAATTTGTTACAACAACAATAGAAAACTAATATAATTTTAAGTGTTATCAAATATATAGCTAGATTTAAATTTCTCAAATTGTCTCATAAAATTTTTTATAGCTTCTCTATTAGACCAAGGATCAAGACAATGTTTGCACATTGCTTTTGGATGATATAAGGAGTAATTTAAAATAATAAAATTGTAGAATTTTTTTATTAATTAATTAACTTATTCTTTAATTTTTTTTTACTTATTTGGTTTTTTAACATCTTTATTGGAGTATAATTGCTTTACAGTGGTGTGTTAGTTTCTGCTTTATAACAAAGTGAGTCAGCTATACATATACATATATCCCCATATCTCCTCTCTCTTGCGTCTCCCTCCCACTTTGCAGAAAGAGACTTTAGAAATCATTTAAGGTAACATTCTTATTTTACAAAAGAGTGAACTAAGGTTTAGAGGTGAATTACTTGACCCTAAGACATGTCAAAACAACATTATAATCACTCTGAAAAATTTATGAAGGTCTGCAGTGAGTTCTGGGAAAGTGATGGCCTTAACTTGACTTCCTTGCCTTTTATTACTCACTCTAATCTACCTGATTTTGCTAAAATCAGATAGATGCCTATATGCAACTGAGTGCTGGTGAAGCAGTGAGCCCACCACAAGTGAAATAACAAGCACTGAGCTTTCTCTACCATGAGTAGCATGAGCATCTAGATGCCATCTTCACAGATGCTTTTAGATGGAGACTGGAAAGCTATGAATACTCAGTAAAGGTTTGGGTTTGCAGAAGTCTGTGTATCTTAGTGATGGAAAAGGGGGAATAGGTTGACCCACTTGATCCTGTATGAGTGAACTTGGTTTCCTTGATTACTGGGCAAAGGTGTAGCCTCATCCAGCTGTCTGAGGGTAGCCCACATGCTTCTACACCACTGGCCTACTTTCTGCCACTTATGGGACTGCTGTCTTGGAGGGTAGTCCAACAAACAGTCTTAAGCCCCAATAACCCAACAAAGAAAAATAAAAACACAACATGGCTTTTCAGTGGCCTGAGAGAGGAAGATCAGTCGAAACAAACAGAACACACACACACACACACACACACACACACACACACACAGAGAATAAATTCCTGAAGTAGTCAGAGGACAATTTGAACAATATTTTTATAAGAAAAGTTAAGAGGATCAAGGGCAGATAAAATTCATGATTTTTCCAAGTAAGCAATTGGGTAGATAAATCAAAGGATTATGCAGTTAAGACCTTCCCTCCACAACAGATAATCATCTGGCCCAAAATGTCAATAGTGCCCAAATTGAGAAACCCACATTAGCTAATTTCTCGGGTCGGGTTTAGACCCTTAAGGAAAGACAGCACTGGGAATCCACCAGCCCCAGGATTTGTATGGAAAGAGAATGACTAAGATTCTCATCAATTCCTTACATCAGGATATCTTTTGTACTGCCCGATATTACTCCCATGAACACTTGTTCTATTGTCTAGCTAACTGTGTATGCTTAGTGTGGCAAGGAGCTGAGCAATAATTACTCCATGGAATGCAAGTGAGCCTAAAGGGTGGCGCTTATATTGATTTTTTTCTAATTTGTCTTTTCACTGCTGTGTATAGCTGCCCTTTGCTGGAGTCTGATGTACGTACCTTTCCCAACTCCCTCACCTCCCTTCCACAAGCAGCAATTCAAAACAGACTTCTTCCTGGGGATTTCTCATGGCTTTTGTTGGTATTGTTATTATTGTCTGTTAGCTCCAATTCCATTTTCTTTGTATACTTTCTCTATCATTGATTTAGGGGAGGAAGCCAGTAGCTTACACTAGCTCATCGTCTTGTTGATGGGAAGAATGCTATGATAAAAATGCCACTTTTTCTCAAATTAATATAAAAATTTAATGCAATTCCCATGAAAACCTAACACTTTAAAAATTTGGAACTGGATAAAATTATCTTAAAGTTTATAAAGTAGAATAAAAGCATGAGGGGAACTGCCTAACCAGATATAAGAGTAAACTACAAAGCTATTATAATCAAATTAATATGGTATTGGCCTAGGAATAGGGAGACCAGTGGAAAAGAATAGAGGATCTAGAAACAAGTCTCAGTATAAATGGGAATTTGAGGGGTGGTATTTCAATTCAGTGGGAAAAGGATTGTGTATGTAACAGATGATATTTGTAAAATTGGCTTTCTATCCATTTAGAAGACATTAAAATTGGATACTTATCTACCATTTACAAAAATATACCTAGAAGAATTAAAATGTAAATGAAAAAATGAAGTAAAAGAACTTCTGCAATAAAATCTGTACATTTATATTTGCAGATTATAGATAAGGAAATTCTTCTTAACAAAGAATGGAAACCTGGAATCTACAAATAAAGAATAAACATACTTGACTATATAAAATTGTTTTAAAACAATTTTTAAATTGCTTAAATTGTTGGGGAAAAACATTTAAATATAGAGGACAGAGTATTATTGTCTCTAATATACAAAGACACTTAAAAAGGACAATCTGGCCATAAATAACAGAAAAATGGACAAAGACAATAAAGAGACAATTCATAGAAGTACAAATCCTCTTGGGTCTCAAATGTGAAAAGTTATTCAAACTCATCAGAAGCCTTAGAAATGTAAAATAAAGTAACAGCATATCATTTTACCCCTAGCAGTTTGGCAACAACTGTAACACCAAGTAACAGTCATTGCTGTCAAGGAGGCAGGGAAAAGTGGACTCTTACACATTTCTAGTGGAAATTTAAATCATCAACAGACTTTTGGAAATCAATTTTGCAACAGCTATTAGAATTTAAAATACATAGCCCCTTCTCCCAGCCATCTAACTCCTGGGAAGTTGTCCCACACAAGTAAAAAGACTGATTCTTAAGGATATATGGACAGGGATGTTTATTGCAACGTCTTTTTAAGTGAAGGGGGAAAAAAAAAAGAAGCAAAGTGAATCCTATCCATAAGGGAATTGTTGGATAGGTTGCAGGACATCTACACGATGTCATGTAGCCATTAAAAAAGAAAATTAGTGCTCTTCCATCTGACTTGAAAGCTTTCCAGGAGGCACTGTTGACTATGTAAAGCAAAATGCAGAAGAGTATATATATGATTAAAATTTTTTAAAAACAACAGTCATTCCCATGTATTTATGTATATTTATTTATATAAATGTATTTATATACATAATGTACATACATAAATACATGGGAATGCCTGTATTTGTATTTACATATACATATATATGTATAAAGCAGGACTCATGGGGTATAACTGTAGAAACTGCGTTTTTTCTCCCATTGCTCTTTTAAAAGACTACTCCTTTCCCACGTGGATGAAAACTTTTGGTCTTTAAGTTGCAGTCAGAGTCTCAATTCAGCAATGAATATGTCCAATATCACGTAATATTGCATGTTTTCAAGTTAATTTAAGACTTTGCCCCACATCTCCCAGCACGTTGAAGGCAGGTTGGTTGGGGTCTTCTTTCTCACATGCCTCATCTACCCCTTGCTAGATGCAGCTCCTGACTCCTACAAGATGGGGGCAGAGATGAAGTAAGGAAATTTTTTATTTGATTAACAGTAAGCCGTCATTAGAGCAGCTGGACAGCCACATCCCATTAGATTTCTCAGGCGAGAGTCAACCAATATTCCACTGTGTTCCCCAACTCCAGGGGTCACATCTTAAGCTGTCTGACGGTCTAGGCAAAGATCCTTTTCATAGGCTTGAGATGAGGTCAAACACCCCCAGCCCTCCCCATGTGGGAGTGTGAGATCCACAATTCACAAGTAGCAGAACACCATTCACAAATCTTAACCTGCTAGGCTAGAGTCTAGAGACCCTTTCACATTCTTAAGGTAGGTGAGAGGTTTAAAGGAATCATGTAACTGGTTTTTGGATAAGTACTTTAAAATTGTGCATCTCACTGTGAAAAATGTTATTTTTTTCTTTTCTCCTCAGTTTAAACTTCTGATTTACTCTGTTACAAATGTGTGTGTATGTGATTAATATAAAGAGAATTTTTGTATGAAGAGACATTGGTGGGACGTGTACTAGATTGTAAAGTTGGGTTACTTTGGAAGGAAAAGAAGAGATGGGGAAAAGGGAGACATGTCAAAAAGGAAAAGAAAAAAAAAGACTATTAAAGCAAAGCAAACAAAAATGTATAAATATAACGTGACATTTACATATTTATGCATTTATATGGAAGCACATCTATGTATGCAAAAAAGAAAACTTCAAAATTTCATAGAAATGGGAAAATTGATGAATTTTTTAATGTCATATTATTAAACCACTATAAAGTGTAATTAGAAGATCTTAAAAGAAAATCTTCAAACTCGATATGATATTATGCATACTATGAAGTAAAAAAAAAGTTCAACGACTTTGCATATTACATGTAAGTCACACATCTTGACTTGATCTGGCAGCTACAGTGTGCTGAGAATCCCAAGTGCTTGATGAAGCCCTGGACCCTGGGTGTTGGCTTTCATAAGGAGACTACTGGCTCATGTTAATTGAATTTACAATATTCACAATATTCCAGACAGGATAATTATCCTGTCTGGAGCCCAAATTAAATGCATGGATAATTCATTTATTGAAATTAGAAGCCAAGAGGAATATAGATACAAAGTCTAAGTCTCTGCTTTGCTAATACGGAGCCCAACCAGCTTCTTGACAAGTGTTGTAGCACCATGTTATTTTTGTAACTGGGCATTGGGAGATCTAAGGTCTAGTTCAGTTCCTGCTACTAACTCACAGGGCAAATTCGGGTGGCCACTTAACCTTTCTAGGCTTAGTTTCCTCATATATTCCTAGAAGAATTAGATGATTGCTGAGGTCATTCACTTACTGTTCTCCATTAGTGATTCTCCAACTTGAGCGTATGTAAATCTCATTTGGAGAGTTTGTTAAAATTCAGATTATTGGGCTCTGCTTCCAGAGATTCTGGTTCAGTAAGTCCAAGTGGAGTCCAGAACTTCAATTCTGACAAATGTCCAACTGACGCTAATGATGCTAGTCCAGAAAGAAGCCTGATGAATATAAGAACTGATGAGTGAAATATTTGCAATCCTGAGTAAACATGGTGAATCATAGAGAGTGAAGTAGGCTCAGTACTGATGTTTTTAGGTTGAGGTAAATATCGGTTTACGCACTTATAGGATATATATGTAATTTCAAGGGTGGCAAAAACGAACTTTTTAGGATAATTGTAGTAAAGATAAATTCTTACCACCATATGTGTTCCCTCCTCAGAGAATGTGAACTGTAAATGTCCTAGTTCCCAGGAGATTGCAGAAGTATAGAAAGTGCTGCTAGAAAACCTCAGAGACGTCCACCTCTGGGAGGTCGTGACCTCCCTCCTGAGACACACCTGACTGTCTCCTGGCAGGGCAGCCTCCATTGCCCAGCTTTCCCAGCATGTGCTACCTAAAATCACAGCTAGGTGTCACTCTAATTCTGGGGCTAGCTGGTCTCAAGGGGAAAGCTAGAGTGAGCCAGGGCACTGGGGAATACATTACCAGCTCCTATGTTTGTGGGTTAAAGCATTTAAGAGATCGCCTAGGAAATTCTCCACATAAAAGGATCACAGTTAGGGATGGATCATAAACTTTCAATCCCAAGAGGAATTGCCACTAAAAATAAAATAGGTGTGTGATGGTGTAGGAGAGTTACCTAAAAATGAGGTCAGGATGGGGCCTTCCAGTGGCCAAATTGTCCTGGATATTGAAAGTATATGTTCATTAAGGCAAGATTAGTGCCATGGGTGAATGGAGCACCATATTTTAGTGATTTAACTTCTCTGAACTTCATTTTCCATGTCCTTAAAATAGATACTGTAAAAACAAAACAAAACATCAAGTACCTTCAACTTCTTCACAGAATTCTTGTGAGATCAAAAGAAATGTTGTTATTTGTAAATTGCTAGGTATTATTATTAAACAAATTTTTACTAACAATGAGTTGTTCTAAGTCGCTTTATTGACTTTTTAGATGACACTGTCAAAACATTTGTTTATAATTGAACATGAAATTGCCAAATATCCACTCTTTTCTTAAGTAACCATGAAGAAACAGTTGTTGTCTCATGATATTTCATTACTTCTCCATCCGCTTTCAAGGTAAATCCCAAATGTAAAAGGATTAAAAAGAAACAACAATTAAATTGTGTATATCTTTGTGTGGATTCTCTACTTTTTGTAGCATCCAGTGTACATTATTTATTTATTTATTTTTATTGAAGTAGAGTTGATTTACCATGTTGTGGTAATTACTGCTGTACAGCAAAGGGATTCAGTTATACATATATATAAATTCTTTTTTGATACTGCTTTCCATTATGGTTTATCATAGGATATTGAGTATAGTTCTCTGTGCTATACAGTAGGACCTTGTTGTTCATCCATTCTGTATATAAAAGCTCACCTCTGCTAACCCCAGCCTTCCACTCCATCCCTCCCCCAAACCTCTCCTCCTTGGCAACCACCAGTCTGTTCTCTCTGTTTGTGATTCTGTTTCTGTTTCATAGATAGGTTCATTTGTGTCATATTTTAGATTCCACATATAAGTGATGTCACATGGTATTTGTCTTTCTCTTTCTGACATACTTCACTTAGTATAATAATCTCTAGTTGCATCCATGTTGCTGCAAATGGCATTATTTTGTTCTTTTTTATGGCTGAGTAGTATTCCATTGTATATATGTACCACATCTTCTTTATCCATTCATCTGTTGAAGGACATTTAGGTTGTTTCCATGTCTTGGCTACTGTGAATAGTGCTGCTATGAATGTAGGGTTACATGTATCTTTTTGAATTATGGTTTTGTCTGGATATATACCCAGGAGTGGGATTGCTGGATCTTATGGTAATTCTATTTTTAGTTTTCTGAGGAACCTCCTGTTTTCCACAGTGGCTGCACCAACTTACATTCCCACCAACAGTGTAGGAGGGTTCCCTTTTCTTCACACCCTCTCCAGCATTTATAGTTTGTAGACTTTTTGATGATGGCGATTCTGACTGGTATGAAGTGGTACCTCATTGTAGTTTTGATTTGCATTTCTCTAATAATTAGCAATGTTGAGCATCTTTTCATGTGCCTATTGGTCATCTGTATTTCTTCTTTGGAGAAATGTCTGTTTACGTTTTCTGCCCATTTTGGAACTGGGTTGTTTGTTTTTTTGTTGTTGAGTTGTATGAGCTGTTTGTATGTTTTGGAAATTAAGCCCTTGTCGGTCCCATCATTTGCAAATATTTTCTCCCATTCTGTAGATTGTCTTTTCATTTTGTTGATGGTTTCCCAGTGTACGTTATTTAAATATTTAAAATTCAGAGTAGTTTCCCTGTGCTTCCAGATGCTGCGCCTGGAGTCATATCAGGCATTGCAAAATGTAGTAGAAAGGCTTGAATACCAGCCTCTGTTTTGGATTATATAGATCATGGAATAATTGAGAATGAGTGCTCTAGCCTTTTATTCCCTGCTCACCCATCCCTCCCCACCCCATTCTAATACTACCACAAATTATAAAGCCAAATTCAGATCTATGTTTGGGTTGGTACTTCACTGGTCTTTCAAACGAGTTCCACTTCTCTAATTAAAGGCTCCTTTTCTTCATAATTTGACTGCCAGTCCACACCTTGAGTCACTGACTATAGCTTATCCCACGTAATGTGTGTCTACAATCACCACTGACCAAAGCCACCCTCTGAGTGCATGGGCACAAAATATGTCTTCTCATCCTGCAGGGCGCCCAAGGGTAGGGTTTTACCTGTAACAAATTCTCCAGCTTGGCAAAATGATTATTATTGTCTCCTCAGCATAATCAGATGGAAGCACTGGACAAATGAACAGCATTGAGTTTTCATCTTTTCTATTATTAACGCTTTGAGGAAATCAGAGTCTTCCAAAATGAAAGGTGTTTTTATACACCATACTTGCAAGTCACTATTTTCATTTAACATTTAAGTTGTAAGGGGAAAAAAGCAACCTTTATCCTTTACAGTTTGCTGCAGTGTAACTATTCCAGAGGCACATGAACTACCTTACCTTTGATCGTGTTGATAATCCGAAGAAGAACCTTTCTATTTGGGGTTACTATGGTTACGGCTGCACGGGTGATGTGCGAGCTACACTGCTGTTTTGATAAAAATAGGTATTAACTACGAGTCATAGTGCTTCTCATTTCACAGTAGTTCTTGCAGAAGAACAGCATATTTTTTTAACAAAGGAGGAAAAGAAAGAAAAAAAGCCTTTCCAAAGAAGCACGAAGGAATATCTGCATAAATAATGGTGATTGGTCATGTGTATAAAAATATTTTTAATTAAATTCTTTTTAATTAAACAAGGCATTTTGCTGAATCCTTCTCTGTTATTTGCACCAAGCTTAGCCTTGAGGAAGATGGCTGATTAATAGACCCAAGAATCTATAATTAAAAGCAGAACTGTTATTTTTGGAGAAAAGCCTCTCCAGTAAGGGTGACTTAATTGGGCTGTCTCATATTTTTTCATTTGTCATTGAACTCTCTGGTTAGAATTTTGATTTTTTTTAAATTAATTAATTTTTGGCTGCATTGGGTCTTCATTGCTGTGCGTGGGCTTTCTCTAGTTGCAGCAAGCGGGGGCTACTCTTCATTGTGGTGCGCAGGCTTCTCATTGCGGTGGCTTCTCTTGTTGTGCAGCATGGGCTCTAGGCATGCGGGCTTCAGTAGTTGTGGCACACAGGCTCAGTAGCTGTGGGCGCAGGCTCAGTAGTTGTGGCTCACAGGCTCTGGAGCACAGGCTCAATCGTTGGGGCTCACAGGCTTAGTTGCTCCGCGGCATGTGGGATCCTCCTGGACCAGGGCTCGAACCCATGTCCCCTGCATTTGCAGGGGGATTCTTAACCACTGCGCCACCAGGGAAGCCCTGATTTTTTTTTTTAATATTGGAGGAATGATTATTAACATTGTCAGGCTTCCCTGGTGGTGCAGTGGTTGAGAGTCCGCCTGCTGATGCAGGGGACACGGGTTCGAGCCCCGGTCCGGGGAGATCCCACATGCCGCGTAGCGGCTGGGCCCATGAGCCTATGGCCACTGAGCCTGCCTGTCCAGAGCCTGTGCTCTGCAATGGGAGAGGCCACAACAGTGAGAGGCCCATGTAGCACACACACACACAAAAAAACATTGTCATAATCAGAAGACTTTTCGTTGTTTAGTTCTGTTTTTTTAGGTCCCTTTGATCACACACTCTCTTCACTATTGTCTTTCAATATTTAATTGTGGTCTTCATTCATTTCTTTTGTTTGTATTATAGCTTTTTTTTTTTTTTTTTTTTTTTTTGCGATATGCAGGCCTCTCACTGTTGTGGCCTCTCCTGTTGCGAAGCACAGTCTCCGGACACGCAGGCTCAGTGGCCATAGGCTCATGGGCCCAGCCGCTCCGCGGCATTTAGGATCTTCCCAGACCGGGGCACAAACACGTGTCCCCTGCATCGCAGGCGGACTCTCAACCACTGCGCCACCAGGGAAGCCCTATAGCTTCTTTTTTTACAGTCATATATATTGTTCTTTTTCTTCTTTGGTCCTCTCTGCCTCTGCATTTCAGAGTTTCAGAATACACCAAGTTTGTGGTTTCTCAACACTGGTGTTAGCAGCATTCTACACAGAAATTCAAGAGAAAACTGAATAACTTTCTATCTGCAGACAAAAAAAAAATAAGATGTAATTTACAAAGCAGTCTCTTCAGCACCAGGGCTGGCTTTGAGAACAAAGACAACATTCATTTAATATCTGCTAAGCAGCATAGGAAGAGATTGAGATGGTTTTATTCCCATATTCAAAAAAAAAAAAAAAAAAGCTCACATACAGTATAAGGTTATGTCCCTAAATCATTTGCCTAGTTATCTGTAGAGAAACTTGGGTGACTCTACTTCTATTGTGTAATATTTGGTAGAGAAGTACTGTATTAGTATTGCTGTGGAAGAAGGCAAGCAGTGAGGGATCATTTGGGGTCTTTTCATACGTTTTCATTGAATTCCAGGTAGAAAAAAATTACACATCTGAGGAAGTCAGAGGATATTAGACCAGCGTACTTCCCATAGAAGGCAGCAGGCTTCTAGAGACTGCAGACAGACCAGACATTTTTACGAGGCAATCTGTGCTTCAAACCTATACACAGTGTCATTTAATAGTATTCGGTTGCATTTTTTTGTGTCTGTCCAATTCCATGTTAAACACACTGGGATAGCATCAGTTTAAAAGTCTCTACATAAACCCAGGTCTATAAAACACCATCATATAAACCCAGATTCTATTCTTGAGCTAATTTGTCCAGAAATAAAAAGAACAGGTTGAATTTATATTATGTATCTCTTTCAGCGAACTGAAATGTCTTCCACACTCAGTATTTCAATTACTTTCATGTAGTTTTCTTGGGTAGAGAGGATCCATTTCTTAGATGAAATAACTGAAGCACAGAGAAATGTTGGGTTTTTCTTAAGATTTTATAGTAAGTCAATGAAAGTTTGACACAAAAGCCAGGACTTCTATTTTCTTAGATGATTAGACTATGTTTTCTATAAGACACTAACATCTGTATGATCAAAATGTATTATTGACTTCAGCTAACATGCAGCCAGCTCTAAAATCAGTAACATCCTTATTCTAACCATCAAAGCATCTGTTAAGTCAAAATTTGGAACCCAAAGCCACCAGTTGGTAGCAAACAAAAACCTCCATCTGAATTTTTCTACCTGGAGAGTATACCATTCAGTGATAACAACAATTAACTAAGTGTGTACACATATATCATATAATTTGATCATCACCACAGCCAGCCAATTATCTCCATTTTAAGAAACTTAAGATTATAAATACTTAAGTGGTTTATTTAAGTCTACAAGGGTCATAAGTGGCAGAGATGGGAGACAAAGTGTATCCAACATTCTTTGTCCTACACCACTGTTATTTCTCAAAATATTATAGAACAGTGATGTGCCCATTAGGCTTAGCACAAAATGAAACCTAATAGTCAATTTCTCACTTTATTGTTGATTTCATTTAACAAACATTTATTCAGCACCTGCTATGCACTAGGAGTGACTGAGGGAGGGAGTGAGAAGCAAAATACTGATCCTGCCCTCAGGAAACTCCAGTCTAAAGGGGGATATAAATATGACAACCGGCAGTAAGTTTAAAAGATAAGACAGAGGTAGTCAGGCAGCTTTGTGAGCTCGGAGGAAGGGCCCCATGAACTCTTGTATCACTCTGGTTGGAAGAGGGTCCTGGGAAGACATAGGACCTCCTTCAAGACAGTATTTTGCTTGATTGAAGAAGACAACATGGGGCTTCCCTGGTGGCGCAGTGGTTGAGAGTCTGCCTGCTGATGCAGGGGACACGGGTTCGTGCCCCGGCCTGGGAAGATCCCACATGCCATGGAGCAGCTGGGCCCGTGAGCCGTGGCTGCTGAGTCTGCGCGTCCGGAGCCTGTGCTCCACAATGGGAGAGGCCACAACAGTGAGAGGCCCGCGTACCGCAAAAAAAGAAGACAGCATGTCAGTTGGAGGAACCACAAACCGTGTTTCTCTCCTATAAGAGGTGGCCATATGAGTAGGGTTCTTTTTAAATTCCCATTCAGGCCACAGATGGCATGACCTGCTCAATTTTAGCAAGCTTTTCCTAGGCTCAGACTCTCTTTGGGGGTGTCCTGGCTTGATAATTCAGGGGGCCAGGGTCAAATCGAGAGCACACACTCTTGCTATTATAACAGCTCTCTCCTCACTTATGCAGAAGAGTCAAGCTCATGATCATTTGTCTTTGACACTCTTATGCACCTGTTGCTCTGCAACCCCTGATCTCAGTCCCCACCCAGGTTCCATCAGCATAATTGGAAAATATACACTCTCCACACCCAGAGTCTACAGTTTGGAGTTTAGGTCTGAGAGCCATAGAATCTTAGTTTTGGAAGGACCTTAAAGACAAGCTCTCTCAATCTCATTTTTAGACGGGGACCTTGAGACTCAGAAAGAGAAAGTAAATGTGCATTGGGTAGGAGTAGGTGTTCTTTCCAAATGCAGAAATTCAAGGGGTAATTTGTGAGAAATGGAGGGAGGCAGAGAAGAGTTTTCATCACTTCTCTGCTTGATAATATCTATTTACCTCTCTTGAAGTCATTTTTGAGAATCAAAGGGGAAACACACAAGTAGAAGGTGTCATTCCATTTTATAATGGACAAACCCTCTGATGGTTTTGATGACATGAATAATAGCATTAATGGTAACCACCAGTAACTGAAATACAATATGCCAGACACTTTACATAAATTATCCCACTTAATCATTCTCCAAAAACCTACAACGGAGGGAATATTTTTATCTCCCTTTTGCCAATGAAGCTTACTGAAAGCTTAGTGAGGTTAAATAACTGGCTCAAGATCACCAAGTTCATTTGCATTGCAGCTCGGATCTGAACACAGGTTGGTTTGACGTCAGAGTCAAGTTCCCAACCATTATGTCTACCTCAGAACAGAGTTGTGAATAGCAAGGTCTTGGCACAAAGGTCTTGCTTCAGAAATTGGAAGCCTAGTTATGGAAAGTCAGCTCCACAGAACAGAATTAGAGAAGATAGTGGGTGACAACCAACTATATAAATGCCCAGGATATTGAGAGTGGGTAAAGCAAGACTCCAGGTGTTCTGAGGATGGGATTTCAAGAACACACTGAAAAACCATTTGAAGCAATTCAACAGCTCCGTGGACAGCTGGGAAACAGCTGTGGCTGACAGACCTCTCTGGCTCACTGCTTTGGGGAACAGAATGACTCTGTTTAAATGAAAGCAGTTCATTTTCAGCAGTGCTCAAAGACAGACCTGCAGAACAGAAGTTTTGAAAGTCAGTGTCCAGCCCACACTTTCCATTTATGTGTTACAGAAGATATTGCATATAGTGGAAAATTGGATTCAGAAATTTCTTGGAGAGTGTTTCCTTGGACAAGAGCACCCTCTGGCTCCCTTTAGGGTTTGGCTTGGCTGACTGAGGTCAAAACCATGGGGCAATGAGGCAACTACTGAGTCACACTGAAGGCAGCATTCACTCTCAGAGTCATGTAAATGCAGCGTCAGCATTTGCACAACCTGAAAGTGAGCACCTCCTGAAGGGTGAGATACCTAAGGAGCCAGGAGAGCCCCCCAGGTAGCAGCCTGGGTTGAGTCCCCTTGCTCTACAGAGACTCTCAGAGGCCCCTGGGGTTAGGATTCTTTGAAAAGTGGTTTCCCTCTTTCTAGAACACAGCCAAGAAAGGACAGGGACTGACCTTTTACCTGGGTACTATAAAAAAACACATTGTAGTGTTCAATGTATTATTTTGAACTGAAACAAAAACAGCTTTTTATAACAAGTGCTACCAGGTCAGTGAGTGGGCAAAGAAGTCATTGACCACAATGGGAGGACACAAGAGAGGCAGGAGCCGGTCTGATCTTCAAGGAGTTAGCCACATGGCGCGTGACCTTCAAGTTTCATTCATTTGTTCACTCATTAGGTCAACAGAATTAATTGCCTGCTGCTTGCCAAAACTATCAAAGGCATCAACAAATATATAGATGAATAACCGATACCAGTGATGACCAACTTTTTATCCAAGGGGACCAATTTAAAGAAAAGTAAAAATGCTTGCAGGCTGTTTTTTGGGGAGGTGTTTTTGTGTGTTTGTTTGTTTTTTAATACTGCTTTCACATAAGAAAAAGCATTTATCTGCACCTGAACTTCTGCCTGCTTATATTATTTTCCAATCCAGAAAGGATTACTGTAGAGGGCTAAAATTTCAGAAATGACAAAGCTAGTTCACACTGCAGTATCTGATGTAATATAGCACCTCTAGAACTGGTTTCTTTTTCTTTCCTTGACTGACCTTGTAAACCACTGAACTGCAAAGTGTGACTTGTCTCTTAAAAGTATATCCTATAATGCCAGAGATTTTTCCATTGTAAATAAGATAAGTCAACATTTTTTTACACAGACAAAAAGTTTCTGGGTAGGTAATGATGCCATTCCTTGAGATTGGTAGTTCAAGAGCAAGAGCAGCTGATTGATAAAGGCTGGTTAGGGGACAGGGAATCTATAGCACATCCATACCCAGTGCCAGGCACACAGTGATGCTTAACAAGTATTTGTTCCAGTAGAAGAACTCCAGGTGGAGTTGTCTTGGCAGTGGCTAGATACGGGAGTCTGTAGCTGAGGGAGAGGAAGAGATAGGCTGGAGATTGAGATTACTTAGTGTGGATGAGATTGCTCAGGGAGAGTTGGTAGAGTGAGAAGGGAACCGAGGAGGAGTTCCTGGGCAGCATCTGCTTGAGTTTACACAGTAGAGAGAGAAAAAGGTTTGAGTTTACACAGGAGAGAGAGAAAAAGAGACAAGAGGGGTTGAAGGGAAATTAGGTGAAGCTTGTATCCCCAACACAAAGGAGAGCACTTGGAGAGACAAGAAGTGTCCACAGTGTCATGTCACATAGAGGGCTCAACAGTCTGGAAGCCCAGGGAGGAAGTTCTGAGAGAAAGGGAGGAGGTGAGGGGTCCTCACATATGGCATCCTGGGCTGTGGGAAGAGACTCCAAGTTCCATGCTGTATCTCCTTATTAAGTTTGGCCAGTTTTTAAGATGGTTTTTACCTTTCTTATTCTAAAAATAGTGCATGCTTATTGTAAAAATTTATAAAATACAAAACAAAGTTCAAAGAAGAAATATAAAAATTATCCTGAGAGCTGCTTTATGACTTTTGGCTTGCCCGCTTTAGACTTGGCTTGCCCAATTGTGCTAACTTTCCACCCTGGTTTGGAAGTCATCATTCCCACTTCAGCACCAATTCTTCACAGTGTAGGTCATATAAAATAAACACTGGAAAATAAAGTGATCTGATGAGCTATAAAGTAATACATTCTGAGTAAATGAGTGATCTGTTGTGTGTGATGATCATACCAAGGGTGACTCACATGGATAATTAATTAGCACAGAGGGCCCAATACGCACAAATATTTTCAAACCCACAGCTTTCTCATCGGTCCAGGTTTTCCCTTGCTAAGCATGAGCTAAAAGATTTGTCTAAGTGCCTTCTTTTCTACCCATGGTGGGGTAGGGGCCGGGAGGACTGAAGGGCCATTCTAGCTAGCTACATCCCCACTCAGTAACTCATATATTGAAAAGTCAAATGCCTGGATGTTTAGCCATTTTGTAGTTCCTATGGTGAGAGGGTAGCAGAGTGTATTCATTTGCTAGGGCTGCTATAACAAATTACCAGAAATGTTGCAGCTTAAGACAACACAAATTTATTATTTTACAGGTTCTATAGGTCAGTAGTCCAGGTTGGCTCAACTGGGGTCTCTACTCCAGGTTTCACAAGGCCAAAATCAAGGTGTTGGCTAGTTGGGCTCTTACAGGGAAGCTCTAGGAAGAATCCTCTCCCAGGCTCATTCTGTTTGTTGGCAGAATCCAGTTCCTTGCAGTTATAGGACTGAGGTTCCTGTTTCCTTGCTGGCTGAAAGCTGAGAATACCTTGGCTTCTAGAGATCTCCCTCTGGCCCTTGCAAGTGACTCCCTACATCTCAGAGTTAGCAATGGAGTGTTGAATCCTTCTCACACTTGGAGTCTTCCTGACTCCCTCTTTTTTTTAGTCTCTCTTCTGCCTTGCCTTCAACTGCATCTCTGACCAGGCAAAGAAATTTCTCTGCTTTTAAGAGCCTGTGTGATTAGGTTGGACCCACCCGAATAATCCAACATAGTCTGCCCATTTTAAGGGAACCTTAATTACATCTGCAAAGTCCCTTTTGCCATGTAAGGTTATATATGCACAGGTTCCAGGGGTTAGTGCATGGACATCTTTGGTTGGGGGGGTGGGGTGGAGGGCAGGCATTATCCAGGCTACCTCACAGAGTGATGACATGAATGATTGGACACATGGTATGATCCCTCTCCTCCCGTCCCTTTTCCCCTCTCTCTCACACAGGCCCAGTGTGGACTCTTCTCAATATTACTCTTGTTCATCCTTAGCAGCTTGTCTAAACTGCTTAGAAAGCAGGAATATGCACCCTCTACTTTGAAACCTTTCAGTAATGTCCCTTAGGGTCTTGATCCACAGATTGGGCATTGATGGTGTAAGATACCTGCTTGTTTCATATCTTTTTGTAGCAAGAGAAAAATTTATTTGTGAAACCCACTTATATTATGACCATGACTAACACTACCATCTTTTTTCCTACAATTGTTACATTTAATGGGTCACAGTGATATTTTTACCTTCCATTGATGACCCATCCAAGCTTTGTCTGCTTTATGGCTCCACTGAGCTTTTCTCTGAATTTGTTTCATGATTTGTAGGCAAACCCTCGCCTACTGTGTTCATTTTTAAAATGGCAAAATGCTTGTCGTAATCCTGATTGGAGAACGCTTTTTGATGACAGGGTGAGTCATCTTCACTCAGATATTGCGCATACTGCAAAGATTCCCCATTAAACTGCACCATGGCTCATTAAACCCCATTGGTGAGAAAACTGGGTCTTATTTTAAATGTTTATGTTCTGTGCTAATGTTAAATTTAGAATATTTCTGTTGCAGGTACCTTTGGGAAAAATTTTAATGCACCAGCTAAAGTGCCAACAGATTTCAGCCCATAAGTTCCCAAATATGGAATCTGGGAAACATCCCCCCGACCCCTGTATTTATTCTCAGTTTCTCCCTTCCTAATCTTTAAATATCTTTTTTTTCTTAATACCAAACCTTGTGATCTTCTGATTACCTTTTTATAGTCTCAGTAACTGCTAAGGACTGTACTCCTGGTTTTAAAGCAAAAGAGGAAGTAGATTATTCTGGAACAACATTCAGCCATGTTTGAAGTCAAGGAAAGGACGTATGATTGTCAGTGTTTTTATTATTCATATATTGAAGAAATAATCTCTGTCCACAAAGCACTTACATTCCAAAAACGGACTTAAACAAACAGAAACACTCATGACAGAACTGTGATTCCAGAAATGTGCCAGTGGAATTAATATGAAAAGAATAATTTTCCTCATGTGGGAGTTTTAGAAGTCCTCTACATATATGCCAGAAGAATCAGCTGGTTATAGTGTGGCAAAAGATATTA
This sequence comes from Mesoplodon densirostris, assembly GCF_025265405.1. Taxonomy (NCBI): domain Eukaryota; kingdom Metazoa; phylum Chordata; class Mammalia; order Artiodactyla; family Ziphiidae; genus Mesoplodon; species Mesoplodon densirostris. Next base: position 143,588,802 of record NC_082665.1, read on the forward strand.
AGATCTAGGGTGGCTTTCTCAACAGGAATCCAACAAGAGAGTTAAATTCTACAGAAAATGATTTGAGCAACTATTTTCTCATTTCTCTCAAAGATGATGCTTAGCCAGTATCATTCTGGCTGCAGAGGATGTAAATTAATTCATTATGTACAACAAATGCCTTTGGACAATGGTTCTCAAGCTTTTTGGTGTCACAACCACTTTACAGTTCTTCAAAATTAGGAAAGACCTCAAGGAGCTTTTTGTTTATGGGTGTTATATCTATCAATTCTTACCATGTTAGAACTTTAAATTTTTTAACATATTTTCATTGATCTATTTAAAATAGCCATCATAAACCATTTATAAGCTAAATGACATATTTTTATAAAAATAAATTTATTTCCAAAACAAAAAAATTTCCTCAGAAGGGTGACATTGTTTAACATCTTTTCAAATCTCCTTAATGTGTGGTGTAGTAGAAGACAGCTGGATTCTCACATCTGTTTCTGCATTCAATTGCACTCGCACACATCATATAGCTTCTGGAAAATTCCACTGTACACAGATGACATAATAAGAAGGAAAAACTCAAGTGACATTGTCATATTATTCTGAAAATGGTTTTGACCTTGGGGATCTTCCTGGATAGGTCTCAGGAACTCCCAAAGGACCCTGGACCATACTCTGAAACCATTGCCTTGGGGCATTGTTTCTCCCAAGGATCCCTGGTGAAGAGGGCTTCAATAGTGTGCTTGCATATGGTATTTTCTCCACTACTAACTCAATACCAAAATAACACATCATATTGATGGCCAAAATAAAATTGCAGCGTTTTAGGGTTAAATCATCCATGATGATTTTATGTAACTTCTGATTTAGAATAACCTCAAAGAAGTAAATCTAGTGGTTAGCTTTCTAGATCTGGCATAGTTTCTCTGACTTATTTCAGAAGGGTTAGGTTTTCTAGTTGTAATTCTAGGATATGATTAGCAAAGCTTGACTGGCAAAACCAGTACATGCACTGATTCTGCTGCCAAGGCTTCACTGAGAAGGTTTAGGCTCAAAATAATTCCAGTATTCTAGCCTGTACTAGGATACCTCAACTTTTTTGGAAGCCTCTCCTTGAAATCTCACTCTGTATAATATTTCAGAAAAGTGGGAAGAGTTACAGGAGAATTTCTTCTATAGGAATTACATGAGTAAAACAAAAATCCCACATTTCCCCAATAATCACTTGTGGAAATGCAAAAATGCCACCTTATTTATGAGATTACCAGGATTCTCCACCTGTCAGGCCTGACATGGTTCAGCTGCATAAGCCAGAGACATTTTTGATTCTCCATGTGTCAGGGACAAGTGTCATACATACTGATTTGCACAGAAAACCACAGAGAGCACTCTCCAGGGAAAGCCAGCATTTTGACAAGGCTCAGTGATGACTTAGAGCAACAGGGGTAGGAACTATTGTGTGATGTTGCCCATAGACCCATATCATTTGAAATTTAAATTCCTTGTAAAACACCAAGAAAATATGGGTCAGAGAGCTGCTAATGGGGATTCTAAGGAAGGGACTGTCACTAAATCACCCTGAAGACTTAAGAGTGACTGAAAGAGCAATGAGGCCAGTTCAAAAGCTAGCAGTAAAAAAAAAAAAGCAAAACATCATTTAAGAGTCAACACAGTGAGGTACTGATGGGGTCAGCCAGTCATTTTCTGAATTTTTATCTCCAGGTATGGATATTACATTTGAGATGAGAAAATATTAGTTTCAGTGCTTTAAAGGGGTTCCCCTCTTTTTCCTCTCTCTTCAACTTCTCTTTCCGCTTATTCTGCTCCATCTGTAATTTAGAAATTGAAGAGAAAGTCTCTCTTGGCTTTCTGCTCCATAGGCTTAGCTTTATCACCAACTTCTCAGAAGTGCCATCCACACCACTGCCTCATTCATTCCCCCAAGACCCCTCGCTGTTTGATTTCTGAAACTATTTTCTCAGATATCTCCAGTGAGTCAGTGGCATTTCTCAACCATCCACTGCCCTTACCTGGGGGTAGTTGTGTGTGTTTGTGTGTGTGTGTGTTTGAGCATAAAGTTATGTATGCTTGCATTCCTTACTACCAATTTGGGAGACAAAGCGGATATTTCTCCAGCTAAAAATTCAAGTAGAAAGGGGATGTGTTGGGGAGGGGTCCTGAGCCCCAAGCGGAGCTTTCAACCCACCACTAAGCGATGGGTGCAACTACAGCATGACAAAGGCAAATATGACTGAATCCCCTGATAAAATCAGAGGCTTAAGAAATTGGATTGTGTCTTCTCCCCTTCTTATCCACATGGGGTCTAGAATGTTCTCCCCATACTGTCACAAGAAGGCTCATCTAACTATGCATTGCTTTTCAGCCCAGCCTCGGACCTAGGTTGTCCTTACAAACCCAGCAACGCGTGGGCAGAGCTTGTGTGAGCATGTCCACAGCTGTTCCAAGAGATTCTCTCCTGGGAAGGTGCCACAGAGTCTTGGACATTGTGTGTGAGATTGAGCCCTGCCAACGAGCTAATTAAATGGGTTTTTTAAAAGCTCTAAGCTTAGCAGCGAGAGTGGGCGGCTAATTTCCTCACTCACCTATTCAACTCATTTGTGGTCCCAGCAAATACTTCCTCTTGTAGGACACACTGCCTGGCTCTATTTCCAAGCCCTTCCATTTCTTCACAGGGTAAATAGGAATGCACAAAGTAATAGCTTTCTCTCTTGTGTGGGATAACGTTTATGAAGTGGAATGCAGTTCTTTGTGCAAAAGGAATTGTGGGAATGTCAGAACAGTTTTGAACAAAACTGGATATTCAGTTAAAAGCCTTTCCCTCCTAAGGCCCAGAGCTCTCACTGGAAAGGTGCAGAGTCCATCCCAGCCCAGGGTGGACTTCGTAACTGGGGATGTGAGGAAAGAAACCCTGGGCTTTACATCCCTATTCATGAGCCTAGGAAACCTGTGTGTCTGGGAGTGCAGACAAGCTGCAAGTCATCTTCAAAGCTTGGAAAATCAACAATCACAATAAAACAACAGCCAATATTCAATAGAGCTTCCATGATAGAATTTTCTAATTTAAAAATTACTTTTATTCCACAAAATCCTAGCAAAAGGAAAATGTTGCTAATTAAAACCCCCAATGGAAGTCTCTTTGTTTTGATTAGATGCAGGGTCTTGACTATCCTAGCAGGAGACAGAGGTTACTTAGCAGAGGTAATTGTTAGCCCCTCCTACGACCGCCTGCGAAGGCTAAGGATGGTGGCAAATGTGAACAACTACATGCTAGTAGAGAGGACATCTCTGCCATTCTGCCTATCGTGATTAAGGATCTACTCAGCTAGAATAATGAAATTGACTCTATGCCTAGTAAAATGGGAGCCGGCTAATTGTCATGCCAATTCATGACATTTTATATCTGTTGTCTCTTTACCTCGGAGCTAGTTGTTGAATTCAATACTCCTTTCCCTAGGATAATTTTTATTAAATAAAACTCTATGCATGATGAGTATGGTTTTCAGCCAACTTGTTCATGCTTAGGGTCAGGTTTGGCAAATATCCCACGTGTATATTTCATGCTTCTTTTTCTCCATGTACCCCTTAGCTGTAAGTGTTCCCCAAGGATCTCTCATGAACTCTCTTCTCTTTCTATATACTTTGCCCAGGCAATGTCAGCCACTCCTGTGGCTTTATGTTCCATCTACATACTTATAACACTTAAAATCTTTCTTCTGCTTTAACTCTGTCCAACTCAGCTTACAGCCTTTTATTTCCAGCTTTCTTACTGAAATTTCCATTGGAAATTCTACCTGGCTATTTAAGTCAACATGTCAAAAACCAAACTTACAAAATGCCCCTGTCTACAAACTAATATCTCTTATGCAGCCCATCTACCAACTGCCCAGGATTGAAAGCAAGATCACTCCTTGCTGTCTCTCAAGCACCAAGACCCACCAATTCTCCATCCCAAATATCTTGTGGGTATTGTCACCTCTGCTCTATCCTCCCTGACATTATCTTTTATTCATTCACTCACTAAAGGCTTACTATATTCTAGCACCGTGCTAAGGGCTAGTGACACAGAGGGAAGATGAGAACCAACAAGTAAGTAAAGTACAAAGCACGGTGGTCATTGACCTATCAGAACGCAGGGTGGAGGATGTTCAGGGCAGAGCAGGATGTGCAAGAGTTTAGGACTCTAGGAATCTAGGACTCTTCCTGTCTTGGTACAACTCATCTCTTGCCAGAACATTTGGGAAAGCTTCTAGCCACACATCCATTCTGCCCTCTGCCCTGCTGCCTGCACTTAATTTCCAAAGTTTAAATCAGATTGTGTCACTGTCTGACTAAAACCCTTCCATTATAGCAGGACAAGCGCCAAACTTCTTGATTCTACTTACAAAACAGTCCAACTCAGCTTTTTCTCCCCCCAGCACTCTTTTATACAACACAGTTCCTAACCTCACGACCCATGAAATAGGAAAAGAAAGAGCAGAACTGAAAATGCCCACTCTGCCTTAAAAATTTACCATCAGTGTCATTTGCAACCACCCTCTTTTCCCCTTTGGCAATCAACTCAATGGATCATTTTCCTAATGATTGCTGTTCACACTTTGCATGACTGTTTCAAGTATCAAGACACTGAATAGATTTGATGACCACAGCTAATCAGTGTGTGATTATTTACTGCCCTGGTGTACTCCCAAAGGCTCCATACATATATGAGGTATATAGTAGCCATACAGCAGGCTGCCAAAAATGAATCCTCAGGTCTTGCTTTTAGGATCATTGAGTCCATCTTTATAGATGAGTGTGATCTCGAGAGAATGAGAGCCAGGTGCCGACTACCTCTCCCTTCACAGGAATAAGTCGCTGCGACAGCATTCATTCATTCATTCACTTAGTCATTCACGCATCAAACATTTATTGAGCGTTTGCCAAGAGCTCACAGTCTCTTCTGTGATATGTTCTGTGATCCCAACTTCTGGGATCAAAAAGGAGTGACCCGGGTCTTTGCTGAGGGATCAGCGGGGGTGGAGGGGAAATTTGAAAGGCTTTTAAAGATTGAATAAAGGTTTTTTGTTTTGTTTTGGTTTGGGTATTTTTTGGAGCAAGAAGTGTGTGTGTGTGTGTGTGTGTGCATGTGTATGTGTCTGTGTTTATGTATTTAAGGAAGGAGGGGAACAGTAGCACTTGGATGGGAAACAAATAGCTGCTCTGGTAAAGTGAATCAAAATGCCAAGGTAATTAAAAAATGACACGTGTTTCGGAAATTATGGCAAATTCCTTGTGGCTTGAGGGAGGCAGCAAAGGGTGGTTAGGGGGTGGGAGTGGTGCAGACAGAGATGTTGGAAGGTAACGAGCGTGAAGATTATAGAAGACTTGTACCAAGGAGCTCAGACTTTCTCTTGTAAGCAGAGAGGAGCGAGCCCAGAGAAATCTCTAAGCAGGGGAGTGAACAGTCACATCGTTTTTTGATTAAAGGTTCGGTGCGTGTATAGTGATGGATTTGAGAAGATGAACATTTAATGAGTGCTTTATACAGGTGACCACAACCAAGGACAAGTCCCTGGCCACGTCCCAGCTAACTCTGCATATCTGTGTGTCTTCCCTAGTGACGGTGTTGGCCATTTTCCATGAACTGCATGTCGACCCTGACCTGTACACACTCTTGTTTGGGGAGAGTGTGTTGAATGATGCAGTTGCCATAGTCCTTACATAGTAAGTACCAGAATTGGCCTGTGCTTCTTTGACCATGTAAAATATGCTTCTACTTGGTGATAATTCCTAGTGGCTTTAATAGTATCTTTTCTGTTATGTCATAGAGATAGTCAATTTCTAACTTTTAAGGAATTATTATCACAGAAGAGCTCCAAGAGTAGGAACATTTCATTAGCCACTTAATTTCTAACACCATTAATAAGCTTCATGTTTCCAGCTTATTACAAGATACTACTCAAAGGGTAACATTTTTTTTTTCTTGGTGTATGTATTTAGCTGATTCACTTAGGTTTCCTAAAATGCACATGAATAAGCTTTCTTCATTTCAAATCAATATCATTTAATGTTTTCCCTTAAGTCGCTTTCCAGGTAATAGACTAATAGAAACCGTTGTATTTATACTAATTTTGGCAAATTGGAGATAGAAGTTGAGAGTCAGAATATTCTTTATTTATCAGTGCAAATGTAACACGTTATAGGAACACACACGTTTTAAAATCATCGCGTGACAAGTAAAAATAATGGAGCTTCGTCTGCTAAGAGTTAATGTAATTTTCCCTTCATCCTGGAAGAATTTTCTTTTCAAGATGAGAACTAGTACTCTTTCCTCACCTCCCCTTTAGATGTTTACCATTTATATTTAATAAATGACACTTTGGTGGCTTTCACTATGTCAGAGGTCTCTTCTTGGCTTTAGATTAAGACCAACATTTTGGGCAACAGTCAAATACCCTAGAGGAAGGTAGCTATCTAATAATTAAATGTGACAACAAGATTCAATTCAGGGTGTTAATTACTTCAAATGCATTTGAAAATGTATTGCAAAGTAACAAAGGATTTTTAAAAGTCAGATCACCCAGAGGGGCGTAGGAAACAACAGAGCAGCACTGTTCTTTCTTTCTGCCAGCTGACATTTCTTAAGGCTGCCACCCTAAAGTTACCACTGAATTCAGCAATTTTCAAGAAAGAGTCTCCAAAAAAACGTATATTTTACCTGGCTACTGCGAAGTGCCTCCCCTGCATTAAAGGAAAATACCAGTGAGTGCAAATTAAGAGCAAAAGCCGTGGCAGATTCACAAATGCCAGAGGATGCTTTTAAAGAAACACCAAGAACAATTAATTAAAACATCAGGGATCTTTGTCCAAGATATACTAGTATTAAAGGAACATTTGGAGGAAAAATTTTAAAAATCTGCTGAGTCCCTCATCTTCACTTCCTGAGCTGCCATGTTGTAAAAAGGCCAAGCAAAGCAAAACGACTAAAGCACAAATGAGCCTTGGGAAAGAATCATGCAGCTACAGCCAAGGAAAGGTTTGGCCTTTCTACTTTCAGCACTACCATGCACAGTAGTTTTCCATTCAAAATGCAGACTCCAAGGATGAATGTTGACACTGTTGAGCACAGTGCTGGGGGGCATTTGAAACAGTCCATTTAAGATCTCCTCAGGTCAATATGTGGTTATTACTGGTAGCGCCTTTTCTACCCCCCTATCCATGTGCTTCATGTCTTAATAAAATGTGTTTCCCACCATGGCAAGGTCCTTTACTTTCTAGGCACCAGACACTTGCCATTCTAGCTGAAATCTTGTGCTTCCCAGCTTTGGCATTTCAGGTATTGCGCAGAGTGACCCCAGTGAGTTTCAACTTAAATAAAGATAATTCTAAATTAGGAATACTTGACACGGAAACTTCCACACATTCAAACCTGCAAGCTCGTTCTTCCACCTGGTGCATTTGGACTCCACCAGCCTCTTCCAGGAGCTCTACTTAGCATTCATGTACAACTGTCCCTCTGTATCCACAGGGAATGGGTTCCAGGCCCCCTGTGGATACGAAAATCCACAGGTGCTCAAGTCCCTTATATGCAATGGCATAGTACAGTCAGCCCTCTCTATCCGTGGGCTCCATGTCTGCTGAGTCAACTAACCTCGGATTGTTCGATGAGGAACCCGAGAATACGGAGGGCCTCCTGTAACTAGGTTACCCTGGGTCTAGACTCTCTGTCCCCCTGTGCCGTCTGTTGACCATTTCTTCTTTCACCTTACACAATCCTCCATGTGTTTTACTCTTCACTTTTCTCACTTGCTTCTTAAACTTAGTTTACAGCACGTATGACAATCTCTTTTTTTTTAACATCTTTATTGGAGTATAATTGCTTTACACTGTTGTGTTAGCTCTGCTGTATAACAAAGTGAATCAGCTATACGTATGCATATATCCCCATATCTCCTCCCTCTTACATCTCCCTCCCACCTCCCTATCCCACCCCTCTAGGTGGCCACAAAGCACCAAGCTGATCTCCCTGTGCGATGCGACAATCTCTTTTTATACGTCTACTTACACACACATTCCCTCTCCTTTAATGCTGCATCCCCACCATCTCTCTTCCAACTATCTTCCAGTTCCCATGAAAGAACCCTATTTAACAGTCTTCCATGACTTTCAGACCAGGAGTTCAAACATTGGTCTCTCCATTTTTCTCTTCCTTCACTCTAACTTCGCATAGTAGCCAGACACGTCTCTCTGGCTTGTAGCCTCATGCCTTTCTTCACAGGCGCAAAGCTCTCTCTTCCCAACTCCTGCTTCTGCCCAATCAAGTCTTTCACCATGTACCTCAGTCGCCTCCTCTGGGAACCACTAGGCCACATGCTAAGTCCCTCCTCCACCTCTGTATGTGCCTCCATCGATTCCTTGCCAGCTCAGCCATGAAATTTTGGGTTTACACGTATATTTGCTTTTCTAGATAGTAACTTTCTGAAGATGGAGACTTTGCACTTGAAACGTATATTAAAAGAGCAAATGAAAACCTCCTTGTATTTTCCCTTTCTCAGTTCCATCTTTGTGTGGTTTTTGAAGTTCAAGAATAGAGGTAGAGCTTTTATTGTACCATGGAAAGGAAAAGACACATTTTGATGTGAACTCAAGCACAGTAAATGACCTAAATCATCAGCCACTATGGCCTTGGCAGTGACTCCAGAGCCTCTTTGGAATAGCCACACACTTTCATTTGTCTTTCCATCTTCTACAAGCAAATCTCCTTGCTTAAGAACCATCCTCTTAGTATTTAAAAAAGTTTTATTGTTAGTTTTTTGACAGTAATGTGCTCTAGTATTTCTCATTCAAATACAAAGTAATTTAGCCACATTTTAGATTAAATCAGCTTTTCTGTGCTAATCTAAGAAGCGACTAACTAATTATAATACTTCTTCTTAGGTTAAATGTGCTCTGAATTTCAGACAACTAATTTATAATTGAATTTGATGACCACAATTCTTGTACACAGCAACACGTGGTGGGTGGTGTCCCTAAGGCTTAAAATGATCCAGAATTATCTTAAGATAAAAGTAACTTTATTTAACAAAAAAGTTTTGAAATTAGCTTTTCTCTGATCCATGCTATTATTTCAAGTATATAGGGAATGTCATACCCAAATATGTATGTGTGTTGGTTCATGAATGAATTCCATGTGATGGATTTACATTTCTAAAGATTGTGTAATAGACTGTGAAGGAAGGCAAAAGATATAATGAAGACATTTTGAAAGGTGTGTGTTTTTGAATCCTGAACAAAGACATTATTTTCAGAGACACCATGGTAGGGTAGAAAGAGCCCTAGATTTAAGTCAAAAGTGGTGGTGTCGGGATTGTCACGAATTAACTGTACAATTATTACAGTTGACATGAAATCAACCCAAACTGGAGTAAACACAAGGGGAGTCTGTGTTGGCTGATGTAACTGAACAGCAGGAGTATAAATGGCTCAGGAAAGGATCCAGTGAAATGAGCTGAGCTCTCACCTCACTCAGCTTCTTCAGGGTTATCTCCCTCACTCAGTCACTAGATAGCTGCCAGCGAGTCCCAGGGCTGCATCTTTCTTCAGGAGGATAGAGCAAGAATCTTTGTCCCATTATTCCCAACATAAATCTTAGTACACCTTATAGATTCTGATGCTATTCCAGACCCACTTGTGGCCAGGGAAATGTGCTTCATTTACTATCTCAGGTCTAAGTCACATTGTTCATAAATTCAGGGCAGTAATTAGTTTTACTTGGAAGCACATGAACTGAGACTGGGGAAAGATGGGATTCTTGCTTAGAGTAATACTGCCACAGAAAAGGAAAAGTGGATGCTGGTCAGAACCAAAACAAAACAAAACAGAACCTTAAAGACCACGACAGCGACTTCATATGGCCATAAACTCTTCATGCTTGTTTCCTAACCTATAATATGTAAGAATAGTTCTGTATACATTACAAAATTATTCTGGGCAATAAATAAAGCAATATATTTGGAAAGGCTCTATAATCTATATAAGCTACATAATCTATGCTTATAAATATATATACTTATTATAATTTATATAGTCATGTATATCAATATCTTTCATTGTACTTACACAGATCTCTCTGGTTTCTTTGTTATGACTAAAGATAGGCCTGCTTCTAGTGAAGCATTCCGTCATAAATATGGCATTTTATGATCCAAGGGATAGAGAGAATAACCATTTTTACATGTGATTTCCCCCATTAGGAATGAACCACTTAGTTAAGATACACTGTCTAAAGAACTAGAGGTTGAAGTATATTACTTAAAGTTATACAGGTACTCACAACCAAAACTGATATTACTTGTGGAAGTTAATTGGAGGACAAGAGAGAGAAAGGCAGGGCTAAGTTACCTAAAATGTCACATCTCTCACAGTAAGAAATCAATATATATGTGCGGAGTTGATAAATCAAGAAATGGAAGTATATACATATTATTTAGAGTCATGGGGCAGCCATCAGAAGAAATGGTTAAAAGGAGATAATTTTGCTATTGTAGGACCATGACAAAGGGGGAAAAGATAATTTAACTCTTTATGTCCTTTCATACTGTCTGAATGCTTGTATGTGTTTGAATTATATTTATCTAAAACATTCTTCAGGTGATCAAATATCAAAATAAAAGCCAATTTATTTGATGAGAATAGAGTCAAGCAATCCTAGCAGGCAAAATTCACTACAAATAAAATTAAATGACAAAGGATAAACCAAGGAAAGCAGTTTCAACACACATATTTATAGGTTAATAGTCCTTATAATATATATAATGATTGTTAATCTTTTTAATATACCAAATGTACTAGTTATGTTACCTGAGACAAATTACTTATCCTCTCTGTGCACCAGATGTGTCATTTATAAAATAGGGGTGGTAACAGCACTTATCTCGTTGGGTGGGATTAAACATAAAGCTCCTGGAACAGGGCCTGGCTCATAACACTCAATAAACATTAGATACGTACTGCTGATATTACTCCTGTTATAAAAGACCAATAAAGAAAAGGGAAGGGCTTGCCTGGTGGCACAGTGGTTGAGAGTCCGCCTGCTGATGCAGGGGACGTGGGTTCGTGCCCCGGTCCGGGAAGATCCCACGTGCTGCGGAGCGGCTGGGCCCGTGAGCCATGGCCGCTGAGCCTGCGCATCCAGAGCCTGTGCTCCTCAACGGGAGAGGCCACAACAGTGAGAGGCCCGCGTACCGCAAAAAAAAAAAAAAAAAAAAAAAGGAAAAAAAAAAGAAAAGGGAAGCATAATAGAAAAATGGACAAAGGATATAAATAATGAACAAGAGAAGAAACAAAAATGGCTGATGCTCCACTAAATAAGATCGCCTTCACTAGTAATAAAACAAATTACATACCATTTTTTGCCTAGCGAATCTTCAAATTTTCAGAAGTCAAAAAAGAACAATCATACTTGAGGTAAATTGGAGTTTGGAGAAATGGGAACCCTCCCACATTACTGAGCAAAAAGAGAAAAGTGATAGAACTTCTACAGAGGCAATTTGGTGATATTTACAGTCATTAGATTTTGTGAATCCTTTCATCCATTTATTTTATTCCTGGAAATTTATCCTAAGAAGCAGTTAAGGGCATGCACAAACATTTCTCCATGAAGATGAATGCATTGATTTGAACAAAAAGTTGTACATAAGTTACTAGTTGGTTGAATAAATTATAATATATTAAGATCATGAAATCGTATGCAGACATTTGAAAAATGATAGAAAAGGAGTGTTGATGTTAAAAGATATTCACGATATATTTTTTTAAGAAAATAGGAAAATTTTTTAATGGTGTATACTCTAAGATTTATTTTGGTTAAAAAAAAATCACAGCCAAATTCATGTGTGTGTATGCATGTGGGTGTATAATTAGAACACATTATTATTTATGTACAAAATCAGAGTGTTAGGTGGCATCACAGGTGATTTTTATTTTCTTCTATTTGCTTGTATATATGTATTGGAAATAGATTAAACTACTTATGATCGACTCTGGTCCAAAGAATCCCCCGTTAACATACTTGAAAATTGGCAATCTTCATTTAAATGCAGATTCTACAGAGGTTTAAGTTTGAAATCTTTTTCTACCCATGAAAGAGAAGAAAGAGGATGATGACTTGTTCTCAGCCATTTATCTGTGAAACTAAAATATTGCCAGTATTGTACTGAAACATCTTCTTGTAAAATAATTCCACAGTATACAAATGCCTCCAGATTTTCTTAGAGATAAAATAAGAACCTCATTAAACAGCTGGCTCTTGGATGATAATAAATACATACTAGGTACCTTTATTTTCTACTAAGCAAATGCTTACAAGGAAATTTAATATAGATTATTGAAAGAGATGGAGAAATGGACACCATTTTCTCATTTTAAATAAGAGTGTTATGCTGCTTAGAGGCTCTTACTAGAAAATGTCATTTCAAGTGTGATACTGGTGAGTGCTTGGCACTTAAGAGTGAGTGACATTTTGAAAGACCACATTTCTTATAGTCCATGCATCTTAAGGGAAATTTAACATGGAAATTAATGGGATGGCTGTGAGACTCCAAGTACCATGCGACTAACAGGAACCTTGAGATGTCATCCAGCCATTTGACAAAAATGTACTGAGGGACTTCCGGGTAAGATGGCGGAAGAGTAAGACGCGGAGATCACCTTCCTCCCCACAGATACACCAGAAATACAGCTACACGTGGAACAACTCCTACAGAACACCTACTGAACGCTGGCAGAAGACCCCAGACCTCCCAAAAGGCAAGAAACTCCCCACATACCTGGGTAGGGCAAAGCGGAGAGATTCCCGCACAGAGGATCGGTGCCGAGCGGCACTCACCACCCCGAGAGGCTTGTCTGCTCCCCCGCCGGGGCGGGCGGCGCTGGAGCTGAGGCTCGGGCTTCGGTCAGAGCGCAGGGAGAGGACTGGGGCTGGCGGCGAGAACTCAGCCTGAAGGGGGCTAATGTGCCACAGCTAGCCGGGAGGGAGTCCGGGAAAACTCTGGAGCTGACGAAGAGGCAGGAGACTTTTTCTTCCCTCTTGGTTTCCTGGTGCGCGAGGAGAGGGGATTAAGAGCGCCGCGTAAAGGAGCTCCAGAGACGGCCGCGAGTCGCGGCTGAAAGCGCGGAGCCCAGAGACGGGCGTGGGACGCTGGGGCTGCTGCTGCTGCCGCCAAGAAGCCTGTGTGCGAGTGCAGGTCACTGTCCACACCGCCCTTCCGGGAGCCTGTGCAGCCTGCCACTGCCGGGGTCCCGGGATCCAGGGGCGGCTTCCCTGGGAGAACGCACGGCGCGCCTCGGGCTGGTGCAACGTCACGCCGACCTCTGCCGCTGCAGGCTCGCCCCGCACTCCGTGCCCCTCCCTCCCGCGCCCCTCCCTCCCGCCCGGCCTGAGTGAGCCGGAGTCACCGAAGAGGCTGCTCCTTTAACCCTGTCCTGTCTGAGCGAAGAACAGACGCCCTCCGGCGACCTACACGCAGAGGCGGGGCCAAATCCAAAGCTGAGACCCAGGAGCTGTGAGAACAAAGAAGAGAAAGGGAAACCTCTCCCAGCAGCCTCAGAAGCAGCGGATTAAAGCTCCACAATCAACTTCATGTACCCTGCATCTGTGGAATACATGAATAGACAACAAATCATCCCAAATTGAGGAGCCAGGAGTCAGTGCTGTGCCTCTGAGGTGGGAGAGCGAACTTCAGGACACTGGTCCACAAGAGACCTCCCAGCTCCACATAATATCAAACGGCGAAAATCTTCCAGAGATCTCCATCTCAACACCAGCACCCAGCTTCACTCAACGACCAGCAAGCTACAGTGCTGGACACCCTATGCCAAACAACTAGCAAGACAGGAACACAACGCCACCCATTAGCAGAGAGGCTGCCTCAAATCATAAAAAGTCCGCAAACACCCCAAAACACACCACCAGACGTGGACCTGCCCACCAGAAAGACAAGATCCAGCCTCATCCACCAGAACACAGGCAGTAGTCCCCTCCACCAAGAAGCCTACACAACCCACTAAACCAACCTTAGCCACTGGGGACAGACACCAAAAACAACGGGAACTACGAACCTGCAGCCTGCAAAAAGGAGACCCCAAACACAGTAACATAAGCAAAATGAGAAGACAGAAAAACACACAGCAGGAGAAGGAGCAAGATAAAAACCCACCAGACCTAACAAATGAAGAGGTAATAGGCAGTCTATCTGAAAAAGAATTCAGAATAATGATGGTAAAGATGATCCAAAATCTTGGAAATAGAATAGACAAAATGCAAGAAACAGTTAACAAGGACCTAGAAGAACTAAAGACGAATCAAGCATCGATTAAAAACACAATAAATGAAATAAAAAATACTCTAGATGGGATCAATAGCAGAATAACTGAGGCAGAAGAACGGATAAGTGAGGTGGAAGATAAAATAGTGGAAATAACTGCTGCACAGCAAAATAAAGAAAAAAGAATGCAAACAACAGAGGACAGTCTCAGAGACCTCTGGGACAACATTAAACGCACCAACATTCGAATTATAGGGGTTCCAGAAGAAGAAGAGAAAAAGAAAGGGACTGAGAAAATATTTGAAGAGATTATAGTTGAAAACTTCCCTAATATGGGAAAGGAAATAGTTAATCAAGTCCAGGAGGCACAGAGAGTCCCATACAGAATAAATCCAAGGAGAAATACACCAAGACACATATTAATCAAACTGTCAAAAATTAAACACAAAGAAATCATATTAAAAGCAGCAAGGCAAAAACAACAAATAACACACAAGGGAATCCCCATCAGGATAACAGCTGATCTCTCAGCAGAAACTCTACAAGCCAGAAGGGAGTGGCAAGACATACTTAAAGTGATGAAGGAGAAAAACCTGCAACCAAGATTACTCTACCCAGCAAGGATCTCATTCAGATTTGATGGAGAAATTAAAACCTTTACAGACAAGCAAAAGCTGAGAGAGTTCAGCACCACCAAACCAGCTTTACAACAAATGCTAAAGGAACTTCTCTAGGCAAGAAACACAACAGAAGGAAAAGAACTACAATAACGAACCCAAAACAATTAAGAAAATGGGAATAGGAACATACATATCAATAATTACCTTAAATGTAAATGGACTAAATGCTCCCACCAAAAGACACAGACTGGCTGAATGGATACAAAAACAAGACCCATATGTATGCTGTCTACAAGAGACCCACTTCAGACCTAGAGACACATACAGACTGAAAGTAAGGGGATGGAAAAAGATATTCCATGCAAATGGAAACCAAAAGAAAGCTGGAGTAGCAATTCTCATATCAGACAAAATAGACTTTAAAATAAAGACTACTAGAAGAGACAAAGAAGGACACTACATAATGATCAAGGGATCAGTCCAAGAAGAAGATATAACAATTGTAAATATTTATGCACCAAACATAGGAGCACCTCAATACATAAGGGAAATATTAACAGCCATAAAAGGAGAAATCGACAGTAACACAATCATAGTAGGGGACTTTAACACCCCACTTTCACCAATGGACAGATCATCCAAAATGAAAATAAATAAGGAAACACAAGCTTTAAATGATACATTAAACAAGATGGACTTAATTGATATTTATAGGACATTCCATCCAAAAACAACAGAATACACATTTTTCTCAAGTGCTCATGGAACATTCTCCAGGATAGATCATATCTTGGGTCACAAATCAAGCCTTGGTAAATTTAAGAAAATTGAAATTGTATCAAGTATCTTTTCCGACCAAAATGCTATGAGACTAGATATCAATTACAGGAAAAGAGCTGTAAAACATACAAACACATGGAGGCTAAACAATACACTACTTAATAACGAAGTGATCACTGAAGAAATCAAAGAGGAAATTAAAAAATACCTAGAAACAAATGACAATGGAGACACGACGACCCAAAACCTATGGGATGCAGCAAAAGCAGTTCTAAGAGGGAAGTTTATGGCAATACAATCCCACCTTAAGAAACAGGAAATATCTCGAATAAACAACCTAACCTTGCACCTAAAGCAATTAGAGAAAGAAGAACAAAAACATCCCAAAGTTAGCAGAAGGAAAGAAATCATAAAAATCAGATCAGAAATAAATGAAAAAGAAATGAAGGAAACGATAGCAAAGATCAATAAAACTAAAAGCTGGTTCTTTGAGAAGATAAACAAAATTGATAAACCATTAGCCAGACTCATCAAGAAAAAAAGGGAGAAGACTCAAATCAATAGAATTAGAAATGAAAAAGGAGAAGTAACAACTGACACTGCAGAAATACAAAAGATCATGAGAGATTACTATAAGCAACTCTATGCCAATAAAATGGACAACCTGGAAGAAATGGACAAATTCTTAGAAATGCACAACCTGCCAAGACTGAATCAGGAAGAAATAGAAAATATGAACAGACCAATCACAAGCACTGAAATTGAAACTGTGATTAAAAATCTTCCAACAAACAAAAGCCCAGGAACAGATGGCTTCACAGGCGAATTCTATCAAGCATTTAGAGAAGAGCTAACACCTATCCTTCTCAAACTCTTCCAAAATATAGCAGAGGGAGGAACACTCCCAAACTCATTCTACGAGGCCACCATCACCTTGATACCAAAACCAGACAAGGATGTCACAAAGAAAGAAAACTACAGGCCAATATCACTGATGAACATAGATGCAAAAATCCTCAACAAAATACTAGCAAACAGAATCCAACAGCACATTAAAAGGATCATACACCATGATCGAGTGGGGTTTATTCCAGGAATGCAAGGATTCTTCAATATACGCAAATCAATCAATGTGATACACCATATTAACAAACTGAAGGAGAAAAACCATATGATCATCTCAATAGATGCAGAGAAAGCTTTTGACAAAATTCAACACCCATTTATGATAAAAACCCTGCAGAAAGTAGGCATAGAGGGAACTTTCCTCAACATAATAAAGGCCATATATGACAAACCCACAGCCAGCATCGTCCTCAATGGTGAAAAACTGAAACCATTTCCACTAAGATCAGGAACAAGACAAGGTTGCCCACTCTCACCACTCTTATTCAACATAGTTTTGGAAGTTTTAGCCACAGCAATCAGAGAAGAAAAGGAAATAAAAGGAATCCAAATGGGAAAAGAAGAAGTAAAGCTGTCACTGTTTGCAGATGACATGATACTATACATAGAGAATCCTAAAGATGCTACCAGAAAACTGCTAGAGCTAATCAATGAATTTGGTAAAGTTGCAGGATACAAAATTAATGCACAGAAATCTCTGGCATTCCTATATACTAATGATGAAAAATGTGAAAGTGAAATCAAGGAAACACTCCCATTTACCATTGCAACAAAAAGAATAAAATATCTAGGAATAAACCTACCTAAGGAGACAAAAGACCTGTATGCAGAAAATTATAAGACACTGATGAAAGAAATTAAAGATGATACAAATAGATGGAGAGATGTACCATGTTCTTGGATTGGAAGAATCAACATTGTGAAAATGACTCTACTACCCAAAGCAATCTACAGATTCAATGCAATACCTATCAAACTACCAATGGCATTTTTCACAGAACTAGAACAAAAAATTTCACAATTTGTATGGAAACACAAAAGACCCCGAATAGCCAAAGCAATCTTGAGAACGAAAAATGGAGCTGGAGGAATCAGGCTCCCTGACTTCAGACTATACTACAAAGCTACAGTAATCAAGACAGTATGGTACTGGCACAAAAACAGAAAGATAGATCAATGGAACAGGATAGAAAGCCCAGAGATAAACCCACGGACATATGGTCACCTTATCTTTGATAAAGGAGGCCGGAATGTACAGTGGAGAAAGGACAGTCTCTTCAATAAGTGGTGCTGGGAAAACTGGACAGGGACATGTAAAAGTATGAGATTAGATCACTCCCTAACACCATACACAAAAATTAGCTCAAAATGGATTAAAGACCTAAATGTAAGGCCAGACACTATCAAACTCCTAGAGGAAAACATAGGCAGAACACTCTATGACATAAATCACAGCAAGATCCTTTTTGACCCACCTCCTAGAGAAATGGAAATAAAGACAAAAATAAACACATGGGACCTAATGAAACTTCAAAGCTTTTGCACAGCAAAGGAAACCATAAACAAGACCAAAAGACAACCCTCAGAATGGGAGAAAATATTTGCAAATGAAGCAACTGACAAAGGATTAATCTCCAAAATTTATAAGCAGCTCATGCAGCTCAATAGCAAAAAAACAAACAACCCAATCCAAAAATGGGCAGAAGACCTAAATAGACATTTCTCCACAGAAGATATACAGACAGCCAACAAACACATGAAAGGATGCTCAACATCTTTACTCATTAGAGAAATGCAAATCAAAACTACAATGAGATATCATCTCACACCAGTCAGAATGGCCATCATCAAAAAATCTAGAAACAATAAATGCTGGAGAGGG
The DNA here is from genome assembly GCF_025265405.1 of Mesoplodon densirostris. Classification (NCBI taxonomy): domain Eukaryota; kingdom Metazoa; phylum Chordata; class Mammalia; order Artiodactyla; family Ziphiidae; genus Mesoplodon; species Mesoplodon densirostris. Next base: position 143,607,305 of record NC_082665.1, read on the forward strand.
TGTGGAAAAAAGGGAACACTCTTGCACTGCTGGTGGGAATGTGAATTGGTACAGCCACTATGGAGAACGGTATGGAGGTTCCTTAAAAAACTAAAAATAGAACTACCATATGACCCAGCAATCCCACTACTGGGCATATACCCTGAGAAAACCATAATTCAAAAAGAGACATGTACCAAAATGTTCATAGCAGCCCTATTTACAATAGCCCGGAGATGGAAACAACCTAAGTGTCCATCATCGGATGAATGGGTAAAGAAGATGTGGCACATATATACAATGGAATATTACTCAGCCATAAAAAGAAATGAAATTGAGCTATTTGTAATGAGGTGGATGGACCTAGAGTCTGTCATACAGAGTGAAGTAAGTCAGAAAGAGAAAGACAAATACTGTATGCTGACACATATATATGGAATTTAAGAAAAAAAAGTCATCAAGAACATAGGGGTAAGACAGGAATAAAGACACAGACCTACTAGAGCATGGACTTGAGGATATGGGGAGGGGGAAGGTTAAGCTGTGACAAAGTGAAAGAGCGGCATGGACATATATACACTACCAAACGTAAGGTAGATAGCTAGTGGGAGGCAGCCGCATAGCACAGGGAGATCAGCTCGGTTCTTTGTGACCGCCTGGAGGGGTGGGATAGGGAGGGTGGGAGGGAGACGCAAAAGGGAGGGGATATGGGAACATATGTATATGTATAACTGATTAAATTTGTAAAATAAAAAAATAAATAAATAAATAAAAAATTAAAAAAAAAAAAAAAAATGTACTGAGGACCTGTGTGTGCCAGACTCTATGCTAAGCATTGGTAATGTAGATGGATGGGCACAGTCACTCATCCCTACTCTCAACAGCTCCTCACTGAAACGAGGCAAAGGATAGCTAAAGCAGGATTTAATATGTGCAACAAAAACTTGCTCTATAAATTATCCCAGAAAATAGCTATGTAGGGATTGGTTCTAAACATATATCGTTAAGGAAATCTATTATTTCTCTTGGTACCATCATCTCTAAGTAGATTACAAGCTCCTTGAACGAAAGATATACTTTTCTCCATCCTCCATGACATGCAGCTAATTATCTGGAAGTTTCTCAACCTTTCAAACACAGGTGGGGACATTTTACTTATCCTCTCATTAAAATACATTCCAGAGGATGGATGTTTAATATTCTTCATACTGCTTCTTCTAAATATATGAAACGCCTTATTAGTTATCCTCACTAGCGCTACTTCTCCCACTTTACCCATAGCTGTAAACATAGAGGTGATAAGGAGATGTCTCCTTTTGATGAGAATGAACCAAAACTGTTATTACCACCGGAAAGTATAATATTTCTCATGAATCTGCTTAACTTAAAAACAAATTTCTTATATCTTGACGCATCTTTCTGAGGGTAAATCACTTTGATATTTGCCTTGGAAACTGATAATCAGCATAAAATACATTTATTTTGATGCCTGTCTAGATACTGCTGGGATACATAATTAGAAAAAAAAATATATGGTCCTTTTTGCTTAAGGACCCCTTGCCCTAACAGTCAATCCATGCCAACTTCATTTTTTGGACACCAGGTGGCACCACCTAGCAGGAATGGGACAGTGTCCTGGCATCTTTAAGAAGCTACTGGGAGGCAAAGCTCAGCTGACCTCCAGCATAACTCAGAACGCCCAGTGTTTTCTGCCCACACCCCTGCCTGCTGCTGCGGCCTTGTTTGCTTTTCCTTGTTCCTGATCCCTGGTTCCTGTTTCCTGGCTATGACTCTGGCATCTCCCCTACCCTATCTTTTAATGTCCCTGTTCAGATTCCTGGAAATTGACATTGACTTTATCCTGTGACTCCAATCCCTTGCCTCTCAGATTAGATCTAACGTTTACTCACTGCTTCTTGGGAATTCAGAACTTGCTTTGCTTCATGTCAAACCACACACTACAGACTGAACTACCAAAAATAAATAAATAAAAGAAATCCATATTGGGACTTCCCTGGTGGTGCAGTGGTTAAAAATCCACCTGCCAATGCAGGGGACACGGGTTCGAGCCCTGGGCAGGGAAGATCCCACATGCTGCGGAGCAACTAAGCCCATGCACCACAACTACTGAGCCTGCGCTCTAGAGCCCGCGAGCCATAACTACTGAAGCCCGCACGCCTAGAGCCCATGCTCCACAACAGGGAAGCCACCACAATGAGAAGCCTGCACACCACAACGAAGAGTAGCCCCCGCTCACCACAACTAGGGAAAAGCCCGTGCGCAGCAATGAAGACCCAACGCAGCCAAAAAATAAATAAATAAATAAATAAACTTAATAAATAAATTAAAATTTTTTAAAAAAGAAAAAAAAGAAATCCATATTGATGGTTTCTTATCTCAATTCCATTTATACTTTAATTTATTGGTGTATAAGTCAGATGTAAGTGCCAGAAACCCAATTCAAGTTAGCTTAAGCAAAAGGAATTCACTGGCCTATTTAACACGAGTTGGGCTGACTCTGGGCATGCCAGGATTTAGGGATTCAAATGTGGTTGTCTATTCTTTCTTCTTCTTTCTTGGCTCTGATTCCCTGAGTGCTAGTGTCATTCTTTCCTAGTACAGACAGATGACTGCACAGATAGATGACTACAAAGTAGGAGAGAGTGACCTATGGCATCTCCAGGCTTATATTGTTCTAGTTCAGAATAACACTTAATTCTCCCAATATTTGCATATCAGCCACAGAGAAGGACTCCTATTGACTCTGCTTGTATCAGAAGATCACCTCTAGGCCAATCACACAGTACTCTATGGAAATTAAACATGGTAATTGGCCAGATCTGAATGATATCCCCATCCTTGTGGCCAGTGGCATGGAATCTATTATTAGAAGAAAGTGATTGGAAGTCAAGTTTAATCCCAGAACAGCAACTACCATATTTCACAATAATGGAATGTTCCGAACATAATGAATTGAAATGAAGCACATAGGCCCTATGCCTTTACGAACTTTAAAAAATGCTTTATATATCTATTTTTGTTTTTATTTCCATTTCTCTAGGACTACACTACCAAATGTAAAATTGATGGCTAGTGGAAAGCAGCCACATAGCATAGGGAGATCAGCTCGGTGCTTTGTGTCCACCTAGAGGGGTGGTGTAGGGAGGGTGGGAGGGAGAGGCAAGAGGGAGGAGATATGGGGATATATGTATATGTATAGCTGATTCACTTTGTTATAAAGCAGAAACTAACACACCATTGTAGAGCAATTATACTCCAATAAAGATGTTTAAAAAAAAGTTTTATCTAAAAAGGCAAAAAATCTTTGCTAAATGTAGAATTGATTTGAAGGAGAGAAAAGGAAATTCCCCAGGTGTACAAGGCAAGAGTGGGAAGATACCACTGTCAGTAGCTGCATGATTTTGTATAGGACATAAACCCAGAGGTTTTGGAGCTGGAGTCCCATTTCCATGTGGAAATCAGAGCACTTTCTCTTGTAGGCTCACTCATGATAATAAACTTAAGCAAAGCTCTTTGAATAAAGCCTGGATTCTCAAAGTGGTCCCTCCATCACAGACTCTGTCCATCAGCCTTAAAAATTGGTGAGGAGGGGCTTCCCTGGTGGCGCAGTGGTTGGGAGTCCGCCTGCCGATGCAGGGGACGCGGGTTCGTGCCCCGGTCCAGGAAGATCCCACATGCCGCAGGGCGGCTAGGCCCGTGAGCCATGGCCACTGAGCCTGCGCGTCCGGAGCCTGTGCTCCGCAACGGGAGAGGCCACAACAGTGAGAGGCCCAAGTACCGCAAAAAAAAAAAAAAAAAAAAAAAAAAGTGGTGAGGAAACGTGTCATTTATCTGGATTTTGCATCAGAATCCCTGGCCTGGGAAGTTGTGTGTAGGAAATACAAGCCAATGAATTAAGATTAAAAGATTTTAGGACTATTGAAACATCTGCCCCAGCATTATTTCCCTTTCCTTATTTCTAAATATGCTAAACTTCTCTGAAGTGATACTATCTCAACCCAGACACATGGAAATCCAACAGAAAAAAAACAACCCTTCCTGAAAGTAAATTCACAATAAAAATTTACAAGCCACAAAAGGAAATAACTCCACTATGAAGAAAAGTCAGGAAATAAAAGTAAATCAGAACAAGCACCCTAAGGAACTAAACAAAAATTATAAAATCTTGAGATATATTATAAATAAGCATACTAAAATGACTAAAGAGATAAATGGAGGAACAGAAAACAAGTTAGGAAAGAATAATGCAGATATTGACATTAAATACTAAACGGATGAGATAAATGTCCTATTAAATGCAGCTGGTTAACCAGAAGATAAAGTTTGCAAATGACCCAGAATGCAGAGCAGAATTAATCTGTGGCAGTATTTGAAGAGATAATGGATGATAATTTTCCAGAGTTGAAGAGAAAAACTGAAACATCATATTATGTCCAGAGCTGGAAAAATTAAAACTAACCCACATCCAAGTGTATTATAGTGAAATATGAGATCATCAAAGACAAAGTGGAAATCTTAAAAGCAACCAGAGAGGAAAGATGAATTACTTACAGTGGAAAACAATTTGGACAGTAGAATAATATGTACAAAGTTATGAGGGAAAATAGCCTACAAACAAGGTTCTAAATTCAACTAAAGTACTATTCAAGGGAAAGAATGAAATAAAGACATTTTCAGGTAAATAGAGTTTACGACTCATAGATAATCAATTATAGAAATAAGAAACAGCTCACAAAGACTTGGGAGATAAGGAGTGGTGAGCAAAGATATTGGTGAAACAATCATAAATCTAATAAGCAATGACTGTGACAACAATAATGATGATTAATGGGGAGGGGCAAATTATGGAAGAAACAAGCACTATATTATCCACTACAGTATTCAGAGATAGTGGACATTGAATGATAGTGGACTGAGAGATGATGGATGGTATATAGAAGAAGTGGAGATACAGCAAAAGAGCTGTTTTAAAGCAATCCAATTTTCACTCAAGTAGCCATATTTACCGAAATGTTTCTCAAAATGGTGCAAGAGTCTGACAACTAATCTTTTTCAGTTTGGTTTAGAAATGCTGCAATCAATTTATACTTGCTCTGAAACCTTAGATAGTCTTTCATAATTTTAAACGGTATGATGTATTTCTATACATTAGGAAGCTGGTAAAGTATCTTCTCTGGGATCCCTCCATTTTTCTGTTGAAGATTATAGGCTGTATCCTTTGTACCTCTAGCGTCTCAAGTGTGGGACTCGTCGTGTTCTCTCTGGAGGCTGTCCTTCATCCTTCTCATTGTCTTCCTACTTTTGCTTACTCTCTGTTCTGATTTCCTCATGTTCTCTTATTGTCAGATTTATGATCCATACTAGGAATTCATCTATTCAGTTCTTGCCAATTCCTGAGAAGAGGTTACTTCCATGGGTGGAAAGCAGGGGACGTTTTCTACCACACCAGTTCTTGATATGCTGTGTGATGGAGATTCTTTTAAAAATTGTTCTTTATGTGCACAAATGACTGTGAGCTAATGTTTTAGGCAAAAAAAAAAACAGTCTTGAGAGATGAAAGAGGTTGTTCTGTCTTTTGATGTACATTGTCACCAAGTCATAGTAGTGCCTTATTTATTTTAGGCCCTGTTTGAAATTTTGGCTCTCTCTCTACACTGAAGAACCTGGTGATGTTCTCTTGTTTAGGCCTGGCATGACCAGCCATGTACTAAGAGAATGATTTGCACTAAGCCAAGTATGCATGAGGCAGAGGTGGAACCAGGGTGCTGATATAATAAACACCAAGAAGTTACTGACCCATGGACCAGACTATCCATGCTAGCATGATCAGCTCATTTTCTTTCAATAGTCAAGCTACTTAGGAAGCTGAATCATAATCAGCATCCACTTTATTAATTCACCACAGGAAATTACTGTCACCGGGATTTGAAGTACCCCAAAGATCACATGATAAAAGCAGTATTTCCTGTGGCCTGACCTGCATATAAAGACAAATAATATCCAAAGGGTTGTATGCTCAGCATGGGGACAGATGAAGGGTAGATTGATGAATCACATGTTTATCTGCATCTTTCACACAAAAGGTATTTTTTTCCCAACGGAACTTGGAATTTTGAAGTGGTAGGCAATGGCAACCACTCCCCAAATCCATACCAACGTTTAAGACATTTAAAACTATTCTACATTTGTTAGGATAACTAAACCTTGCTCTCTCCCCACTAGATAAACCTGGGATGGTCACTTGCAGTGTTTGATTCTGTGATTCTCAATTCTTCTATGACTAGTCCGTCCTTCTTCTGATTGATACATTGCACTTTTGTCACCACACATGAATGCCTTTGTCTCTAATTAATGTCCTTTAATACCTGGTGGGAGAGTTAATAGTGATTGTCTCTCCTTCTCTGTGTTGTGACCAGTGACATACATTCACAAGACAGTGGCCTAGTGATAGAGGATAGTTCATAACTGGGTATCAGGGACATCTATGAGAAGAACCAATCATGGCTTTGGCTTCACGTGAGGTAAGATTTCCAACATTGCCAAACTGGCTTCTGTTCATAACATGATCTAAAACACTACACATTAAACTTTTGGGGAGGAGGTCATAAACTTCTTTTAGAATCTGTAGAAAGCTATGGCTCTCATGTCAGAGAGAGGGAAGTGTATCTAAACAAAAAAGACAAAACTTTATATTTCAGGAGCTCTGGGTTAAGATTTTGTTTTGTCCTAAAGCATATTTTCTTTCCATTGTGTTTAAGCTTGACTTCTCATTCTGAACAACCATGAAAATGCCTTTTATTTTAGGTGATCAATTCTGAATTTTTTCCCAAGAAAAAAATTTCCAGAGAACAAGGGGTCAAATCAGTATGCGATCATAATTTTAGTCTAAATTAAAAGCTCTCTCTTGGCCTGGAGAATATAATCTGTTCATGTTATTTGGGCTCCATAATGAATTTACATGGCAGGCTTATTGCAGATTTTATGTGGGCTCTGCCTTACTGGGGCATGTAATGCTCTGGGAATCTGATTAAAACTTTGGGAAGGAGCAGCTGTTCAGCCATAGAAGGTGAACTCAGGACCCATTTTTCAGAGCATGACCATAATGCCGGATACCCTGACCTGCTATTAGATGATAAATGAACTGTCTTTGAATGCCCAGCTCCTGTGTTAATAGCTTTAAAAGATCGGTTGTTTATGGAAAAGAAGTTGGGAGCGCTTATCAATTTTCCTGTCCCGGGGGTCCTCAAATACATCATTTTTTTTCATTGCCGGAATGACAGGCAGTGTTGAAGGGAAAAGGAAGAAATTCTTCCAGTATTTAGGTTGCTCTTCATGGGTTAACATGAAGAGTTTCTCATTTCAAAAGATAGTGGAGTGAGTGCCCAGTGAATTCTTTTATGAAGTGAAACACATAAAATCCAGACCACATGCTTGTTGGCATTATCCTATAGTATCAGAACCGTTATGTAATTCCATCTGATTTTTCTAAAGGTACTTAATTCAACTCAATATATGAAAGTCAAATTCTGGAACCTGTGCCAATTAGCTTATTTCCAGAATGACAGCTAAATGGTCAAATTTGATCTAATGCCATTGATTGAGCATGCTATCCCTGATGCCATTATATTAAATCCTGACCCCAATATATTGGAGGTTTATTCTTTTTTATCTTTAACCCCATCCCCACCCTCATCTGCCTACTTTGTTTTTATGGACATCAGGATATCTTCAAAGCAGAGTTAATTTTTCATTATGTGACTATTGAACATTTAGATTTTTAGACATTGCCTATTGTTCTAACAGCAGTCTGCTTTTAGCCTTTTCATTAACATGTTTATAAGAACAAGTTATGAAAAATAAAAAAATATACACATGTATGCATTCAATTTCATTTTATTAGGAGTTCTGGTAAAAGTTTTGGTGGAAGTATTTTAATCTTAGAACATACCTCATGTGTGGGTTGTGTGTTTTACTTTCTCCACGAAGAAGCGAAGGCTGGGCTGGGAGTCTGGATGATGACTCTATGATTTACTAGCTTTATGCCATTGAGCAAGTCAGTCAGTTTCTGCAAGTCTGCTTTCTAATTTCATCAAGATGGCAGCCTCAGTATACACATCTATCCCAATTTAAAATATAAAAATCTGTTGGGATTTTAGAAGTGAGATTGCACTGAAGATATAGATTATGAAAGCAATAACATCAGTGTCATGGGAAAACAAAACAATAGAAAACCAAAGCCCAAAACATGTATAATTATTTACTAAGATGGGGTAAAAGACTATATCCTGAAGACAGGGATAAGCTGAAATTTTAAAAGTAAACTCATACAAATTTAAAATATAAAAATTAAAATTAAATACTTAATAGATGAGCTGATATGATTGTCTACTTAAACATACAAGCGACTCAAATGGAAAAATTTAGAGCACTCAGAAATCTAGCTGGACAGAAGACATCAATAGCTTTTCTAGACTTCAATAACAACTGATGATGAAATGTCATGGAAAATTATTTTGTTCACGATAACATTTTAATATTTAAAATAACTAGAATAGCCCTAAATAATAAACCTGTAAGATATGTGAGAAGAAAAATCTTAACTTTAGCGAAGGACAAAAAAGAACCTCAAGGGCTTCCCTGGTGGCGCAGTGGTTGAGAGTCCGCCTGCCGATGCAGGGGACACGGGTTCATGCCCTGGTCCGGGAAGATCCCACATGCCGCGGAGCGGCTGGGCCCGTGAGCCATGGCCGCTGAGCCTGCGCGTCTGGAGCCTGTGCTCCGCAACGGGGAGAGGCCACAACAGTGAGAGGCCCGCGTACCGCAAAAAAAAAAAAAAAAAAAAAAGAACCTCAATAAATGAGGAGCCCTACTACGAAACAGGATGGGAAGATTCAATATTGTAAAATAGTCAGCCCTTCCCCCAAGTAATCTGTACCTTCAGAATAATCTGCCTCCTCAAATCCCAACAGATTTTTTTAAGGTGATTCTAAAGTTCACTTGGAGCTTCTGCTTAAAACAGGAGGATAAAATATTTATCCGACTAGACGCCCTCAAAACAAACTAAAACTATGAAAAACACTGAAAAATAGAGAGGAAATTTTCATAGCACATGCAACATAGAAACAGTCACAACTCCAAACCACAAACTATGAAATATTTACATATGAAGTATTGCTGCCAAATAATGTGAAATCTTGAACAAGAGATGGAAAGATGCTGAGCCAGGTCAATTCCTTTCAGATTTGACAGCATATCACATCACTGACAGGCCTAGCTAACATTCCGTTGTTTAAAGCACAGATAAGATCAGGTTGGATGGGCCAAGGAAGAAATGGAGGAAAATAATCTGACCCTTCAAAATGCAAGATGAGTAGAAATCATGCTGACCTACACTCTAGTTTCCCAGCTAGGGCATTGCAGGAGGCTATTTGCATGGGGGCGGGGTGGGGGAGAGAGGGAGGCAAAAATTTCCAAACCAAAACATACTTTATCTGTAACTTATGGATCTTTTCTCTATGGCACTCAATTTGAATGCCATGGACTGCAAAATGATGTATTCCCAAAAGAAAGAAAACGGATTTAGCAACAAATGCTTGAGACAGACAACTTGGGGCAGTTTTTCAAACATGACTCCCAAATTCTTTGACAGTCCTCCCATGGGGAGGTGAAGTCTATGTTCCCTCCCCTTGTCCCTGTAAATCTATAAAATGCAGAGGAAGGGATGCTGTGCCAGTTTCCAGGCCCAGGCCTTAAGAAGCTAGCAGCTTCCACTTCCCGTTCTTTGTGACACTCCCCATTGGAACGCAGCCACCTTACTGTGAAGTCAAGCCTCTCTGTGAAGTGTACCACCTGGGGAGAGAATGACAGCCAGCCTGACTTCCCAGACCTTTGGGTGGTCCATCCTTGAAGTGGATCCCTCAACCTCTTTAGAGCTGTCCCACTGATACCATGTGCAGCAGAAATGAGGTGAACCTGCTGAGCTCCACCCAATTTGCAGATTTGTAAACAAAGCAACTGATTGTTGTTTTAAACCACTAAGTTCTGGGGTAGTTTGTTTTGCAATGATAGATAACCAGAACAAAACCTGAATTAGAACTGCAATTGGCTTCCGCTTACTCTACTCTACCCATTTCCCTGTATCCCTGCACTATACTATTCTTTAATAAATAGCCAGTCTCTTTTAAAGATGAGTAATAATCAAAAAGGAGGGAGTGGGACATGTTCATCAAAACTGCAAAATATTTTTTTTAACTTAAGCCAAAGAAGAGCCCACAATCCCCCAAACAAATTTACTAAAGTATTAAAGAAAAGTTTAGCCAAAGAGTTCTCCACTATTATGAAGGACAGCATGAATTTTCTCTCTCTCTCTAGATGTAGATATAGATAGATATAGATATATCATTAAAGATTTCACAGAAGAGACATAAAAAAATCAAGGGAGATTAAAACTGTGCCAGCAGAGCTCAAGAGAAAAGTTGGAGAGATAAATAAAATCACTTAAGAGATAAAAAAGACTTTAGAAGCAACAAAAATAGAATGAACTTCTCTGAAAGCACTGTTAGGGACATAGAAGATAGATTTGAGGAAATAACATGAAACAAAGTAGAAAAGAGCAAAGTTATAGTAATGACTCTAGGGAATACGGTAGAAGTGGATGGCAGATAGTTGAGTGTTTTTGAAGAAGAAAGCACATGGAAATTATTTTAAAACATAATAAAACAATATTCTCCTGAAATGATGTAATAAGTGGATGGAAAGACTTAAAGGACCCACCAGATGCCAGGAAAATTTCATTTGGAATCATCAGCACGATGAGACAATCTGGCAGAGTTATTGAATTTCAAGTTTAAAGAAAGAATTATGGGGACATCTAAGCAGAAAATCCAAGTCACTTACAAAAGCAGGAATAATCAGGTTGGCCTTGGACTTGACCAAGGCCCAAGTGACATTCAATTTCAGAAAATGGAAAGGCAGCACATTTTTACTTCTGAGGGACAGAATGTGAAACCCAAGCCAAATTGTTCGTGCAATATAAAGGCAACAGATTAGGTGTTTTAATAAATAGTGTGGGTCAATGGGCTATTCCTTTGGGAGACAAAGTTAAATGCCTAATTCATATTGTTCCTAAAAAGAAACTCTAGAGGGGTTACAGAGCAAAATGTTAAGAAAAAACTATAAAAATACCAGGAGCTATTTCTATAATTTTGGAATGTTGATGGTCTTCCTAAATAACACTCAAAAAAAAAAAATACCACTCAAAACTTAAAAACAGTAAAATTAAAAATTAACCAATTTATACACAAATTTTTAAAAGTAAATAGCATAAATAGGAGACAAAGGACAGACTAGAAGAAAATATTTGCAACATCTTTACAGTCTTAATATTTTAAATACACAAAGAACACCTACAAATCAATATGAGAAATTTTCAATACAAAGTTGAATAAAAATATGAAAAAATAATTTGCAGATCTCTGTATGTGTGTGTATATATATATATATATATATATATATATATATATATATATACATATACACACACATGTATATAGCCAAGTAAAATGATGTTTATTTACAAATGGAGAAAATTCAAATGAGACATTTTACATCCATCTGATTAGCAAGATTTAGAGTTTTTTCACGTTCAGTTCAGTGTTGGCAAGAATGAGGAGAATCAGGTGTTCTTATACACATTTTTGTTGGTCACTCAACATTTTGAATGTACTCAGTTAAGCTGCTTCTAGTAATATACCTCAAGAAATATTTCCTTATGCAGACAAAGATACCTATGTAGTGCATCAGTATAATGACAACAAAAATGTAAACAGCCAAAAATGTCTATTGATAAGGAAGAGATTAAATATATTGTACTATATACAGCATTGACATACATACACTACCAAATGTAAAACAGATAGCTAGTGGGAAGCAGCTGCATAGCACAGGGAGATCAGCTCAGTGCTCTGTGACCACCTAGAAGGGTGGGATAGGGAGGGTGGGAGGGAGGCTCAAGAGGGAGCTGATATGGGGATATATGTATACATATAGCTGATTCACTTTGTTATACAGCAGAAACTAACACAACATTGTAAAGCAATTATACTCCAATAAGGATTAAATATATATATATATTGTACTACATACAAACTAGGGAAGACTTTGGAGCCTATAAAAAGTAGAAGACATGGAAAAATCAACCTTTTTAGTTACAAAATAATGTTTCTGAAAAATGCATATTGTATAATAGCATTTATGCAAAAATGACATTTGTATGTAAATGCGTATAAACGTAAGGGAATGGCTTTCACATTTTACTCTGTACACTTTTGCATTACCTTAATCTTCAATACAGAGGGCGTATTTCTGTTTTACTTCTGTAGTAAATGCATTTTTAATGGGAAGAAAAGTGCCTTACCTGCTTACTTAATAGAGGTTTTAAGTTGTGTTTATTGCTACATTCTGAGCACCTACAACTAGCATAATAGCTGGCCATCTGTAGTTAGTAGGCCTCTGTCTAATGAATGAATGAATAGGGATTTGGTGAGAATCCAATGGGAGGATGGTTGTAAAAAGCTTATACAAGCACAGGTATTTATGTGACAGCAAAAACCTGATTTTAAATTATAAGAATGAAACTCTAGAAATGTGTGTGTCTCGGATGCCAGAACAGTTGATTGAAAATTGAAATCTTTGGCCAATTCATTTAGATCATTTTCGAAGTTCCAAATCCCTAACCATATAAGAACGTTTAAGACATATTGGATGTATGCATCATGAACTTGACTCAGGAAAATATATTCACATAAAATAAAAAAAATTTGCCTTTGTATTAATGATAATACAGCTCTAAGTAGTTTGTGAACAAAGCAGGTAATACGAATTTGTGATGGTCCAGGACACAAGACAATAAAAAGCGGTGGGGCCAGTGACTAAGTGGAGGATGCATGCCCTCCAAAAGTACTTTCGGTTCAATTTTAATTTTAAGCATTGTGATAGCCAAGCCTTGCTGGAGGGGGCCAGTTTGTGACCCTAGGTGTAAGCAACATAAACAATCCACTTCCATTAGAATCTTCTCATTGCCATCTGCGTTTCAGGCTATCCTCATTTCTACCTTAATTCTTTTGTGCCTTCTCTTTTATCAGTTAGGAATTCCCTCCCAAGTCTTCTGTGTCCAAATGGTTATTGTTTTGCAAAGCTGAGATTACATCCTACCTCTCCAACAAACACTATCAAGAACATTCCAGCCATAGATTCCTTTCTCTGAACCCCCAGGGAAAGTTTTATTTGGAACCATAGCCTCTCAGGGTGAGACTGGGCATTAAAATTCAATCAGTGCAGTTTCAGATAAGGCTGCCTTCCGTCATGACAAGCAGGAGGTCACTCCACCCAGAGCTGGTGATCTGGAGGGAAAGCAGGGCAACTCCGAGGAGCAGCGAGTGCTTCTCTCCACTCACCTCCTACCTGATTCCCTGTATCTGCAAATCACTGGTCCTGGTCTCACCTCTGGGAATCCTATAGTAACTAGAAGCTTGGTTTTGTTGGGCTTCCCCAGTGTTGACTGGCAAAGTTTTTGTTTTCTTTTTAAACTCTGAATTTATTGCCCAGATTTAAAAATCAAGAGAATTAACATAAAAACCCAGATTTCTGATTACTTTTGAAAAAGCTGTTAGCTGTACTAATATTGGAAGTGCATAAATAACATCTCCCCTGAGAACAATTAGCTGGCATTAGGAAATGGCTGCCCCCGCTTTTAATCCGCGGAGAATACCCCAGTTAGTCACAGTTCCCTCCACTCCATGTTGCCCCTAAACTGAGCCTAGGGATACTCTGCCATGGGCTATTGAGTTTACACAGTGCCTTTTTACAGGAGAGTTAAGAGGAAAGACATTATTTCCTGTGCTTCTGTCTCTATCAAAGGTGGAAAAGGAAGAGTAAGGCTGTGCTCCCTCACTCACATTGCCTTCCAGACCTCTGTGGAAGTTTGAATTTGTCACCTTAGCAATGAACACGAACACCTTCTTTTTCATACGAAAGCCATTTATACGTTAGAGAAAAAAAAAAACTATCAAAAAAATTTCAATGTTTTCTTCTCTGCAAGTCCCTATTTCTGTTCTACATACGACATAGTTCTGATTTCATTCATCATCCTAGTTGCTCTACTGTGAACGAGTTTGCTGCTATGTTTTCAAAAGTGCATTAGAATTTTTGACCCAAATGCAGGGATTATTTTTAATCCCTACTAAATTTCATCTGGATTTATGCAAGGCACTTAGCCTCTCATCAGAAACTTGTGGAATAATATGGAGAAGTTAGAGTTAGTAAGAAGCAAAATTAAGTAATTGGGTATTGATTTAAGTAGCAATAAAAGTCCGTATTTCTAGTAGCTTGGCAGAGAGCTCGATTGAGGGATTTATTCTGTTTAATATTTTTATCGGTGACTGACATGGAAGGACAGATTGCAGACTTGTCAAATTTGCAATTGATATGACTCTAAGAGGTATAGCAAATAGACTGAATATGATATTGAGATTCCAAGAGAGAACAACAGGCTGGAGAAGTAGTCTACCCTATGTATTTAAGGTTAGTTTGACGTAACTAGTCTCTGAATTATTATCATATCATAATCATCCTATCAGATTGTTTTGTTTTGGGCTATTAATTGATGAATAAACCTAAGTAAGAGCATTTCCAAAGAAATATACTTTAAGCAAAGTCTGTAATATTCATAAAATACATTGGAATATGAATTCATTTTTTAATTTGCCCAGATAAGCAAATTAAAAATTGAGCCTTTGGGCTTCCCTGGTGGCACAGTGGTTGACAGTCCGCCTGCCGATGCAGGGGACACGGGTTCGTGCCCCTGTCTGGGAGGAACCCACATGCCGCGGAACGGCTGGGCCCGTGAGCCATGGCCGATGAGCCTGCTCATCCGGAGCCTGTGCTCCGCAACGGGAGAGGCCACAGCAGTGAGAGGCCCGCATACCGCAAAAAAAAAAAAAAAAAAAAAAAAAATGAGCCTTAAATTGGATTCTGTTTCTTCCCCTTAGATTTTCACATAATGAACTCAACTCATGGTTTGAAAGCTAACCTCTGATCATTTTTCCTGAACTGCATTACCATTAATACAATGGATATTATCTGAAAAATCTCAGATAATTGTCAAGGCAGAAAAAATTTGCCTTAGCTTCTATGATGAGAGGGATGGCTCTGTGCTCTTATCCACAAGAATCACTCCTTTCCCCCAGATGAACTGATCTTCAGAGCAAAATCACAATTCACTGGAGAAAAAGATATTTGTGGTTATCCTGGAACTTTCCAGATGGTTACATTTCTAGAATATATCTTTTTTCTTGGTTCTTTCTCACATCCAGAGCATCTTTGCTATACTTGAGGCACACTGGATCAACCAAGTGGTTGTTTTGTGTTCACATCTTTGTGCCTTTTGACTTTTTTCTCCACTTGAGTTGATTGGTTTAGGGAGTTATTTAAACGAGTATGAATTTTCTCTAGAGAGTTCATTTTACTTCTCATTAATTTTGAGGCATTTTATTGATGAGCAACCCAAAGACAATTATTGTAAAGGATAACAAAAGGTTGTCTGTCAACTTCTTTTTTTTTTTCCCCCCTGGCCAAGTTCAGGATAAATGGTTGTTGAATTCAACAAATACACATTTTTTGTTTTTTTCTTTGAGCCTCATATTAGCAGCTAAGGGAATAAAAATGGTATAGTTGAATTATCTTCCGTTCCCTTGCTAAATATGATCTCACTGCTGCTGTGCCCTGTTGTTCTCAGTTGGTACTCTAGACTTGTAGGTCCATGAGAGTAGAGAATGCTTCTGTCCTGCTCACCATTGTACCCCCAGTGCACAGGGCCTGGCTCATAATAGACACTCAGTGAATACTTGCTGAATGAATGAACATCTCGGGGTCTTTGAACCCCTTTGAACCCCCTATGAACCCTTTTTTGTCTGGAATTCTGTACCCCCCACCCATACCTGTAACAACATCCCACCATATGCCACCTATTCCTTTCCTGGCTGGCTCCTTTTCATCTGTTCAGTCTCAATTTAAATAGAGTGTCTAGAATGAGCTTTGCTCGATTATCCTATCTAATATATCTCTCCCCTGACTCTCTCACACACACACACGCATGCACACATGCACGCATGCACACACACACACACATGCACACACACACATTTATTTTCTATACTGGTAGGGTTGCCAGATTTAGCAAATGAACATGTAGGACTCCCAGTTAAATTTGAACTTCAGATCAACAATGAAAATTTCTTTTAGTATATGTAAGTTTAATACTGGCAACCCTAAGTATGGTGCCCTGATCATAGCTCTTATCATGATTTGCAATTATATATTCATTTATTTACTTTTTTATTGTCTCTTATCCCCTACTATGATGTAAACTCCATGGGGGCAAGGACCATGTCTGTTTTCCTTACCAACATGTCATTATCACTCAACACATCTCCTTCCACTAGTAGATGCTTAATACGTATTAGTTGAGTGAGTTGATTGGAGATCAGATGAGCTATCAAGCTTAATAAATGATTTTTCATTAATTGATTGATGAGTTGCGTAGACAGACCGTTTATTGCTTAGTGCTTCCCCCCACCACATGATGACAGATTGCAGTCAGTTACATTAAAAGAATATTACCTTTTTTTTTGATGACATCACCAAAAAAGTGACCTAAGTGCAGGTGATCCAGAGGAAACAGAAATGGTCATGAACTTACCCAAAAGAGATTTTGATTAGTAAACCACTGATACTGAAGCTCCTCTGATGCTGGCATTTGTGTCTGTTTTAATCTTTTTAGCAAAGAAAAATACTTAACTAAGCTACATTTTCTTTTGTTTTGTTTTGTTTTGGCTGCACCACACGGCTTGTGGGATCTTAGTTCCCCCACCAGGGCTCGAACCTGGGCCCACAGCAATGAAAGCCCATGTCCTAATCACTGGACCACCAGGGAATTCCCTAAGCTATATTTTACATTTTAAAATGTATTTTACTTTTTTGTTTGTGCACAAGAAGAAATTTTGAATGCATTAATCTTGAAGAAAATAAGGTGGTTTAACTATGACATTTCAAAGACATATTTGAACATACTCTTTGGGCCTGATTTACGTTACCTGCAAAATGAGTGTTAATGAAATGCCTCTTATTTTATGTAGTGTAACTCTGACATCCCAAAGCATAGTTCAGAAGATAACTTAGTTCAGAAAATGATTGTTCTAACAGAACTAATCAATTTAAGTGACTCAAATAGGTCTCTATATTCCATCTAACTAATGATGAATATTAAAGAGTGAGTTATTATGTTATTCTCTCTACCCTTTTATCCTTCCATCTCTCCATCTCCATCCATCTGTCCCTTAGGGAAATAGCTTCTGCCCCCCAGGCTCTCACATTCTAAACAAGACCATCTTCCTTCTAAGAGGTGAGAAAGTAGTGTTTTCCTAAGAGTGTGTAGAAAGGATTAACATATTCTTAGGGAGAGCTCCAGGGTAGAATACAGACGACATTAAATAAAATAAATAGGGGCTTCTCTGGTGGCGCAGCGGTTGAGAGTCCGCCTGCTGATGCAGGGGACACGGGTTCGTGCCCCAGTCCGGGAAGATCCCACATGGCGGAGCTGCTGGGCCCATGAGCCATGGCCGCTGAGCCTGCACGTCCAGAGCCTGTGCTCTGCAACAGGAGAGGCCACAGCAGTGAGAGGCCCGTGTACCGCAAAGGGGAAAAAATAATAATAATAATAAAATAAAACAAAATAAATTAAATACAATAAATACAGATACATTAAATAAATAATGGCCTGTCCTCCTGACAGCTCACAGTTTAACTGGAGAAGTAAATGTTCTCCACTGAACTTTCATATTACCAGCTTCCTGCTAATTAAAAAATTTTTTTTCTTTTCTATTGAGTGTTTAGTACGTGTTATGTATTGATAAGTGATTTGCATACACCATTACGTTTAATCCTCCCAACAATGCTATGTGATAGATACTTCTTATCCCCATTTAATAGATTAAAAAAACCTAGCCTCAGGGATGTTAAGCTACTTGCTAAAACTCCTTAGTTAGAAAGTGGCAGAACTTAGTAATGGAGACACTGCACAGATAGTTAGTTGGTACAATTTGAAGTGATATAAATATTATAGAATGAATGTCAAAAGAAAGAGGACCTGCAAGAGAAGGACCCTCCCTGAAAATGAACTGAAGTATTATGTCATGACTCCCAGACACAGGGGCCACTGAAAGGAAGAGGGGTTCCCCCACTCTTGCCACTGTTCCATGGCCAAGGCACAGCTGTGACAACCCAAACACTGCCTGGGTTGAAGCCCTGCATCTGCCGCCTCCTAATGATCCAGGACAATTATTCAATCTATTTGACCAGCATTGCTGTCATTAACAGCAACTTTTATGAAAACTTAATGAGATGGGCTTTCTGTTGACTGTAAAACACCATGAAAGTGGGATTTATTATTTGGTCTCTTAGTGGGTCCAGAAGTTGTTGAGATACTGAGAAAGAAAAGGCCATTCTTAGAAGTGCTTCACCTCAGTTCTTCCTCAAATCTCTGGCCATGTGGGTGGCCCTCCAGAGTCAGCTGCAGGGTAGTGAGATTAAGGAGGACTAGTTTATCCTCTTACCCAAAGCTATTGTCCTGTTAAAATGAGTATTTGTGTGCCTTTCCTCAGGACCGACACAGCATGATACTACAAGATGAATTTTTATCTGGGGTAGTGCAAAATGTTGTACACATGCATTACACTAAATAAAAGGCTCTGTAAAGATTTTAATATTTGAATGCTGTGCATGGAAAATGTGTGTGCATTATGTATAAAATGCAAATTTGAAAATCCCATTTTTATCAGACAAACCTAATGGTTCTAGTTTGCTTCCAGTAAGTTTCCTTTCTAAATATTAGTTACTGTTTCAAAATGTGTTTTCTTTCTTTTTTCTCCATACACAAACAAAATTACTCTGCTTAGAGCAGTTATCACAAGTTCTCTCCAACAGTGAGCATTGTCTGAGATTTTGCTTCAGAAACTGTCATCTTTACAGTGACAGCATTTTCTACGTTTCCTTTTTAACCTCTTTGCTTTTCCCCTTGTCTTCCAGTTACTCCTTGTGGATTTTCTTCAACACCTCTCTATAATCCTGGTAAAATATAGGGCTTAGAAAATTGCCTCAGCTGCTCTTCTGAATGAATTTGACAGAGGTGTGTGGGTTGTTAAGGAAAAATCCTTTCTCTTCTGTAAGATTCGGTTCACTGTTAATGATGAGCTTGATTGGGGAAGCTACCATTATTTTCAAAATTCAGGATGCTGTGGTTTGAGTTTCTTTGATGGGATGCTCCATAGAAACTGCCATGTCTTCTCTCCTCAGAGAAATGGCTTAAACCCTCTGTGTCTTTCATTCTCCATTTGGTCAAACTCTTTAGAAAATGCTATTGAGTACTGGTTTTTCTTCATATAAATAACTGTTTTGAGATTATCTCTCCATTCACAAATGAAAGTAGCATTTCAATTCTCCTTACTATTAGGTGGGAATAGATCCTTATTGGAAAGCTCGTGAGGGTCTTTCCAGCAGGCAAGAAGTGACTCGTCTGCTGTGCATCTAAGGAGACTGAGAGGAATGGTAAGTCTCCTTTCATAGTCCTAGGTTGGTCCTGAGGCAGCTGCTCTTCCACCATCAGAAACCACCCTTGGTTTTGGAGGCAGAATTAGGAAGGAGTAGAAAGAGGCACGTGGATTTGGTATTATCTTTGAGCCCCTGTGAGGTCTCTATATCTATCTGTATCTACCAGACTTTCCAAATCTAGGATGTACATTGGACCCCAAGGCTCCCAACAAAGCCATTTCTCCCTTCAACAACCCTAATATTCTACACCTACCTATAATGGAAGGCCACTGGCCCCAGATATTTTTTTTATAGTCTCTTCCAAAGAGCTTCTCTGCCCCACCTCAATGCCTGTCATCCCCAAAGCTCCTGATACATAAGCTGTCTTGACCCAAGGTCGATCAGTCAACCATACAAAGCAGGCCCTATGCCATATTGACTTTAAGAGTTTGTTGACAATCCCCAAGTGGGTGTTCAAAAAATGGTCAATGCTAATGCTTTTCCCCACACCATTCTAGTGCAAGTAGCAGTGGTGAGCTTTTGTCAGTCTAATATCTCCTCTTTGTAGCTCAGTTCCAACTGTGCTTTTGGTTGCCTTGTAAATATTCCTAATACCGATTGCTTCTTTACTTTCCCTCTGACACCAAGTTAAGGCCTCCCTCAACTCTTTACTGGACTTCTCCAAAAGCCTCTTAACTGGTCTTACTGCCTCCAGTCACTGTTTCCATTAGTTCATTCTTCGTGGTGCTATCAGAGTATTGTTCTTTAAAAGGCCAGTCTCCTCAGGTCAGTTGTCTCTTTCAAACCTTTCAGTGGCTCCCCGGCACCTCAGGATCAAGTTCAAACTCCTCCACAGGGCATTCCTAGCTCTTTACTGAATCACTACTACCTTTATCTCCAGCTTCTTCTGGAGTTTGTACACTTAGATTCCTGCAGGACAGAGGTAGATAGACGAGTGGATTAGGCTGGGAGTGGAAGGACAGTGGGAAAATGGAGAGCTCATGCCCATGCAGGGGGTTGCCCCTCCTCAGCTCTAATTCTGGCTATGCAGAAAATTACTTCCAAAATTGTTAGAACTTCTGATTTTTCAAGAGTAGCTGGGAATCTGGTTTTTTTTTATGTGTGATCTCAATTTTAAATGTTGAAAAGATTTCATATTTTCTTTTAAACAAACAAAAGAACAGTGTATAGGCCAAATAAAACATGGCAATCAGATGAAGCCCATAGGCCATCAGTGAATAATCTGTCCCCCTGCTTCCATCTACTCTAATCCAGGGTTCTGCAAACTTTTTCCGGGAGATTGTCAGATGATAAACATTTTAGGGTTATATGCCATATGGTCTCTGTGGCAACTTAACTCTGTCATTGTTGTCCAGGGTAATCTTTTGTACTTCCAGAAGTCTCTCAAACTCTTTCCAATTTGCCATTTCTAATATGTTTTACAGTATAAAACTGGATAATCAATTTCTCTAAACTTCTTAGAATTGTGTAGATAGTAAGGATGAATGGAAGCAAAATACTGTACTGAAAAGAACACAAACATTCGTCAGATGAAGATTCAATTCTTCCTTCTTTCACTCACAATGTACAGCCTTGGGGAAGGCACCTAATCTCTCTGAGATGTTTTCCTCATCTATAGAATGGGGCTAATTTTACATATCTCATGCAGTTGTTGTAACAATGATGATAAATTATTTATAGCATCTAATACATAATGAAAACTCAACAAGTGATGCCTGCTACATTTATTTTACTATTACTATTGGCTCTGACTTATCTCCTGTGATCATTTTAATACATGGACATAAGCTTTCATAACCTATTATTTTTTATTTCAAATGTCTGGGCTTACAGCTACCTTTTGAAAAACTGAGATTGTCATAAAGCCAGATAGTATCTGAGAGAACAGATACCCCATCTGACACATAAAAAGATCCCATGAATGTAGAATCTGAATTGATAGTTCCACCACCCATCATGGGAGTGGAAAGTATTCAATGTCCTAACCATGGTTTATATCTTTCTTATGGTAATAAAGAAACCAAAAAACAAAAAAAATCCAAAAGCCTTAAAGTGTCCTGGATCCCTATTGAATGCCATGTGAGCAAAGACATGATCCAATTATAGCACACTGAGAGAGCAATTTCTCCTGGTTTTATTAGGCAATCAGTAAGATATACTCTTATTGTCTGTTGGAGGACTATGAATTAAAGTGCCTGGAATCAGAAGAGAGCTCTGCGTAGTCTATTTTCTCCCAAGCTAGAGGTGTCTCTGAATAAGCTTTGTGGTTCATTAGAAAGGAGAGTTAGAAATGATTGAGAGCCAGAAAGACTGATCAAAGAACTAAATATACAGCTTACCAAATGATACGTAGCAAGAGTGGAGGGAGGGGGAAAGGGGATCAGAAACTGATACAAGCATACCACAAATGAGTAGAACGACCTTTTTTAGAGAGAAACTGAGCCTAGGAAACACTAGTCTTATTTCTCAGAAATGATGTACTCATCACATGGCTCATTGAAGACTCCCCCAGAGCAAACAGTGGAATAACCCAGACTCATTCAAGCTATTGGGTGCTGCTCTGGAGCAGATGGGCGATGGAAAACACAAGCAGAGGTAATGCTCAGAAACTATAGGAGGAGAATTATAAAATTTGAAGAGGGGAGAGATATAGTATTGCATAAGAAACTCATTATTAAAAATGTTAATTCTCCCCAAATTAGTTTTAAAATGTAATGCAATTCCCCAAAGTAATATGACCACTTCTACTAAAACTGGATAAAATTATTTAAATTTTGTATAGGAGAATAAATGAGTTACGATAATGTCTAAAGCAATCCTGAAAAAGAAAGCCTAATGGAATGATACAATTATAATTATTGCAATATGGTACCAGTACAGGAATAGACAAGCCAAATTTAAAAAATAGAACACTCAGAAATAAACAGAGGTGTGTCTGTGGACATGTATGCACATGTGTTTTATGTTTAAAGTAACATTACAATTCAGTGAAAAATGAAAAAGAAGATGAAGTTGGAACATTTTGCTGGCTAATTATAAAAAGACAAGAGGAAAAGATTGTAACTCTACCATCATACCTTACATGAAAACAAATTCCAGATGACATGTAAAAAAATGTACGTAAAACCACCAGAAATACTAGGTTTACTACAACTTAATACTAGCTAGTAGCACTTAATAAATATATTTGTGGAAGATTTTGTGGCCATAAGATTTAATTGCAAAATTTGAGAGGTTTTGATATATTCTGAAGACTGGTTGCCAAGACTTCAAACATATTAAAATTACAGAAACTTTCACAAATTCTTTATGATTCCATGCTTAATTTTCTTTTTAGTAAGTTATTATCCATAACTGCCAGAAAATTAATCATTTGCTATTGACATTTGGAATTCTTTTTACACACTTTTCAATTCTAAGATGTTTTTTGAAAAGAAAGAAAAAAAGAAAAAACCCAAGCATACCTCGGGGCCCCACCCCCTCTGCTCCCTTAGACATTAATCATGTGACTAACGACAGCACAGCACACAGAAGGAAAGGTAATTGATCACAGTAAAACATCTTGCCATAAGAAAATGTTTTGTAACTTTTCAGTACTTCCAGGAGTCAAGGAATCAAACTGAGAAGAAAATACAAGCAGTATATTATTGGGAGACTATCGCAATCCGCACAGCTGTTTCCAAATTGTTTGTCACATATTTCAGCCCCTGCTGTGTTAGTTTTTTTTCTTTTTTTCTACATTAGAAAAAAAAATCCATATTGGTTTGATTTAGCTTTCTTAAAGTGCTTCAGGTTTCTAAGGCAGTTCTTTAAGTAAGTTGCTATTGAGGTAATTCCTTTTGTTTACATGTAATATTCAAATTGAAATCACAGTCGTCCTCTCTAAGTGTCAGCTGCAACATTTCAGTGCGAGGTGTCATAGAGTTTGCCCTCAGGGATGTATGAAAATGTAACTTGGTGCAAATTAGCTGGGAATTCCTGTGCATGTCATTTAAAATCTGCTCAAGACAGTTGCAGGTATTTTGGTCTGTTTTTCTATAAACAAAAGGATACTATGAAATGGAGGTTTGATAAACAGACAGTTCTGTTGGAGAACCTTGAAATCACCTCAGGGAAGAAATTATTTACCTCTGTATTCAATCGGCTTACATACTGGTGGTCTAGCATCCTAACAGGTTCCTCTTGCAAACTGTCAGAGCACAAGGGCACCACCCTGAAGGTCAGTGTGATTGCAAGCCAAGCCAGATCCTTGCTCATTTATGTAAGAGTAGCCCATGAGTGAGACAGACTGTCTGAAGGCAATAGGATTGCATAGGATTTGCTTCCACCTTGCAGACAATATTTCATTTAACTGGGCTGCGCTCATGCAAATTCACATGGGTTCAGGGTTTGAGACTTTGAAACAGGCCAAAAATGCAAAGTTTAACCACTGTGCTGCTATATATAGTGATACCTACCTCTCTTCAAGCTTGCTCTGTCAATGGCAATCACTGTCTAGTGCACAGAGACAGGGCCAGTGCAACTCTGCAATGATGCACCCCACATGGGGCAGGCTGGGATCCAGCCTTGGGTGAAGTCTAGCACTCATTATCTGTCTTTTGAATGCTTCGAACATTGATGATTGACCTAAAGCATTGACTTAAAAGTATCCCCTGCTTTAATCTCCAATTGATTCACATCGACCTCTATAATATCGTTGTCTTTAACCTCTTGATTTTTTCAAACCAAGATCCACTCTGAGTCAACCCACTCTGTATTTTTCACTCATGCTCCCAGGACCTAGAACACTTCCTAGTCATCTTGCAGGACAGGATCCAATTTAAAACAACTTTAAAGACCAACTGGCTGCAAACAAATTGATCTATCAATACAATAATTTTTTTCCATAAATCAATTCCATTCTGTTTTTTTTTTTTTTTTCATGTAGCAGTTCGATTTTTGAAGTGCCCCAGATCACTTTTAAAATGCTTTGTTTGGGGCTTCCCTGGTGGAGCAGTGGTTAAGAATCCGCCTGCCAATGCAAGGGACACGGGTTTGAGCCCTGGCCCGGGCAGATCCCACATGCTGCAGGGCAACTAAGCCCGTGCGCCACAACTACTGAAGCCCACGCGCCGTGCTCCGCAATAAGAGAAGCCACTGCAATGAGAAGCCCACACACGGCAATGAAGACCCAATGCAGCCAAAAATAAAAATAAATAAAATAAATTTATCAAAAAATAAAGATAAAAATAAAAATGCTTTGTTCTCCTCTGCTCATCTCTTTTTGTTTTTTTGCTGTTTCCTCCAAGTCTCCCCACCCCACCCCTATATACCCCAGAATACAAGGGGAACTAAATGTTCAAAAAAATGTATTATTGATAAGTTGAAAAAAACTAAATACTCAACAGTTGGGGGTTACAGCCACCATAATTGTTTGGAAAAGTTTTTAATGGATTGAGGGTAAAAAAATGAATGTTTCCCTTCACTATATCAAGACTTTATAACTTTTTGTATAAAGGTCATGAGGTAGTATATGAGGAGACCACAGAACAGGCCTAACAGCTGAGTAGACTCACTTGACTAAGAATTAACTCAAACTTTATAAATTAAAGAAAAATATCTAAAAGGCCTAAGTCTGAAAATTTTTAGTATTTTTCCTTTTCTGTGTTTTTCTTTTCACCTATAAATAAAAGTAGTTTACGCACTACAGAAGAAAATCATAAATTGCAGACAAGCAAAAAGACGTACATCAGAAACCCCACCATGATCCAACCTAGAGACAACCACGATGATAGATATACCATTTCTTTGCTCATACATATGAATAACATATACATATATACCTTATTCAGAAATTATCTCATACCATACTTAGTGTTTTAGAACATTTAACCAATCATCTATTGTTGGATATTAGTTTTATTTGTGAGTGTGTGTGAGTGTCTTTTGGTAAATTTTTACTATTACAAATAAGTACAGTAATAGTTATAAAAATAGATTTTGAAAACTTAAGAAAGGAAAAGAAAAAATATTCTGGAAATTGACAAAAATATTTAACAGTGAAACATTATAAATAAAACTGAAGGAGCACCCAAGTTACCTAGTGTGGGGGAAAAAAAGTGTTTTTGATAATTATTTTCAGCAATTTATTCTTTTGTCTAAATTATCTTGTTTAACAAATTTCTCGTGAACTAGTTATTTCCTATCACCAAGTCCCTTTATTGGGTCCCATTAAAGTTTTTTGCTGCCAGTGTGTGTCTCTCATGAGGAGAGTGGTTCTTCCTGAGCCCCAAGTGTTCTGCAATTTAATGTTTCAGATCTATTCCTTGCTCCTTAAACCTCTGATTCTTTTACCCTCCTTCTGAGTTTCTCCTTCAGGCAATGATTTATAGTAATACCCAAGTCACTGCTTATAAATTAACTTTTACACAGTCAACCAGACCTTAACATATTGTCGTTCCTGCTTTTGTCTTCTTAATCTTTTCATGTGTCTCAGATAAACTCTCCTTGTTAGAGTGACTGACTTCACTTGGATTCTCATCCCTTTGTGTCCATTTTAAGACTTTGTTTCTAAGTTCATCTCTTCCTCTGTTTTGCTGTATCTCTTCTTCTGTATCATCTCCTTTATTTTTTTCTTTCAGCTATGCCATTATTTTCCCCTCCTTAAATAGTACTTTTGCTTGTCTCTACTGTCTATTTTTACTACGAATATATTTTTCTTCTTCCTTGCATCACCCATCTAGTAAATGAATTGTTCTACTCTACTTTCTCATATCCCTCCTTAACCCCTGTAAACTGACTTCCATCCCATTGACTCAACAAACCTGCTTCTCCATTCCTTTTGTGCCTATTCAAACTGTGCTTTCCAAGAATTCAGACTTCTTCTCTGAAGCATCAAAAACTGTTTAACCACCTACTTTTTAGGACTCTCTCCACTTCCATCTATTCTCAACTCTGAACTAACCTAGCTTTCCATCTGTCTTTCTCTAGACCCCCTTTTGTTTTGTCTTAACTGCATCTTTCTCCTGGTCCCAAGTTTATGAGGCTTAAGTCTGTGTCCTCACCTCCATTTCTCTCTTGGCATTTACTCCCTTCAATAACTTATCTCTTCTCATAGTTTCACATCCACGCTCTATTTCATCTTTCCCCTATATTTTCATGGAGCATATCCTTCAGTATGTTTCTGCAAAGGGAACATAAAGAGCAATTATTCTGAGACATTGCATCACTGCATGGTAAACATGGCTTTACAGTTGGCCCTCCATATCCATGGATTTCACATCTGCAGATGGAAAATATTTGGGGGAAAAAAAACTTTCAAAAAGGTCCAAAAAGCAAAATTTGAATTTGCTGCAAGCTGGCAACTATTTATATCACATTTACATTGTATTAAGTATCATAAGTAATCTAGAGATGATTTAAAATATACAGTTATGGGGTGGGATAGGAAAGGTGGGAGAGAGACGCAAGTGGGAGGGGATATGGGGATATATGTATATGTATAGCTGATTCACTTTGTTATACGTCAGAAACTAACACAACATTGTAAAGCAATTATACTCCAATAAAGATGTTAAAAATAAATAAATAGGGCTTCCCTGGTGGCGCAGTGGTTGAGAGGCCGCCTGCCAATGCAGGGGACATAGGTTCATGCCCTGGTCTGGGAAGATCCCACATACCACGGAGCAGCTGGGCCCGTGAGCCATGGCTGCTGAGCCTGCACGTCCGGAGCCTGTGCTCCGCAACGGGAGAGGCCACAACAGTGAGAGGCCCGCGTACCACAAAAAAATAAAATAAAATAAAAGTAAATAAATAAATAAATAAATAAATAAATTAAATAAACAGTTATTATGCAAATACTATCCATTTTATGTGAGGGACTTGAGCTTCCATGGGTTTTGGTATCCACAGTGGGTCCTGAAACCAATCCCTTGCAGATACCCAGTTTCAACTGTATTCCTCTCTCATGCTTGGAATGATTCTTTGGCTGGCTATGGAATTTTAGGTTAGAAGTCATATTACTTCAAAATTTTCAAGACATGTTTCATTGTCTTCCAACTGCTAGTGCTGCTTTCAGAAATCCACTGCTGTGTGACTTCCACCCATTTGTTTGTGTTCTTTCTTTTGTCTCTCAAAGAATTACTTAAACATTCTCTTTATTCCTTTTATTTGAAATACCACAATAACGTGTCTGAGTATAGTGCTCTTTTCCATTCATTGTGCTTCATATTTGGTGAGCCCTACAATTTAGAAACATACTCTGCAGTCTGGGAAATTTTCTCATACATTTTCTCTCATAATTTCATCTTTTCTTTTCTCCTTTCTTTCTTTCTTTTTTTTTTTTTTTTTGTGGTACGCGGGCCTCTCACTGTTGTGGCCTCTCCCGTTGCAGAGCACAGGCTCTGGACACGCAGGCTCAGCGGCGATGGCTCACGGGCTCAGCCGCTCCGCCGCATGTAGAATCTTCCCGGACCGGGGCACGAACCCGTGTCCCCTGCATCGGCAGGCGGACTCTTAACCACTGCGCCACCAGGGAGGCCCTCTCTCCTTTCTTTTCATGGAACTCATTTTGTAATGTCGACCTGATCATCTCATTTTCTCATCTTTTCTCTTGTACTTTTCAATTCTTTATCATATCTAGCTAAATGTCTGTCTATTAATATAAACATCTTCGAAGAGATTTACTCAACTTTATATTCCAGTTTTGAAATTTTCATTTCAGCCCTTGTATTTTTCTTTCTAAAAGTCCTTTCTTGTTTTCTGATTGCTTCTTTTTCTAGAGTCCTATTCTTGCTTCATGAATGCAATATTTTCTCTTGCCTCAAAATACTGATAATAGGTTTTGGAAGATTTTTTTCAGTACCTTAGGTTGTGTCTGTTTTCTGAAAATTCTTTTTCTTTTTTCCTGTCTTTTCATTTTGTTCTCTGTTTTTCCTCATCTCTCTAGAGAGGCTTGGCTGAATATCTATATTTAAGAGTAAAGGGGGGAGAAAAAGCCTAAGAAGGCACAGGATGTGGGCTAAGGGCAAGTCTTGGCTGTCAACTCGTTAGCCTCATTGTAGGGTAATTGGGGAACCTGGCCTTTATTTGGGAGTACCTCCAAATCTAAGTACCTGTGAACCAGTCAGCGTCTACAAATAGTCCTTCTAATGGGAGGTGTAAGTAGATTACCAACATGCTTAGAGTACTGCATGGAAAAGGATCTAAGGGTTCTCACAGTTTATGGTATGGACTCTTATTTAACCCACCTCTATTCAGTTCTGTATCCTAGTCTTCCTCCCCTGTGCCTGCTGCCCCCAGTCCAGACCCTCCCTGCCTCAATTTTTAAGTAAATCCTCTGGAGATGGAGTGCACAATAATGGCTGACAGCTCAGAGAAACAGATTGGATTTTTTAAAAAAATAAATTTATTTATTTATTTATTTTGGCGGTGTTGGGTCTTCATTTCTGTGCAAGGGCTTTCTCTAGTTGTGGCAAGCGGGGGCCACTCTTCATCGCGGTGCACGGGCCTCTGACTATCGCGGCCTCTCTTGTTGCGGAGCACAGGCTCCAGACGCGCAGGCTCAGTAGCTGTGGCTCACGGGCCCAGTTGCTCCGCGGCATGTGGGATCTTCCCAGACCAGGGCTCGAACCCATGTCCCCTGCATTGGCAGGCAGATTCTCAACCACTGTGCCACCAGGGAAGCCCCAGATTGGATATTTTAAACTTAACAAAATGATGCTAAAGTTTATCTGGAAAAATAAACATTCAAGGAAAATTCTGCAAGTCCTGAGTAATGCTGAGGTACATGATCTACCAGATCCTAAAATGTATTATGAGGCTCTAGCCATCAAAGTTTGGTTCTGTGAAGGAAAAGGCTGGCAGTTTTATGGAAGACTAGAGTTAGAAGAAATCCGAACAAACACATGTGGGAATTTTGGATATGATAAAAGTGGCTGTAGGGAAAAGATGAATTATATCTGTAGGGAAAAGATGAATTATAACAGGATGTTTATTGCAACACTGTTTATAAAAACAAAAAATTAAAAACAACCTAATTGTCCACCAATATGGAATTTGTTTAATAAATCTGATCACTTGATACAATATTTGCAACTGTTCAAAAGAACGAAATCATTAAATGTGAGCTGATTTGGAAGATATCCAATATATCACTTAAGTTAAAAAGCAATTTATTGAATAATACGTATGGTATTTTCTCATATTTTTTCTAAAACTAAGAGAGGGTATATATTGCTAATCCATACATAAAAGTTTTAGAAGCAGAAGAAATATTAATAGTACTTCTGGGAGTGGGAATTGGGGCCTGGAGAGGAAGGAAAGTCTTTCACTTTTCATTTTATACCCTCTGCACTCTTTGAATTTTTTTTTCAGTTTTTTTCCCATGAGAATACATGTCTTGTATAGCTAAAATTTTGTTAAAAATTAATAACTACAACATTGCTAGCTTGCTGTCCAAATACTAGATTGTGAAACAGTTTTTAAATGTAATTGAAAAAATATTGATTCTCGGCTGGCTTACCTTGTAACAAATTGGCCCATGAGCTGAGATTTCTTCAGGCTTGT
This sequence comes from Mesoplodon densirostris, assembly GCF_025265405.1. NCBI lineage: Eukaryota > Metazoa > Chordata > Mammalia > Artiodactyla > Ziphiidae > Mesoplodon > Mesoplodon densirostris. The sequence continues at coordinate 143,637,512 of NC_082665.1, forward strand.
CATCATCCCATATTTTTGCCTACACCAACTCCAACTGCCAACCATCATGCTTTCTTGCTTGCTTCTTAGAACGCTCTCTCCACAATTTTTATTTACCTACTCTGTTGCAACATAAAAGTTTCCCAGATATCTGTTCTCTTAGGTCATTTGCTACAGTTGTAGCAGACCTGTACCTGGAACAGACTGAGAATAGACTTATCTTCTCCCCTGCTTTAACTCCCTGGAGTGTGGAAATAGGCCAGATAACGGAGTTATAGATCACCACCTACAAGGGACACAACAAACCATGTTCCAGCATAGATAACTAGAGATTTTACATGATTTCACATTTCTTTTGTCTTAGAGAAAATGTTTAAAATGATTCAACTATGTAAAAGTGTACAGAAAAAAATATACCCATTACTCAGATTTTTTTTCAAAAGATTGATATTACCTTAGAACTCTTTTTAAAGGAATAAAAATACAGCTACTGTTGTAGTCCTGTTCCTTGCTATTCTCTTCCTTCCCCCAGCTCCCTTCTCCCCGAAGGTAACCACTACCCTAAAGTCAGTGTTTACCCGTCCCGACCATTTTTTATTATGCCCTATGTCTGTATGTATCTGTATACAACATATAACATATTTCTGTAAATTTTATGTAAAAATTTACATAAATGGTATTATACTTATTTATTTCAATTAGATTGCATTCAGCTGCAAGTAACAGAAAAATACACTATAAGGTAGTAAATAATTGAGTATTATTTGTCTCACAAAACAAGAAGTCTAAGGAAAGGTGGTCCTGTGGTGATCCAGTGGCTCAGTGATGTCATCTGAGATGATAGTGATGTTATCTGTCATCCTGCTCCACTGTCGCAGTGGGTAACTCTTCACCTGCTGGTGAGTTGGCTATGAAACCTCAGGACTTCACGTTCCAGGGAAGACAAAGAGGGAAGGCAATAGCCTTTTCCTTGTTAAGTTTTGTCATTTTATTTGGGAAGGAAAAGACACCCAGAGAATTTCACTGCATCTCATTTGCTAGAACTGATACACCCTTTGCTACAAGAGAGGGCAAAGTATCGAATATTTTAGCTTTTCAGCTTTCTTGTAGAGAAAGTCACTGGGAAAAATGGGAGCTATTAACTTTTAAGTAGCTAGTCATGATGTCTGCTAGGTTATTCTTTTAAAAGTTGCATTTTTCCATTTGCCGTCATTTTTTTTTCAGGTTATCAATATTGGTAATTCTAGATATAATCCATTCATGTTAACTGCTGAGTAATAGTTCATTATATAAATATATCAAAATTTATTTGAGTATTTTCCTATCGATGGACCTTTAAGTTGTTGCCATATTTTCACTATTACAAAAATGAAATCCTTGTGTGTGTATATATATATATCTTTGTACTCATGTGATAATTGTATATATAATACATATAGATTACATAAAGATGTAATATATAATACATATATTACATACTATATTATATATAGTATACTATATATTATTATTGAATACATATAAAATATATCCTTAAATAATGAAATAGGACAATAGATCATCTCATTTCCATCTCTGATCACACACACACGTGTGTGCATACATATACCTTACTTTGTGCTTTCAATGTAAATGCTTTTCTATGTTTCTTGTTTTCTCCTTTGCTTTTTCATTTGGAATATTGAATGCTCTATGTCCCTTTTATATTGTCGTTGTTACACTACTGTGGAGTGATTCATTTCAGTTATTTGTGTTACCTTAGTCATTATCCTTAAATTTTAAAGATATAATTCACATAGCATTCATAATTAACAAAGTCTGAAATAAATAAATATCTCTAGCATCATCCTGGATAATACCAAGAAATTAAAATGCTTTAACTCTTCTTACTTCTCCCATCATTCATGTTATTAATTGGCTAGTATTTTAATTCCAACTCATTTTTAACCATTCAATAATAATTATTGTTGTTACAATTAATGCTTATTTTGGTTCATCTTCATGTTTAATAGTTTCTTTAATTAACATTGCTTCATGAACCTACTCTTTCTTCTGTGTCCAGTTTTCTTCTTTTTGAAGCTTCTTCTGTAATGATTCTTTTACTAAAGATGTTAGATTAACAGATTATCTCAGTAATGGTAATTTAGCAGTAAATTATTAGTCTTTGGCTTAAAATTTTCTTTATTTTGTCCTCACTTTTGAAATATAGTTTATCCAGTTATAGAATTCAAAGTTGACAAATATTTTCCCTCAGAACTTTAGACGTGTTAGAAAATTGTATTTTGGACTTTGTTGCTATTGATTAACAATATGCTCTATAATCATTATCTTTTTAAAACTAATCTATCTTTTCTCTCTGGTTGATTTTTGGTTTTCTCCTTATATACTGTAATTGTGCAGTTTCACTGCAGCAAGTCTAAGTATGCATTAATTTTACTTTATTCCACTCAGAATAATGATTATTCAATTATATAAAAATTCTCCTAGAATATTGTCTGTCCCTCATCTCTTTTCTTTCATCTGAAACTGCTATTAGATATATATTGGATCTTTTCAATTTATTCTCAATGTGTCTTATTTTTTTTAATTTTTTCTCTGTTTATGTGACTTAAGTGATTTCCTCAGATCTTGTTCTCTAATTCTCTTTTGAGCTGTGCCAACTGAGTTTTTAATTTCATTGTCTACAGTTTACTTTCTAGATTTTGGTTTGTTTCTTTTTAAAATTGGCTATGTTCTTTCATTATTATTATTATTACTATTTTTTTGCGGTACGTGGGCCTCTCACTGCTGTGGCCTCTCCCATTGCGGAGCACAGGCTTCAGACACGCAGGCTCAGTGGCCACGGCCCACGGGCCCAGCCGCTCCGCGGCATGTGGGATCCTCCCAGACCGGGGCACGAACCCGTGTCCCCTGCATCGGCAGGCGGACTCTCAACCACCGCGCCACCAGGAAAGCCCTCATTATGTTTTATATTTATCTTTAACTTACCATTAATCGTTTTAAATGTAACTGTTTTGGAGGGTTTTTCAGACTGTGCTGCTATTTCTATTTCTTATGGTTCTAGTTCTCCCTTTTTAAATTTTTTTTATTTTCTGCCTCTCCCTCATAGTGGTTTCTCTTTTTACACTACGTATATATTTTCAAATTTTTTTGTTAAACAAAGTTAGAATGAAAAGTGAAGGATATTGATTTAAATTGTCCTCCAAGTCGGTTAAAGAAAGCACACAAACTTGTCTTTTGTGAAGGTTTTGTTTTTTTTAGTAGCATCAAGTGGAGCTGATTCTTGCTTTCAGTTTTCCTTTTGTTTCTTACTCCTAGGGATTTCCACTTCTTTATTTCACATTCAACTATGAGTTCAAAAAGTTGTTATAATTTACGTTTAAATTTATATACACTAATACGAGAAGAAACTCTACATTAGTTTAGTTCTACTGTTTGCATGAACCCCCTATTAATGACTTTCTGAGGACACTTAACTTCTTTAACACTGCTCTGTACTCCTGTCAGCACTCAGTGATGTCATAAAGTTATTGAAAACAAATACAAATCTTAAAAGTGGTTTCTGAACAATTTTTTAATATGTGCCAAAGATAATACTTGCTAATATAATTTTCTAAGTCTGAAGTTACAAACATATGGTCCACTGCTCACATCCCATATTAAGACACATTTTGTTTAGTCCACACAATGTTTAAAATTTTGTATTAGTTTCCAACATTTAAAAATTGGCCTATTTTATATAATGGTTAAGATTTTTAGTGTCTCTTACAAACAAAGTAACCAAAAAAATGCAGTTCCTCCTGCATGCCTGTGCTAGTACTGAAAGATGGAGTTCTCAACCCTCTCCCTTGTTTCCACAAACAGTTTGTTCCTTTATAGGTGTGGCCTTGCACACACCTGAGTTTGTAACTTCTGGTCTAAGGAAGTAAAAAATTTGTGGAGTGCCACAAAATACATTACCATTCAGCTCCTAATAAATATGTAAAGGGCTGATTAATCTGATTAATTCACTTTAGTATGTAAGCACTTTAACTCACTAAGATCAGAAAGATGATCTGCTCTTTTGACATACTCCAAGGGAAGCATATTTATTTGGGGGAGTAATCCGAGGTCCTGTAAAGAAAACACAGACACTAATTTTAGTAAATATAAACATAATGGGTTCTAGTGTGATTCAGACCAGCAGAAAAGAGCAGAAAACCTTTCATTTTTGCTTCGTATTTGTGCATTTGTATCTTTGTGAGGTTTCGTGGTTTCTTTTGGAAGCAGAGCCTCCAGAACTTTAACTCTTGTTTCAACCAGTGGGCCCCTTGTTGCAAACTTGATAGAATCTGTGGGTAATTAATAAGAATTGGACATGTTTCCAATTTTAAATTATTCCTTCTTTCTAGTTTTGCAAGGATTCAGCAGTATCACAGCCAAGTAGGGGTGCTGTAAAATGTTATGAAATAGCTTTATTATTTCCTGTTAGGTTAGCTATTTATTCATTTGGTCAGTACTCATGTGGAAAAAATAGGCTTTATTGTGTTACAACCTCTTCCATATAAACTGTGTTCCCAGATACTCAGAAGCATATTACTTGTTTCTATTTGTACCCCATACACTTCCACCTCCACTTCACCCCCACTTGAGCCGCACTAAGCTCCTCACCATATCCTAGATGACTCTTATTTTCCCTGAAACATAACGCCAGCCTCTCCCTCTTCGTCAGGCCCAGTTTTGGTTTTGTCTCAAGTCAGGAGTCATTTTCTCTTGCTAACACTTTCATCCTGCTTCATTCACTCTGTGATGAGCATGACTGTCACTTGGTTTTATGACTGGTTCTCCACATAGCTGTTCAGTACTAGATTTTGAGCTTCTTAAAAGCAAGCCTTACTTCTTGTCTTATTCATCTTTGTATTTCTAGGGCCTGGTACCCTGCTTGGCACCTAAGAGTTACTCAACAAACTCACAGTATCTTGAATTAGACTTAATTATGTCCAGAAAGGAGTTGAGTTAATTTACGGGACTAAGGAATATTTACTTTCAAAAAGGATAATAAGTAAAAGATTAAAAGACACCTCTTAAAAGAAACAAGAAAATGCGTATCTGGCACCACTTAGTCACTTAATTTAGCACTAAATTTTGTTCAGAGCCTCCTGGCTACAAAGTGAAAAGGGAAGTACAACAATTTATATAGTTCTTCAAGCCAGCTAAAGAAAGCACACAGATCATCTGCCAGTGTTGTTTGTTATTGAACTCCATGAGAAATAAGGCATAGGGTGACATAGTAGACAATGTTCTTGACTACAGTCTTATGAAAGACACAAAATTATTCTTCATATTGACCTTCTAAAATCTGCCCTCTGCCAAAGCTAAAAGTAGAGCAATAATCCCTAACTAAATAAAGCCACTACTATAATAGTTCTTTAAAGTTGTTTCCTGATGATCTGATGTGAAACAAAGTTAGAGCTTAAGTGACTGTTAGTTATCCATTGCTGGGTAGCAAATTACCCCACAACTTTGCTGCTTAATGTGGCAAACATTCATTTCACCATTCCTGAGGGTCTGTTGAGGCTAGGTGTTCTGGTTCTAGATCTCTTGTGACTTTGCAGTTAAGCTGTTGACCAGAGCTGCAGTCTCTGAAGACTCAACTGGGACTGAAGCACATTCACATGGCTGTCAGCAAAACATTTAACTTCCATGCTGCACATTCTCCTTCACAGGGCTGGGCATGACTTGACTTCCCTGACAGAGAGCAATCCAAGAGAAAGATTGAAAGATTATAATGTAGCACATGTGAGAGAAAGAAAGAGCAACCAAAATGGAAGCCGTGGTGACTATTTCAGTCTAGCCTCGGAAACAACATATTATCACTTCTGTTGATCACACAGATCAGCCCTGGTACAATGGGAGAGGGGACTACACAAGGGTGTGGATACCAAGTGTCAGGGATCATTGGAGGCCATCTCAAAGGATGGCTGCCAAAGCAACCGAAGAATGTTTGGTTCTCATGTACTTTAGATGGTCCTTCTGGAATTTCAGATGTGAGCACTTATAAGTAGTGCATGAAGACCATTCAGAGTTGACTTCTGAGGTTGCAAGTCAGTAGTTATGTTGTTGATTAATGAGAGATGTATATACTTCCAGTCTCAGGAGATTAATGTACCTGGTACGGGGTGAAAATGTGCAGGCCTGATGCGCATGTTTCTTTCCCACCCCTGCAGTGATAAAGCCAACAGTTTCCTTGAAAGAAATCTGATTATGTTTAATTACTCAAAAAGGCTGCACATAGATTTCTGCATGTAAAATATGGAAGAAAAACTCTTGGCTTTAAAACTTTTAAGCCATGTGTGGTCACAGGTATTCTCAGCCACAAGTCTTAGAAATGCCATTTCACATGCTTGACTTTCAGTAGGACTGCATGTTAAATGGTCCTCAGGGACAGAGCTAAAGAAGGGAACTGTCTTAAAATGTGAAAGGGACTCTTTTGGAGAAAGCCAGGTACTGTTATCCCTATTGTACAGGGGGATTAAGTAATTTACCCAATATTACAGAGCTAAGCATCAGATATATTCAGCCAGGAATAAAGAGATTAAGTGCTCTCATTTTAGACTACATGCAGAATTGTCCCACTCATACCCATATTTCCTTTAGCCTTTTAAAAGGATTTATTAACCCATTAAAAATGAATGAAATATTAATTAAAAGAAACACAAAAGCTAGTAGTAAATAGAGTTAAAGTAATGTATTTGAATGTTAAGAATTTCTAGCGTGTAAAAAAATTGCTTTAATTCCTTTTATAGGCAACTAGTAAATGTTTGGAGCACTGACATGATACACAGCTGGCTTTCCTCACCGGGAAGAACTTCTTAAGGGGCAGACTTTAGCTAAGATCTCACCATTGAGATCTTGAGAGGTGTTGACATAGAGTCCTTGGATCTGAGTCAGAGCCTCCAGCCCGGGTCAGGAGCATGCACGGGAAGGAGGCCCGTGACTATGGGGCTGGCTACGTACCGCTGGTCCCACAGTGAGCAAGCCAGCAATTTTTCAAAGCAAACTGGTCCAACAGGCCTCCTCTCTCCCCTGACTCTTGGCTGCTTTGAAACTTTGAATAATACAACAGCAAAGTTAATTTTTTATATGATAGTGTTAGGGATGAATAAAGCCTGCAGGAGTAATAAGTTTTTAAAAATTGAAGAAAGGCATTGTCGAAAAATTTAAAATAAATAGGAAAGAGAACACTGGAAACCTGTTATATACAGGCTGGAAATGTAATAGAGGAGAATTTCTCCAGGAAATCTCCCCAGCAGGGCCTCAAGTCTTAGGGGAGTGTGAGAGCTCGGAGGAATGGTGATAAGGGTTCGGGGTGCAAGAGGTGGGGATGAGTGTGAGAGCCGTGCAGGGTGAGGGGAGGGCGAGTGAGAGGGTCTGGGGCCCAGCGAGGGTGTTTCCTCCAGAAGAGTCTACAGAGGGAGCAGTGCTCCTGTGCAAACACGTGGACACATCCCATCGAGTTCAGGCATTTTTCAAAATATGTAGAACTGAGTCTTCTGGGTGACTTCATATGAGAGCTAGATAATGGGCTCATTAAATTGTCCCCCAAAAGGTGTGCTTTGCAGCCCTCTGGGCTTGAGAACCTAGGAATCAGACCACCTGGTCTGTTAGCTGGAGTTTTGCTCACACCATGGCATTGGCCCCAAACTTCAGCAGACCACTTGGGTCCTCTTCGTGAATGGAAATAACAAGAAGCCTAGTCTAGCTACATGTCTTCTGTCGGGCATCTGATTTAGAGGATTCCTTTAACGATAATTATACTTCACCATTCACAGAGTCTTCCTACGTCTGTTGTACAATATGTTTCTTATGACCACCCTAAGAGATAAATAAGGTAAACTAACGTAATTATCATTCCCTTTTTTCCAGTGAGCCAACAGAGGCAAAGAAAAGTAGTGGTAACTCCCCAGGGTTACATCTGTAAACATCATGTTGCATGTGCCATGCATTGCCTCATCCCATTGAATCCTTACTGCAGTCCTGTAATTTACTGTACTTGGAGAGGTTGAGTGAAATTTGAAAGCAATGGTTAAACTGCAAAGCTATAAATTAGCAGTATGGAGTGGGAGGGTTAAATACGTGAATTTGGAGAATTATTTAATACTGGATTTGGAAACTGTACGTAGGTACATAAAATTTTAAATCAATCCTTGGAGGTGGTATGATATAGTAAAAGAGCAGAGGTTTTGAAGAAAGGTGTTCTGAATTTAAACCCTGGCTTCCCCATTCACTGTTTTTGTTTTTGATAATTGTTTTTTATGTATTTTATTCTTTTTTATTTTTATTTTATTTTATATTGGAGCATAGATGATTAACAATGTTGTGTTAGTTTCAGATGTACAGGAAAGTGATTCAGTTATACATATACATGTATCTATTCTTTTCCAAATCCTTTTCCCATTTAGGTTATTACAGAATATTGAGCAGAGTTCCCTATGCTATACAGTAGGTCCTTGGTTATCTATTTTATATATAGTAGTGTGTGTACATGTCAATCCCAGACTCCCAACCTATCCCTCCCCCTCACCATCCCCCCCACCCCCCAAGCCCATAACATTCACTGCTTAAATGGATTTGGCCAAGTCACTTCACTTCGCTTAATTTCAATCCCCAAATCTACAAAATGGAGCTTTCGCCACAAAACTTATGTCATTGGAATATGATGAAACTCAGATAAGATATTGTCTATGAAGTCACTTTATAATTCTAAATTCTGAATTATTTCAGATCTTTATGTGGGGAGGGTCACAGATCATTCCCCATCTCAAAAGATTGATTGTTGATTTTCATATTTATTTTCTGTCTCTTTGCCTCCCCCCTCTATATTCACCTATGGCATCTACAATAGTGCCAGGCACTTAGTAAGCACTCAGCAAATATTCATTGAATGAATAAACATGAAAACCAATAGAAATAATCATACTGGAATTTAATTAAAGAGAAGAACTTTTGAAAAATAACTCCCCTACTATCATTATTGAGACTGTTTCTCCCCTCAGCATCCCATGTCTAGGGGAAATGAAATGTGTACCTAAACAAATACACACTTGAGGCATTTACACTTACATCCCCAATTGCCACTTTCTTATGCTCAGTTAAAATAAATCACACAGAGCTTCCTCCCCATATTGTTTTCTGATCTTCAGCAAGCTCTGCCAAGAGCTAGAGGGACAGCCCAGTGGGTCTCTTCTCTCAGCCTTGGGCACAGTGAAAGAGAGGATTTGAAGTAGTTGAAAGCATTTGTGAAAAAAAATATTTCAGCCTTCTGGTCTATTTAACAGCCTGTATCGCCCATATTTCATTACCTTAGCTCCTCTCGACAACTATGAAATAATTTCCCAATTCTTTCCTTAGCCATGGTTGCTGATCAACATAGGTGTTTCCATACTGATCAGTTTTTTTGATTTGCTGGGAGTTGAGTTTGGGGACAGTCATCTCAAATCCACTGAGGAACAAGAATGTCACCAATCTCTGTACATCATTAATATTTAAAAAGCTAATAATATTTATTAGCTTTAAGGATTGACTTACCAAGGTTAATATTTAAATCTGATAAATTAATGAGTTCTACTTTTGTTTACTTTTTGCACGCTTAAAGAATTCTAATCTGTCTAGAGGAAACTTTTGTTTTTGCTGCCTTTCAGGGCAGCAGACTGTCTGCAAGCAGCACTGGACTGATAGGTAAGAGGCCAAGAAAATAATAGTTGGGACAGTTATTGATTAGCTGCATGACCCTTGACAAGTGACTTCATTCTCCATATTTCCTTTGGTTTCTGAGTTTAAAAAAAAAAATGGAAAGAGCCACTGATTTCCTACTTTGTGACATCATGAGAAGACAAATGGAATATTTTGCGACACTGATTTCTTATAAGTCTCGAGGGACCCAGACGAGTTTGTTTTATTTCTATTTTATTATACACTTCATTATGGATGACACTGAACACTTCAGGGCACTGTGAAGGAACTTGGATTCCTTATTCCTCACAGCCTTGTCTGTGGTCAGCCTCAGCGCCGTTTGTATTGCAGTAGTACAAAGGAGAGAAGTGATATTTTGCTGGGTCACAGAGAGTGTCAGTGACAAGTTAGGACCAAACACAGGCAATTGTTTAGCTCATAAAGCCCCACAGCTTCCCGTGGATTATTTGTGGGTCGCATCTCAACCTTATGTTTAATAACAATAACCACCACAAAGATTGCTGATTACTCAGATGTTAAGCACAGCCGTATTTCTTTGCAAACAAAGGCCTTCCTCACAGAATAAAAGGACCAATTATGCTTTCCAAGTAAAGTCCTTTTATTATTAGATTCCTGGGCATTTGGTGACTTATACCATTTATAATTCAATGCTCTTAGTGATAACAAAATAGCTGTAACCAACTGCTTGATAAAATACAGAGAATTCCAGAAACATAATTATGTTTTTAAGAGTTAAACAGTGATATGCAACAGGGAATATAATTTCTTTTCTAACTCTTCCCATGAGGCATATGGGAAGCTTTCCTTTCCTACTTTGCTGCCAGAGTCCCACTGCGCCTGTGTGACCGCAAGAACTGTCCCTCAGGTTAACGAAGGGATAACTAGTTTGAATCTTGTTTAGAATGAGGGATTGAGGCCACCAACATTTTGAAGCTACTCACATAATTTTCAGCATCTGATTTGCCAAGCAAATCAAGGCCTTAAAAACAAAAAACAAAACAACAAGCAAAAGGGTCCTGCTCCCTGAGAAACACAATGTCATTGTTAAAGAAATGTCAGCTCCACATGTATCTGTGTGTCGTTATTGATGCCTACTGTACCCCACACAGAGAAGACCAAACTTTTTCCCTCTTGAAAGACCAGGACAGCAGCAGGCAGCGCACCCGCCCCAACTGGAAAGTGGGGAATGATTTTAAATACATTGTGTTGACTTTCTTGCAGCCTTTTAATAACACATAGGTAGGAGGTCATGGAACTTCAGATAAACAAGGACTGAGTGAGTGCTGTCAGTTGAGCTTGCTTCTGGAATGTTCTGGGGTAACGCTGAGATTTGGGGGATGAGGGTATGTTTTGAAAAGGCAGCTACTGGAGAAAATTATGTAAACCTGGTGCTAAGTATCTGCCTGAAAAAACTGGGTATAAGTTGAACTCTCATCAGCTTTAAGTTACCCTCCGATAAGCCCTGATGGGAACATAGCTACAGCCCCATCTTTAGTTCTGCTTAGACTTATACGCATGTCCCTCTTACTACAGCAAAAGACAGTAGCGTCATTACATCTGGACGTATTTTATGATTCCTCTTGGAAACAGCTGTGTTGCCTGTCTTTGTGTGGATACAGTTTTTTAAAAATGAAAATCACCATGGCAACAGCTGCAGCCACTTATTACAGAGCAGTGGAAGTGATGCTGGTATTTGTGAAGAAAGCTATGCTCTCAGAATAATGTGCCTCTTACAGTGGAGTGGATTTTTCCTGCTAACATTTCCATTTTTTAAAAATACAAAAGTATAAGAGTGTGTTGAAAAGAAATTTAGCAGGGAACTGGAGAGCTCAGGGAATTGGTATGCAAGAATGGAGGCTTTCGTCTGTGGCCCCTGAGTTAAAATCCAACTGTTTGTTACTAGCTCCCAAAAATGGGATTCTAGGGAGAGCAGTGCTCATTATTTGTTTTTAACTCCATGGTACCTAATATGGTACTCTAAGTAGAATTGCTTAATAGCAATCATAGTGATGATTAGAATTAATTGAAGCCAGTTTTCTGCTTCTTTTAGCACCACACCTTCCTTAGAACTTTGAGGAACCTCTAAATTTGAGACTATAGGACCCAATGTGCTCCATCTCAGCCAATAAGTGTAAAGTAGTTTAAGAATAAGTTTTGGTTTTCTTTTAACTCAGTTCTGAGATTAATGACATCTTTCATAGGCTCATGCTAAATGTTCTGGCACTTTCTCTGTGCTAAGCACTAAGAAGTAGAGTGAAAGGGAAGCTAGCAAAGAAGATTGCCACGACATATGTTCAAGACTTTTTAAGTTATGGGGGGAGCATCTGCATGCTGAGTTTTGAACAAGTTTTTCATATTCCCTAAGCATGATGTCACATCATTTTAATGATCCCATAGACCATGTTCTTCATGGAAGCCGCCAGATAATTCAACAGGAAGTGTTTAACTATAAGGAAACAGAAAACCGATACCAATTTGGGGTACCTTATGGAAATAATAAAACCTCCAAAAGCTGTAGTCTCTAAGACTACAGATAAATAAGCCTTGAGCATAGCACAAACATCCGTCAAAACCAAAATCCTTCACTCACTTCCAAAGAACTCTGACACCTGATGAGGTGCTTCAGTTGTGCAGGGGTGTGTGGCTACTTATGTCTCTGAGTGTGCGTGTGTGTATGTGTGTGTGTGTTGAGAAAAGATTAGGATTTATATGATCTGCTCTATCTCTCACAAAGTTCAAATCCCTTAAATAAAAGTTATTCCATATATTTTTCTGGTTGTTGGATCCTAAAGTTTTAGAGTGTATATTTCACCACCAAAGTTATACTTCATCTGAACTTGGTTAAACTATGTTGTGCCATGGTTTGTTTTCCTCCCATCGCTGGGAAGAAGCAGAGAAGCCCACGGAGAAAGTTTTTGCCCTGGGCTATAGACAACATATTGCAAAAAGGCTCCATCTCATCCTGTTCCAAGAAACGACTGAAAAACAAAAACTTTTCCCCCGTTAAGCCCAGCCACTAGGGATTGTTTTATGTTTATTAGAAGTCAAGGCAGCATATTAGAATCTATTGTGCAGCAAGCAATATGTCCCATCTCTCTCCTTTCTGCTGCCAAGTTTGTTTCCCATTCAAGCCAACCAAGCAACTGTTACACAAAATAAGCCAGAATTTGGGATTAGAGCACCATTTGATGGACTCTCTCCAGAGAAATCTTCAGTGCTCGTGATTTACCCCTCCCCTTATTTCTACACTCCACGCATACCACCCGAACCCGTGCATTCATGGCATTGCATCATATCTTACTTGAGAGACTCAGGAGGAAGGTGACTCTAACCATTTTATTTTCACTGAACTAGGCAAAAAGGGAGGACGTGCTGATTTAATCCTGATGCAGGAAAGGGAACACTGAAAGGAATACAACAGTAAAGAAGGGAGATAATCAGTCTTTTCATAAGAAGTCAATACATTTTCCTGGATCTGGTAGCCTCAGGCAGATGTTTGATAAGAGTTGTTGGTTGAGAGGGAATCACCATCTGGCATGAAATGCATCTTAGTATCATTAATTTCTCATTTAATAAATGTATTCCATTTTCCTGGACCACTCTGAAGCCAAAGGAATATGATTCTGTTGGGAGGATCTTGGATCTGAAAGGTGGATCAGGTCCACCTTTGCTGCTGTGCTTAGGTCACAGGGAACCACTGCCCCTAAATCTGGTGTGTTCAAAGGAGAACTCATCAAGGGTTGCATTTTTGGGTGACACCTGTCTTCAAGTCTGCTTTGGCGGTGTAGGCTTCCATCATTGGGTACTCCGTTTGGTACTACATTCCATTCTGATAGAAAAATAATGTTTTGATTATCCATAAAATTTAGTAGCAGCCAAGGACAGATATGCTACTTCCTGCCAGATAACAGGCAAAACACTCTACCTTTCAAACACAGACGTTTTGTTAAGCCTAGGGCAAAGTCTGGAGGAGAGCTGACCCTGTTCAACTTCAGTTTCAGTAGCCCTGTGGACTTTTTTTTTTTTTTCTGCTGGTTTGCTATTAAATAAACACACAGAGGAAGAACTAAAGAAATATGCAGATAGATACTTTAAAGACCTCACCTCACCAGTAGAGATTACCAAAGGGAAGGACTTACCTATTGGGACCAGCACATATAGCTACCCTTTTGTTGATGCACACTTGAGGACAGTTTACTGGGAGGGGGCCGTAAGGAGGTTTAGAACTGGGTTCTAACGCTGGTCCTACCACTTACTTGCCATGTGTCTTTGGCCACGTAGCTTAACCTTCCTCAATGTCCTCAGTTTCTCCTTGTAATATGCAGATAATATTATCTCTCCTGTGGGGTTGTTGGAACGATTACAAATAATGTATATGCTGATCACAGTTCTGGCTTGCAAGAGGGCTTCAATAAGTGGCAGCTATTAGCATTGCAATGTGGAAAGCACAAAGTCCAAGAGGATTTTAACACTGAGTATTTTGCAGGAACATACCATATATGCTTTCCAAATTCAGTATTTAATACGCTAAAATGAAGCTGGCATTGCACGGACTGATCACTCAATTTACCAACTATCTTTTTATATCTTACCAGTTTATTTTATTATGGTTTGAAAAGCCAGAAATTATTATTTTTTTCTTGGTCGTCATTTTGGTAATTTACTGAGTCCTTTTTTTTTTTAATCCAGAAGTTTGAAGGCAAAACGTTTTCAAAGTAAATAATTTAACAGAACCAGTGTTCTCTTGCCTCTCCACTGCCACCTACACAGACCGGTTGGTGCCAGAGCCAAAGATTGTCAGGCAGTCCAAGGTAGAAGATGGCAGAGGTGCTTGTCTGGTTCTCTGAGACCTCCCAGTTCATTACATTCGCCAAATTCTGGCATTAAGTTTGTGGGGATTATCATACTTTTCCTGTGATGAAGTTACCTGGGCCTTCACCATCACACTCCATACACATCCATGGTGCTATAATCTCTAATTATGCACTGACCTCCTCCTGACGATGTTTCATTAGCATTAAGTGATAAAGCAGGCTTTTCACACACAAAAACATGGATTTTGCTATTTCTCTGCATAAGATTTTTTAGAGCTTCTCTCTCTCTCTCTCTCTTGCTTTCGCTATCACTCTCTCTCTCCCTCTTTCTCTAACAGACACACACATACACACACACACACACACACAAAATGGATATGAAAGCAGCACAATCCTCTATTGTTTTCATCTAAATGGCATTCTCCTCTTCTATCACTGGCTCACCTCTGTTTCCATTTGGATGCTTTCTAGCAATGGCCCCAAGGCATGTTTTTAAAAACTGGATTTTCCAAGAAGGTGGTAATAGGTTTGAATACAAATCTAATGAATACATTTAATCCAGAGGAGACAGTGAGGTATAATTATTGAATTTCACCCTTGATCTCAAAGACTTTGTAATTTCTATATAACCTTAGTCCCATTTAAGTAGTAAAGTTCAACACTAGCTGGTAGCATACCCAGTTAGTGGTGGTCTACAAAATAGACCTGACCAAAGAAATCCAAAAAACAAAAAACAAAATGAGAGAGCGAGAGAGACCCCTACCATAAAAGGAGGAGAGGGGAATTATCCCAAAGCAGCCTTCCCCACCTGCCACTTGCCCTCCAAATAGGAGGGGCCACATCTCCAGCACCTCCTTCTGACCCACCCTGGCTACCAGTTTCTTCCCTTACAAACAATATGAACAATTCACTAGTTTTTAACCCATCTCACAGAGAGACATCTACATCCCAAATGCTTTTTATTACCAACATGTCACTTATTTCATAATTGAGCCATCAAGGAACATTTCTCTTGCAAATTCCCTGTTTCTCCCATGTGCTCTCATGACATATAAATAAAGACAGTAGATCTTTCGAAGATCTTGCCATGGGTGCACTGAACGAGGCCTGGGAGCTGTTGTGTCTCACACATTCTGATTGACCTAAGGAGAGCCAAGCCCTGGTAGTGGTGGTGGTGATGGTGAGTGACTTTGGATGTTTTGAATCAATAAAGTTGACATAAGCTAAACCCTGAAGAGAGAGTAGGATTGATTCAAGCCACAGTTAATTTATGCTTCACGATGTTATCTGCTATACTTCCTCTGTCATTTATTCCTGTGTAAATACAACTCTCAAAACCTCACCTTTCTCTCCAGATATACTTAGATGTCATTATTTACTTACATTCTCCCGTGCATTGCCTGCTAGCCCACAGCTGACATATACGACCCCTACCCGAGCAGGCAGCAAGTGAAAGGCCATGGCTTACGCACGGGGTTTCCTCCATGACCCCACTCCTGTTTCTTGTACCTTGGTCTGGTTATCTGATTTTGTCTCTTATCTCCCCTTCTGCAGATCACTGTTAGCCCCAGCTTCTGACCACTCCCTCCTTGTTCTGACATCAGAATTCGTGTACCCCTACTTCAGTGGTATTTAACCTTTTTGAGGTCATGGAATAAATGGTGAAGGTGTATGAAAGTTAAGGACTCTTCTTCCAGCAAAGTGCTTGTGTGTATTTATGTTGGGTTCACACCCATCCCGGGACTCCCTGAATCATTGATTCCCTGGCTGCCTTGCTGGTTGTATATATACTCATTGTGGCTTGCTCACCTGGGTCTAACTTGAAGTGTTGTACTGACCTGCCTCCACCCCAATCCTCCACCAAGTCTTCCAGTCTGCATTTTCCCCAGCCTCTGACCTACTGTCCACCTAGATGTGCAAAACCTAGCTTCTTGAATCTTTAAGACTGCTTCAGGGCCCTAGCCCTAGGAGCTTGTGCTCCTTCACGGCTCAGCAATGGCCTTGGTAAATGAAGTGTTCATCCTGGTGCTTGGTTTCTGACTCCAAGTCTTAGAAACTATCTTTATTACATGGGTGGGAAAAACCTATTAATTGCTTGAGTTAGAAATCTCTCAATTTTTACAAGTTGTATTGGTTTGAGATTCAAATATACCGTAAAGTCTACATTGTTATCCTAGATAAAGCTGTATCCTGAAGATGCAGTATCAGAGATGACTCTACTGTGGAACTTTAGCATTCTGCAATATATACTTTATAGCAACTGCTAGACACATGTAATGTAATTTAAAAGCATTATGTGAAAGCAAAACCCTCTTTGGTAAGATTTGTTGGTCCACAGCTCCTGTGCTTCAAACATTAAATCAAAATCTGTAGAGGGGAGGCAACATACCTATGTGCTTGGCCCCCAAAGATAAACTTGTACTCAAGCAAAATTATCTGCAACTCTACTTAGTAACTCTATTTATGGATGCAGATTCTCAATTAGGTTGTGATTTGGGGCCCAGATGCTCACTTAATTGCTAATAAATAGAAGCACAGGAGAAGGATCTGGGGATATGAGTTGATCAGTGCAAATATTTTCTGGGAGTTGGCTTGTCACCAGGTGAAACTCCATCAGGCTGTCTCAGGAAGCTGTTTATAACAGGAGTGAGTTTTGTTTAACACAGGAATGAAAAGCACCCAGATTAGGAAAGCTTTTCATAGAACATTGTCTATGAAAAGTCCTTTGACCCAGCCAGAGGAAGCTAGTGTGTCATTCAGCCCCTCATCTCTGTCCTCAGCCCACAGCATCTGTGAAGCACTGCAGGCCCCAATGAAAGCAAGTGCCTGTTTTCGGATTCTTTTTATCTCTATGTAGCATGCAGTGAGCTGTGAATTGGTGATCGCAATGAAAGCAGACTCCATCAGTTTCATGATTTTTCCTTGATTGTTGCTGATCCACAATTCTATACAACTTCATTAGATACTTTCTGTTCATGAACATTTTTGCTTCAGGTATAGCAACGGGATTTCTGTGGTATGTCTATCTTGGTGTCCCCTTCTCCCGCAAGGCTGCTGGAAGTTAAACTCTGCTGGATTTGTATAACAACCGTGGATCTTTGGGTCTTAACTGTTGTTAACAATTTACATGCATCTTCTTTTTTGATACTATCCCAATAACCTTCTGCCTTACAGGCCTCATTAAGAAAAAGATGAATTCAGTGCATGATCTAACTCTAAATGTACTACTCATTCCACCTCAGAAGACTCTTATAATGTTCTGACACCTTAATTGGAATTCCTGAATGCCTCTATATTCTTAGAAGAAGAGCTCAGTTTTTATTGATTTCTTTTGAGCAAATGGTGAAAGATAATCATTCCAACAATAATATTGATATAAATAACAGTAACAACAATCATAACAGCTCACATTTGTGGAGTGCTTTCTATGTTCCAAATAGAAACACTGTACGCGTATTAACCCAGTTAATCCCCACTCTATGAAGGAGGCACAGTTGTTATTATCACCATTTTTTAGATGAAGACACTGTGACACAAGTAAGTAATTACTATACAGAGACAGTAGTCACCACATGGCAGCACAGGGTGAACAACTGCATGACATGATATGAGGCCTGAGTTGGTGCTGGCATGAACATCAAGAGACATGGAGTGTACGTAGTTTCATAACAAACTCATTCAGTGTGGAGAAGAGCCCTCCATGAAGAAATCCTGGCCTACAAGCAGCAGTAGGTGGTCAGCAAAACTCCTCATATCGAAATGAATATGCTCACTAATGCAGTTTTTTTCTTCCAAATTAGTACTAGAAGTCCTAAAATCTTAACCTTCTGTGAGTAGTCTTTGCCTCTGTCCTATGAACGTGAAACGTTTGTTGAGTTACTTATCTGTGTGTACACTCAGGCGATGGATCCAAGTGTTTTCACTTCCCAGTCTATGTTGCACACGGGCTTTCACTAGTGGGACCTGAGTTGATTGGCTGCTGCTCCAGTTACTAGTGAGTTACTTGGGGCAAATGATTTACCATCCCTGAGTCTATTTATCTCTAAAATGCAAATACTTTCTTCATTACATTTTTGGAAGGATTAAATGAGGTGAGATATATAAAGTTACTTCATTTCTCTAAGCCATAGTTTCCTCATCTATAAAATGGAAATCATAATAGCACCTACTTCAGGGGGTCACTGGGAGGGTTCAGTGAGATAATGTTTATAAAAATGCTTAACATAGCGCTTGACACATAGTGGATGCTCCATAGTAACAAATACAGCGAATAACATGTATTCTGAGTTCTCAGTAAATGTTGGAGCACCTGACCCCCTTCTCCATTTCAACCTTGGGGATTAATATTTGGTCTTTCTTACACCTGTTAGTGATTATACTTTAATTTTAACTAGATTTCCATCTTTAGTGTCTATTAACCTACTTTTCTATATCTTTTTATATCTATTATGACTAAAAGTTTCACATATTACTGTACTCTTTGGAGCTAAGATTTCATTAGTGAGGATTAAAGGAACTGAAAAGTTGGAGAAAGGGTTGAAGTTCCCATTAGATCATGAGAATTAGTGTCTCTCTCTTTTTTTTTTTTTTTAATCTCTTTTAAATAGGTTCACAGTGGTGGGATTCAAATTCCTGTTTCTGCTTCAGAAAAGAAAGAAAGAAAGCAAACAAAATAAGAAGAGTATTTGCGAGTTACTTTTATCTTTAGGACTATCTCAGATTCACTTTCCTCTCAATATTAGGTGCAAGAGAAAATTTCTCAAAGCCCACAGACTAATCCAATTCTGACAAGACTTTTCAGGCTGAATCGCAAAGTAATTTAAGATCTCCTTTCAAAGAAAATGTACATATAATTCATAACAAACCTCCTTTAACTCTTCTTCCCTTTGAACCAATTTAAAGCTCAGAGCTCTCTTTGTCACTTTAAAGTTGGAACTTAATGGACCAGAGCCACTTAGGAATCTGTCAAAGACTTTATTCCGTGCTGAAATTTGTAACTGTTCTTTATTTTATTTTATTTTTTTGCGGTACGCGGGCCTCTCACCGTTGTGGCCCCTCCCGTTGCGGAGCACAGGCTCCAGACGCTCAGGCTCAGCGGCATGGCTCACGGGCCCAGCCGCTCCGCGGCATGCGGGATCTTCCCGGACCGGGGCACGAACCCGCGTCCCCTGCATCGGCAGGCGGACTCTCAACCACTGCGCCACCAGGGAAGCCCCTGTAACTGTTCTTGATGTCATTATCAACACGGTTCCCACCTAAATCATCGGCACCTTCATTGCATCCCCACTGAAGTACTGCCCCTGCTCGCTGAATACTCAGCCGTTTCCAGTGGCAGCATTTGGGTAGCACAGAAAGCCAAGTACCCTCCATCCCTCTCTTGATAGTCCTGGAGGAAGCTGGAAATAGATAGGGAGTCAGTGACCCTGGGGGCGGGAGGTTCCTCGAGGCCACATTATCCCACTGTCTAGTGCATGAATTTTCTCCATAACACCCTGACAGGTAACTCTTTCATTCTATGTTTAAGTATCTCCAGCGACAGAGAACTTGACTTTTATAGATCTCATTTCATTTTCCATCAGATCTAAGAATTAGGAAATTCTGAAATAGAATATAAAGCTGAAATCTTTCTCCCTCTGATGTTTTACTCGTGGACTTTATTTTTCCTTCTGGAAACACAGAGAATGAGGCCAGTCCCTCCTCTGCATGGCCGCCTTTCCAATGCTCGCTGTAGCTGTTTCTGCTAAATTCATCCATCCTTTAAACTCCCCTCCTTCCTTACTTCTACTTCCCCACCACCCTACTCTTTCTCCTGTGGTCTGCTATGGTTTGTCAGCTTTCGTTCAGATGGTGCCACCCAGACCAAAGAAGAAAGCCCCGTCTGATCCAGCCATGGGGGAGGACAACGGGACCATGCTGACTCCTGTCCCGCTTCCTCTACTGTTATTAACATAGCCTTCACCTGGAATGTTCTATACCATGCTCCCCTACCCCAAACCCTCCAGTGGATGCCGTTTCACCCCTAGAGGAAAATCCTAAGTCCTAAGAAAGTCCCGTAAACTTCCACAAGACCTGGCCCCAGCCCAGTCTCCAGCCCTGTCTCCTACCACTTTCCCCTTGCCCATTCCCCTCCAGCCACACTGCCTCTGCTTCAGGGACTAGAAAACTCTCCCCACTCTTTTCATGCAGGACTCCACTTAATAATGTTTTTCAGAGAAGCCTTTCCTGACCATCCTAAGTAAAACAGCACCCTCATCACTCTCTATTCCATCCCTTCATGCTGCTTTCTTTTTCTTTTCTGTCTCTGTCCTTAACTCATATGTTTACTTGCTTATTATGTTGATTTCTCCACTGGAACATAAGGAACATGAGGTCAGAAGTTTTGTTGTGTTTCCTGCTGGATCTTTAGTGTCTAGAAAAAGGTCTGCACATAGTAGGTGCTCAAGAAACATTTGTTGTTAGAATGAATCCATTAATTCAGCCTGAGATGGTATTATTCTGGGGGCAGCCATGATATACTAACTCATACTTCCCACAAAATTCTCCTTGTCTTGTGGTGCCAGACATCAAAATGGCAAAGTGATATTTGTCAAGGATTTGGAAAAATCACTGTTTGGTGTGAATTTGGACCCTAAGGGAGCGGTCATTAACTAAACAGTCCTTCAGAAGCTGAAAGAGTTCATTAATGTGCTCTCCTGAAACACAGACCTTGACGCTGCAGGGCTGTTGGCCCTTGGGAAGGTGAGACCCTGTGATTCTAACTCAAGCTCAGTGAACTTCTGGCCAGAACCACTTATTATTAAAAGGCAGCTTTTCTAACTTCCCAGGGTGCCTGGAATGCCCCCAATTCCTGAAGTCATTATGTTTTACAGCAGGTTCTCTTGACAGAACTTCATCAGCCTTTGGCAGGACATAAGCCAGAATAATGGGCAAGCAGATGCCAGAATGAATTTCAATGTGTACACACAATTCTTGGCCCTATAAAATCAATTCCTTATTCATAATTAAGCAACTTCTTGAGAAAGGGCAGGTTGGTAGAGTTATTAAAAGGTAAATAATAGATAAGGATCCACTTGTTTCTTTTTTGGGGGGGAGATAAAAAATTTTAAACACAAAATAGCACTGTAATTAGTTTTTATTCTACTTTATTACCTGTGAAACTCAGGGCCAACCAAATAGAGCGGCTTTTACAAATTTCCATCACCCCTCTATGTTGTATTTCTCCTTAAAATGTATCCTTCAGAGCAGAATGACAAGGCAACTCTAGATAGATGGGGAGAAAAGAAACTAGAAGCGCCCGGACATAAAGGTCACAAGATGCATCATCCTGTGGGTTTTTGCCTGTTTTCCAAACTGGGTTTAGGAAACAGACCTGAAACAAAAGTTGCTAAATGCCTCCATACTAAAAGGAGCATCAGGGCTCCCCAGCACTTAGAACCACACACCTCCCAACAGGCTTAATTGGCAACAGAATCAGCCTCATTTCCTCCAATTCCTACCCCATCTCCTTGGTCTCAAAACAGTGTATGAAAGGAGTGGGAAAGAAAGGGGGTCCTCCTTGGAGAGACTGCAGCGTTTGAGGTGTGAAGCTGTTACCCCTCCCCATGAGGGAGCTTCCTCTCCCCTAAGTCAAGTGGAAGGAACGCCACTGGAATCACCCAAATAGATGGAGGCTGCCTGCAAGAGGAAGGCTGCCAGCTTGTTCCCATGGGAGGAACTGCAGAGGGGCTGAGCCCCCTCTCAAAACAGAGCAGGGAAGGAGGTTCTTGGATGTGGCTTCTTGGAGTGAGACAGCAGAAGAGCACAGGGACTGGCCTTCAGATTTCTGAAAGGAGTCAGCTGGAGTCCTCTGTGTCAGCAGGACCTGAAGGCTCCCTAGTTTGCTGTGTTTGGGGAGTGGGCAAGGTTGAGCCCTCCTAGTAGAGTGCTCCATGGCCCATGGAGGGTGCTCAGGGGTGCCCCAACTAAAGGGGACTGGAGATCAAGAGAGGTGTGAGAGCCACTGAATTCCCCAAGTGGCCCCTGATCCAAGCCATAGAAAAGGGCTGCGAATATATAGAACTGGCAGGGCAGAAGGAAAACTGAATGGTCCTGTGAGGGGATCCTTAATAAATTGGAGGTGCCACCATGTCAGCAGGGGCTTCCAAGAAACGGACCAAGCAGGGGCAAGAGTGAGGCCAGGGACCCTGTCCATTGTGGCCAAACAATTGGCCACAAAAGGTGGAGAGCTTGGCTCCCCATCACTCCTCCATGTCTCTAACACCAGGGGGCGCTGGTGCTCAGGAGGGAGGTGGAGGTGAGCATTTCTGAACACTTTTTGTTTTTTTGGCTTCGTCGGGTTTTTGTTGCTGTGCGTGGGCTTTCTCTAGTTGCGGTGAGCGGGGCTACTATTCCTTGTGGTGTGCGGGCTTCTCATTACGGTGGCTTCTCTTGCTGCGAAGCATGGGCTCCAGGCTCACGTGCTTCAGTAGTTGTGGCGCATGGGCTTAGTTGCTCCACAGCACGTGGGACCCTCCTGGACCAGGGCTTGAACCCATGTCCCCTGTATTGGCAGGCAGATTCTTAACCACTGTGCCACCAAGTGCGCCACTCCTCCCTTTCAAGTCATCCTGCCTGCTGCTCTAGAATATTCTGCAGGGAGAAAAAGAACCTTGCTTTGAAGATTTAGGTTTTAAGCTGGACAGCATTAAGTTGTGATAACCAAAAGGAACTGAATAATGGACTTTGACCAAGACATCATTAATGGAACTATACACCCAGCACAAAGAAGGATTCAATATAGTACAGTTGGAAGAATCAAGAACTCTGTAATAAACTGGTGCTAGTAGTTTAAATTTTTTTGTTAGGGATTAAAGATTTGCCAGAGAAAAGGGAAGGTCCTTTTTGTATATCTTTGGCTATAGTAATCATCTTCCCATCTTTTTCTTGATTACATTCATAGAAATTCAAAAAGGGATGTGATGTATATGCTTAAAACTTTCCTTTTAAAATTTTAAAGTGGCATTGATTCATGTTAACAAGAGAAGTGAGACTGGACTGGGAGATAAGAGAAGCAGGTTGTCCCAATCAGTCACCCAGAATATTGAGTAGATTGTGGGAGTTGGGAGGACCTGTCAGAGATGAGCATCATTATGAAAGAAGGCTGCCCAGGAGCTTGAGGTTGTTGAGTAGTTTCTGTGAGGGAAAATTATGGGGAAACTATTTTAGCAGTAGCAGTAAAGAGTAACAGGAGTGGGTGGTGATGGAAGCTGGGTGGTCTTAAGATTGTAAGAATCAGGAGAGCGATGACTCAGTAGGGTCCAGAATGGGAAGATGGCCAGAGTTTTGGAAGGGATGGCATTGGCGGCAGTGATGGTGGTTCCATTTATAGGATACTTTCTATACATTATCTCATCTTCACTCTCAGCGTGATTGCAATAACTTCTTCCCTACTTCCTCTTCTTTCGTTTCCTCCTCGCCCCCCTTCTCCTTCTTCCTCATGGCTGGCATTTATTGAGCATATGTGCCACATGCCATTCTACACAAAACAATGTGTATGATCAAATGATCCCTGATACCAAGAGATTCTAGACCAAGGACCAGTCAGAGTGGGAGAGAGACAGGTGATGACATCTCAGCTCTGTTTTGGTTGAGGTACTCATTAGACATCTAGTTTGGGATACTTCTTTTAGAACTAAACCAATCTCTCAGTTTGAGAAAGAGACGGAAAGACAGACAAACAACATGATGACGAAGAAGAAGGAGAAGAAGAGGAAGGGGGAGGGGAGGGGGAGGGGAGGAGGATGGGTTATTTGAAGAAGGATGATTAACTTAAGAAATGCTTATCTAGTTCTTACTATGTGCCAGGTACCATTTTGAATGTTTTATAAACATTAACTGATTGACTTCTCATAGCAACCTTATGTGATAGGTACTATTATTATCATCCTCATTTTATTATCATTTTTTAACTCTCATCATCATAAGAAACTGAGGTGCATATAGTCTAAGTAACTTGGTCAAGTCCACACAGCCCGTAAGTGGCAGAGCTGAGATTTCAACCCAGATCTCAGATTGAGATACTATGCCCTTAACACTACCTAAGTTGCCAGGGGGTTTCCTGTAGGAACATCGTAAAGATGAAAAGATGAGTTATTGAGAAACACTGGAGTTTTGATGGTGTCTGTGAGTCTTAAACGATACAGCGAAGGGCTTCCCTGGTGGTGCAGTGGTTGAGAGTCCACCTAACGATGCAGGGGACACGGGTTCGTGCCCCAGTCCGGGAGGATCCCACATGCCGCGGAGCAGCTGGGCCCGTGAGCCATGGCCGCTAAGCCTGCGCGTCCGGAGCCTGTGCTCCGCAATGGGAGAGGCCACAACAGTGAGAGGCCCGCGTGCTGCAAACAAACAAACAAACAAACAAACTATGATTTCATAAATATTATTTAATAAAAGCTTTTGCATTTGAATAAAAATGAGTTGATTTAAGAACAAACATTACATAAGTAATGATACGGAATATGGCCAAAAGAAGTGATGGTGGTGCTTCAAGCTAGGGAAGCATCGAGACAGAGAAAACACTCTCAGCGAGTGCAAAGGTGAAGATGGGGTTGAAGAGATGCCTGTTCTAAGGATCAGATCTGCTGGGAGCAGCCTTAGGAATTAACAGGATTATTTACAAAACTGTTACTGTGCAAAAACCTTTGTTTGAAAGACAGACAGCAACTGGAATGTTTCCTCATCACTACTGTTTTTTTTACACACACATGGGCACCAAGTTTCAGAATTGCCATGGGGTTTTACACCCTTTCCCAGGACTGTCAGCTAAAAAGGACCCAAATATGGGTTTGCTTTTCCTTTTTTTCTGCAAAGCACAACACTTTACAAAAAGAAGAACACTTCAAAGGCAATCCCTTTCTCACATACATATCAGGGCTCCATTTGAGACCCACATTCATCTTCCTTATCCAATTACATGATCAAAGCAGAAGTGTTTGAAACAACCTAATCAAAAAATGGGCAGAAGACCTAAATAGACATTTCTCCAAAGAAGACATACAGATGGCCAACAAACACATGAAAGAATGCTCAACATCACTGATTATTAGAGAAATGCAAATCAAAACTACAATGAGGTATCACCTCACACCAGTTTGAATGGGCATCATCAGAAAATCTACAAACAACAAATGCTGGAGAGGGTGTGGAGAAAAGGGAACCCTCTTGCACTGTTGGTGGGAATGTAAATTGAGACAGCCACAATGAGAACAGTATGGAGGTTCCTTAAAAAACTAAACATAGAATCAGCATATGACCCAGCAATCCCACTACTGGGCATATACCCAGAGAAAACCATAATTCACAAAGACACATGCACCCCAATGTTCATTGCAGCACTACTTACAATAGCCGGGTCATGGAAGAAAACTAAATGCCCATTGACAGACAAATGGATAAAGAAGATGTGGTCCATATATACAGTGGAATATTACTCAGCCATAAAAAGGAACGAAATTGGGTCATTTGTAGAGACATGCATGCATCTAAAGACTGTCATACAGAGTGAAATAAGTCAGAAAGAGAAAAACAAATATCGTATATTAACACATATATGTGGAACCTAGAAAAATGGTATAGATGAACCGGTTTGCAAAGCAGAAATTGAGACACAGTTGTATAGAACAAACATATGGACACCAAGGGGGGAAAGTGGTGGTGTGATGAATTGGGAGATTGGGATTGACATATATACACTAATATGTATTAAATGGGTAACTAATAAAAACCTGCTGTATAAAAAAATTAATTAAATTTAAAAAAAAGCAGAAGTGTTTGGCCTACTTTGGGGGTTTAAAGACATCCAGGGAAAAACTAGAAACATTTAAAACTACCTTTTTTATGCCACACATTTTCCTGGAGGAGAATTGGAACCCACTCCCCCTGTTCTCTCTTAACTAGTCTTTAGACACAAAAAGTCAGGTCAGAGAGTTAACATACTCTCATCATCCAAGTCACAAGAGATTCAGTTACATCTCTGTAAAATCCTATCTAACCTCAAGTCAGTGTGTCTGGTGTACTGTTTGCTCTCTAAGAGCTACAAAGTCCCTCCCAGCAGCCGCTGAGAAACTATTGATTTTGTCTGATTAGCTTTAAAGACCTTGTATTAAAATAAAAACTGCAGGGCTTCCCTGGTGGCGCAGTGGCTGAGAGTCCGCCTGCCGATGCAGGGGACATGGGTTCGTGCCCCAGTCCGGGAAGATCCCACATGCCATGGAGCGGCTGGGCCCGTGAGCCATGGCCGCTGAGCCTGTGCATCCGGAGCCTGTGCTCCGCAACGGGAGAGGCCACAGCAGTGAGAGGCCTGTGTACAGCAAAAAATAAAAAAATAAAAAATAAAAAAAATAAAAACTGCAAAAAAAAAAAATCTGAAAAGTTACTTCATTAGTCTCCCGAAAGCTACTGGTTCTAGCACATCCGTTCATTTTGATGCTACAATACGGAGCTCATGTTTCCTAAAATAGGACACACGTTGTCCTTTACATTAACACTGTGGGATTTGAGGCCCTGGTTACAAAAAGAAAATAGCAAATATGACATCCTCAAAAATATTTAAGTGAACAGACTGCCTATTGGTAGATTGATTTTTCTCTGTGGATATAAATCTATTGGCAGCCACCAGAATTGGGGTATAAAAGATGACCTCAGGCAGCTGCTGCCATTGGTTTCAGTGGGAAAATGAGTGTTTTGTCTCTCCCCAGGGGTTAATACTGTGATGCTCTGAACGTCCTCTGGGCTCTGTTTCTGAAGGGTTACACTGGAGAGGAACAATGCTTTGTGGTTTATGACAAGATCACAGCAGAATATTTTGTGCATGCTGTGATTTGTATCGCCCATTTGTGCACAGGACATAAAAGTGCACTTTTTATCAGAAACATTTGTGAATATATAACAGCACTGAAGACATGTGGCCACTAAATAATTCACAGTTATCTATCTCCTCAGTAGATTCCTTATACACCTACCATGTTTTAATGCCTAGTTTGCTCAGAAACAATATTCCTTACGACCCTTCCTATATAAAAATGTTTACTGACGGGCAGCAATATATAGATACCATGGGATTGGGTTGTAAGGAAGCAGAAAGCTTTCTGCCTTCTCCACCTCTCCCTGTCCTCATCCGTTTCCCCTGAAAGCTTCCAACCAGCACATAACCTCATGGGAAAACGTGCCCTTCCCAAAAGTGGGTGCTAAATTCTGACTTCTGGTGTTTGGGCCATGAGATGGGAGTCGCTGACTAACCTTCACCTTCTTCTCTTTTCAGTTCTATATCCATTTACAGTCCCAAGGAGAATCCGAATGCATTTGATGCTGCAGCATTCTTCCAGTCCGTGGGGAATTTCCTGGGGATCTTCGCGGGCTCATTTGCAATGGGGTCTGCATATGCTGTTGTCACGGCACTGATATCCTTTGTCCCGTGTGGAAAGCTGGGGACTGTTAAGAGCAGTCAACTTCCCTGGAATGTTTCTGAGGACTGACAAATTCCAGGCTAGGAAATGGTTAGATAGTCTTGTTCAAGTGCAGTATGGCACCACTGGAGCCATCTTGATTCTGAGCCACCCCTCGAAGCATAGGTCGGTACCAGTGGAAGAGGGGCCCAGGCTCTTTTCCTGTCCAAGGCCAGTTCTAGCACTGCTCATACTGTCTGATCCTAGGATAGCAACAGTCTTAAAAAAAATTCCCACCTAGGAATATAGGTGACCAGGGGGTATCAGGCTTGGATATATTAAGGTCAAGAGGAAGAACTGAAGATCCAAGGTCAAGAATAAAACATGATTGACTGGGAGTGCTCTCTGCCTCCTTTTCAAACTTGTATCAAGCACTAGTTCACAGGGCTGGCCAAGCCAAAGATCACTGTGAGTTTAAATGAGCATCCATAGCTCTTTTATGGAAGGGGAATAGCAAGGAAAGCAGAAATGATGTTTGCCATATCCAGGCAACTGTGTCATCTTACTCCCTCTTTTTCAGCAGAGAGGTGGGAGGATGGGTAAAGTTCCTAGAGGATTTGAGCCAGGGAAAGAAGCTGGTCTGGTGAGCTCTTCACTCACAGCAGTTGGATGGGACAAAAATAAGTCAGATTTGAAGAGGAAAGCCAGGAGGCTAATGTCAAGTGTTAACTGAGGCTACAGAGAAGAGGCAGAACAAAGGACCAGAGACCTTGGGGGAAAAGAGAAGTAAGAAAGGAGAAAGATGCAAGAAGGGCCCGGGATCAAGGCAAGGAAAGCAAAACGTTGGGGTCTTTTTTCATGAGGACTACCCTAACAGTTCACTGAACACCTGCTAAAAGGCTAGGTTCTACTAAAGTTTTCTAAGATAAGTCAGAAGGTGAATAAAACATGGACTCTGCCTTCAACTAATGGCAAACTTGGAAAGACAAGCTCTACAGTAAGAGTTGGATGGAAAGTGAGCGCTAAAGCTGCAGCCACCTTAGTAAGATTATAAAAATTCAAATGATGATGAGGCCACTGTGTCTGGGATAGTCCAATAGACTCTTGGCCAATCTTATCATTCTGGAAAATAATCTGAAAAGCAGTATTTACATGCAGAGTAGGACCTGGGCTTGACCTGAAAGATGGGTAGGATACAGGCAAAAGCCACATGGTAAGAGATTCAGGAGAAGACCAGCATTCATGAAGGTGTGGCGGAGGGAGCAGTGACATGGCACATGGCAGTTGTGCCTGAAAGGACCTGAGGTCTCAGGCTGGTGAGCGGTGGAAGATGAGGGGACACAGGTGGGATGGAGTCAGCTTGTGGAGTATCTTGGAGTGTTATTCAAAGGAGCCTAGGCATCTTTCTGTAGTCCACAGAGAGGGACACAATGAAAGTCCTATTTTTAAAACATAAATAAGGAACTGGTATGTAGGGTGAATGAGAGAAGGAAGATTAAGATCAAGGAAAACTGTGATGACAACCTGTGGGGGGGAAATAGGAAAGGAGGCCAATGTTTAGAAGAATCTCTAGGACTTAGTGATTGGTTGGTCCTAAGAGCTAAGGAAGAGGAGAGAATCAAAAGACCCCCCCAAAGTCATGTCCTGGAAACCCTGGAGAATGTCAACTCCATTGACAAAAGTAAGTCGGAAAAGGTAGGGCTGACTTCCAACTAAAAATAATGATTAACAATCTACCCAGGACTGGAGACACGTCAGGCCCCCTACTACTTGTTTTACATGCAATAACTCATTTAACCTTCACAATGGTCATAGCTTTTTTTACTGGACACTGGAGCTTAGAAAGGGTAAGCTATTGCCCAAGGTCATACAGCTTGGAAGTAGAGCCAAGATCAAACCCAAGGCGTGAAACCGAGAGACAGACCATGCTCTTGATCACTACTCCCTGTTGCCTCTTAATTATTAAGTGGAATGACGATGGGGGTCACATGTTGTTTGGCGTAGAGTAATAGCAATGATCACGACATTTAGTGAATGTCTAGCATGGGCCTTTATATATATATGTCTCCTTATTCGAATTAACCCTGTAAGACACCGGGTTACACAGGAGGAAACCGAGGCTCAAGGAGGTTAAGTAGCTCACTCTGAGTCACATATCAGTAATAGTGGGCATGATATTAATTATGTCATCTTACATATGTTCAGAACTGTACCACGTGCCAGCCATTTTTCTTAGTATTTTACATAGATTATCTCCGATAGTTTTTATAAGAACCCTGGCAGGGAGATACTGTTATTCCCCCAATTTTCAGCTGAAGAAACTGACACATAAGGTTAGGCAACTTGTCTAAATCCACACAGTTAGGACATTACAGGGCAGGGGTTTAAAACCAGGCCTTTGGTCCCAGGGATGGCACGAGGTGGAAGGGCTGAGATTGGAACTTTTTTCTGCCCAGTGTGCAGGGAATGTATGGACACATAAGTTAACAAATTGATAAGGAAGGTAAAAATTCCTGGAGGTTGGAAGTCTGCCCTGATATTGGATCAGATCTGGGGAAAGGGGTGGAGAAAAGGAAGAGACAGGGGCTCAGTAACAGTGGCGACACCTGATGGCCTTGGGTCACAAACTCAGGCTGTGAAGGAGACAGGGGCACAGTCCATTCCTCCACCATAACCACCTGGATGCCTTGTCCACGATGAGGCAGAGGCTCCTCAGATTGTGGGCCCCTGGGCTCTGGACAAACTTAGGGCTTGACTCAGAACTGAACAACTTTCTGGAGGCCGTGGAAAGAGAAGAACACTTTACGCCCAGTTGGTATTCTGTTACTCAAATCGGCCTGAGCCTTCTCTTTACAACAAACTAGAAGAGGGAATTCAGAGGAACAAACTCCATTAGAAACAAAGCCTTCCCTCCAAGTAAGAAGAGGGGACATTGGAAAAGGGTCAAAGGGCAGCCCATGTTTTCCTCCAGATAAAGAATTGCTTCCAGACCCTTACAGAATCTCTTTCCAGAAAAGATGTTTTCCCAAACAAATTTATTTAAATCACACTGATTGAAAAACGTATACATCCTTTGTTATATACCAAGCACTCTTCTGAGTACTTAACATATTGTAAGTGGTTTATATACCTAGGAGGTAGGTGGCACTATTATGCCCATTTTCAGACATGGCAACCAAAGCGTAGAGTGGCCCACGGACCCGTCTAAGCTGATACCATGAATATGAGCCCAGGTAGAGTTGCCTTCCAGAGGCCACACTCCCAACCATGACATGATCCTTAGTATTTTGTGCTTTCTAAGACTTTACAAAACACTTTTAATATCTTCATTGCAGGTTACTCTGCACATTGTATGAGTAGGTATTATTCTTATTGCCAGTTCACTTAAGATACAAATAAGGCTCACAGAGGTTAACATACTGCTCAGAAGTCACACAGCCAGTGACTAGCAGAGCCAAGACTCAAACCCAGATCTACTAACGCAGAGGTCATACTTTTTGCTTCCTTGCCCTGCTGCCAAACATCTCTTAATATGGAATCTTCCTTACACTTTGCTGTAGAAACATAAAAATGCAACCGCATAACATCTCTTTATCTGTCAGGACATTTTCCACCTAGTGGTGGTGGACACAATTACAAGGTAGCCCTTTCCCATCCATTGCTTACTCCTAATCATCTCCCCATAGCCCATTCTCTGCCTGACTCAGATCACTGTGCCTTTGTTCTATTTGCAATTTATAGACTATTGACCAAGTGTCATCCTGGCCAAAATGAACCACTGCCCGACAGAGGGCATCTTGCTTGACCTAGAAACAACACCCATTTTCCTCCATCCTACTTTTACAAAGAGTGTCCGGGCAGCTTCCCTCTCACTGAACATAAATGCTCCTCCTGATTCAATTTCTATCCCCAAGAGAGAAGGCTCTTCAAGGTGATCTGTCCACAGACCAGCACTCCCTGAGGAGCAGTGGCCTCCTTCAGTGTTGACGCACTGGCAGAGATCTACCAGTATTCTGAGGGGCACCCCCCAAGGGCTGAGGCCAAATTTAAGAAGTTTTGTGTCTACACTTAGCTGATTTTATCCTCTCAGTAAGACATCTTTTTTATCTGAACACCAGTTTGCATGTTTATAGGAGTGTTCAGCCCGCAATGAAGCATGATTCCTGATGGCCTTCAAAGTCAAGTCTCAGTCAGCTACAGTCAGGTCCGAAAATTAGTTCTCTCATCTAAAACACAACCAGATTAGTTTTTCACAGCCAAAAAGGAGATTTATTCATAAAAGCAGTTGTTATTTCCCTTAACACATCTTTGTCACTTGACCAAATTTACCAAACTGTGTGAGTTCCCTATGCTGGAAACGGGACTGTTTTTCCTCCTGTCTTGGAGCGCCTTCCTGTCTGCCGAGGCCGCTGGCCTAACAGGTCAGTGTTTCGTCCAACGCAGCAAACTGGATGTGTGCTCCCCCCGCCTCTCCCCATGCCCCCCTCCCTGACCCAGCCGGAGGTGAAATGGAGTCCCTTTTCTATAGGTTTGTGTCAGAATCAGCCTCTCCTGGGCACCCTGGGGAGAAGAAAAAATATCATCCATTTATACAACAGCTCAACTGAAAGTCTCCAAACTGCCGTTTCCTCTCCTGTCCTTGCTGGTCAGGAAGGGGATGTTGAAATCTGTGAATGACTGGTATACTGAGGTGATGGATGACTTTACAAATAGGAGTCTCTGCTCAGAGTGTGAAGGATGCACAGCCACTTTGTGGGAAAGGGTGGTGACTTTCCATTGGCTGTTAACAGCAGCGCCCACGTAGGCAGCCTCTCCTGGTGTGCTCATCTCCACACTCAGCCGTGTTTAAAAATCTTTGCATACGCTCCATGGCAGGCCAGAAAACAAGGAGCTAACTTGGTGGCTTCATGGTTTAATTAATGTCTCTTACTGTAGAAAGTCTGTATGTAGAGTCCTCTGAGTTGGAGCAGTTGATAGAGAGAGAGGCCGTCCCTAAGGTCGCAGGTGCCACGCATCCTGTATCTGGATTCAGCAATTAGATTGCCTTTCTGCAACAGCGAGGGTTTGCGCTTGGCTAGCTGCAACGATTGGGTACTTTTCCATGTAGAAGAATCACTGTGGCTCTGAGCAAAATTTCAAAGCTGTTTCTCTCCTTTGGCTTAGTTCCTTGCTTCTCCTGGGTTTCAGTCCTGGATCCCTTGCTGCTCACTACATCTTAATTGACTTTCAAGTGGTGAGACTCCCCCGCCCCCCTCCGAAGTACTAACTGGGAATAAGGTATGCCTCCCTGGGTACTTGCATTTTAAAAGGTGGTACTTTAAGTGTAAATAATAATAAAAGTTGATATATAGTGAAAGCATACCATGAGCCAGGTGCTGGCTAACTGCCTTTCATGGATTTTCTCATTCATTGACAGAAGGACCCAAATTTAGGGACTATGCCCAGTTTACTCAGCCAACAGTAAGTGGTGGAGCAGGGATTTCAAATAAGGAGATCTGATTCTAGAGCCTGGGCTCATGGGTACCAGGCATTGCTACCTTGAATGAAATTCTATCTATAGAATATAAGGCAGACCCCCAGGAGTAGGAAGATATTTGGGACCCCAGAAGCCTGCTTCGTCCATTTGCTTCTAGGCATTGCTACCTTGAATGAAATTCTATCTATAGAATATGAGGCAGGATCCCAGGAGTAGGAAGATATTTGGGGCCCCAGAAGCCTGCTTCGTCCATTTGCTTCTAGGCTGGTTTGGCCTCTCCTGTGAAAGCCATGGCAAATCTTTTTTGTAATGATAATTTGTTGCTCTGGGCAGCTGACCCACCTTACTTCATAGCCATGGGAACCAAGCTATTTCCACAGGCTTTGAGGGTGTCTGTTGCTGATACAGACAGCCACCTGCCAGTTATTATGACACTATAATCAAGACTGCATTACCAGAGTCCACCCTACCAGGCCCAGTATCATTCCAAACTATTCTAACACAACATCCATTATATTAGAGCCTTACCGTGTTATTAGAAAAGTTGCTAAAGAGCTTACGCCTTGCAAAGAAAAAGGATACTGGGGTCTCTTAAATGAAATAATGGAGGAAACAATTTACATACGTCATTCAGAAAATTGTGGTTCCCTTTCCTGCACATTCTATGCCCTTTTCAGCACTTACCATATTGTAAAATGATGTAAGTAATGTTAACAGTTAGAATACATATTTGACCTTCTGGAAAGATAAAGAAGTACCTTAACTCACCTGATATTTTTTAGTCTACTGTTGATCATTGTAATAAACACACACACACACACTTACACGCACACATCCCAATGCTTAAGATTGTTTCTGTTCGTTAAGATTGTCTATTTCCTGATCCAATTCAGCAATATCTTGTTTTCTTAAATGTTTTTAAGGTTATGGTCCACGTATAAACTCTTCGTTTATCTGTGCCTTGCTCTTTTGCTCTGCTTTTGACCTGATATCCTTATTGGATACCATGCAGATCACTTCTAAGGAGCCAGCATCATGGGGTGGGTGGATGCATGTGTGGGCCTTGGTAGCAGAAAGACCCAAATGTCCACGTCTGCACCCAGGGGAGCACTCATCCAGAACAGTACTCCAGATTAAGCAACACGCCTGAAAGGCATTTGATACAAATCAAACTTTAGGTGTGAGCATTTTGTACTGCCGAAGACCAAGCCTGCTTAGTCCAAATTACTTATGTGTTTGTTTGTTTATTATTTAATCCTTGCCTGTTTCTAAATTGGCTTTGAGACAACTCATAACCTGAGCCATGCATATCATGGGACCATTTAGTTGAGGCTAGACACTCAAGTGCTTTGGGATAGAGTTTTTCTGCAAAATGAGGCAGCTGTTCATTGCTGTGGTTTGGCAATAAATATAGCTCTGAGCTCTCTGGCAGCCAAAGCCAAAAGGGAAACATGATGAGTTATATAGGAATAATACAGTACTATAAAAGGAAGTCACAATTATTTATAAAAATGGGCAACCTTTTTTTCTAAAACTTTAGGGGAATTTATCACACGCATCTTTATGTAAGGGCCTTTGAGCACCATAACAGACAATGTATTGTTTTAGTGAAGATGGAGATCCATTCTTCATGTAATCATTTCTCATATCAACCTTCAATAAAATCTGATGGTGTGGAATTAAATTATATTCTCTGAGGATATTTCATGTAGTAAGAAAATCTTTTTATCTCTAATCCACAAGTAAACTAATATAACACAAAGCTAAAATCTAGAAAAATTTTCAGGGCCTCCCTGGTGGCGCAGTGGTTAAGAGTCCGCCTGCCGATGCAGGGGATACGGGTTCGTGCCCCGGTCTGGGAGGATCCCATATGCCGCGGAGCGGCTGGGCCCGTGAGCCATGGCCGCTGGGCCTGCGCGTCCGGAGCCTGTGCTCCGCAACGGGAGAGGCCACAACAGTGAGAGGCCCGCATACCGCAAAAAGAAAAAAAAAAAAAAAAAAAATCTAGAAAAGTTTTCAGAAAGTGCTTAACGAATGAACATATGATAATGAATATAGTGAACTAAATGAAATGAGCTATTAAATAGTTGATGAGTAACTGTAGTGGTAACCAGCCATCCTGGGGCCGTGTATGGGTTCACTGAAAATACATCATGTAGGACCCAGAAATGGTGTTTACACACAATGGGTTCTCAGCAGAATTCCCCCAGCCCTGACATTGCTAGGTGAGGGCTCAAGGGTGCCCATCAAGGGAGCAGGCCTCTAGGCCTGCCACCCCTACTTCACCCCTCTTATTGGTTCCATAGATTGGGTTTTCACCTAAGATTTCATTTTAAAAAAAGGATTTCTGTTGCTTTAAACAAAATATATCTGTTTTAAGAATCTATTTTTTATTTTTTCTTACTACCAAAGTAAGGCATATACATTGTAGAAAATTTGGAAAATGTAGATTTACAGAAGGAAATAAAATTAGAGTTACCTGTATTCTCACTGCCTATTAATAACTATTGTCAGTATTTGTCTGAATTGATCTAATTATATGCAAATACATATATGTAATTAAATATATACATGCATACATATATGTAATTACATTTTTATTTTTAAGTAACTTGCTTTTTTTCACTTAACAATCTATAGTGAATGTTTTTCATGGCATTAAATATTCTTCTATATTATTATTATTTTTTTTTTTTTTTTTTTTTTTTTTTGCGGTATGCGGGCCTCTCACTGTTGTGGCCTCCCCCGTTGCGGAGCACAGGCTCCGGACGCGCAGGCTCCGGACGCGCAGGCTCAGCGGCCATGGCTCACGGGCCCAGCCGCTCCGCGGCATATGGGATCCTCCCAGACCGGGGCACGAACCCGTATCCCCTGCATCGGCAGGCGGACTCTCAACCACTTGCGCCACCAGGGAGGCCTATATATTATTATTTTTAATTGCTGCCTGGTACTATATCATATTAACTTGCCATAATTTATTATACCAACCTTTTGATTGTTTATAGTTTTCAACATTGTTAATATGATTGCAATGGTAATCCTTATAGCTTGATGTATGAACTTCTATTTATATAACTGCCTAAAAATAAAATTCCTGGGTTAATAAGAATGCTAACATTTTAATGTCTTGGAAAAATTCATCCAAGTTATCCTCCAGAAAATTTGCATTCCTTTATACTTCCACCAACGATGTAAGAGAGAGCTCATTCACTCACATCTTCATCACCCGAACTCATATTCACCCCTGCTAATTTGATAATCAAGTTCCATCTTATTCTGATTTAAATTCATTATATTTTTACTGAGGAAATCATTTTAATTATATGTCATTGACAGTTTGTATTCTCCCTTGGTGAGCTACCTGTTTATGACCTTTGTCCTTTTTTCCTATTGAAGTGCTTATTTTTGTCACGTTAAATTTTAGAAGCTCTTTATCTATTAGAAAATCTTAACCTTTTGACTGTCATGTAGGCTATAAATATTTTCCAATTCATGGGTTTACCTTTTAAATATGTTATGCTTTATTTGTTTATGTAAGGGAAAGGTTGGTATAGACATTTTCAAGTTTCATGTGGTTAATTTTATCTCTTCCTTAGAAAGCCCAAGATTTTATTGATTTCTACTTATAAAGCCCACTGTTATTAATAATAATATACTTTTTTTAATACTCATCTAGTTTTATCTTTGCATTGGAATCCATCTGGAATTTGTCTTGCTATGAGGTGCAAGATATAATAGGGATTTGATTTTCTTCCTAGATTGTTGTTCACTGATCCTAACACCCTTCAAACTTAATCTATGAATTTACAATATAATGTCCATGTATGTAGGTACGTATATGTGTATATATGTTCTGGGCTTTCTGTTATTCCACTGAGCTCTTGATCTTTACTGTTTTCATCATTTCAACTCCATGGTTCCTTTTAATAGCTAATAGATCCATTTCTCATCCCCCTTCCCCAATTTCAGGAGATTCTTTGCTATACTCACATATTTATATTCCAGAATGACTTAAAATAACTTTCTTATGTTTCAAGCAGAAAATAACTTTAGGATGATGATTGGGGTTGTATTAAATTTTTAGATTAATTTGAGGAGGAATGGTGTTTTTACAATGTTGAGTCTTCCCACAGAGGAATATGTTATGTCTCTCCATTTATTCAACTCATCTTTTATGGCCCTTAGTAAATTTTTATAGTTGTCTTCACATTAGACCTACAAATTTCTTGTTAAGCATTTTTTAAGTTATTTTATATTTTGGTGTACTATGCTGAATGGAAACTTCTTCCATTATAGTTTCTGGAAGGCTATTGTTTGTTTATGTGCATCTAGACCTCACCATGCTATTTGATTTACTCTCCACAGTTCTGAAATATAGAACCATAGCTGATGTGTAGAATTTGGATTGATGGGCCACAATTATATTAGACTATCAGGTTTGTGAGGACTATATCAACACCAGCAGTGTGGCTGAAGCATGCTAGGCATTCAATATCTTTTGAGCAATAGAATGAAAGATTTTAGCTTAACAAAAGGAAAATTTTCTAAAATCTGAATAACAGACTGTTTTATGAGTTAGTGAGTGCCTTTTGCCTGATAATATTCTTGTAGGTTCTTTATGTCCACCAGTCAGGATATTTCACAGCAGATTCATACATCAACTAAAGGATATATCATAAATTACATTAATCTGCAATTTCATTTCCCTAACTCTTAGGTTAAAATGGAGACATGGAGACCTTGGGAAACAAGAGTCTTATCTAAAAGAATATGGTGGGCATATGTAAGCTTTGGCTGCCCAGCACCTGTTCTCCCTTTCACTGAGAATAGCATCCTGATATTATTTGGGGAACTACCCCTCCTCCATCAGATACCATCTTCTTTTTTTTTTTTTCTTTTTTTTTTTCTGGTACGCGGGCCTCTCACTGTTGTGGCCTCTCCCATTGCGGAGCACAGGCTCCGGACGCGCAGGCTCAGTGGCCATGGCTCACGGGCCAAGCCGCTCTGCGGCATGTGGGATCTTCCCGGACCGGGGCACGAACACGTGTCCCCTGCATCGGCAGGCGGACTCTCAACCACTGCACTACCGGGGAAGCCCAGATACCATCTTCTTAACCAAGGTACCCCACCCTCCCCTGCCAAAGAGAATAGGGGCATCCTAAGCTAGGTCAAGCAGACACTCCTTCCCTGTGATATGAACTTTTAGGAGGGAGTTAGAAGTATATACAACTGTTGGCACCCGGACTTTCCAACAGCAGAACCCTATTGGGACCCTCTATTTATTCCTGCCACAGATCTCTGGAGCTGCCTTTATGCCTCTTCCCTCCAATAAATTCCTTTCTGATTACCGTTGCCGGAATCAGTGTTTATTGCTTGCAAACAAAGAAATCTAAATAGTACAAGGGAAGGAATAATCTATGAGGTATTTCAACAAAAGAAGCTGCATAACTTGGTGACAATTCAGAAGGGAAGAGAGGCTCAAAGACAGCACAACCTCTAGGCTAGGATGCTTGGGACCATCTCATGCCAGGTGCGTACTGATAGACAAACAAAAAGAATCAAGCTTACAAAGACAGTTTGCACAGTCTTCATTATTCTTTTTCGATTCGCCTCCTTAGAAGATTCATTATGAACACTTCAGTGTGGTGGGCGGGGCTTGCTCATGACCACATTTGTTGCTTTCACTTTTAGTTGTTACTAATTTGATGATGATCATTTGATTTATTTTGATCATCTTTTACTTCAAGGGCCACATTTGCAGCCGCCTCATCTCAGTCTCTTAGAAATTGCACCTGCAAATGTTCATTAGTCACACAGAAGCACTTAGTTTTATGGAAACAAGTGGCTTTTAGACATGCAAATGAAGGTTGGCATTTCTATTACCCAAAGGTCTGATGCTCTGCTACTGGAAATGTACAAGTGCTGTCTGAGAAAACTTTTATTTACGAAGACTGGGCAGAATATCAAATGCAAGTGAGAAGTCTTTCTAGAAGATGAGGGTGTGTAGATAGAAATGGACTTTAGGGAGTCCTCACAAGCTGGGAGAGCATAGAAGGAAGAGAATGTATATGGAAGTTTCTGCCCTAATTACAAAATCAGCCACTAAGGGGGATGTCTCGGATTTCTAGTTCTTCTGCTAACTTGCTGAGGGATAGGAATGTCGCCCTGTTAATTGGTATCTCAGTTTTCTTTACTGCTGAGGTAAAAAGACTTTATTATTTTATAGTGGAAGGACATGGCATACATACAAAATGTGGCTTTTGAGTAAATACATGACCTGAGGTATTCTCTCTGTCAGGTACCTGGTACACATGCATACCTAATTTCTGATCAAGTAGAATTTTTCTTGGCCTATTTTCTAAAAGTCATTAGGTTACTGAGCCATTATTTTAAATTGAATATTGAAAATAATGCAGCAGTATTATTTATAGAATAATCTCTGGTGGCATTGAATCCTGTCATAGAAGCTGCTTTACAGTTTATAAAGATAACCAAAAAGCGCAGCTGGATAGGTGGTTTGAAAATTCATTTTTATAATCTGTTTCCCAGCTGAGACTTTGGGGGTCAGGTTTTTGTTTTTGTTTTTGTTTTTTGAGGTACACGGGCCTCTCACTGTTGTGGCCTCTCCCGTTGCGGAGCACAGGCTCCGGACGCGCAGGCTCAGCGGCCATGGCTCACGGGCCCAGCCGCTCTGCGGCATGTGGGATCTTCCCGGACCGGGGCACGAACCCGTGTCCCCTGCATCGGCAGGCGGACTCTCAACCACTGCGCCACCAGGGAAGCCCTGGGGGTCAGGTTTTTGCCAGAAGCAAACTTTCTGGGACTGTCATTAAACACCCAAAGAGTAAGATTTTAATGGCATCATTGACACTGCATCTAATGATTTCTCTGCTTCCAGGCACTGTTGTAATAAAGGCAGCTTCCAATTTTAGGTTCCTGGGGCATATTTTATGTCAGCTGGAAGTGAAGGAGGAGGAGGGAGGCCCTTGGCATCCCTCACTTTCTCATACAAAAAGTCAAACAGTATAGCCCACTATTTACTCAGCTTAGAATGGTTTCCATCTAAGAAAACAAACGTGTAAAAATCTGAAAGAAAAAATGTCCTGATTACTGTACTAAGCAATGCTATTGGGCTTTGTAGTCTGACTCTAGAGAGTAAGAGACTCTGAAAAAACGTTTGAACGTAGAAGGGTAAAAACAAATGCCACTCAGGCTCATTCACTAAAGAATTGACCAAGATGTCTGAATGAGAGAACTCAGCACACACAAACATGAAGCACAACATAAACAGTCAATTCACCTCAATGCCATCCCCCAGCCTCGTTCCCCACTGGTCTCAAATGACAAGGGCCTAATTACATTGTCATGATAAGGAAAAGCTGACACCTGAAAGCTCAGGTCCTGCTTATCTGTCCAGTCAGCTCTTGAAAGGCTTTTGTAGAATACGTAGTTGGGAAAGGGGGAAACTGGGAATGTCTTTCTTTTTGGCAACAGACAAGGAAAGATTTCCAAATGAAATGACTATTACTGGACACGTTGAGACTTTACTTGATCTGAATAAGTAAGTTGGCTCATTACTTCTCATCTCCATCATCTCTCGACTTGGTGAATACTTGTCTGAAACTCTTAAGAAGGCTTCTAGTTCAGGGATAAATGTGTTCCATTTGGCTTGCCACTGATGCATCGCATGACTGGATGGGAAATATATTTCTAGATCTCAGTAAATAAAACAAATCACCAGGAGGGACTTAGTTTGAATTGTTCCTCAAATCAAATCAGGCCGGTTTTAGCTTCTAAATGCATGTCATTAGCTGACATCTCAGCTTCAAACTGTTCTTGCTTTCATATTGACAGGACCATATGAATCCAACTTAATTAGCCAACAATTCACCAACAAATGAGGTGCACTGAGTGTTTTCCAAGCCAAAAATAGAGCCAGAGGCTCAAAATATGAGGCATTCAAGCTGTAGCAATAGACACCCAAAATTCTCAAGGGGATTTATTAACTAGCTTGCTGAACCAAGGGCAAACACACAAAGACGCCATCTCAGTAAACACAGGTGTAAAGTACACCTCCTAGCATAATAACTCATTAACTCACACCTGCACTTTCTTGAACCAAATAACTCATCATTTCAATATTCAAACAATCTTTCACATGTAACTTGAATAGTGGACAAATATACCTCTGCTTTCTTCACTGTAAATGTTTTCTGTCTTTACTTAACATCTCCTCACGGTGCCAGCAGCCATAGGGAAAAGAGAAAGTTGCTCATGTCCTGCACAGGCGTGTAGAAAACTTTCAGAAGATGGATGGCACGAGTGATTAACACACTTGAAGGAGAAAAATGAGTCGAGGATACTGGGAATTATATCAAATAGATCAATGGTTCATTTCACCAAAATGGGGAATGTGAGTGAATACATGTAGCAGAAAGAGAGACACAAAAATTAGTTCATTCCAGGCTTCCCTGGTGGTGCAGTGGTTGAGAGTCCGCCTGCCGATGCAGGGGACACAGGTTCGTGCCCTGGTCTGGGAAGATCCCACATGCCGCGGAGCGGCTGGGCCCGTGAGCCACGGCCTCTGAGCCTACGCATCCGGAGCCTGTGCTCTGCAACGGGAGAGGCCACAACAGTGAGAGGCCCGCGTACCCCCCCCCCCAAAAAATTAGTTCATTTGAAAGTCTTCTGGATTCTATACAAGTGTGGAATTTCTACATGGAAAGGT
Organism: Mesoplodon densirostris; assembly: GCF_025265405.1. Lineage (NCBI taxonomy): Eukaryota > Metazoa > Chordata > Mammalia > Artiodactyla > Ziphiidae > Mesoplodon > Mesoplodon densirostris. The sequence goes on from NC_082665.1 coordinate 143,679,662, forward strand.
ACAGTGGTCAATTGGACATGGATATCTGGGATGAGGCTGCTGACTAGAGATTTAGGTGACACTGGTGTACATGTATTAAGCGACTCCAAGGAAATGAAAACTGAAAAGAAGGAGTAAACCTGACAGTACCAACATTTGAGGTGGAAAGCCAGGGATCTAAACAAAAGGATATTTTTCTTCTCCTCTTGACCTCAAGTTAATTTGCATAAGTACTCACTACTACATTATTTAAGGAATTTTTTATTTTAAATGGAAATTTATAAACCTTGCAACACAGACAGGAAGTAATCTTAAATGCATGCCTACCCTCTGCACTGGAGGATCTAGAAGGAAGAACATAGATTTGTGCTGTTTTCTATATTGATATTCTTGTATCCCACAGACTCATCATTCATCTGCCAACCGTAGCATTGCCAAATATAGTAAACTAGACAGTAATTGTGTTCTTTGCAAACTTGGAATCCTTCATATTCCCTGAAGGAGTTTTCCATTTCGTTAAGTCTTTGACTTCTCAGTTCCAGGTTCACATTCAGCAGTGGTGGTAGGAAACCTGTCAGAAACGTCTCGTTTTACTAGATCAAAAATAAATAAAAGTGTGGCATGGAAAAATAACCCGTCAACCTTAAAACCCCTCAGAGTGCCGCCTGAGAGCAAGACACATTTTTTTCTTTCTCACTCGCTCTCTTTCTGTGTTCTGATGATATAATCAATATTTCCTGTCCAAAAACGCAATATTCTCCAGTCTTAGAAACCCCTCAAGTCTGCATTTAATGTCAAAGAAAATCATGCTCCATATGACAGATGTTTATTTTTCAGCTTCTGTATCTGAAGTCTTCATCAACTTTTAATGAGAAAAGAACCACTGAATAATGTTATCAGTAGCAGAGACCGTACGTGACAATAGTCTTGAATAAGAAAATTTAAATGTTAGAAGAAAATAGACACTGCCACTAATAAATCTAGATAAACATCTATTTGTATGTGAGGACCAAAAATAATTTCTCCTTCGTTCTCTTTTTAGAGCAGATAAATATTTCTTGAAATAGAGATTCATTACTTTGACAAACCTGCATTTGAGTGTCTGATGTCTACTGGGCACTGTTATGGGATTGGGAGCAATACAAAGAAGCAGGTCATAGACCCAGCCCTTGAGGAAATCTAGGTCGAGAACGTAATCTAGTTGTCAGGAAGTCCACGTGAGGCTTACATGGGGGTCCCATGTAATTCTTCAATTCCATATATGCAGTCCTTGAAGCAAATGTAAAAACAGCAGTTCAGATCACAGACACTTAAGATGGGAAGGTGCTTAGAGATCATCTAGAGCAGTATTTACCACAGTTTCTTGACCCTTATCATAAAAAAATAAGATAGTTTTATCATGCACTTATCTGCACATGAGCATATTTTTTTGCCCACATGGTACTTACTTACCTTAAAATACACAAAAGTCCTAATTAAAAGTTATGAACCTGAAACTATCACATTATTAATCAACTGTACTCCAATATAAAATAAAAAGTTTAAAAAAATTTATGAAGTTCTTATATTTTCTTCTACCCTTCAATGGGTTTTTTGCATACCCCAATTTAAAGAACACTAATGCAGACCATCTTCTTTAATTCTTTGAGAAGAAAACAATGGACCAGGCAATGAATTTGAATTGCATTAGTCATTCAACTAGTTAAGTGTCCAAACTATGCCAGATAGATCCCAGGTCTCCTGACACCCATTGTAGTACATTTTTTCTTACATAATTTACAACCACACAATGAACCTTGATGTCATGTAAGCATAGCTTTGTGTGTGATGTGTGTAAGCATAGGTTAATGTTACTAAATATTGTATATACACAAGCATTAGTAACACTAATGCTTTCTGAGAAGGTCCAGAAGTGGGAATCATGGAGAACAGTGTAAATGGTGTTCTGTTAACCAAAAGGAGCTAATTGTCCTCTCAGAATTGATCTCTCTGGGGCTTCCCTGGTGGCGCAGTGGTTGGGAGTCTGCCTGCCAATGCAGGGGAAAACAGGTTCGAGCCCTGGCCCGGGCAGATCCCACATGCCGCGGAGCAACTAAGCCCGTGCGCCACAACTACTGAGCCTGCGTTCTAGAGCCTGTGCGCCACAACTACTGAAGCCCATGCGCCGTGCTCTGCAATAAGGAAGCCACTGCAGTGAGAAGCCCGCACACCTCAGCGAAGACCCAACACAGCCAAAAATAAAAATAAATAAAATAAATTTTAATAAATTTAAAAAAAATTGATCTCTCTGGAAAGAATTTACTTGCCAGCAGAATCATTATTCTTCCCAAAGAATTACAGACCTCCTCATGCTGTTTCCTAAACTTCTTTGCCTGGCAATAATTTGAATTTAACTGTGTACCTCTTTGTGGTTTCTCATACAGCTCTTTTAGTTAGTGTCACAAAGTATCGGTTCTAGTTCTTATTCAAAATTGTACAAATGAGTCCTTGCAGACAGCTCTTCAGGGATCTTGCCCACCACTGAAAGCTCACCGTGCAAACTGAAAGGCAATTTTGAGCATACATATGAGTCAGAAACTCTTATTATTATTTTCTCTAAGCCACTTCTTGATTTCTTTCAGAGCTCCTTATCTATTTTAGTTCTCAGATATTTTTGAGCATGCTCCCTCCCTGTGGATCTGGATGTATGTACTTGGTTCCACTTGTCATTGCTACAGCGCCCCATAAATACAACTTGAAACCAGAACCTTAGACTTGCAACCCTCATAGTTGCATTTAATGACCGCTTGTGTTTTTCAGAAGAGATGGAAGCAGAATGATCAGGTTTTACCTCAGTTAGGAAAGAAAATGCAGTAATGTTTGCCAGCAGAGGATCAACATATTAGATGTTTCATAGTTTTATTTTATGGATACTAGGATTAACACAGCATGTAAGAGAAATACTTTCATACTTATAATAATTAGTTTGATCATTTTAAACATAGAGCATATTAGATGTTTCTTCTAAGTTTTGTATTTGGAAAAATGTAATTAATTAATTCAACGTGTATTTATTCCCTAACCTATAACAGATTCAAACCCAAAGTGTGCAGGTAAACTGCATGTTCCTGGGACATGACACATAGTCTCCTAGCTTTTGCCCTTCACTCACAATTAATTCCCTACCCCCGACCCTGCACCTCCAAATTCTTCTTATCTTCCAAGACCTAAATGCCTCTGTGTCCTTTAGGAAAACTTTCCCCATCTCTCTCCCACTTTCCCCAGCCCAAAAGAAATCACTCCCTCAGAATTCCCATTTTCTTATCACCTACTTCATTCGACCTTTTAGATATCTTTGTGTATGTGTGGTCTCTGGTAGGAGACATAAAGCTACTTGAGGTCTAGGACTGGGTTTATTCATCCTTGCATTCCCCACATCCATAACCCATGTTTTCCTCATTGAATATCTCAGTAGATAGATAGAACTTGCAAAAATCTGATACCTTAACTGTAATATTACTGAGAATTGTCTAAGTTTGGATTTCTAGGAGTGAGGCACACATTTTCACCTGCTTTTCCTTGTTGCAGGAGTTGATGTGGAAGAGAAGGCAACAAATAACGATTAAGGACATAAAAGGAGTGAGACATGCTAGATGTTTTGTATTTCTTCCCCCAGCAACTTGTTGAATAGGAAATGTTGTTGTGTTTAGACCTGTAATGAGCTTCTCTGAGTCATTCCTTCTTTTCATGCTTTCTTCCTTTCACCTACTTCTAGTAATTATAGCAAAACCTTATATTTATTTGTTAGTGTTTAGTTTACAAATCATTTTAAAATCCATTGTATTGCTTTATACTTAGAACAGACCTGTGAGACAGGTGGGCCCTATCCAAATGAGAAAACTGAGTCTTAGGTGGGTGAAGCCCTTGGCCAACATCACCCATTGCATACCTGCAGCCATGGCCAGAGAACGGCAGCCTGGGGAGGCTGGACACCTCAGGGACCCCAAGGCCTGAGAGGCATGAACCATATGGTTATCAGGAATGTTCTCTTTGGCTGTATTTTTTCATTTTTCTTTATTAAGTTTTTAATTCTACTGTCTTTGGTTCCATTTTTATGTCTTTTGTCTAGATTCTTTCGGTAAATAGTCCATTTATTTTCCTTTTATTTTTTCTAATAGAATGCATGTAAGACTGTAACCTTTCCTCTGAATAATCCTTTGGTTTTATCCCATTGGTTTTGATAAGAAATGTACTATACACTTACTGTTATTTATTTCTACATAAGCTAAAATTTCAAATTTGATTTCATCTTCAACTCCAATTTTATTGAAAAGAATACAGTTAAAAATCTCTAATGGTTACATTTATGTAGCTATGCTTTTTGTTAATTTCCAGTTTTATAACATTTTGATCAAAGGATGCAATTTGTTTGTTTTGTTTTGTTTTGATTTTTAGAGGGGGAAAGAATTTTTGAACTATTCGATAGTAAAATATATCATCAATTTATTACATGTTAACTAATTTCTTTTGTATTCTAGTGTTGCTCGGGTTAAAAAATAATTTTAAAATAAAGAAAAAAATGTGTAACTCCTCAAACATTCTTAATAGATAATTGTTCCATGACCCTAAAATTATTTCATGGAATCATGTCAATTCTAGAAAGTCACAGAAAGAAAAAATGGAGAATAAGACACAAAAATATAATTTAAAAAAATTTTAGAGTTAGCAAGAGCTGCGAAAATAAAAAAGGGGCACTGAGGCAACACAGAGGGAGTCACTGCAAGAAGCAAGTGTGACCCCTTGGACTGGAGGAGCAAAGGGAAGAGAGTCTAGAAGCTCCTAAGAAGGAACTGGGACTCAGACCTCTGAGGACACTGCCTGACTGCCGCTGCTTTCTCTGAGGGGGTCCCAGGAGGCTGGTCTGGAAGTGAAGGAAAACAACAAAAAACAAAAAGAGAAAACAAGGCTGGGACCAACTGCCAAAGCTGTTGTGAAGAACCATGGCTGAGATGCAGCTGACAGGACTGGCAGGCAAACAGGAGGCAGCAAGGCCTTCTCTCCCGTCTGCATCCTACTCTGCTCCTGGGGCTCTATACTGACAGAGCCCATCAGGCAAAGGAAGGTGTAGTCTGGAGAGCCCCAGCCTCAGGATCACAGAGCCAGCACAGGAGGGTGGGCTTCGGGCTGAGACACTAGCTCACGGCCTGGCACAAGGAACACTTAGTCCCCCTCCCCGTCCTTTTTACAACTGAGAATCTGAGATCCAGAGCATGTAAGAGAGTGGTCTAGGGCCTCACATAACAGGGGTACAACTAGGGCTAGCAGGCACAGGTATGTAAAACTATAGTGGCAATTAAAATATACTTTTGTAAGGTAGAAAACTGGCAACTGTGAATCTGTTTAGATGGCAGAGAATTTTATAGCTAATAGATGTATTCGGGTGAAACATTTTCAAAATGTGTTTTAATTTGTGTGAGTGAATTAATTACCAAGCTATAGAATTATGATTATGTATGCTAATACTAAGGGTCAGATCAGCTTTGTTGTTTTATTTTACTTACAACACCAGGACTCTGGGCATGTAGGCAGACTCTCCATTGTTTGCTGCTTGTGTGACATATCTGTGGACAAAACGCAAAAAATATGAGCAGAAACTTTGCCTATTAGTGTTCTAATGGGAAAACCAATGGAGCTACTGGAGAAAATATCCTCAAAGGAGATGTCCAGCCAGGTATATAATCTCAGGTATATAATCTTCATCATCAAATCTCTGACTCTTTCCCTGGGACATCAGAAATGATATTTTTTAGATGGCTTAAGATTACCTTAAAACATTCCTGGAGGGTCTAATACAGGCAGAAAAGTACAAGGAGTCTGTGGAATTTTGAATCTTAGCTTTGCCACTTTCAAGGTGACCTTGAGTAAATTACTTTGGTTTCTTGTTACCTGGTGATAGGAATGTTCATTTATTTATTCAGCAAATATGTGAAGTGCCTACCATGTGCCTGACATTGCTCTAATGGCTGGGGACCAGTGAATCACTCTGCACTCTCTGAGCTTTCCACTGCAGTGCAGGAAGGCAGAAAATAAACCTATAAATATATAAAATGTTAGGTGGCAGTAAATAATATTACAAAAATAGGTCAAGGTAGGCAAGTAGAGAACGACGAGAGGGATTATTTTTATAGAGTGCACAGCAGAGGCCAGTCTGATAATGTAACATCTTAAGGAAAGGAGGGAGCCATGTGGATGTTCTGGAGAAGACTTTTCCAAACAGTGGGAACCAGACATGCCAGGGCCCTGCAGCGGAACCTGCTTAGCGAAGACGAAGAGGATATGTGACAAGCGGTGGGGCGTGGGAAAAGTGGAGGTCCGGGAGCTGGGGGGAGGGGAGGAGGAGGCAGGACTAGATCCTACAGGGCCTGCTTGTTATGGGTTTCCATTACAGAGCTGGAAGCAGAGGACTGACATGATCTGAATTGTCTTAAAAGATTCACTAGCGCTGCTGGGTGGCAGGTAGACTGTGGAGAGTCAATAAGGGAGACGGGGTCGGAGGTGCAATTAGGAAGCTCTTGCTGTAATCCAAGCAGAAGATGATGGTGGCTTAGAAAAGGGTGTTAGTGTGGAGATGTTGAGAGGTGATGGCGTGCCGGGTAGGTTTTGAAGGACCAGTCAACAGCACTGCTGATGTACAGAGAGGGGAGAAGTAAAGAGTGTTCCCAGAAGTGGTTGTTGTTTTTTTTGTTTGTTTGTTTGTTTGTTTTGCGGTACGCGGGCCTCTCACTGTTGTGGCCTCTCCCATTGCGGAGCACAGGCTCCGGACGTGCAGGCTCAGCGGCCATGGCTCACGGGCCCAGCCGCTCCGCGGCATGTGGGATCCTCCCGGACCAGGGCACGAACCTGTGTCCCCTGCATCGGCAGGCAGACTCTCAACCACTGCGCCACCAGGGGAGCCCTTCCCAGAGTTTTTTGCCTGGGCGGCAGGAAGAATGGAGATGCTGTTACTGAGAAGGGGAAGAGAGCGGGAAGGGCTGGTGAATCGTGTGAAGCCTGTTGTGAGATAATAAATCAATGAAATAAATGAGATGATGTGAATAAAACTAGTGTGTTCCTTGCCCACAATAAGCATTCAGCCGGTCTTAGGGCCCTTACATATCCTTTATTCATTGTTACTTCTTTTTGTTCTCAGAATGCATTTGTGCACTACCCACACACCCCTCCCTTTTTATTCACTACTTCTCCGCAGATCAATATATAGTCAAAACATTTCCACAACAGTGGGAGGTTGGCTAAACCTCACCCAGAAAAACTTCCAACAGACTGCTGAATCAGCAGAGGTAGATAAATTGCATTTTTAAAGAAAGAAAGAAAACTACTTGATGACAAAACAACATGCATGGCAATCCTTCCAGTTCCTCGAAGTCCTTGAAGTACTTCAGTACCCACAAAGTTTCCCTGGTACTGGTTGTTTTTTAATAGAAATTCTGTGAAGAGTGAAATATAGTATTTCATAAGCCGTTTTTTCTTTGAATTTCTGAAGAGAGGCTAGAAAACTGAAAAGTTACCCAAAGCAACTATATAAATGCTTACTGCATATATTATTTCTTGGCACAATTTCCTAGTTGTTTTTATTCTTTTGCCTAAAAGTTTGAAGCATAATATTAAAAGGAAATAAGTGATGTAAATGTGTTAGACAAATATGTCTTAGCAATATTTTATCCAAAGCCAACACCCAAAATAACCAACATATAAATAGAAGCATACAGTGTACATGTAAAAAATATGCTTGGTTCTTTAAAATTCTTTACTGCAAAATTTTTATTTCATTTGAAATGTCAGTATTCAGTTCACATATCTCTATACTCTTAAGAATCATCAGCATTTAATTTATGAGTGTTTTTAGTTGGAAAGAGTCTGCTGTTTAAAATTCAATTCAATCCCCTTGGTTTGGGTTGAAGACTACTTACATCTTGTGTTTTTCCCAAAGCCCTCCTCTATGCCCAATTTCCCATAGCTAATCAAATCTTTAATCCAAGGTAGAATGCAGCCCCTACCACTTCCCCACCCCAGCTCAGGGGCAATAACACAGAGAATAACAGAGCCCAGGGACAAATAACACATTTGTCCCATGGTTTCTCCTCCTCTGTCCCCAGGCAGCATCTAGTGTATGTGTGGCTTCATGTAGCATTTAAAACTGGGTATAATGATGGCTTAAGAAATAAATCCTGCAACCAGCCAAGAAGCAGCTGAGGGCCCACTGTGGATAAGAAGCACACAAGAACAGATCAGCTTACCTTCAAGGAGTGTGTGCCTTGGGTGTGTTCACGAGATTATCCAGCAGCAGAAAGACGAAGCCCCCAGCTTTGCCAAGGAGGTATAGAGGCAAACAAGGATCTCTTTGGGGGCTTGGCAAGTAGGAGTATTGGCAGAGGCAACTGAACCCTTATAGATGTCTTAGGTTTATGACTTGTGGTTTTTAATACTAAATTATGGTATGATAGGAACTTCTCAGGCTCCTGAAGGTACACAGTGGAAAGCAAATGTCTAAGCAAATATGCCAGCATTTAGTATAAAATGCAGCCGAGTAGTTGGCACTAGCTGTGAGAGGCCTGGAATTGACTATACAGTCTTTTGTTCATGGGTTTCCAAGTATAACTTTCCTAACTCATGACCAGAGAATCATTTATCCTCAGGAAGAATCTACTTCTTAATGCTTTGCTTTAACTTTAATCCTGTTAAGTTCTGTGTTTAAAGTAAGCAGCCAGGTTTACCAAAGGTTTCATCACCATAATTATTAGCAATTTTAACTCAACTGATACCAAGTCTGTCTTCCAGCTGGGATAGCCCTACCCCTTTGACTTAGATGGGAAAGAAAATTGATTTTGACTGATATGTTTTTAAATTTCAGGGATAGTTGCTGTTCTCTTCTGTGGAGTCACACAGGCACATTACACCTACAACAATCTGTCGTTGGATTCCAAAATGAGGACTAAACAGGTAAAAGAAAAAACTCACTACAGGCTTTGTCTCTTTTCTCAGTGTAATGGTTATGTAATTCTGGCAGGGCACTTGGAAAGAATTTCATTAGTAAAGGAAGACAGTAAGCTGAAGCCTTCGTTATAGGTTGGATATTTATAGTTTTTTTTTTCTTCAGGATAACTATTAACAATTCTCTTGGTAAGCAAAAATATAGTTATAATAGTCTCTTCCTCCTGAGAAATGTGGAACGTAGACTGTCAGTCCTGAAGATGAAAGGCCCACCGTCAGTAATAATTCACAGTCACTTACATCTAAAAGCATTATAAAGCATGTGAGATTGGCTAGTTTTATAGACAGAAGGAAATGAAGAAGGATAAGGAAGTAATATTTGGTCTTTAATTGGGTGCTTTTGCTTCCAAGTAAACTCAACTGCCAGTTGTCACATAAGCAGAATGTATCTCCCATATGCCAGGAACACATCTGTTTTGATATTGGCGCATAAATACAGATTCCTCCCACAAACATTTGCTGCATCACCACTCTGTGCCAAGCACTGTGCTTGGTACAAGGAATCAAAGGGCAGATAATATATGACCCTGCCTTTAAGTGGTTCATTATCAAGTCTGTTGAGGAGGATAAAGATGTGCAGTGAGCAATTAATTATCCACAGTGTGATAAGTACTGAGATAGAAATGTCTATATAGGTTGTTTGGGGAGAATTCCATAGGGCCTCCTCCCATGGTTAGGCCTGGGAAGGTGCAGAGAAAGTTTCCAGAGATGATAGCCCAATCTGGAGTTTGAAATACAAATAGAAGGTAATTAGGTAAAGATGTGGGATCCAGTGGGGGATGAGAAGGTAGCAGGAAGGGCATTCGAGGCCAAGGTTGTAGCATGGACAAAAGCTCTGAAGCAGTTTATTGGAGCACTTTAAATAGTTCTGTGTGGCTAGTGAATGGGGTAAGGCTGAAGTTAGTGGAATACAGTATGCGATGAGACTGCACACACAGCCAGAGACCGGCTTATTGAAGGACTTTCATACCTTGTGAAGACATTTAGACTTTAACCTAAAGGTAATGGGGAGTGGCTCTAACAACAGAAATTTATTGTCTTACACTTCTAGAAGGTAGAAGTCTGAGATCAAGGTATAGGTAGGATTAGTTCCTTCTGAGGGAGAATCTGTTCTATTCCTTGTTTTTACCTTCTGGTGGTTTTCTGCCAATCTTTGGTGTTCTTTGGCTTGTAGACACATTATCCTAATCTCTGCCTTCATGTTCACATGGCATTCTCCCTGTGAGCATGTCTGTCTCTAAATTTACCCTTTTTATAAGGATACCAGCCATACTAGAATAGGGACCCACCCTACTCCAGTATGACCTCATCTCAACTTAACTAATTACATTTTCAAGGACTTTATTTCCAAATAAGGTCAGATCCTGAGATACTGGGGGTTAGGAATTCAACATATGAATTTAGGACGACATCACTCAGCCCATAACAGGAAGTCATTGAAGTGTCTTAGGTAGAGTAATTTTCAGATAATTGAAGTTCCATTTTAGAAATATCAACTGACAGACAAGAAGAGCATGGATCAAATGGCACTTGTATCACCTAGCTTGTGCTGTATAACAAGCAACCCCAGTGGCATTTAACAATAAACACTTATTTATCGTGCATCTGCAGGGCTTAGCTCTTTTGATCTGGGTGGCTCTACTTGTCTCAACTAGGATGATTCACTATCTGTGGGTTTGGTGGGGCTCTATGCTAGAGTGGGCTTGTCTGGAGCACCTTCACCAGTGTCCCGTGTCTGTCATTCTTCTCCTGGCAGAAGAATAAACCCCCGTGTGCCAGTTCATTTCAAGCTTCTGCTTGCATCACATTTCCTAAACATCCTATAGGTAAAGAAAAACACATGGCTGAGCCCAGGGTCAAGGGGCTGAGCAGGTCACTAGCTTACAGTGGGAGAACACTGTAAAGTTACATGACAAGGAACATGGATATAGAAAATTATGAAGAACAGAACCAAATTATTGCAGTCTATCCCAAAATGCAAATGGAGGTAGATAGGCTCCTATAATAAGCCCAATGATGCTGAGAACATCTGATGTTGGGGCAGTGGGAGTGGAAAAAAACCCAAAAAGACATCTAAGCAAACCTGTAATTGGCTAGGCATTCCTAAACAGTTTTTGAAGACTTACCTTAAAGCTCTGTAAAATGGCTATTGTTTTCATCCTTCTCTCTTTGTCATGTCCCAAGCTCAGCTGGACCTGAGTCCATCTCCCACCTACCCAGCAGGGACTCTGCAAGGTCACCCTTATCTCTGCCCATCAGAGGACACAGAAAATGCAATTACAGACATTTTAAGGAGCCCCAGTTTTAAAAAATGAACCAGAAAACTGAGACCAGTACCTAGAAACTTCCAATACATAGTCTCCTAGGATCCTTTTAATTATGGAGACTACTAGCATTCTCTAGAATTTAAAGGGAAGTATCTTAGGCTGGTTTTTCCTGACCTCATATGGTTCTCTGAGCATTTGTATTCTGAAAGGCTGAACTCTGTTTAGGGACTTGCACTTTTAAGTCACGCTATCCAGACTGCGCAGCAGAACTTCAAAGATAACTCATCTCATGGCGCGACAGCAGCCCAGCACCTAGGGGAGTCAAAGCCAAAATCAGTGCCCCACAGCCTTCTGTTCTTCTCTGAATGGCTTGACAAGCACTCCCTGATGGGCTGCCAGCATCCATTTTTACAGCAGTCTCCTTTAGGGAAGGAGATTTTTACAAGTTCATTCCTTAACATCCAGATAATTGCATCCCTCTATCTTTGCTCCCCCCATCGCCTTCTTTCCTGGGTGTCTGGTTCATAGTAGGAGCTTAATGAATGCTAATTCCCTTCCCTTCCCTTCTCATACCTTTCTCACTTTTCTTCTTTCAGGATATCTCATTTTCTATTTATTTTTTCTCTCAATATATGCATACATAGCAACTGTGCATATTTATACATGAATATATATGCATACATCTACACACATATTCCCCACCCTATCATATAGAGTCCAAGGTCACCATTTAAAAAAAAATGAGATCAAGTACTTTATTTTTTATTTTTTTAATTTCAATAATACGCTTTATTTAATGCAATGTAGCCAAAATATTATTTCAACTTGTATCCAGTGTAAAAAATTATTAATGAGATACTTTACTCTTTTTTCTGTATACTAAGTCCTTGAAATCCTGCATCTGTGTCACCCTTATTACAGCACATCTCAAGCCACATTTCAAGTGCCCATTAGCCACATGTGGCTAGTGGCTGCCATATTAGATAGCTCATGTCTAGAGGCTTGATCAGGTTCAGTTTTGATTTCCTTTTTTCTTTTTTTTTTTTACATCTTTATTGGAGTATAATTGCTTTACAATGGTGTGTTAGTTTCTGCTTTATAACAGAGTGAATCAGTTATACATATACATCTGTTCCCATATCTCTTCCCTCTTGTGTCTCCCTCCCTCCCACTCTCCCTATCCCACCCCTCTAGGTGGTCACAAAACACCAAGCTGATCTCCCTGTGCTATGCGGCTGCTTCCCACTAGCTATCTATTTTACGTTTGGTAGTGTATATATGTCCATGCCACTATCTCACTTTGTCACAGCTTACCCTTCCCCCTCCCCATATCCTCAAGTCCATTCTCTAGTAGGTCTGTGTCTTTATTCCTGTCTTACCCCTAGGTTCTTCATGGCATTTTTTTTAAATTCCATATATATGTGTTAGCATACGGTATTTGTCTTTCTCTTTCTGAATTACTTCACTCTGTATGACAGACTCGTGGAGAAAAGGGAACACTCTTGCACTGCTGGTGGGAATGTGAATTGGTACAGCCACTATGGAGAACAGTATGGAGGTTCCTTAAAAAACTAAAAATAGAACTACCATATGACCCAGCAATCCCACTACTGGGCATATACCCTGAGAAAACCATAATTCAGAAAGAGTCATGTACCAAAATGTTCATTGCAGCTCTATTTACAATAGCCAGGACATGGAGATCAAGTACTTTAATGAACTTCACAGATCAAAGTCCTTGGCCACATCTTCACCAATGTAGCAAGCAAAGTTTAAACTCCATGTGGGAAACCAATTATAAATTGTAAAGAAAAGCTGAGGCAGGGATTATAGAGATTGCCACTGTTTCCTTTTGAAACGGACAAAGGTTTAGAAAGTATTATATGACAACACATGGTTACAGAATACATTATCTTCCTCTGCATCTCCCTGAGTGGTGTTCATTGTCAGTAGGAGAAATCGCCTCTTTGCCTCTGTCCCCAGGACTGTTTAATGGGAGTGAAGGAAGTCAATTAGTGAAGTGTAGGAAAAAATCAATGAAAATCCACTTTGTGTTATAAAATCCTTAGTTATGGGCTTCCCTGGTGGCACAGTGGTTGAGAATCGGCCTGCCAATGCAGGGGACATGGATTCGAGCCCTGGTCTAGGAAGATCCCACATGCTGCGGAGCAGCTAAGCCCATGCTCCACAGCTACTGAGCGATGAGAAGCCCGCGCACCACAACGAAGAGTAACCCCTGCTCACCGCAACTAGAGAGAGCCTGTGTGCATCAAGGAAGGCCCAACTCAACCAAAAATAAATAAATAAATAAATGTGTATATAAAAAAAAAATCCTTAGGTAATAAGATTTTAAAAAGAATTTTATTCCTGGACTGTGCCTAGATCAGCTAATGAAACGGCTATATCTGGATACAAAGACTTTTGAGAATTAATATATCCTTTGTAGCTTCAAGAATTAGAGTGCCTTTTTTTTTTTTTTTTTTTTCGGTACACGGGCCTCTCACTGTTGTGGCCTCTCCCGTTGCGGAGCACAGGCTCCGGACGCACAGGCTCAGTGGCCATGGCTCACGGGCCCAGCCGCTCCGCGGCATGTGGGATCTTCCCGGACCGGGGCACGAACCCATGTCCCCTGCATCGGCAGGCGGACTCTCAACCATTGCGCCACCAGGGAAGCCCTAGAGTGCCTTTTTAAAACTGCAGTTTTACATTAAAATATGTTTTGTAACTGATAATGACCATCTAGATGCCAGTGAATTGATTTTCACTCCAAGCCATGAAGAAACATGTAGCATCACTGTGTGTTAGGCACAAAGCAGCATAATGGAGACATTCTGGTGCTTTTACCCACCATGCGGATTTCTATTTCCATAGCAAAGCACTCTAGTAAAGAGTATATGAACATACGTGGCAACCCTTTCCCTGGACTCAAAGCCGTTTGCTTACTTTAGGGTGTGCACATCTAGCCCTAGAGACAGACAAATACTGCAAGCCCTGACTCTTGACCTAGAAACTGAGAACCATTAGAGATAGTCGAGATGGACATCAGCACACGGCAGTCTGTGAGCCTAGAGGTCTCACCCTGAAGCATCCAGAAGACCGCATACCGACCTCTTGACCCCACTCACACAAGTCCCGGCCTGCCTCCCAACCCCTTCCTCCCTCATGCCCTCACCCGCTAGGCAGGCCTGGGAGCTGATAGTCTGGGCCAGATTCCAGGGTGTTTTCATCAGCTGTCTCTTCCTGGCCTGAGGCTGACTTAAAAAACCATGTACTTCTCTACCATCCTTTTTTTTTTTTTTTTTTTTTTAAAGATTAAAGGGTATCCTTTAATTTTTCCTCCAAGGTTTTGGGGTTTTTTTTTTAATTTATTTTATTCAAGTGTATTTGATTTAGAATGTTGTGTTAATTTCTGCTGTACAGCACAGTGATTCAGTAATATATATATATACATTCTTTTTCATATTCTTTTCCATTATGGTTTATCACAGATCTAACATCCCTTTTAATTAGAATTTCTCCTTCCCTTCCTGCAATTTCCACCTAAAAATTACTTTTACAGATACACATGGGCGTACAATGTTAATTTAAATAATTAACATCTATGATGCATTAACATGTACAAAGTACTTATTTAATTTTTACTTACTTCTCTACCTAAGTGGTAGCTCTTCTTATTATCACTGATTACCTTCATCCATTCATCTAATATTTTGTGAGAGCCTATTTTGTGCCAGCCGCTCTTCAAGGTGCTGGGATACAAGAGTGAATCAAAAAGAATTGCTAGTAGAGGAGTTTGGAGGAATCAAAATAAATAAGCAAAACATACAGAGTGTTCACGGTAAGTTATAAGGCCCATGATAAAGCAAGGAAGGGAGGAAGGAGTGTGTGTATATGGGAAGGCAGCGTTGCTACTTTAAACAGGGTGGCCAAGGAAGGCCTCAAAAAGAAGGTGATCCTTGAAAGAAAGAAAAGAGGGAGCTATGTGGACATCTGGGGCAGAGCTACCCAGAAATTGGAAGCCACATACACAATGGCACCCTGGGACAGGGTGACCAATGTGGCTGAGGTGCAGTGTACCAGGGGAGAGCATGAAAGACAATATCAGAGCAATGACAAGAGACGGGTCCTGGACAGCCTGAACAAGGTGGGAAAACACCAGAGGCTTTTAAGTTCAGGCATGGCATGATACGATTTAAATTTTAAAAGAAGGGAGGTGTCATGTATTAACTGGAGAAGATTGCAAGATAGCACATTTGAGGGACAATCGACAACCAAGTGCTGATTTGTGACATTTGAGATGTGTATTAGTCTACAAAGCAAAGCTATTGATAGCCAGTGGGACAAAGAATTCTGGAGTTCAGGAGCGAAGTTTAGGCTACAAGTATAATTTTAGAAGTCACCAGGATAGAGATGATATTGAAAACATGAGGCTGGATGAGATCTCTAAGGAAGTACTAGAGGAGAGATCCAAGAACCAAGCTTTGAGGCACTCCAGTGGTGGTAAGAGGTCAGGAACCAGCAAAGGAGACCTAGAGGGAGAAGCCAGTAGGGAGAAGGAAAACCAAGAAAGTATGGTGTCCTGGGAGTCAGATGAAGAGTCTCCAGAAGGAGCATGAGGAATGGTGCCAAATACTGCTGAAAGGTCAAGTAAGGTGAAGAACATGAACGTCATTGATGACATTGATAAGAACCGTGTTGGTGGAGTGTCAGGGTAAAAGCCTGAATGTAATGGGTTCAAGAGAGAATAGAAGGAAAGAAATTGGAAACTGTGTGTATAGACGAGTCTTTCAAAGGATGGGGAGCAAAGAAATGAGATGATAGCTGGAGGGAAAAGTGAGGCCGAAAGACAAATCGTTTTATTTTTAAGATGGGAGAACTAACAGTACTTTTGTATGCTGATGGGAATAATACAGAGTAGAAGACCGTGTGTGAGAGGGTTTGCCAAGACTTATGAGTGGCAGAGGGAAATTTTTAACTTAGGTTTTTTGACTTGTCGTTCAAACTATTTTGCCTTTTACTATTCTCTGATTAGTAAATGGGTTTAGTAGCAATTGGGGGGCTTAGCATCATTTATTCAGTAAACCTTGAGTGGATGGATAGATGAATGAGTGAGTGACGAATGAATGTTTGGCTATCTTTATTATCCTTTCAGCTAATTAGTCATTTAGCTTATATTTAATTCTGTCATCTTTGAAAGTCTTTCAGTGCATTTTAATTTTTTTATTAAAATATAGACCGAGATGGACATAGATGTTTTCATGCATTTATTTTTGAAAAGCCAGATTCTTTGCCTAGCATTTATGGGCAAACAATGACATCTTCGTTACAGCACTTTCTTTCCAGATGCTTATTTTATTTCCATTCCCCCCAGATGATATTTTGAGTGTTTATCACCATTGAATGGAAAAGCAGCAATGCAAATCCAAATTTAAATTTCCAATAAAAAAAAAGACAATGGGAGCCAAATTAGATGTGCTATGCATGACTTTGTAAAAAAAAATTCAAGAAAAAGAACAGGAATGTGGGGAAATCCAGATGATATGGTGAAAAGAACACTTAAGTGAGAGTCCAGAAAGCTAGAGTTTGCCCATTATCTCTACAACTAATGGTGGGGCCTTGGATAATTAATTTAACACCTGTGAGCTTCAGTTTTCTCATTTGTAAAATGAATGATTGAACTATATGACTGGGTTTTAAGGAGGATGCTATAAACCTAATAATTCTCTGACTTGACATAGAGCATAAAACACACATCTGGTTCCCTCTTCCAGACTGGGATGGGCAGGGATCACTTGATTACAATGCAATGCACAGAGATGAGAGGAGCAGTCAAAGTTTGCCAATGCTCTTGTTGACAGATCGTTGGGTAGACCATTTTAATAAACTGTCAAATCAAATCCAAGGATGAAGCTGTAGAACATCTAAGTCCTTGATTTATCCTGGGGTGAAAAGTTTCACTGAGGGCTGGATACTTTTTCCTGGAAAAATTCTCTGTTCCTATGTGAGTGATTGTAATGGGTTCTTCAAAGACTGCCTGCTTCCTTGGGGGTGGAGAGAACAAAGCTTACGTTGCTACCACTCAGTGTCAGGGTCTGACTGAAGGGCTTCCCAGCTTTTCATTTCAAGCATGGACTGAGTGTGGACTAAGCACCACATGGTTGCATGGCAGGCACCATGCTAGAATCCAGGGAGACAAAGGCAAAAAAAAAGGCAACCAGGAGACTGAATTGCTCCCTGGAGGCAAGGTGTTCACGGGAGACTATAAAGATAATTAGGAGATTATCATGCAGATTTCATGGGAAATGAAAACAAAGAGAAAAGAGTATGCAAAAGCAGAAAACTAAGAATGATCTTGACAAGTCCTAGAGACAAAGAGATAGCACACTCTGCCTGGGGCTCAGGTTCCCTTGGGGAAGTAGATAGGGGTGGGTTTGGGCTGCTGGTATAGGTTGTGGAGCAGGAAAGGGAAAGGTTTGGGAGAGGGTTGAGGATTAAAATGGAGAGATGAGTTCAGGTGGACATTTTAGTGTCTCACTGTGCTACGTTTAGGAGAACTATCTTCTTTTTTTTTTTTTTTTTTTTTTTTTTTTGCGGTACGCGGGCCTCTCACTGTTGTGGCCTCTCCCGTTGAGGAGCACAGGCTCCGGACGCACAGGCTCAGAGGCCATGGCTCACGGGCCCAGCCGCTCCGCGGCATGTGGGATCTTCCAGGACCGGGGCACAAACCCGTATCCCCTGCACCAACAAGCAGACCCTCAACCACTGCGCCACCAGGGAAGCCCAGGAGAACTATATTCTATAAGGCTCATACTTGCTTAAGGCTTTTAGACATAGAGATGATGATAATAATCAGATTTGTTACAAAGATAATGAAGGTAGGATCATGAAGGAAATGACATCAACCCATGACATCAGTCTCCCTGCTCACCACACTTCCTTTTGATAAATGCTTACATATGTAACATCTAAATTTATCTTAACCTTCTGTGGCTCTAGGTATACTTTTGTCCTGTCTGATTCTCTTAGGATGTTGTGGTCTATATGAAAAGTTTATGGAAGTTTACCATTTAGTTTTGTCTTGAACTTAGGAGTTGCTGAATTAATAAAAAAATAAATGAATGAGTGAATGAATTATGACCTTTAACATTCCAAGATAAAAAATAGAGAGGGGAAACAATGTATGCTAATTCATAGTTTTATTTAATTCTGTTATGATGCATTAATTTAAATGTAATGAGTTGGATGTACAAA
Organism: Mesoplodon densirostris; assembly: GCF_025265405.1. Lineage (NCBI taxonomy): Eukaryota > Metazoa > Chordata > Mammalia > Artiodactyla > Ziphiidae > Mesoplodon > Mesoplodon densirostris. Next base: position 143,698,186 of record NC_082665.1, read on the forward strand.
GCAAATGTCTAGGGTAATCTTGAGATATTGAAAGAAAGATCAAGTATAATTCCATTGCTTGTTTCCTGCAGTGTGCATCTGCCTTATTGATTTGCATTACAGTGGTTTTTGATTATGGTTTTCTGCAATTTTTCTCCATCACTTTTAACAAAAGCAAGCTCGTTTCATCCCAGTTACCTGTTCTGAGGCACAGAGTAGAGAGAAAGTCGGGGGCAACAATGCCCCTGTCTCCCTGGCTTCTGAGAAGTAAGATCAAAGATATCTTCATAAAGCTTAGAATTGCCATTTAAAAAAAACTCTAATTACATTTCCTTTGTCAAGATTTCTACCACTTTTCTTCTTCCCTTCATTCAAAGTACGTTTAAAAATACCATCCTAGAAGGGTTGAATTCATAAAAGATGGCAAAGTGTTTAAATTTCTCCTTAGCTAAGCTGGTGATTCTTTCCAATGAAACTCATTATACTGTATAAAGGACATTTAGTAGTTCAGCTAATAAGTGTTCTCTTTTAAATGCTAATGAGAGTGGAGCTCCCACATAATGGCAAGAACACACTGTACTTTCGGTGCCCAGAAAGAATTATTGTCTGTGAGCCCCTAGTTAAGAAGCCGTATGCCACAACCAACTTGGATTATAGTAGGGGCCACAATTGACCATTAGGCGCCCTCCATAGTAGGTATCTCCTATATGCCAGGTACTAGGGAGAAATAAAGCTGAGTAAGACATAAGATGTGCTTTCCCTTGAAAATTTTTCATGTAAGTTTTTTTCTCTGATAAAGCTGTAACATCAAGGTACCGTAACTTCTCGATTAAATTTTAGCTACTCTTTTAACCACACATCTGTGTTTGTTTATCATAGTATATAATTGCAGTTGAGAATTTTAAGTCATAAAATCTAAGAAGTTCAGAGCAAGGTGGGAATATAAAGATTTTAAACCCAGAATTATGTTGGAGGAAACTGAAGCCCAAGGAAGTTCGATGACCTGAGGGGTAGAGTCAGTTCTGCAACCCAGGGGCCAATGTGGGCATAGACCAATGCTCAAGGGATATGCCCTGCAAACTAAAAATACCCAATACCCACCTCCAAAAAGCAACCTTTGGTGTATTACTTATCTATTGCTGTGTAACGAATTACCCTAAAATGTATCAGTTAAAACAACAAACTTGTACTATTTTGCATTGTTTTTGAGGGATCAGAGTCTAGGAGCATCAGCTTAGCTGGGTAGTTCTAGCTCAGGGTCTCACATGAGGTTGCAGACAAGCTGTTGGCCATGGCTGCAGTATCTGAAGACTCAGCTAGGCCTGGAGGATCCACTCCAACATAGCTCACTCACATAGCCATTGGCAGAAAGCCTCAGTTCTTCACCATGTGCCTTCCATAGGGCTGCTTGGGTTTCTTCATGGTGTGAAAGTAACTTTCCCCCAGAGCAAGTGAAACCGGAAAGAGAGAGAGCAAGAAGAAAGCAGCAATGCTCTTTTTTTTTTTTTTTTTTTTTTTTTTGCGGTACGCGGGCCTCTCACTGTTGTGGCCTCTTCCGTTGTGGAGCACAGGCTCCGGACGCACAGGCTCAGCGGCCATGGCTCATGGGCCCAGCCGCTCCACAGCATGTGGGATCTTCCCGGACCGAGGCACGAACCCATGTCCCCTGCATCGGCAGGCGGACTCTCAACCACTGCGCCACCAGGGAAGCCCAGCAATGCTCTTTATTAACTACTCTCTGAAGTCACACACTGTCACTTCTGCTATATTCTGTTTGTTAGAAGCCAGTCACTAAGGCCAGCCCACACTCAGTGGGAGGGGAATTAACCTCCCCCTCTTGAAAGGAGGAGTTTCAAAGAATTGTGAACATATTTTAAAACTACCATGGAGCCTGATGCCATTTTGGGAAGTGATTTTTTGATCATGGTTTCAATTTCTTATATGATTGAATACTTAGGTTTTCTACTTCCTCAGTCAACTTTACTTTCCTAGTAAACCATCTATTCTCTCCAGCTTTTCAAAAATTTTAATAACAACAATTGTTGAACACTACTACCTGGCATTATAAATATATATTTCACATAAATTATTCCAATTAAAATTCACCAAAAAATTCATGAGGTAAATCATATTAATCATATTTTACAAGCCTTAGAGAAGTTAAAAAGGTCACCCAAAGGATAGAGTTGTGCACCATAACCCATTATTATTTTAATGTCTTTTTCATATATTTGATTATAGACTTTTCCTGTAGAAAGTGATGTGTATGTATTTTCCCCTTTCTTTTTTTTTTTAAAGAAGATGTTGGGGATAGGAGTTTATTAATTAATTTATTTATATTTGCTGTGTTGGGTCTTCGTTTCTGTGCGAGGGCTTTCTCTAGTTGTGGCAAGCGGGGGCCACTCTTCATCACGGTGCACAGGCCTCTCACTATGGCGGCCTCTCTTGTTGTGGAGCACAGGCTCCAGATGCGCAGGCTCAGTAGTTGTGGCTCACGGGCCTAGTTGCTCCGCGGCATGTGGGATCCTCCCAGACCGGGGCTCGAACCCGTGTCCCCTGCATTGGCAGGCAGATTCTCAACCACTGCGCCACCAGGGAAGCCCTTCCCCCTTCTTTAATTTATGAAACTGCATATTATACTGATCATTTTAAGAAATAGCACTTGGGTTTGTTTATCTATTCTACTACCGTGTTCTCTAATTCATTCCTTTCTCTTTTTATCACTGTCATTTTCTTCCTCTCCTTGGGCTTCACTTCTTCCTCCCTGTCCCCTTTGTAGATGACAATGAACCCAAGTCACCCTGTCCTTGCCGACCAACACTCCTCCCTTTTCTCTTCTTTTCCTTTATCAGCCTTAACAGTAACCGGAGACAGCCTTGATAGGTAGAACCAAGAATGACTTTTCTTTTTCCACCAAAGTATCGATGCTGTCACGTCTTCTATCCTATTCACCTCTTTATCTTGTGACAGATATTTTATTCCATTTTGCTGCTGTTGTTTTCCTCTTTCTTCAGGATTCATCAGTATTCCATGTAGCTAAGAGTAATTGAGTATTATTGTTGTTTTCTTCTGCTTCCTCATCCCGATCATAAAAGACTCTATATCTGAGTCACCTGCCAGGACTGTCTATCTCTACCCAATAGGCAACATTTGGGGGGTCCATATTAATTCACCATGACATTTCTTGCCAACAAGATTCAAAGCCTTCTCTTAACTTTTGTCTTATCTTAACCCTAAGAAAGTATACTCACCTCATTCAGCATTTTCTAAAATTTAATTTTTTACTGCGTTTCCCCCAAAATAATGGCTTTGTATTCTTTACCACTATGTAGAGCTTCAGCCTCTCAGAGAGATGGTCCTCTCGCTCTCTCTTTCTCTCTTGCCCTTTGTCTCAATATTTTCTCTCATTTCTTTCACCTTTAGAAAACAAGAAAAAAAATCGTTATTAATGCTTAAGTATTAACATATAAATAGATATGATCCATGTCCTTCTATGTATGAGTCTGATTCACTGCTTAATGGGAAAAATTTATCTGAATAGGTTTTAAGAGATCAGCTGGCCTGGTCCCCATTTTGATGACATTCAAGACAGATGGTTGCTCATTATTACCTTAAAATTTCTAAAGATGGCAATGACATAACCCCCTTGAATAGCCCATTATAGTTTTATCACCCTGCTTGACAGGTGCAGGTATGAAGGGCTTCAGTCTCATAATGGCATTTTGGGATGATAAATGAAAATTACTGTCATCTTTCTACTCATTTTAATTAAATTTGATTGATGCAGCACAGAAAACATCAAGGCTGAATATGTGCACCAGAGCGTGTGTTTGTTAAAGAATACTGCCAAATTTAAGGATGCCATTTCCTTGATGGTCTTGAAAGATGCAGCAAATGGATTTAATAAAATGTTAAGTCTTTGTGCAATTCCTTCAGAAGAGAAATTGAATTACTTCCGGAGGCACAGCTCAAAAATCCAAAAAATCTCATCAGTGGAGAGATGATACAGAACTCCAAATTATCTAAAAGGAAAATCTAATAAATGAGAATAAGACTTTGGTTTTAGGAAAGTCACTTAATGCAATTGTTCTGGGTTGCATTGAGAAAGCACTTGATTGGAGTCAGCAGTGACCCATCTGTTCTTGAGGGAGAAGAGAATGTCCCTTATTATGGACTGCTGTAGCAGTGAGCACCCAAATAACAAACTATTCCTGATGTATTTTTCCATTGGTTCCAAGATGTTAAAAATTATGCTTGAAAACATACTTCTTTTCCCTTTTCGTACTGTGCCTTGCTCCATTCCAGTTAAATTTTCAAGGACAAACTAGAGAGGCAAAGATGCCTGATGGAAAAATAAAGGAATTCTTCTGTTGAGAAAGAATGTCTAATCTTTTCTGACATTATAGGTAACTGAATTTACACAACTCTTCTCTTCCCCAGAGATCTGTGAAAATGTGGTCCTTGGGACTCAGATCTGGAAAAAATGTTATTTTAGGTTTCTAGGACAGTGACTTCAGACCTCAACACTAGTCATCCTCTGACTTGCTTTTCTTGTCTAAAGATGCTGCTCTGATGATAGCACAGGGACCTACAACATAGGGTCGAGGTAGAAGATCTCTTGGCCAACTAGAAACAGACAGGCAGAGAAGGGCTCCAGGTAGCACGTGGGATGAGATGAGAACCAGCTGAGTTTCGCTATTCTGAGTTCTGACACAGCAGGTTTCTGGAGAGTTACTGTGAAGTTCTATGAGCAGCCTCTGGGTTCTTTCCTAGGGTCACAAGGTGGACTATATCTTAACTGTTTATTCCTTCTGCAGGTGTTCCCAATGGTGGTTTGTAGGCTAGTGTGATAATGATTCAATTTTATGACACTGCCTGCACTCAGTTCTGGCATAAATTAATGATTTACACCACCCTCTTAGGGGAAACACCACCATTCTTCCACTTTGTGCTAATCTATTGTTTGGTTTGGGGCTTGCTTTTATAGTGTCAAGTGGAGCAGGTAATCTACAGGGGTCTTTTGCTTCATCCAAGTTTATTAGAGACAAAAGAGTTTGAAACCATCTAACATTCCAGGGAAAAATAGTCTGATTTTAAAGGAACATTTCTGGCTTGTTGGGCCCTACTGAATGTTTCATGTAATAGCTGGACTGTTGCTAGGACTCAGATACACTGGCCTGTGGAATAAAGCACCATTCCTTAAGGGTCTTCCCTATGTTCTGGGCAAAAAAAGTACCTTATTAAAGGCTCTAGAATGTTCCCAGGCACCAATACAGGCACTAGCCCTAGTTCCTGATTTGTCCAAGGTCCAGACAACCCAAGGGAAGGAGCTTGAATTTTATCCCTGACTGGGCTTCAGGCATGTAGTGATATATGTATGAGGAAGGGGTTAATGACAGAAGCCAGACACAGAGAGGAATAACCAAACCCTTAAGTGGGAAATTCCTATAAATGGGAAGGGGTCTAGTACAGCCTGAGGGTCAGCATCTTTTTGTGGGACTTTGTGAGAATGGACGTGGCCCTCCTAACCCACCCACCTGCTGGCCTGCCTATATTCTGAGGACGAGAGCACTAATTGGTAAAATGGGGAGAGGGGGAGGCAGCAATGTGTCCCTGCTGGGACCCTCCTCTCTTCCCAGAATGCTGGCTGGTAAACTAGAAAGAGTTTAAGTGGGTGTCCAAATACCTCTACTAAGGGGCCATCTCTAAAAGAACTGGACACAAGGAAACGAAGTTGGAAGGAGAGAGAAGCGGCAAAGACCAGGAGGCAGGCAGAAATAGAGCTTCAGGTGCTGGTGGCAAAAATAACAGGTGCCCCCAGGAACGAGGCTGTCCTAGAATTGCAGGCAGCAGGCAGCTGCAGTGCAGGCGGCATGGAGAGCACGGTCAGCAGCTCGGAGTACAGCGAGAGTAGGTGGGCGCAGGTAGCATGGCTGTGGCTGAGCCGAGCAAGCACGTGGGCAGCCGGAGCTGAGGCGTGGCAAGTTCCAGGCTCTGGTCATATGTGCCACCCCCGCTCCCTCCTCCTGAAAGCCCTCAGAGCAGGCGTTCTCCACCCTGGACTCTGTTGGAATGACTGAGGAGCTTTCACAAATCCCAGATGCCTAGGAGCTCTGATTTAGTTACACTATGGTAGGGCCTGGGCTGCAATATATATATATTTTTTAACTCTACCTAAGTGATTCTAATGAGTGACCAAACCTGGGACTCTAGAAAGACACTGGGCGGGGAAGGGCTGAGGTTCTGTCATTTGACAGGTGGGGTTTTGATCCAGCAGCTAGAAGCCAAACTGTCCAGGTGACTTCATGGGGGGTGGGAACTGCACGCCGGAGGGCTTGAGGCCCTTCTCCAACCAGGCTGCACACTGGAATTACCCAGGAGTTGTGCCCGGTGCCTCCCCCAGGGATTCTGATTTAATTGGCATGGGGTGGGATGGACCAGGCAGCAGAGCTCTTTAAATCTCCTTGGGTGGCTTTAATGTACAGCAACTCTTGAGAGCCAGTGACTTGGGGGACATTAACATCACTCATGGGGTTCCCCTTTGGGATTCCCATAAATATTCAAGAGAAAAGGAGGGGCTTCCCTGGTGGCGCAGTGGTTGAGAATCTGCCTGCCGATGCAGGGGACACGGGTTCGAGCCCCAGTTTGGGAGGATCCCACATACCATGGAGCAACTAGGCCCGTGAGCCACAGCTACTGAGCCTGCACGTCTGGAGCCTGTGCTCTGCAACAAGAGAGGCCAAGATAGTGAGAGGCCCGCGCACCATGATGAAGAGTGGCCCCTGCTTGCCACAACCAGAGAAAGCCCTTGCACAGAAACGAAGACCCAACACAGCCAAAATAAATAAATTAATTTTTTTTAAAAAAAGAGAGAGAAAAGGAAACTCTGGAAGGGATTTTTACATTCTGTGTGAGTAGGTGGAGGTTCAGAGCCATCAATGTTTAGATGTTTGTACAAATGCCTTTATATTTGCAGTCAGGATGTTTCGGGGACATTACCCAGATAGGTATTTCCACAGTTCTTAGATCTAGGGAGGCAGTCAGACTGACAAGCCGAAGAGAACAATCGACAGACCCCGTCGTAGGGTGACTTGCTCACTTGTCTGAAGCAGACAAATGGAGGTTTCACTTTAAGATTCACAGATTCACTGTAGTGATCACAGATTGCAAAACTGTTGCACTACATAGAAAATGGTACTTCAACTAGAATGAGCTATTTAGGGGTATTTATTTTCACTACTTTCATCTTTAATTTGGGAGAATGCAGATTTGATTAATATTTATTGAATATCTAATAGGTGCCAGTCACTGTCTAAGGTGGTTTACTGAAAATTAGTATATTTAATCTTCATGACAACAACTGGTCAGTTAGGTCTTAAGAGCAGCTATTTTACTGAGGAGGAAACTGTCACACACAGAGCTAACTCATTTACCTGGGATCATACAACAAATAGACCTGGATGGGTTTAGGATAGATCCCAAGTTCAGGGCTTTTTTTCCACCTCACCAAGCTGCCTTTCTTCCACCTCTACTTATTGACTTGAGGGTATCCCACAGTTTAACTTTCATTTCCAGTTTTAGTTTCGTAGGAGCATTTATTTGTGATGAATTTCATGAAATACCTTTGGAAAGTTGCTAAGTATACGATCCATATAAATCTAGACTTACCTACAGTATCCCATACTATAGATAATTCTAGGATAGAGAATTTTTTCCACCTAAAATTATTTGAAGCCTCAATAAATAATATCTTTTTAGAGTCAATACTCTTGAGAATGTTGAAATCAAATCTCTAATTTCTTCAGCTAAGGAGGTGGTATTCTTAAATGACAGTGATTCTAATTACTGTACTCTACCATGTATGAATTGATAGAAAACTTGCCATGTCTATTTCTCAGAAGCTGTGGCTAAGGCACACTTTGATAATTTTCAGAACTGTACAAAAGAAAGTTTAATGTTTTCTATATGATGAGGTAGACGTGTAAAGAAGAATCGTGTGTTTAAAGTTATAATCTATGTGCAATTTTTGTACATGTTTAAGAATTTTAGATCCCCAACTAGGGATCTAACCCATGCCCTCTGCATTGGACGTGCGGAGTCTTAACCACTGGACCACCAGGGAAGTCCCAAGAATTTTGGATTCTTTAACATTCTCAAGAGCTTTCATCTTAGAACACCTTATTCTATTCACTGAATCCTTCCCCCACAAAGAACACATTTGTGTAAGTTATCAGTACTCTGAAAGCTCATATCACCATAAGGAACATATTCAGCTACTTGGAGATAGATAGAAAAAAATGCTGTTTCCAAAAGTGTGTATTAGTACTTAATTTCAAGCAATTTACACCATGTTTTTCAGAGTTAAGCAAAAAAAAAGTAAATTCATTGACAATGTTCAACTGGACATGAAAATAAAACACCCAGGTATCATTGGCAGAAAGTGATAGGATTGAAGCTGACTCCAGGTTCTGCTTCTGACATGAATTTTTTTGTTCAGAAACAGTATGTGCTAGTTGATTTTGTGATATAGAAACTTCTATGACAGAACACTAAAGTCTTCTAAGCTGCCTTAAGACTTGCTCCAATCTCTATGTTCATCAATATCTTAATTTTACTTTGTCTTGAATGTATATATTCTATGCCTTCCCAGCACTTTTAAGTGCTTTTAAGTGATTGATTCTTTCCTAAGTGTTTTTCTTGGTTGTGATTTATTATGATGATTTAAGTGGTGACCTACAGGAGTTAAACTTCAGATCTGCTTTTAAAAGAGAGACAATTCCATTTCTGTTGTTCATCCAAATATTCTAAGGATTTAATGATTTATGCAATCAAAGCTCCTTTTTCTATCATTTTTTAAAAGGCCTCCCTCAACCTAGAAATTCCATTTGAAAAGAAAATGCTTTTTGATTTTAAATTGCAGCAGAAGCTTCAGCTTATGCCGCAGAACACAAAAGTGACTTTTTTTAAGCCTTTTTTTTTTAAAGTAAAATGTTAGTTGTACCATTCGTTTCCCAATGACTTAAGGGTTGCAGTTCAAAGAAAACCTGATGCCAAACTTATTTATTCCAAATATGTTTTTCTGATCCCACTGTCCAGCATCCCAACTCTTCCACCAGTTTCCAAATGTCAAGCCAAGCAACCACTAGGGTTGATAAAGAAACACTTAAATCTACCCTGCTGGTCAGCACAAAAGACTCAGAGGGATGCCGGGACCCCTAGCTCCGCCCTAGTAGTAAACCCGAACTCTGTGGACCAAAAGAGTCTGGGGTCCCTAAATGAACCCATGATCTTTAACGTGAACAAATGATCCTCCTGCTAAAAAATGCCCAGCACCTGTATCCAAAAAACATCATTGCCTGACCCTGGGGGAGTAGTTCCAGGGTTCTGGAAGAGGGGCCCAAATGCAGTGGGCTCCTGGAGAAATCTGTTACCATAGGAATATTGAGAAATCCAGTTAAAAAATTCACATTTTACGGTCAGTCAACTTCAAACAGTCACGCTTTCCCTTTCAAACTTTGAACTAGGTGAACAGAGAGATGATTTGATTTGTGGTTCTGCTGCACAGAAGTTACACATCATTTAAAATAATTTTTTAGAATTTATTTTCAAATGTTTAAAAGCACCAATAAATTATTTTTGTGTTTTATTGACTTTCAGATTTACTTGATTCTTGAAACATTATTACCTTTTAATTACTATGAGCTGGTCTTGAGTTTCAAAGTATCATCTGACAACTGATTTAATTTTCAATGTGTAAAATATGGGCTTTCTTCCCACAAACATAACTGTTTTTTTTTTTAAGTGAAATCTGGGCAAGATAATTGTTACACTCAGTTTTTACCATATGAAATCTTTAATAAGAAAAGCTTTTTGCTGTAGCTTTGTGAATTGTTCCAACTTGCAATATTAACTCAATTTATTTGTAGATGTGTATGCTAAAAATTGCATTATATTTTAGGCAATAGGTTAGGTGGACTAAACCCAGACATTTATTGCTTTACAGAAGAGATCTACGCTATTATTTTTTGAAAAATATGCATAATAGCTATTCACAAATGTTCACCTCATTAAAAAAGAAATGCCATTTCACTTTAGCTACAAAGACCTTTCCTTGACAAAGGGGCGTTGGCTACAATGGTCTGTTTGAAATATTTTTCTCTCTCTCTCAGATACATTTTTAAAATACCTCTACCTCCAGATGATTCGAAAATATATGATATTTAAAGATGTAGGGTTTCTTTCATGGTTATGCATCAGTAACACAACAAAGGTCGGCTTTGCTATGCTTTGCATGTGGTATGCTCGTATATCTGACTTCTACCTGTTTAGCCTCACTTACTGCACCTTCCCAGATTCCAGTGTGTTTGTCCTTTTCAAAGCATCCTCTGCTGGGTTAGAGCCATGACTCTTTGAATTATTAACACCTGCACAATGCCTCCCAGAAGCGAGAGGATACAAGTACTGAATTATCCTGTGTGTCTCCAAGTCAGTCTTCGCACAACCTTGGCATCTGGGAAGCAGGGAAGGTAGGGCAACTGACACTGGACATGGAGACCTGGGCTCTCTGCCTGGGTCTGCTCGTGCACTTGTGGTATCTCCCTACACCAAAGATTCTTTCTTTTATTTATTATTATTATTTTTTTTTGTGGTACACGGGCCTCTCACTGCTGTGGCCTCTCCCGTTGCTGAGCACAGGCTCCGGACGCTCAGGCTCAGCGGCCATGGCTCACAGGCCCAGCCACTCTGCGGCATGTGGGATCCTCCCGGACCGGGGCACGAACCCGTGTCCCCTGCATTGGCAGGTGTACTCTCAACCACTGTGCCACCAGGGAAGCCCTTTCTTTTACTTTTTACTATTTTTTAACTTACTATGTCATGGGCGATGTTCCAGGCCACGATATAGATATCCTTCATTAAAATGAGGCTTGTTGATATATGCTGAGCAACAATTACCTAGATCATTTGGTCTTGTTTTTTCCTACCATTTCTCATCATCTACACCCACATTTTATATTTTATAGAGAGTTAAGCTATAAAGAGGAACTGCGAAGGAACCCAGTGAAGGAAGGTTTGCATAGACTCCCTCTTTTCTAAAGATTTTTCAGACAAGCTTCCCACATGTCATGTCCTCCCTGGTTTACTGCACTTCTAGCAGGAGGACGGACTGTGGACCACTTGTGGTGTGGGTTCTTTCATCCCCTCATCTGAGTCCCAATCCCCAAAGACAAGAAAAGGTGCCCTTAGTACTCTTTTGAAGAGAATCAAATAAGTAAAACTCGGCTGAATCCATTGTGGGCTCAGGAGAGTCCAGAGCAGAACTCTCAGGAAAAGAGGAAGTCTGGGGATTGCAGTTTGCTTCCCTTGCCAAGAGAGCATTCAACATCTCAAGAGGTCGGTGAGGCCAGGATACCCAAAAGGAGGCCTGAGGGGTTGAATCAGGTTCATTCATGAATGGGGATAATGACAGCTTCTACTTCATGGCATCAGAATCTGTAACAGAGTTCACCAAATAGCTGTTGACGAATGAATAGAATTGTGGTGAGGATTAAATAAGTTTTCACACACTCGTTTTTACAGCGTTTGTGGCACTTATATGCATGTTAGGTTTGGTTTTGGTTATTTTGTTTTTGTTTTGTTTTATTTGTTTTCTGAGTGCTAGAATTAGGACTCATAATTACATCTTGCAGTTCAAGCTTCTGTTCTGTAATAGAATTATCTTATTCCATGAAGTCAAATTTAAAATGCTAAAAGAAGCTCAGTTGACATAGGCAAATCATGGATCACATTATAGCAATTTTTCAATGAACTTAGGTAGAGTAGCAACCAATCTGAAGCTGGTTAGATCAGAAAACAGGTAGTGGGGAATGCATGTCTTGACAGAGCAGTGAGAGGCCATATCTACCCTTTAGCTGCCTGATTCTTGTCTCTGTTTGCTGTGTGCTGCAACAACTATTTGGATAGTGTTTTCAAGACTTCTGACAGACTTGAGAAAATGCATGGGCATTTTTCCACCTGGTCAGTAAGGGAAAACCTTGACCATATAAAATAACTTGGATATTCTACCAACCATGATAATTCATTTGCTTAGTAGCCACTTCTTGTTTATTAGCCACAAACCTCTCCATTCCTCAAAGGCAGGTATTCCTTCCCTTCTGCTTGCACAGTGTGTATCACAGACTCAATAAATGCAGGCTGAAATAAACCATAAAGCTTAAATGAGGCTGCAGCTGCCTTCCAGTCTCTAAGAACAGGTGATACTCAGGCTAGACTCTTGGCAAGCACGACCCCAGATTTCTCATTCTCACTCCTCCATCCTGGAGTCATGGGGGGTGACATCCCTTCCTCCCATAATAAATTTAAAACGAAGTAAGGCACTCCTTGGACAAACTTTTCTTTTGAGAAATTAGCTAAAAATACAGCATCAGATATAATGTCCAATTTTTTTAGGCTTCCATTTTTGAATTCTTCACTTTTTAATATATATCAACTACTTTATACTTTATAAATACTATACAAATTTATATAAATATCAAATACTTTATATAAATCTTAATCTCTCCCTTGAAGCCAGTAACCATTCATAGGTCACAGAGTCCTTGGAATTGAAAGCTACGACTTCTATTTTCTTCTCTGTTAAAATGTACTTTGAGTTTTCTTAAGTTAAAAATCCCTGCTCTAGTGTGTTCAGTTCATCCAATATATAAAACTATCCAACAAAACAGTGTTGGATCCTTCCAAAATCCACTCACAGATCCTTTCAAGGGATGACATTCCCCAAACAAAACTTCATAATGCCCTTGTTTTATCTAAACCCCTAGAGAGGATTACATATCAAAAACAATTAAAACTTTTTAGTAGAAATGGGACCAAAATGCTTGAGATGAATAAGAAATCCTCTAGGTCTTTGCCAAAAGCCAATGAACTTGGACTTTTTCTCCCTCCTGTGTTTTTATTAAAAAAATTTTTTTTTAAGTTTAACTTATGTTTTTCTTAACTATCTCAGTGTTGTGGTTTAGGCCATGGAAGGTTGACTTCCTTCCAGAAAGGCATTTCCCACCCTGAAGTGAGATACTGTGATTGTGCTCCAGAGGCTTCTGGATCTGAACTTCAACGAGTTAGGTTCCCCCAAGGGTCACTGCACCCTGTTCAGACGCTCTCTCTCCTCCCACCATGGCCCTGGCTCTCTCCTCATCTGTAGGATGCACATGTTCTCCTTCAGGCTTTCTTTCTTTTCCTTTCGAGTTAATGCTCTTGCTGGCTTTATATTTCCATTGTTTCATGTTGATTTTCCCCACTTATGAATCATGAAGATTAACCAAAGTAAAGTCCTGATTTACCACAAAGTAAATACTCAAGAAATCTTTGTTGCCTTTTATTTCTTTTAAGCTAAAGGGACAAGTTAAAGTATAGAAGCCACCTTCTTCTTACCCACTCCTAGCCATGTTAGGACTTTTTACTGTGTTGGACCATATGAAACTGTGGCTATTTGACGTTTTCAACTACAGAAATGGCAATTTCGTATGATTCAACTAATACCATGCTGCTAAGCAGCTGGGCATTCTGTTTGCAAAGAGTTCCCACACTCATTACTAGGTGACCAGCCAATGGTCCTGGTTAGCCCAGCACTGAGGGGCTCCCAGGATATGAGATTTCAGTGCTACAACAGGAAAAGACCCCAGCAAACTCAGACTAGTTGGTCACCCTAGTCGATATACTACAGTCGAATTCTGCTTTCTGTGATTTATTATTTCCTAAATGTGTAAAGAAAAAAATGTCCAAATGTATCATAAAAATATAATCATCAGTAAGATTTATTGAAGACCCACCATGTGCAGACACCTCAGTTAATTTGTTTAATCCTTCCAATAATTCTATGATGTAGGAACTCTTCTTATCTCCATTTTACCTGTGGGTAAAAGGAGGCACAGAAAAGCAAAGTTGCCTGACTGGGGTCACAGAGCCTGCAGTGGTGGAGCAGGGAGCTGAGCACAAAGAATCTGAATCCAAAGTTAATACTCAAAGGAGAAATATTCACTTCTCCCTTCCTTGGGTGTCTATGGTTTCTGCAAAGTCGGCTGATGAAAGTGGTTTCTGAGGAAAAGGAATGGATATAGTTTTCTCCATCCCTCTCCAGCTTTAGTCTTCTTTTTTTCCCTCCCACTTCCATGCCCTGGATATTGACTTTCGTTACAGCCACTTAGCCTTGGTCATGCTACTGCCTAGCCCCAACCTGGTGGCATTCTCGTCACCTTGTCCCAGGTGCACATGCCCGGCTCCTAACATGAGGTGCCACTCTCTGTCCACTAAGCCTGTCCCTCACCTCTTCCTGGACCACCACTCCCTGCAAAACAGTTTCATATGTGGCCCATACCACCCCTTGGCTCTGCTTGCACTACTAAGGGGCAGAGGGGAGGAGGGCTAAGCATCAGGAGATGGGCCTGGGGCTAGATCTTGGAGAGTGTTGAGTCTTAAAAGTCATGCTAAGTAGTTTGGCTTTTATTTGACAGTCGGTAAGGAGGCAGCTAAAGTTGATGGGCAATGGCAGGAGCACACTGTGTTTTAGAAAGATAAGTCAGAAGGTGGGCTGGGGCAGGGAGAGTCTCTAGGATTGCTTTCATTATATGAGAGCCGGCAAATTCTGATGCAATAGCGCTCAGCGTATACTGTGTGGCACCAAGACAACTCGTCAATTAGATGAAAAAAATCATCCTAATCCAGTTACATCAGCCTTGTGATCATGTTCCCTGATTTTCACTCTCCTAAACCGATAGAAAATGTTAACAATGAAAAGACACAAGTTGTCAAGTTTTGTCAAGTGTCAATTAAATACTTTTTGCTATAGTGGATCCTACTGTGCTCCAATACGGCTAATATGTGTAGTTAAAATGATAGTCTATTAATCTTATGTTAAGGCGTAAAGAGGAATGACAGAACATATTTCATGCTATCTATGAAAAATGGTGAAAAACAAAAACAAAAATGAAAATGTTAAATCTGTGAAGGGGAAACAGGTCATCACTGTTCTGGCTATATTTGTGGATTCCAAGTAGATTTGCCTAAAACTGCATAGAAGGAGTTTCAGAACTGGAAATGTAAAACCCTACTTTAAAATAAGCAAATATCTCCCCAAATAACCCTGGTCCCTAATGCGGGGTAGATCTGCTTGAAATGAATGCAACAATTGTCCATGTCCACGTCCGTAGTTCCACAAGGGTGCCCAAGCCCCTCACCGCACAGGAAGCTTGATATATATTTCAACACATAAGATAGCATATACTTTGCACTGAGACTTCCTTGCTAAGTTCAAGATCCTTACAATGGCTGCCAACTCCTAATATTTCAAAGACTGTCTACATTAATATCTTTCAAAGCCCCAAACCTTGGCAAGGAACAAAAATTGTTTTTGAATCTGCTTCAAGAATTAATATTAGAGAATAGGAGGTTTTCCTCTCAGCAAATTGAAGCTGAATAAATTGTTCTCTGTCTCCTTAGAAATGGAACTGATTGCTGGAGGTGAGCATGGCTGGGAGGGGGCAGCATGCAATGCTGGGGAGGGGCATGTGTGGGCTCAGAGGGGCCTTTGTTCTCCTAAATTATTGGCAGATCAGTTTCTTTAAACCCAGTGTAGATGCTAAAATACAGGAAGTAAGTATATTAGCTTGGAGTTACATTAAAGACAGCTGGAACTGCTGGACGATTACTGCCTATTTTCTTTGATTATTGCGTGCCCACAGAGCAGCCTGCTCCCAAGCATTTCTGGGCGGTTGCTCACGTCCTCACCACTATGACAGGTGAATTGAAAGAATCCTGTGTAGACCTGCATTCAGGCTATTCCTTGGAACAAGACAACAAGCCCAAGAGACATTTCCTTGTGGCGCTTCTGACGACTGCTTTGTCACTCCCTGCCCCATACAAGCAGGGATTCTGTGGTTTGATGGTTTGGTGTCATTCCCCCTGTGGACTTAAAAGACCCAGACTTCAAAGCCACCTGCCAAAAGCTTTTGGTAATGGCTTTGACTTTATTCTTTCTATTTATAAAAATAACATAATTCTTGTAGTATACCAGTAAATATAAAACAGAATAATGAGAGTAAAAGAAAATCTTACTGCCTAAAAGCAGCCACTGTAACTGCTAATACTTTGGCTTATTATTATTATTATTATTATTTTTGCTGATCTGTTGCAAACTGCTTTTCTTTCAAATCATTACTTCTCTTTGCCTTTTAGAATATCATTATATCCCCAAAGAACCAACACAGTTTCTCCATTCCTGATCAGAACAACTAATACGTATCTACCCACAATTCCAGGATTTACAAATGTATGCTAAGAATTCATTGCATATTACCTGAACTTGGCATTTTTTTCTGCTAGTATTTCTTAGCTATTTTAATTTAGTCAAGAATAGACTGTGTGTGTACAATTTTGTATCTTGCACCATCTACTTGACAGTTACAAACTAAGCATCTCCCATTAATTTTAAGTCTTCTTCTTTGTTTTGTCATTACTGGCCAAATAGATGTATCTAGATCCATCTACTTTTCTCCTCTTACAACCTGTGGATTTTTATCATTTCATTCTTTCTGATTTATACATCAGATTAAATCAGATGCCACAACAACTTATTGACACCATCTAAGTGAAAGGGTATGTTTTAAAGGGATAAAATTGTTCTTCATTATAGACTCAGCAATATGCTCTTAAGGTTGTAATGACATTTGAATGCCAATTCCTAAAATAAAAGAAGAAATGTTTCCCCAAGAGACTCACAGAGCAAAGAGAAGATGGTAGGGAGATTTGAAGGATGAGATTCATATGCTACTTCAGCCTTCTAGAGAAAGTATCCATCAGTAATCTGACAGAGCCAGGGTCCTTACTTGTCACTTGCTATGTGATCTTAAATATGTCACTCAACAGTCTGAGCCACAGAGGCTTCATCTGGGAAATGGGAGGAATAATACTCACCTCATGCAGGGACACTATTTAGCATGTAATCGATGCTTGTTGGAGCTCTGTCCTTACTATTCAAGATGAGGTCTTTTTCATAATGGATTTGTGTGAATTTAAACAATATAAAAAAAGAGAAATGACATTTTCAAAAGCCTTAAACATATAAGAACCAGTTCCTTAACTGCATCCTCCTTTAGCTAGCATTTTTTAGAACAGGTAGCCATATTTTGCCTAGGCTGACAATTTCTTTTGACATCTGTATAGCATTCAGTATACTTTGTTCATCTTGGTTGAGTATGGATATAGATCTCAAGAAATCTAATTCCATTAATTGGTCATAATGATGGGCACTCTGGAAACCCAAACGATTAATATAGATAGAATTCTAGGGTCTTGTTTCAAAAAATATATGCAAAAACTGATTTTAGTACAGTCAAGTATTTTCGAAACAACTATGTACGTATGAAGAAACAATGTGGCCACCACACATTCTTCCCTGATTATTAAAGCTGATCCACTTTCTCCTCTTTCTGCACATTCTCCAATCCCATGCCACCCTTGCCTTCAGCTTGACTTTGATACCTGAGACTATTAGTTGGATGGGTAATCTATTAACCTTGATCCCTCATCTCAGTTCAGCCTCTATCCTTTTCCTCTCCTGTGAGAGCAGGGACTTGGATCTCCTCAGGGACTTCGGTCATCTTCTTCCCCCCTGTGTCTTCAGCCTTTCCATCCCTTCTAGCTATTTCTCCTCAGCACAGTGTTTTTCATCATAGACAACAGATACATTCTTCAATCCACCTCTTTACTTGGTTTCTCGGAGACAGTCAGTCCCCTCCTGATCTTCCTCCTCCTTTCTGGTCTTCCCTTTTCAGTCTTCCATCTGCTCTGCTAAGGCATCCATTTCCTGGACCACCCAGGGAATTCCCTGGTGGTTCAGTGGTTAGGACCTGGCACTTTCACTGCTGTGGGCCCAGGGTTCCATCCCTGGTCAGGGAGCTAAGATCCCACAAGCCACACAGTGAGGCCAAAAATGGAAGAAAAAAAAAAAGGACCCCTCAATATCATGTCCTTTCAGCATATCAAAGAAATGTAACATTATTGTTAGATTTCATTGTTTGACTTGGATAAAGGAGACATCTATATTCAACTCTTTCTTCTTTTTACATAGCTTATGTGGCAGAAGTCAAAATAAATATATGTACCATAAATATTTTGTTTCTTTCTCATTACCTTCTTACCTTAGATATACACAGTACACACAATCTTGTCATGATTGATTGTCTTTCAACGATTAATAATTGAGAATCCCTATGTGCTAGACATTGAGGGGATTACAGAAAAATATAATGATAACAGTTAGCCTTCATTGAGCCCCTCATGTTTGCCGGAAGGTTTACATAACAACAATGTTGCACAGTAGGTATTAAATTCTCCAGTTCTACATGGAATAATGTTGAGGCTTCAAGTTTTCAAGTTCACACAGCTTGCAACCAAAGAGCTGGGATTCAAGCTGTGTCTTTATAACTCAACACTTTCTTTTTATGACTCGACGTTAAGTATAACAGTTCCTAAGAGGTACAAATTACTAGGAGGGGTGATTACTGGGGTTAGCTTTGAGTTTTGATAAAATTAATTATATGGGTTTTTTAAATTTATTCATTTGTTTTTCTAAAAATTAAGAAAAATATGAAGTTCTGCAAAGTTTGAGTTTTGTGAAAAGTAAAAATAAGTCACTCCTATCCACATTTTTCCTTTTAATTTACATGTCAATTTTTTTCTACCTTATGAAATTGTGCGTTTTGGAAGCAAAGATAAGCATTATATGAAAATACATTCAGAAAAGTTAAGTGCTGGCCTTTTGCTGGTCACGCCTAAGAGCTGTAGAGTAGGAATTTTTACATGATTCAGGATGTGTTGAAGCTGTGTCTCCCTGACAGTTCATTAATTATTGACATTTTCTCTTTTTCTCTCCATGGAATTCTGGGACTGGAAGAGACCCTGTTATGTAGCCCCCATATGAAAATAAGCAATGACCTGAGAACCAAATGAAATCCAGGCAGGCCCAATGAGAATCAGGAGGTGTGGGTAACGAGAGGCAGGCAGTTGGCCTAATGAGAAACTTTACAGAACCTGTTTCTTTCTATTACCTTTTTTCTATTTTTCAGGGTAATCTTTTAGGTTGTGTTTTACTGAATTTTTAAGCATATTTTCACTTATGCTTTCTTATATTCTTATAAGTTTCTAATGTAGTGAATATAATGGCATGAAGTGGCAAGGTTGTGCCACAATGTAGGTAAATATCCAGGGCAGTGTTAAAGTAGCACAGGGAAATTCTTGTTAGATCTGGTTGTTTCTATGCCACCCTGGTGCCCAGTCTTTTCTGACCTTGGAAGCTGGTTATAATTGGAGGGAATACTAGATGCTTCAGGTCTTTCTTCTAGGTCAGGAAAGGCAAGAAAGGATGATATATGAAGACTCAGATGAACAATATGATGTAGAGGTGGAGTTTTATGGCTGTTTCCAAAATCAATGGAAAAGAAAGCTGGGACCAATTAAGTACCTGTCATGGGCATACAAGGGAGAACTTGTGGTGCACATACTAGGTTTTGACCATTTCTATGTAACAAGACTGTAAATTTCTCTATCCAACTATTATTTCCTTGAAAATAAGAATTATGTTTTATTTCTTATTGTATCCCCAGTGACTAGCACATCTTTAACATAAGGCAAACAGTCAACCAATATTTGGAAATAAATGGGAATTGAATTAAGAGGATACAAATGATGATTTTAAATTATTATCAAGTCTAATTTCCGGGCTAGACTTGTCTCCTAAATAGTTCTTACATGTGATCTACTATATCTACAATATCTCAGAAAACATTGGTGGGTTCTAGGTGTGGAAAGATGTATCCCCTGAGAAATTTAGACTTCAGGCTTGACCTTATGAGAGTTTATGGTTTAAATTTATAGTGCCTATGATATCCACAAAACCCAAACTTAAAATATAAATTTAAAATGTGGTCCAGGTTGGAAATATGCCTGGAACAACTGGCAAAAACAAAAACAAAGCATCTTTGGCAAGCCACCTTCTAGACAAAGGCCACAAAGTTGTCACCTCTGTTAAAATTCCACCATTAGCTCATAGATCAAAATTAAAAACACACAAGGAAAAAAACCACCATGAGAGACAGCAGGAATAGCAAACAATAGAACTAGACCTCAAGATTTTGATACAATGAATAACTGGATAAAGATTATAAAAATTTAGGGCCTCCCTGGTGGCGCAAGTGGTTGAGAGTCCGCCTGCCGATGCAGGGGATACGGGTTCGTGCCCCGGTCTGGGGGGATCCCATATGCCGCGGAGCGGCTGGGCCCGTGAGCCATGGCCGCTGAGCCTGCGCGTCCGGAGCCTGCGCGTCCGGAGCCTGTGCTCCGCAACGGGGGAGGCCACAACGGTGAGAGGCCCGCATACCGCAAAAAAAAAAAAAAAAAATTTATATTTAAAATATTAAAGAAATAAAAGATGGAAGCTGGGCTTCCCTGGTGGCGCAGTGGTTGAGAGTCCACCTGCTGATGCAGGGGACACGGGTTCATGCACCAGTCCAGGAAGATCCCACATGCCGTGGAGCGGCTGGGCCCGTGAGCCATGGCCGCTGAGCCTGCGTGTCCAGGGCCTGTGCTCCGCAATGGGAGAGGCCACAACAGTGAGAGGCCTGCGTACTGCAAAAAAAAAAAAAAAAAACAAAAAACAAAGAATTTAAATTTAATGAGTAAAAATATCAGTTTAAGAGTTAAGAAAAGGAACAAGCAGAACAAGTCCAAAGAACAAAATTAAGTAAAAAATAAAGGTAAAAGCAGTAAAAAAGGAAAGAAAAGAAATGGAAAGCAAAACTACAATAGAGAGGATCAACAAAGCCAAAAATTGTTTCTTTGAAAAAAACCAATAAAATGGACAAATTGGATAAGGCAAAAAAAAAAAAAAAATTAACAATGTTAAAAAAGAAAAGGAGGACATTACCATAGGTGCTGTGGAAGTTAAAAAGATGAGAAGATGTCATGCACAATCAATGCAAATAAATCTAAAAACTTAGGTGAAAAGGACAATTTCCTAGAACCATATAACTTACCAAAACTGTTTGAAGAGGCTCCTGTTTTCCATTCCTCTCCCCCTCCCTTCCCCGTCCCAGACGACTGGATCCTGAGGAGACATCTGCAGTGGCAGCTGCTGAGTTCTCGGTGAAGGTTTTTCATTTCTCCCATCCCCTTCTCTCCCCACCCCATCCATTAATATTATTCTTTTGAAGATTCTTCATTGTCAAGCTGCCAAAGTGGTGAGTGTGATGGTAGAAGCGGCTGCTTCTCGTTTCAGTGCTTCTTCGGGCAGAGAAGGAAGTAAGGGTGCACCTCAGCACTACCCCAAGACTGCTGGCAACAGCGAGTTCCTGGGGAAAAACCCCAGGGCAAAACGCTCAGAAATGGATACCTGCATCAAGCACTAGACGAGTTGACAACTCCGCAGCAAACAACTCCGCAAATGAAAAAGAACGACATGATGCAATCTTCAGGAAAGTAAGAGGCATACTAAAGAAGCTTACTCCTGAGAAGTTTGACAAACTATGCCTTGAGTTCCTCAACGTGGGTGTAGAGTCTAAACTCATCCTTAAAGGGGTTATACTACTGATTGTGGACAGAGCCCTAGAAGAGCCAAAATATAGCTCACTGTATGCTCAGCTATGTCTGCGATTGGCAGAAGATGCACCAAACTTTGATGGTCCAGCAGCAGAGGGTCAACCAGGACAGAAGCAAAGCACAACATTCAGACGCCCCTGAATTTCCAAATTACAAGATGAATTGAAAACTGAATCAGAAATGTTGATGTCTGTGATAAGCATGAAAATCCCCTCCTCCCCGAGGAGGAGTAACAGAGAGCCATTGCTAAGATCAAGATGTTGGGGAACATCAAATTCATTGGAGTACTTGGAAAGCTTGATCTTATTCATGAATCTATCCTTCATAAGTGCATCAAAACACTTTTGAAAAAAAAGAAGAGGTGCAACTCAAAGATATGGGAGAGGATCTGGGGTGCCTCTGTCAGATAATGAGGACAGTGGGACCTAGGTTAGACCATGAACGAGCCAAGTCCTTAATGGATCAGTACTTTGCCCGAATGTGCTCCTTGATGTTAAGTAAGGAATTGCCGCTGCAGGATACTGTAGAGTTGAGAGAACACCATTGAGTTCCTCGCAAGGCTTTTCTTGACAATAGACCAAAGACGATCAATCAAATCCGTCAAGATGCATTAAAAGGTCTAGGAGTGTTTATTCCTGCTGCTATGGTTCAAGGGATGAGAAGTGACTTCTTTCTGGAGGGCCCATTCATGCCACCCAGGATGAAAATGGATAGGGATGCACTTGGAGGACTTGCTGATATGTTTGGACAAATGCCAGGTAGTGGAGTTGGTACTGGTCCAGGAGTTATCCAGGATAGATTTTCACCCACCCTGGGGCGTCATCATTCAAATCAACTCTTCAGTGGCCATGGGGGACACATCATGCCTCCCACACCATCGCAGTTTGGGGAGATGGGAGACAAGTTTATGAAAACCAGGGGCTAAGCCAGCTCTACCATAACCAGAGTCAGGGACTCTTATCCCATCTGCAAGGACAGTCGAAGGATATGCCACCTCGGTTTTCTAAGGACAGCTTAATGCAGATGAGATTAGCCTGAGGCCTGCTCAGTCTTTCCTAATGAATAAAAATCAAGTGCCAGAGCTTCAGCCCCAGATAACTATGATTCCTTCTAGTGCAACCACCACGCACTCAAACACCACCTCTGGGACACACACCTCAGCTTGGTCTCAAAACTAATCCACCACTTATTCAGGAAAAGCCTGCCAAGACCAGTAAAAAGCCACCACCATCAAAGGAAGAGCTGCTTAAATTAACCGAAACTGTTGTAACCGAATATTTGAATAGTGGAAATGTAAACGAAGCTGTCAGTGGTGTAAGAGAGATGAGGGCTCCTAAACATTTTCTCCCCGAGATGTTAAGCTAAGTAATCATCCTGTCACTAGACAGAAGTGATGAAGATAAAGAAAAAGCAAGTTCTTTGATCAGTTTACTCAAACAGGAAGGGATAGCCACAAGTGACAACTTCATGCAGACTTTCCTGAATGTACAGGACCAGTGCCCCAAACTGGAGGTTGACATCCCCTTGGTGAAATCATATTTAGCACAGTTTGCAGCTCATGCTATCATTTTGGAGCTGGTGAGCATTTCAGAACTAGCTCAGCCACTGGAAAGTGGCACCCGTTGTCCTCTCTTCTTACTTTGTCTTCAGCAATTAGCTAAATTACAAGATCGAGAATGGTTAACAGAGCTTTTCCAACGAAGCAAGGTCCATATGCAGAAAATGTTCCCAGAAATTGATCAGAATAAGGACTGCATATTGGAGATCTTGGAAGGAAAAGGACAGTTTCTTACTCCCAGTCCTCCAATTGGAGAAGGAACTGTTAAAGCAAATAAAGTTGGATCCATCTCCTCAAACCGTATATAAGTGGATTAAAGATAACATCTCTCCCAAACTTCATGTAAAGGATTTGTGAACATCTTTTTTTCTTTCTTTTTTTTTTCTTGCGGTACGCGGGCCTCTCACTGTTGTGGCCTCTCCCGTTGTGGAGCACAGGTTCCGGACATGCAGGCTCAGCGGCCGTGGCTCACGGGCCCAGCCGCTCCACGGCATGTGGGATCTTCCCGGACCGGGGCACGAACCCGTGTCCCCTGCATCGGCAGGTGGACTCTTAACCACTGCACCACCAGGGAAGCCCGTGAACATCTTAATGACTAGCTTCTTACAGTACATTTCTAGTGAAGTAAACCCACCCGGTGATGAAACAGATTCTTCCTCTGCTCTTTCCAAAGAATAGTTAGAGCAGGAAAAACAACTGCTTCTTTCCTCCAAGCCAGTAATGCAGAAATTCCTTCATGATCACGTTGATCTACAAGTCAGTGCCCTCTATGCTCTTCAGGTACACTGCTACAATAGCAACTTCCCGAAAGGCATGTTACTTCACTTTTTTGTTCACTTCTATGACATGGAGATTATTGAAGAAGAAGCTTTCTTGGCTTGGAAAGAAGATATAACCCAAGAGTTTCCAGGGAAACGCAAGACTTTGTTCCAGGTGAATCAGTGGCTAACCTGGCTAGAAACTGCTGAAGAAGAAGAATCAGAGGAAGAAGCTGACTAAAAACACCAGCCAAAGCCTTAAATCGTGCAAAACATACTGTTGCTATGATGTAACTGCATTTGACCTAACCACTACGAAAATTCATTCCGCTGTAGCATTTTCACAATATTTAAAGCAGAAGCACGTCAGTTAGGATTTCTTTCTGCACAAGGTTTTTTTTTGTAGTGTAATGTCTTAATCATAGTCTACCATCAAATATTTTAGGAGTATCTTTAATGTTTGGATAGTATATTAGCAGCATGCAATATTATATCATAAGTTCTCAAGCAGAGGCAGTCTATTGCAAGGACCTTCTTTGCTGCCAGTTATCATAGGCTGTTTTAAGTTAGAAAACTGAATAGCAACACTGAATACTGTAGAAATGCACTTTGCTCAGTAATACTTGAGTTGTTGCAATATTTGATTATCCATTTGGTTGTTACAGAAAAATTCTTAACTGTAATTGATGGTTGCTGCCATAATAGTATATTGCCTGTATTTCTACCTCTGGTAATGGGCTTTATGTGCTAGATTTTAATATCCTTGAGCCTGGGCAAGTGCACAAGCCTTTTTAAAAGAAACATGGTTTACTCGCACAAAACTGATCAGTTTTGAGAGATCATAAATGCCCTTGAAGTGGTCTTTGTGGGTGTGAAACAAATGGTGAGAATTTGAATTGGTCTCTCTTATTATAGTATTGAAATTAAGTCTACTTAATTTATCAAGTCATCTTCATGCCCTGATTTTATATACTTGTATCTGTCAGTAAACATTGTGATACTCAAAAAAAAAAAAAAAAACTGTCTGAAGGGGAAAAAGAATTAAGTAGACCTATAATCATTAAAGAAATTGAATCAGTTGCTAAAAATCCATTCACCAAAAAAAAAAACAAGGCCCAGATTGTTTCATAGGTGAGTTCTATCTAACTTTCAAGAAACAGATCATTCAATTTTATACTTACCTTTTAAGAAAAAAGATAAAGGAGGAATGCTTCCCAAGTCATTTAATGACACTATTATAATACTCCTGAAATAAAAACCAGTCAATGGCAGTAATAAAAATGAAACGTGTATGCCAATCTCATTTATGGACATAGATACAAAGATTGTGATAACAATATCAGCAATCCAAATTCATCAGTGTAAAACAAAAGTACATTATGACTGAGCTGGGTTTGTCCCAGGAATGTAAGTATGCTCTAATATTAAAATATTGTAAGTATAATTTACCACATAAACAAATGAAAAGAAAATATCTCAGTAGATTTTAAAAAAGCATTGAATATGAAAGATTCAACAAATATTTATTTTAAAAATTCCTGGCAAAGTATAGAAGGGAAGAATTTGCTTTATCTGATAAAATGTATCTGGTAAAAAGCCATAGGAAACATCATACATGGCAGTGAACCTTCAGAAGTGTAATCCCTTTTAAATTGTTTAAGTGTTCTTCTTTTGATGTATGTTTTGGTTGTCTTCCATATCTTTTTATTTTAAGCAATGAACATCTTGATGTAATCTATGTATACTTGTCACATTATTTGCTTAGGAAAAATTCCAAAAAGTAGAATTGTTCAGATCAAGGTTTTACATCTTATAAATTTTATTATATTTTCCTAAATTTCCATGAAGGAAGATTGTGCAAACTTACAGTGACACAGGCAATTCCTTAGAGTTCCCTTTTTATTCACTTTGTTTATTCAATAGATATTTACTGAACATTATGATATGCTAAGCTCTCTGCTGGGAGTTGGTGTTCAGTGACAAACACGACAAATGTGCTAGGCACCCTTCTGAAACTTACAGATTAGTTTTGGGGTCATCAGTATATATTCTTTAAGAAATTGCTTGTTTGTGACTTATCCATTTTTCTGAATTTTCAGTTTGATCTTCCAGAAGTCAAGATTCTAGGATGTTTGGCGTCTGAAGTATAAGGGGTACAAGGAATGAAATCTCTTGGGGTAGAGTAACTTTGTTTTCCAAACCAAAAATAGAATAGAGGATAGAAAAGCACAATAGTACTTAGATGGGGACAAAAGAACAAAGTGTCTGAAAATAGGTCGGTCCCCAAAAGTCTGAAATAGATGATTTCCTCACCCATGGAAAGGGAGGAAGTGCCACACGCAGAGAGGCTGAGGGCATAGGCCATAGACAACCTCATATCCCCAGTTTTGCCTTGAGCAGGCTTTTCAGTAGTTTGACTCAAATTGAACTCAGAAACCCCTATGGAGGAGAACACTTCAATACCATTTATCATTCTCAATCAGCAACTTTAACTTTAAAAATAATACAAAACTCAGTGATGACAAGATAGCAAACTAGCTTCAGCTGCTGGCTCCTTCTTCCCAAGTGAAACCTGGAGGAACTACATGATTGAGAGAAAATATGGAACCAAGCAAGTAATAAAAACTATAAGAACACCTGGAGAGGCCAGAGGTGGTCAAAGTGGTATGAAGGATGGCCACACCTGCACAGCAGCGAAAGCAGGAGCCCGAAGAGAGGATCCGTTAGAGATTTTAACTTCTGCATTTGCCTCTTGCCCTTATTGTTTTGGGGTGATCTTCACCCGCCTCATTGCAATAGCCTAGAGCATCCATTGTGGTAGCCCTGGAAGTAGCATCTGGGCAGTGAAGAAGTTGATAAAAGTGCAGGATGACCAGGTGCCCTGCCTTTGAGCATCCTCTGTCCTCCATCTCCTGTGCCTCCAAACCCTCAGGATGATGGAAAATGACCTAGAGAGACTCTGCCTCTTCCCAGTGTTGCTATGTTCTAAGGGTTTAAGGGTGAATCCCTGACAGAGGAATTGCCAGAGGAGTGAAACCAATTCAGTTTTGGAGGGTGATCAAAAGTTTGATGGTGCTGAGGGCTTCCTCCACCCTGGAGCTCATCCCTGCTCATCTCCTAAAAATCTCTGAAGGAACTCTAGTGTGTGTCCCTCGTAACATTTCCTCATGACATTGGCAGACAGGATTGACCCCAGGAAAATATGGGCTCACAGGCCAAAATAACAAAATGTCCAAAAAGCACAACCACTTAAAACAGAGACCAAAATCTGGACATAGACCACAAGAAGCAAAACTATTGGAAACGGCAAGCCAACAATTTAAAATATGCATAATTAGTATCCTTAAAGAGATAAAGAAGAATATTAATAATTTGGAACAGGTACAAAATGTTGTAAAAAATAATCAAATGGAAATATTAGATACAAAAAAAGTGTTAAAAGAGAGAAAAACAGGCACGACTTTTATCTAAAGCAAAATTAGCATCAGTCAATTAATGGAAAAGTCAGTTAAAGCAAGGAATCATTTTAAAATGACACAAATACCTCCAACATTTAATCGTCACTTACACAAATGCATATTAATTTGCCAATCTTTTGATAAAGATTCACTGCTTTTTCTTTGAATCTTAGGGTTCTAGGATGCCTTTCTTGCACAAAGCACACCCAAAATATATCTACCAGAATTTCCAGTTTCTATTTCTGTGTCTTTAGTTCAGAGCCAAGAATTAAAGACATCGCAGAGCATATATGTGAAGAACTTTTCTGTATTTAAACGTTTTATAGTTGTCCTGCTCACCACTAATTTAGTAGCATTTTCTACGCAACTAAATTTTACCAAGTCTTTTCTACATACTTAACTTAGTTTTGAAAAACATCAACTCTTTCTTTCATAGTCACACTTAATCTATGTAGTTACATTAACAATTACAAATACCAATTTAAAGCAAAGATAAACAGACTTTGGAACAAGTGGAACTGACTCATTAAGCCTAAAAATGTATGTGGTAAGAAGGAATGGAGGGTTAAACTAGAGAGTAGAGACTGATTAAGATCTTCTAGTGCATATCTACAGCTGAGTCTTTCCCTCAGTATTTGCATATGATTTGTTTTGCATACAAACTCATTCTGAACATCGTCAAAAATACACATGTAGCCCAAGAGAACTTTCTGAGGGAACTTTGTGTGGTAACTCTGAAGTTCCCAAAGAGTTTGGAACAAAAATAAAATTAGCTCCAAACCACCAAAGTAAGTCAAAGCTAAAACTCTCATACAGAATCGATTTAGGCATGCCTGGTTTTTATGTGAAAATAGAATTGCCTTCCTTGGAAACAAAGAGAAATACATTCACGTACTGTAATCGTTCATAATTTTTGACATTTTACTTATATTGTCAAGGGTGTGCAGGAGCTTCAATACAAAGAGGCTTCAGGGAGGGGGCTTTAGAAATCTTGCTGGAAAAGAAGCTCAACAAAGTTAATCGGTGTAAAATAAGAGTTTTCTGGAGTTCAATACAAGCACTGACAATCTACATTCACTACATTTTAACTCTCCATTACAAAGAAACAAGTCAAGCAAACTTAATTTTCATCAGCTATTGATTTAGTGATATTTGTGCCTTCATAAAAATCATTTGGCAGCTGTTTTCTAATTACATGGCATTATTCAATTGTCATATTTTTGTCTCATTTTCATTGATTTCTCTGATTTATAAAGACTCTTTCACATGTTCCAATTTCTTATCATGTTTAGCACAATGTTCTACTCTAAGCTTCAAACCTTCTATTGAATGCCTTTCCATAATCCAATCCACCATAGTTCAGGAATTGAATTCAAAATCTTCTTCATAATTAAAATGCTTTTTAACCTTTCGTTGTGATATTTTCTTTGTCAGTCAAATCAATGAACTCTTTAACCATCTGGAAAACAAAAAATTAAGAGTTTGCATATTACTATTTACATATAATATAAAGTTGTGTTATATACTTGTATCAGACTTAAAATCATATTGAAATACATAAGAAAAAATATATACCTCTTTACATTCTAAATTGTGAAAAACCTACCTCCATGTATTGTACAAGAGATGACCTCAAAGCAAAAGGAAAAGTTGAACAAAGAGTTTGTTCAGGTTAGATAGCAAACCAGTTGAATTAGTCTTCAAATCACTTTCCCTCAAAAATAGGAGATGGGGTAAGGATGGTAAAATAGTTTTTTCTGAGAAGTTCTGGCTACTGTCATACCATTACAGTAAATTATTCAAAATTATCTAATTCAGAAAGTTTATCAAAGGAATTCAAATATGATAGATGCACTAACATAAATGACAGTGTTTATTAGGCGTAACATAACATGAAGCAAAGAATCTCTGGAAATTTTCAAGCTAGCTTTACAACTAAGTGTTATTCCAAACACATGCTTCAACTTCTCAATCTGAAATACTGAGGCAAAGACTTTCTCAGTGAATACTGGTTTGGCTCTAGTGTTTTGCATTTGTCCTGATATTCTATGCATTACATTGTGAAATAGCTGATCATGAAACAACACCGAGTAATGTCCTTAATCCTAGGCATTTTAGTTTGTAACACTTTCATCAAGGAAATGGGATGGCAGGAAGAAGTCAAACACAGCTCACAGTGTTTGGGGCTCCATATACTGTATGTTGCCAGTGCCAAATCTTCATGTAGAAAGAGCACAATATTCTCATGGTGGATGGAGCAATATATCCTCAGCCATGGTGTGGGTGGTTGTCACTCAGATCAGTGGCAAGGGCTGGGGTATTGGTATTCAACTCAGAGACCTAAAGAAATGACATCATTAGAAATCTTCCTTTGGGGCTTCCCTGGTGGCGCAGTGGTTGAGAGTCCACCTGCCGATGCAGGGGACACGGGTTCGTGCCCCGGTTTGGGAAGATCCCACATGCCGTGGAGTGGCTGGGCCCGTGAGCCATGGCTGCTGAGCCTGCACGTCCAGAGCCTGTGCTCCGCAACGGGAAAGACCACAACAGTGAGAGGCCCACGTACCGAAAAAAAAAAAAAAAAAAAAAGTGGCATTTGCTGCCTACACTGTAAAATTGCCTAAACTGCAACACTTCTGATAGAAATCCCCTTTCTGCTGTTAGAGCAAAGCAGTATGGAATAAAATGATACCCTACTTGACTTATTTTTTTTATGAGCTAAAGAAGTAGAAGTAGGAGAAGTAGTTGAAAGTGATAGAGATCGAAATTTCAGCTCAACATAAGAAAAGATTTTCATACAGTTACAGATGTCTAAAAATGCCATTTGCTTCCTTGGTAAGTGGTGAGGTTTCTGCCTTTGGCTGTGTTCAGTTATAAGCTGCAGAGACCATTAACAAGAGTGTTGGAGCAATCAAGCTTTGGCTAGATGTCTGGACTATATACATCACAAGGTGACTCTACCTTTGAAATTTGTGTTCCTATATCATGGTGTGCCTGTGTATGTGCATGTGTGTGTGTGTGTGTGTGTATGTTTAAATTCATCAAAATAGATCTAAGGACAGTCTTATTTGGTGAACCAATATTCCTGATCAATATCATGATAATAAGAACTTTGAAGTTGCAGACTCGAGAAGTTATTCTTAACCTAATAGTGTATTAACTTAAATGCAACCTTACAAAACTCTACACTTTTACCTTAATAGCCCCCCAAAAAGGAAGAATCAAAACTGGAAAACCTCCAGAAATAAGAACACCATTATCAGTGTTTACTGGCTAAAGTAATTTAGCAA
This sequence comes from Mesoplodon densirostris, assembly GCF_025265405.1. NCBI lineage: Eukaryota > Metazoa > Chordata > Mammalia > Artiodactyla > Ziphiidae > Mesoplodon > Mesoplodon densirostris. Next base: position 143,728,871 of record NC_082665.1, read on the forward strand.
ATTCATAGAAAATAACCTTCCCCTTAAGTTATAAGCTCAAGGATTTCAAGAAAATCTGGCTATAGTATTTATTCAGTTTAATGAAGCTCAATTCCTTGTAGCTGTAACTACATTCATTTCCTATATTAGCTTTACTTACTTAATGATGCCTATTCATCTTCGTAAAATGTGTTCTGTTGTGTTTTTATAGGCTGTGCTTTTAAATTCTCATGTTTTTAAAAAGTCAAATTAAGTTTAAAAGAAAACAATGAAAAATGCAGGGAACGGGAGAGAGCTGGGTAGCAGCCAGGAGTGCATAGGGAACCCAAGAATTCTCAAACAAACAATTCTCAAACTTTTGGGTTGGCCAAAAGTTTCATTTGTTTTTTTTTTCAGTAAGATGGCTCTAGTAGCACTTAGCTGTCTTTAACTTCATTCGAAACAATTTTGTTAGATTGTATGTGACAGCTGTCATATCAACATGCATTTTAAAAAGACATCAAAATTGGTGAATTTTTGTGTAGCCATTTTAATATTGAAGATGGAAGAAAAATAGCAACATTTTCAGCATATTATGCTTTCTTATTTCAAGAAAGGTAAAAACGCAACTGAGATGCAAAAAAAAGATTTGTGCAGTGTATGGAGAAGGTGCTGTGACTGATTGAACGTGTCAAAAGTGGTTTGCAAAATTTCGCACTGGGGATTTCTCACTGGATGATGCTCTACGGTTGGGTAGACCAGTTGAAGTTGATAGTGACAAAATCAAGACATTACTTGAGAGCAATCAATGTTATACCATGCGGGAGATAGCCGACATGCTCAAAATACCCAAATCAAGTATTGAAAATCATTTGCACCAGCTTGGTTAGCTCAGTAAAAGAGCTCTCCGAACCTCCTTTACTTCAGGGCCTGTATTGTCCTAACTTTGAAGAATCTGATCTTGGATTTGTAGTCCACCTCCGAGACATTGCATGAAGTTTGTCTTATTTTAGGCCATAGATAGATAGATAGATACATAGATACCTAGATACAGAGAGATATAAAGATATATATATGTATCATAATATATATATATAACCATATACAATCATTATGTAAGGCACAGTGAAAAGTCCAGAATTTCTCTAAGGGGAAAGGGGTGAATGGGAAGGAGATTTGTCTTGAAGTTACAAATGCACGGCAAGACCTTTGTTTTTACTTTTTGTACTTTGAGAGGAGGGAAAGGGTTGGAAGAATTGGTTTGGGTGAACGGATGGTAATAGACATTGCGGGGAGATAAGTATCCCCTACCTCAAGTCACCCCCTGCATCCACTAGTTGGGTACAAGGAAATTTACCTTTCGGGTTTCTTTACTTGAAAAACAATGTGGTCGGAGTCACAGATATCTTCCCTACCAACCAAGAGTTGCTCTGATGATCAAACAGGATGTATATATGTATGAAACTATACTTTGCAGACTGTAATGTGTTACAAATATTCACCAGTACTATTATTACAAACTTCTTGCTGTCCCTGAACCTGAATCTTGTCTAATGGAGAGGCAGCCTAGTCTGGCAGAAGTGGCATGGGCCTTGGACAAAACTCAGGACAACTCATTTCTTCCCTTTATTGTGCTTTACATGGGCAAATGCATTACTATGGTTGAGTGCAATTTCCCCAGCTGTAAAATAGAAATAATATTATCAATTTATGAGTTTTCTTTTCATAATGACATGAATTGCTAAAAATGTTTAAAGTAAGCAAAAGCCTTTAACTCATTCCCTAGTACAAGTTAAGTCCTAAAAAAATGAGTCCCATTAGCATTATTACTATTTTAGAAGTAGTAATACTGATATTATTACAGTGTCCTAAATCTAGAAGAGGATCTCAAAGGATTGCCCTTGTACTTATTTGTAACTATAGATCTTCGGCTTTATAAGGAGAAGCTTCACTCTGGGAACATGACCTTGACTGGCAACAAAGCTTTCAGATCCCTTATGTCCTGGTGGTAAAGGTCACAGGTCTTCAGCACAATTCAAGTCCTATGCTACCTGTAGAGCCCACAGGAATTATTGGGTTCACCTTGAACAGATTTCCTCAGGACTTGGGACTAAGCAAATATTAGAATCCCAGGAGCAAAAGTTTATAATTTTAATAGAATATATTGTAATGTTTGTTTGCAAATCCCCCAATATAGGAATAAAAATTGTTTACTTGTACTCCAGTTTGTTCAGAATAGTTATAGATATACCCAATAATGTATAAAAAAATGAAATCTGAGATATTCTCTAAAGAAGGCTCCCAGTTAGGAATAAGGGTAAATTTTATTAACAAACAAACAAAAAATTAATCCCAGCACAAAATTATGGGGAAAATAAAAGAATATATTTAGTTCTTTCTTTCCTTTCACTTTTATTATAGTTTTGTAGGTTCTTTAACATCCCAATTAAAATGCATTACTTGGCCAAGTAAATGAAAGTCAATATGTTGAAACAAACTTTAAGTCAAATAAAAGCCATATTGAGGAGTTCATGTGAATTTAATTAGTATTAGTTAAGCAGGGTATAGTGAACTGCTGTAATATTTCTGTACATGAACCACAGTAATATGGTTGTTTCATTCTTTTACTAATAGGAGAAAAAGTCAATCAGAATTAGTAATAAACATATTTTATAAAACAGATATGACTTTTTCTTACTTTCTAATAAGTACAGTAAGTAACACTAACTGAAAAACGTAGTATTGAATAAGTCTTTAGAGAACACAGTTTGCTGACCAGATTAAGTTGTTTAACATGTAAGTTGTTACCATGAACTTTCAGAGTTTTTAAACACAGATTGTCCTCTTATGCAGTTTAAATAGTTCCCTAGTCTTGCCTGCCCTATTAAACGTGCTTTTTTGTCCTAAAGAAAAGCTCTGCTAAGCAAATATTACTTTTAACCTGGGTCCCCTCCACAGGCTCACAAACTGTGAATTAAGGGAGATAAAACAAATGTTGCTTACTGTACTGGATAAATAAAATGTTGACTCAAGTTATTTTTCATTGACCCTGAGTGGGAAGGAAGTAGATTCAAGGTTATTCATATTAAATACTGAATTAACTAGTTTGACATTTATTATTATTATTATTATTGGTTTGGGGGTGGAGTTTGTTCTTTTTTCTTTTTTCCAAAATTGACCAGTAAATCTATTCCCTCAGTAATTGACTACTCTGGGCCAGACTCAGACAATGAAGGTTTAATGGTCAAATTGGTTGCTTCTGTCAGCTTGGCCTTAATGTACATTCTCTTTCTGAAACATGTCTTCAGGAGATTTTTGCATGTGAAACACAAAGTTGAATTTGCCCACACATTTTCGTTAAGTGCCCTGAGAAGGAAGTTATTATGAAGCCTATTCATTCAGAGGAATGTTGTTACATGATATAAGTAGACAAAGGAGTGCTAATCAGTGCTGCTGCCTTGCTATGAAGGGAATCTTTTTTAAAATGATAACAGCCATCTACAATTTAAAATAAGTGAGTCTATTAGATTGTCAAAGTTTTTTTTAAATTGATAAAAATTAATTTTGGCAAGAGTGTGAAGAAAGGGCAGCCTCTACACCATTATTAGAGATGTAAATTGGTATAATCTTTCTGAAGGGTAGACTGGTAGTATGTTGAAAAAGAAAATTTAATATATATCCTTTGACAGAAGTAGCCCATATCTAGGAATTTCACCTAAGGAGTAATCACTCAGCTGGGGAGAGAGATTTGTATAAAGATGCTCGTGCAGCATTGTTTATAAGGGGAAAATCTGAAACAACCAAATGTCTAATAATGGGTAATAATAGATACAGTGAAATAAAATTGGGTATGAACATACAAAGGGATATTGTGCTGCCATTAAAAATTGTTCAGTAGATTGAAATTTATTGCCATGGAAAGAGGTTTGTGAAATATTACTGAGTTAATTGAAGTAAATTATATAAAAATACGGTCAGATTTATGTAACATTATGCTTGTTGTTTGTATAATCTATGGATCTGTGAATAAAGAGATCACTGAAAAAGATGTTCCACAAAAAGATAAGTGCTTTTTTTGGTTGTTGTTTGTATTTTCCTGCACTCAAGAACAATTTTTAAGGAAAATAAGAAAAATATTAGAAATAGATAAGAATGCTTGATAACTTCCTGAAAGTAAAAAGATGAAGAGTTGGTGCTTGAGCAAGGCTAAAGAAGGAAAACATTTGGGAAGTATTTTATTCCACTTTAAAATTTTTGTTATAATTTAATTCAGTTTTTTAAGCTATGAAAGTAACATGTTCATGGTAAAAAACAAAATTTAATAGGAATGTCAAACGTCTGTAAAGTGGAGTGCAAGTTATGTGTATATGTATATGTATATGTGTATGTTAATACACGATGGATTCATATGTATACAGGCATATCCTTTGTTTCCTTAACTTACTTTTCTTTTTAATGTCTCACAATCAGAAGTCCTAACTCCAGCTAATAACTGCTGAATTCATCACACACATTTCTGAACCAAACATGCTGGGCTGAGTGTGGGGAAAGAGGTGGACCCCACAGGCAAATTGGGGTATGACCACTAACAAGAGGCTGAATGGATCCTAGTCAGCAAAATGTCCCCTCTAGAGTAAAATACACTTGGGATGGGGACCAGAGAAGGAGAAGCCCTATGAATTTAACCTTGATATGCGATTATTAATGTCAAAAACTGGGTAGCTGCTCTGGACTGAACGTCTCCCCTTAACCCCCTTCAAATTCATTTGTTGAAGTCCTAATCCCCAGTGTGATGGCATTTGGAGGTGGGGCCTTTGGGAGGTAATTAGATCATGAGGGTGAAGTGCTCATGAATGGAATTAGTGCCTTCAGAAAAAGAGACACAAGAGAGAAGATTTCTCTTTCTCTCTGCCATGTAAGGATACAGCAAGTAGGCTGCTGTTTGCAAACCAGGAAGAGGGGACCCTCACCAGAACTAAATCAGCCAGCACCTGGATCTTGGACTTCCCAGACCCAGCACTATGAGAAATAAATTTCTGTTGTTCAAGGCACCCAGTCTATAGTATTTTGTTATAGCAGCCTGACATGTTATGGCAGATTAAGACAGCAGCCAAATCTCACTTTTTGAAAAAGTAAAGACATAATGAGATAGAAAAGTGTCCCCCATCTCCTATATTTCCCCCTATATTTTCAAGCTGTCTGTGGTTATTTGAGTGACGCTGTTTGTTTAGATGGGCTGGGCTAGAATGAGTACTCAGGATAACTGACGATCGCTAACCCCTGCAGAAAGACCATTCTGTACCAAAAGAGCTGTGGTTTTTTTTAATCCATTCTTTCTATTACTGGTTTTAAATAATATGTCTGACAAGATTCTGCTTTTCTTTCTGTCAGCTGTCAGTGAACAGGTATTGGGCATTATTTGTGGGGCTGTAAATACATTACATGAAAAAGTAATGCGTCCTTAAAAAATCAAGAGAAATGTCTCTGGAGACATCTACCTAACATGGTGATTTATGTAGGTCTGGGAAAGAAGTTTCAGAACTTCCAAATGAAATAATCTGGATCATAAACTAAAATCTCTTCTAAATCTGCCTTTGCTGTAGCCCTTGGACACATTTCCCTTTCACTTCTAATCTGGAAGTTGGAGAATGTTTTTCTTGTTCAACGTAAATTGTTTAGTTAATGGTCTAAGAATAACTCTTGGGGGCATCCCTCAGCGTTACATGTTATTACTCTATCCCTCTGACTGAATTTGATCAATCGGTTGTGTTCTTGCTGAATTAACTGACCCCTGGGATTAATCATTTCCTTTTTACCAGCTAGAGATTGTAGACATTTAATGGATATACCTACGTCAGTCAATTTAATGAGTCGCATTGTCTGAAGTTTGAAATATACTGATTATTCTAATGTTGAAATATAGTCGACATTCATCCTCACTACAGGTTTCTAAGTTTTCCAGGTTTGCCCCTCCTGCCTGCCTGAGGAAGGTAATTTAGCTAAAGCTTTTTTTTTTTTTTTTTTTTTTTTAGTTCTTCAGGGTCTGGGAACTCACGTGTATCTACTGGGTGATGTGCAGAAGGGGCTAAACAATTCTTGCATAGTTCACTATGGTACACGTTAAGCAAATCATGTAGTTTCAGTTTCTGTAACAGGGACTATTCTTTCATCCTAGTAGGAATTGTTCCACGGAGGATCATGTCAGTTAATCTCACCCTGGGGTATCTCTGGCAGCCCTGCAGTTGGAAAGGAGGGTGGGATGTTGACACGGCTGCAGCATCTGTCACTGGGTAGAGAGCCAGGGTAGAGTCAGCTGACCTGGCAGGATAGGCAAGGCCCCTCCATCCCGCCAGAGGCTGAGCAAAAGGCCAAAGGATGGCCTTCCCAGTTACAGGGGGACCATCCAGTCACCAAATACAGTCACAAGAAATTGAATGGACTCAAAGCTGAGTCATAATTCATGGATTCTGTTTTCTGTTTTGTTTTCAGTTGTTTGAATTTATGAACTTCTTGGCTGAGAACGTCATCTTCTGTTACATGGGCCTGGCGCTGTTCGTGTTCCAGAATCATATCTTTAATGCTCTTTTCATACTTGGAGCCTTTGTATCCTTTGAAATACAGAACAATGGGTGATGAGAAAAGAGAACAAACTACCTTTAGTGATTATTCTGTTAAATTGTTAAAGTAATTTCCTCAGGTTTACTGCAAAGCTCAAATTCAAGGCAGACAAGTAATTCTAATTAGGGGTGGAAAATATCCTAAGAAATTGGGACCTTTATTAAATGTTATGGTTCAGGGTAAAAAGTTTGGAAAATACTGAGGGAAGTAAGGGGGAAAAACTAAAAGAAAATGACGTTTTTTGAATATTCAAAATATGTTTAACTCAAATTATGAATCATTTACATAAAGAGTATGTCAATCCATTTTTTATATTTAATCTGCATTAGAATGTATCATAAGACAGCCAGGATTTAGAATTTCAGAAATACTTCTAGTGCAAGATGGTAAAATCTTTTTTTCCAGTGAGGACTTTGAAAAAAAGATAGAGTAAAGATCAAGTGAAATTAACATGATAGATGTGCTTTCAACATCTTAAGCACTGTGCACATGTAAGTTTATTTTAATAAGATAGCCCCTTTCCTGAAAGTAAAAGGACAGGTAAAATCTAGACTTCAGTTTTAATGCAGAGGGCTTTTCTAGCTCTAGGTCTGGGGTATAAGCATTGCCAGTAGGAAGGGATGTCTATCAGAAAGGATACTGAGCCACTGCAGATGTCCCCAAAGGACAGTCAGCAGCTGTTGTCCTTGTTCCCACTTGGAAAATGGGCAGATGCCCCCTAGGATCACAGGCAGATGATCGTAACAGCCAAGAGAACCAGCTCCTCTCTGGAAGCCAGGGTCCAGCTAAGCACCTGCACCTACCTCTTGTTCTCTTTTCATTGAGCAGTCAAGTGAATTTTCAAATTCCATCCAAAACCTGGATCTTAGAAGGAAGCTCCCTCTTCCCAAATAACTCCAGCCCATTTGAGGACAAACTAGAATAGACAGGCTATCAGGGAAGGAGTCCAAGAAGTCAAAAGAGGAGAGATGACTACCACAAATATTTTCATAGATTTTTAACCTAGAAAGCTTGGAGTTTAGTGAAACACCTCTTAAAGCAGAAGTTGTATTATACATTTAGACAGGCAGTTCCTCTCAAAATTAAATCCACTAAAAGAAAAAAATAAGTGAAACTTGCTAGGTTTAAGGAGTATAAACTGATGGAAAGTAAGATGATAATCATGAGCTGAAGCACATTTATCCTTTCTAAAGCGCTGCTTGAGAGGACGATGCCACAACCTCGAAATGGTCTCTGCCTCACATTTTGCAGCAGAACTGAGTGTAGAGTCAGTTATCAGCAACATAAACATGATGAGAAAATTTACAGTGATGGAAACGATATTGGTTAACAATTTTAAACCGAGTATATGTTCAAAGAAGACAGAGTTCTCTACTGTTTCTGGAAAGGAACTGACATTGAAAAATGAATTTTGGAAGCAAGTTGGACATACATGTATTGACATGTTTATTCCTGTTTTCTGGGTCCTAATATAGAGAAGCTTAAGGACATAATATTTAAAGCTCAAGAACTCTCACCCTTATTGCAGGAACATTTTCCTCAATGTTTCCCTGTGCTTATCCACAGCTAGCAATTTTTGTAGCCAGAGCATGCAACATATATCCCCTCTCCTTCCTCCTGAATCTGGGCCGGAAACACAAGATCCCCTGGAACTTTCAGCACATGATGATGTTTTCAGGTATGTGAACTACATTGTGTGTCAGTGCATGTCTTCTCCCGTAATTTCCCAGTACTTGGAAAACCATGAGGATACTTAGAGACCTTCTGGGGAAGCATAACTTCTCTTTATCCCGTTGTACATACTGCCATGTGGATATCCATAAGTTCTGAACAACAATGGGATTTTTCTTTTTCCAGAAGGGAAATGAAATTAAAGGGAATCTTGTTGGAATGGCCTCAAGGTTCATTATCTGCCAGAAACTGGCCTGGAATAGGCATTGGACTTTCCCCTGACTTATTTCAGATCAATTTTCACTCGGGAGAATTTGCCTAATTTAATAATTTCATAAATTGCATACTTGCAGGTAAATAGTGTGTAAATGATACCATTTTTGTTCAGTGTTAAAGCTCCTTCTCTTTAGAACCCCTGCTCCTTCCCTAATGCCAAGCTCCAGCAACTTCTTATGGTTAATACAAAAGCAAATCATATCTAAGTATGATCAGTTATTAGTTGAGAAAACAAGTATTAACTGCACTCTCACCAAATGCCAAGAGCCGTTCTAGGCACAGGTGGATGAATCGACAGGATCTCTGCTCTCAAACCATACCTGAAGGCTCTTTTTTTCCCAAAGAAAATAAACAAAATGAATTTGCTGACCCTGAACTACTCTGGGGATTCTGTTTCTCTCTGTTCAATTAATTTTCCTACCATCAGCCTTTTCTTGTTTGGAGACCTTTCCCCGTACATGCCTTCTATGTATTTGTGCACTTATATTACACTCAGAGGTAGTTCATTGGAAGATGCATGAGAGTAAAACAAAACTGCTTCAGAATAGAGCAAACAAAATTTGGGGTATTCAGGGAGATATGGAAAGAGTGAGAAAAACTATCATTTATTGAATATCTGCTGTTTGCCACTCACTATATATCAATCCTATAAAGCAGATATTAACCCATTTTGTATATGGAAAAACTGAGGTTCAGGATCTCAAAGAGGTCAAGTAACTTGGCCAAGGATGAAATCATCCCTAAACCCAGGTCTGTGAGACTTCACCTCAAACCCGACCAAGTGTCCCAAATCCACATTTTTAGAAGTAGTAGTAGGAATAAAAGGCTTGTTTCACCTTCAGGTCCCTCCTAGCCTGTTTCACACAGTAAAGGTTGGGAACTCTCAGGCTGAGAATGAGTCATTTAATCAAGTACTGGCAAATGGAGACCCAGAGTTTAACAATGTCCTTCTGTAGGCCTCTGACAGTGCTTCTCTACATTTCCAGACATGCCAGCGAGGTGAGAGAGGGAGTCATACAGAGGATAATTCGTACCGATAGGTGATCTTTGACTTAGAGCAGTGATGAACTTTGGTAATGATTGACTCCATTATGGGAAAGCAAAAGGCAAATTGGATCACATAAATAAGAAGTCGGCACTGGGTTGCATTTTTGCAAAGCATTTCTAGGAGTTGGGAAGCACTTTTCCTTCTTTCCCATCAAAATATCAGTGGCTTTACTCTGGAGAATGGTGGTTTATTTTTAAAACTTGGAGATTACATTTTAAACAATGCTTTTTTCTTACAAAGAAGATTGTGAGAGAAGTGCAAGGTTTAGATAGCCATGTTGGGATGTGAAGTGTCTGCCCAAATAACCTCGTGGCTTGGTGGTTTTCTGGATTTGGCACCTTCTATGTTTGCTTAGCTGTTGGATTGGAGCTGCATTAAAAACTGAGGCCAGCAGTATGGTGTGTATGACCAGGGGATGTGAGGAAGCCCAGAATTCGGTGATACCTTTCTGATATCCTAAATCAGGGAGTCAGCAAACTATGGCCTTTGAACCAAATCTAGCCCACAGGAATTTTGTAAATAAAGTTGGAACACAGCTATACTCCTGTTTACATATTGTCTGTGGCTGCCTTTTGTGCTATAAGAGCAGAGGTGATTGTTGCAACAGAAATTGTATGGCCCACAAAACCTAAAATATTTACTATCTGGCCCTGTTCTAGATCATCTTCATCCTCTAGAAGAAAAATAATAATCCCATCACTTTAATGGGATTGACATTAATAGTTTAATTCAAGGGAATATCCATCTGCTAGTTCCTATCATTAAGAACACTGGATTTTCTACTAAAAAGCTTTAAAATGAGGAGATTGTAATGTTACATGGTTATGTAATGGAATCATAGATGCTCAACTCCAAAGTCACTTTATACCTTTCTAAGACCTTTTGTGTGTAATGTTTTGAGACTCATAGCCAGGGCAAGATAAGATAGGCGCTATTGGTCTCTTCCTGCAGGTTAAAAAAAAGAAAGAGAGAGAGAAAGACGTGGAGAGTTTTTGAGTATCTTGCTCACGATCTGACAACTCAGTAAGAGATGAAATTGAGACTTGAACCCAGACCTCTTCACTTTGAATTTAGAGCCTTCTCATCTATCTTGACACAACTTCAGATTTACCCTCAAGGTCATGAGAACAAAAGTTAAATCAAAACCATGCCCTTCCTAGCCCAGGCCAACTCCAGCATGTCTTAATATGTCTCTCATGCAAACCTGACCCCGATCATGTTCGCAGTAAACCACACACGTGGGTGACACCCCTCCCAGCCATAGGTTCAGGTTCTACACTGCACCCACTGACCCCCTTCGGAATGTAGGAAGGACCAGTGGAGCTTACCATGTGCAGCACAGTATTTTTCTTCAAAAGAGAATGGTTCAGACTGGGCTTTGATTTTCTGCATGAGTTCTGATATGCCATACCTCACTCAGGACCTAAAGTTTTAAATATATTTGCCAGGAAGTAAAGAATTTAAAAGGTCAACGTAAGGTAATGTAAGCCTGAGGAGGAAGTGAAAAAGCAGATCAAATAACACTGTCTAGCCTTTTCTGGGTGTGTGGGCACAACAGCCGCTGAAACCAGAAGAAACAGCCAAAACCCTTAAAGAATATTTGCATTATAATGTAGTTTAATGTTCTTAATTATGTCTATCTCTGGTGGAAACTAGTTGTCCATGCCTCACTAATAAATTTAGATGGAACCTTTCTTTACATAGCTTAAAATGTTTTTCAAAGAGTCGTCTGGAGAAGGTAAACAACAATGACTCTAGATCTAAAATGAGAGCGTGAAGTTATTTACACAATCCCTCAATCAGTCACCCAGCTACTCATTCAGCAGACACTCCCTGACAGGCTCTCTTTGGTAGGTATTTGGGTGAACGAAGACAGCGATGAGAACCCTGCCCTCAAGGTGGCTTGCAGCCTAAGAGAGAGAACTTGGCTTTGGGCCAAGCTTGGTTCACCAAGCCCAGGCACCACAGATGGTTCAAAGACCAAACAAATAAGAACCAGAACTTCTGTCTTAGTCAATTACACCTACTATTTGACAAAGCCTTTTCCATCACCTTTACCCTCACCTTGTGCATGCCTTTTTGCACTGGGCAGGTAAAGAACTGGTGATGTATTTCAAGCAGAAGTGGCTTTACTTGTAAAGTTAAAGAAACTTCAGTTTTAAGCTCCCCGTGTCCCCCTTCCAAGACCCTGGGATGGGCGCTAGTAGTGTGTCCTCATGGTATATAAAATTTGTGAAAGGTGTTTTTGTATCATTTTTCTTAAAGAGGATCCAAAAATGTGTAAGTTTCAGGCTCCATAAAACCTGAATCAGACCTGTTTCCAAATCTGGATGCACCTGGAGGTGACAGTTTGCAGAGGGATCCAGCTGCTTATTACTTACCTCCTGGTGGGGAGCACACACTACCGGCAGTGAGCACTGAAGCAAAGCGTGGAGCTGTGTAGACGGCTGGGGTACAGCACTGTTTTTGAGCAAAGCACACATTGTTCATGGATGACCCTATTGCCACTTCCACCACCCTGTGCCCTCCCCTCCCCCGACCCCGTCTCCACCTTTGGCCTCTAGAGCCAGTTAAACTGAGCGAAGCAACTGTCAGGACCCAGATTGAATTTCTCACCTAGCACAGGCCCTACCCGATTGGTTTTGTGTAGTCTAGTAATCCACACACATGCAGCCTTGGAACCTTAAAATGAGGTCTCAAGGTCAGGCGTAGTGTGGTCTCTCTGCCTCATTTGCCTTGAGAAGCTTTTAATAACGCAAATTCTGTTTTTGATAGCTAGGTTGCAGTTAAGAATCAGTTGGGGGAGTTTACCCTGAGACATTTCCAGACCTTCTTTAAATTCAAGGCCAGGAGTTCACAACTGCTCTGCTGTATCATGTGACACCCAGCACAAAGGGCTTAAGAGGACCGCTCAGCTCCCCTGAAACTGTTCCTGTCCCTCTCGGCACAGCCCTGGTTAGTGCCTGGTGTGAGCTGCCCTGCCCAGGGCTCAGCTGCCTTGAAACCGGAGAAGCAGAGCTCTGTGGTTTAAATTAAAGGAGGAGATGTGCTTTGCACAAATTAGCTTTCCTCCTGATGTGGTGCATATTACAAAGATCGGCCCTCTTGTTTTAATTCAAATCCATGTGCCGCAATTTTGATTTAATTTAAAACTAAATAAGAGCCGGGACTTGCTTGAAGGAGGGGAAAAACCAAGCCCAGTTGAGCCCCGGCAGCCTTCCTGAAACCACCGTGGCTGGGGACTTTAGCCTACTGGGCTTCAGAGGCTCCATGCAGAGCTGCTGTGCTGATCCGGATGGAACGGAGGCCCTGAAGCACCCGGGCAGGTTCAAGGGGCCCAACGGTGGGTCACAGGACATAATTCTCCAATTTGTCCATTTCTGTTGCACTTTGGAGAGACATTGCAACCCTGATGTGTCCTATTGCATAAACTAGGAAGGGGTTTTAACCAGGGAAATGTGACCTCAGTGTATGGATATAATATAAAACCTGATCCATGAGTTTACATAGCCATAAAGACAACAGCACCAAGCGTGGCCAGGCTTTGCTGCTAATGTTGCTTGTTGCTCATTTGATTGTCCCCAGCACTCATTAGCATTCAGACAGCTACTGGCACCAAAGAACTGAGAGAAAGGCCTGGAAGTAAAACTTTAAGAAAATTTTCCCATTAGCATTCAGTTTCTTCCCCCTTAATGGTAAAAAGTCTGCCATTACTATTCAAGTTCTGGGAAGTACTGTATAGAACCTCAGTGTTCTACAGAAGGACAGCTTAAGGACCACTGCCCAGGTGTAGGTGACGACCTTTCTCAGTGTCTTTTTGGTGAGCCACCAATCAGGCCATTGTCAGAGCCAGTCTGAGGCTTTGACCAAGAAGTGGCCTTCCCAGTTGATTTATCAATTATACCCAGGAAGAAAACATAAGTGGAATTCATGAAAGTGAAGAGTCAAGGTTATTGTTTCAGCAGTGCCTAGGAACAGGACTCTGTATCTATGACCACCCAAATTAATGGAACGCTATTAAGCCACCAGGACTGTCCCACAATAACTACCAGCCACCATGAAAAAGGGACACTTCCATGCTTTGTTGATCCTTCAAACCCAAAAGTGTGGTCCAGGGACCAGCAGCTACGACATCACTTGGGGTCTCTTTAGAAATGCTGAATCCGAATCTGCTTTCTAACAAATCCCCAGGCAATTCGCATGCATGTGAAAGTTTGAGAAGTGCATCCCAGAACATAATCACAATTCGTGGTTTCTGTTCTGAACCTCTCTCTTCAATCCATCCCTCCCACCTTATTCTGTTTTGCTTTGGACCCTGTTGGGTGCCAGTCTTGCTTCTTGTCCTTCCCCTTGCCGTCTGATCAGCACAGCAATGTTTACCCATTTACAGAATCTCCTCCAGTTCCTCGAGTATGTGGAACTCTTTCCCTGTTCACTCAGGCTCTCCATCTGCCTGGACCCCTTTCCACACCCACCCACCCCCCTCACTCTTTTACTCAGCTAATACCTTTTATCCTTCAGATCTTGGCTTAGACATCACTTCCTGTAGGAAACCTTGTAACTCCTCAAGTCTGGGTTGATGTCCCTCTCCTCTGTTTCCATAACACCCAATACTTCTCCTCTCCTAGCACCCATCACATTCTACCATGATTTTTGGTTTGCCTGCCTGTGTGCCCCTCTAGACAGGGAGCTTTGTGAGGCCAAATACTTATCTGTTTCATTCACTCTGTACCTCAGCACCCAGCCCGCTACTTGAACCTTCCACAAATAATTGAGGGATGAATAGGCAAATGAATGAACAACCTACAACAATGTCTATGCAACTAAAATTGTACATTTCACTAAAATTTCACTTAAGGACTCTCCATTCCTGTTCTATCAGCCTGGGAACTTCTGAATCCAGAATTGACCCCAAAGGCAGCTCTCAGACCATGTTTGCCCAGGTGGGAGCTAAGCAACAATAAATTTAAGGAAAGAGATCAACAAATAAAGACTTTTGTTTTTGAAATAAAAGAAAATATTTTTTACCTACTCACTTCTGGCTAAAAAACCCTTCCCTGAGCATTCATAACACTTGTGCATAACCCTTCCCTGAGCATTGTTAACACTTCCCCAACAGTAGCATTCGGATATGAAACTATTTTTCAAATCTTTGCTTGCTTTGTGTTGGATGGATGTTTATGATTTCCAGTTAAAGACCTAAGATCTCATTAAAAACCCTGGGACTTTTATATGAGCCAAATGATTTGAATCAAGAATCAGGCTTGGGGCTTCCCTGGTGGCACAGTGGTTGAGAGTCTGCCTGTCGATGCAGGGGACACGGGTTCGTGCCCCTGTCCGGGAAGATCCCACATGCAGCGGAGCGGCTGGGCCCGTGAGCCATGGCCGCTGAGCCTGCGCGTCCAGAGCCTGTGCTCCGCAACGGGAGAGGCCAAAATAGTGAGAGGCCCGCGTACCGCAAAAAAAAAAAAAAAAAAAAAAAAAAAGAATCAGGCTTGACTTCAGCTCAGGAAAAAGATTTCTTTAAATGTATGTACAAGGGTTGTCTGAGAGACTGAGCCTTCTAAGCAATAGGACTGTTTCTTTTCTTGGCTTGCGGGGATCTTAGTTCCCCGACCAAGGATCGAACCCGGGCTTGGCAGTGAAAGCGCCAGGTCCTAACCACTGGACCGCCAGGGAATTCCCGACAGGACCCTTTCTCTCCTTGTCTCTTCCTTTGTTCATCCTTCCAGAGAGCGACAGCCCAGATGACGCCATCACGCTGTCAAGCATTCCTTGCCAAGCCTTCCTCTTCTCAGCCCCTCCCCCAGAGTCCAGTGTTCCCTCCCGTTCCCGTGGTGGTATATCTCCTTCCTGCTCTGGGCATAGCTTGTGCAATTAATTAGGCCACTATCTCTTCCTTACCAGTACAAGGTCACTAACCAGCTAATGGGACATAGGCTGAGAACATTTTCTCCATTAGAGTGGATGAACATCTACCAAGTCCCCACCTCTCTCACGTGACACCCACTGTGGCCTGGGGCAGGCATTAGTGAGCAGGTGGCTGACTGGTGAAGGTCTTCTGAGGTCTTCAAATGGGACAGGGTTAACCAGCTTATACAGGAAATGAGTCATGAAAATGTTCTAACCAGTGTGTCCAACAGTCAGATAAAACACATCTTGAATAACAAGTAACCACTTGCCACATTGCTGTGACAAAGTAAACAAGCATGGTAGGTCCGTATGAACTGAAGATCCCATTAAGTCCTCATATTTTCAAATGCTGAGAAAAGTTTATGTGATGATGACAAATTCAGAACATCTGAGAACTAGCTTTGAGCTACAGCCAGCCCCATAGTGTTCTCCTATGATTAGGTCAAAATAGCATATTGTTCACTTAGTTCCAAAATAAATTTGCAGTAAAAGTTATTAGTTCTTGCATTTTTAAGCAGCATATTAGATTCTATTGGGCACCCCACATATTTTCTAAATAGGAACTACCGTTTTGGTGAAATGCAAAGGGCTCAGGCTTTGAAGCAGCCTCAGCCATGGGACGCTCTATGGTTAACTCTCTCTAAACCTCAGCTCCCGTGGCTGTAAAATGGTACTTACGTTAGACGGTCAGTGTTGAAAACCAGAGTAGAAAGTGTATATAAAATGCCTGGCACAGGGACCGCCACTTAGGCCACGTTCGACAATTGGGAGTTTCCATCACTTTCTTTAACCACCAGAGAGGAGATAGCCGTTAGTGCTTCACAGAGACAGGATTCATATAAACTCACAACTGCTCTCGGAAAAACCTCCTATCAGAGGTTAAGGTTTTTATTCTAAGTAAGGTTTGACCGTCAGATCACTGCTGAGGACCTAGTCTGAGGCCAATGCTAAGTGCTAGTGACATACCCGTGGAAGGCAAGATCCAAGGCTCCACCCCCCTCCCCTTCATTTAAGGACAATTGCTGATATTCTACTTTTAGTTGCAGCAGTGACCTACTCCTGGCACTAAGACATGGAATGTTGTAAACTCAAAGTGAAACTCAAAATACCAGTTTTTGTGAGGAAAATATACTGTAGCCCCCTCTGGGACAAGTTGACACATGCAAAATGCCACTATCTACTTAAACATTTATTGAGTGTGAAAAAGTGGCAAGGCCTTGCAGATTACCCAACCGCACTATATAGAGACAGTAACCAATAAGAACACTCTAGCCCCTGAGAGACACTGAGTAATGAAAGGGGACAACCCAGAACACTTGTCACCTCTCCCTGTGTTTCAAGGATAAGGTCTTAGATACAGAAAAATGAATAATCTTATTTAATTTGGGAACTTTCTGTGTGCATTTCAGTTTCTCAGGAGTGTCACAGATATCACAAATATCTGACTGATGGTTTTAACCAAGCTAACCTGTCCGCTGAGTCAAACAAAAGGACCACGTTGTTTTTCCTTGTTTTCTGCCTGAATTTGCTTACTAATTGCTTGCTTGTTTTTGGCATTAGGTAGACATAACCTTAGAAAACTATCAATACACACAAACCAAGCTCAAAAAATAAGTCTGTTTGTGCCATGCATAAATCCCTCTAATTCTGCCCTCAGGTTCTGTGAATAGAGTTCAGAAGAAGTCAATAGGATTGACTCTAGTAAGTTATATGTGCAAATGAGCAAGAAGCAGTTACATTTAAAAATGCCTTGTGCTAAATTTCAAAAGGGCCATTACGTCATTTAGGAATTATCGGCACTGGCTCTAATATACTGGGGACATTCCAGTGCTGTTTGGGCAACCAAATCCTTCACAGACAGACCAAACCTGTATGAGTAGGGCTGGGTCCCAGCCGCACTGCCCAGCCTCCCACTGACCCTCTTCCAAAAGCACCAGGAACTTTTAGAGACCTGTGGTTACACTTGAGGGCAGAAGGAGACACCAGAGGTGCCCTGCCTGTGAATAACAGCCTCGCCCTCCCTTTACAGGATCCTCAGTCCCACTCACCATCCACTTCCCTCAGTGCCTGAAAAATGTCACTAGACCTTCCTGGAGCTGTTTTAAATTCCACAAGTAAATGTGAAAGCACGCATGTTAACTATTTTAAAAAGCACGCCCTTCAGGAGAATTGTGTGCTCTCCTTCCCCAGCAGATTTCTTCCTTCCAATTGTTTTCTTCCTGGCAGGAAGCTCATTTTGGCTGCATGCGGAAATGGGAGTTTTGACTGAAGAGTCAAAAACCAACCGATCATTTTAGAGTAGGGTGGCTGGGACTGGGATGGGGAGGGCAGCAAGATGGCAGTAATGCGCGGAAAGGGAGAGAGAGACAGAGACACAGAGACACAGAGAGAGAAGGCACAGAAAGAACTGGGGAGGGAGAGCAAAAGGCAAAACATCTTTTTCAAAATGTTGCCTCAGGTTGATCGTCTGCCTAGGAAAGGGGAAGAAAATTTTCTTCTTCGCATCTTTCCTAAAAATTGAAATTATTAAGATAACCATGATTTTTTTAAATCTTTGTTATGGGTTATATATTCAGTGGGGGGAATGAAACAGTTGAATAACAAGCCATACCATTTACTATGTAACCTTGGCTACGCCATCCTTCCCAGCCCGTATTCCCTCATCTGTTAAGAAAATATTCTGTGATTCTACAGGGACATGTAAGGGAGAGAGATGTAGGTTGGGTAGATGTAGAGAGCCTTTAGATAGGCTAAGCTGCTAGAACACAGACTCCTAAAATTCAGTTGTTGAACCACAGTAGTAAATCCTCTCTCATTCAAGTCACAGGTAGGGTTGATATTAACATGAGGATGGGGGAAAGATGCCCCTCCTCCAGGTGGTGATTCAGATATCACCAGGCCCCTTCTATCTTGTGGCATCATAATCCCCTAAGTCAAGGGTTCTAAAAGTGTGGTCCCCAGACCAGCAGTATCAGCAACACCTGGAAACTTGTTAGAAATGCAAATCCTCAAGCCCCACCACAGACCAACTGAAATCAGACACTCTGGGGGTGGAGCCCAACAATCTAAGGTTGAACAGGTCCTCCAGGTAATTCTGATGTAGCTAAAGTCTGGGAACTGCTGCTATAGGGATTCATCATGATTTATAACTGGCTGGTGGAACGGGAAAGAGAGACTGGAGTAGGTAGCTTTTCTTAAAAGCCTGGGCCCAGAAATGACATGTATCACCTCTGCTCTCATTTCTCTGGTGAGAACCAGCTGTATTCCTAGCTGCAAGAGACGCTAGGAAATGTAGTTTATGCAGTTATAGCAGCATAGCATGGATGATAAAAATAGGTTCCGGTGGACAGATAGCCATCTTTGCCAAAATAGCCCTCTGCAGTAGGAATATTTTTAGCGTTGCTCCTATGGGAAAAAGCAATCCAGTGTCTAAACTAGGGTTTCTCAAACCAGCAACTATTGATATTTGGGGACTGATAATTCCTTTTTGTGGGGTCTGTCTTGTACATGGTAGGATATTTAGCAGCACCCCTGGTCTCTACCCACTAGATTAACATTAGCACCTCCCACCATCCAGTTGTGGACAATCACAAATGTCCTCAGACATTGCCAAATATTCCCTGGGGGACAAACTCACCCAAGTTGAGAACCACTGGTCAAATAGGAAACTTATAAGTTGACCTTTGAAACACAAGCTGGCCATAAGTTGGGTACTGCTCACAGAAAGTTGACTTTCTTCTGATCTCTCTTAGCCTTTCTCTTGAAACCCTCCATTGAAGATATCAGCTAGTGGCAAGGATTATTCCACAGTTCCCTACCACAGCTACCTTCCCTATGTAAAAATAAACTTCCAAAGACAGAGGCATCTATGCATATTGACTCAGAGCTGTGACAGAGCTAATCCTATTTACAATTACCCTTCCTGGCTGCCTAAGGTGTCCAAAAACAAACTTCATTCTATGCAAAAATATATTGAAGTTATGTCGCATTCCTTCTCAGTGGCCTTAGGTTTAAATGATTCAAGTTCAGGAAGAGAGATGGAGGAAAGAAAGTTCTGCTTGTCTAACACAGACTTACTTTCCAGAAAAACTCAATTTATTTTTGAATGCAGAGGCTTTTTCACTGAAACTATCTGTTGGCTTCGCTTCCATGTGATAAAACGACGTTGAACTGAAAATGGGACTGTATAACAAGGTTGTACTATCCTGGAAAATGTATTTTGAAATCAGACTGACATTTTTGCTGAAAGTAGTTACCTTTTGCAAGGTCATGAGACTTCAGCAAAGGTAAAAGCAATACATAATTCTATTGTAGAGTCAAACTAGGGTTTGATTTATCAGAGTGATGAGAAGGTGTTAAATCTTTGAAATCAACCCCCTCACAGTACTTGAAATGAAAGGAAAAAAGGTATTGCAATGGATTATATCCCAAATGAAAAGAAAGGCAGCAAAATAACTTATCTAAGGGATATTTCTTTTAAAGAATGGGTCAGTTTCTCAGGGACATTTCTGCATCCCTGTCCAACTACTGTTCAGTTGCCTTTGGATTCCAATTGTGTTTCAAAGGCAAAAGATGATCTTTCCCTCATCCATTCACTCATGCATTTATCCAGTGCTTAAGGAGTTGCCTACAATATGAGAGGCACCATCCTGGCACTGGGCCTGCTGTCAGTGAGCTCACTGCCTTGTGGAGGGACACAGGTCTTAAAGGCTAAAAAACAAACATATAATTTCAGATGGTGATCAGTGTAATAAATGACATGTGAAAAAGGCCTGGGTTCAAGTGGAGGACACTTAGCTGGCATGGTCAGGGCAGCCTTTCCGAGGACTGAAATGAATGAGGAGAAGCCAGGGCTGGGGGCCGGCGGGGGAAACTGGGGAACAGGGCGAGGGGAAGCCTGGGAAGATCACTGGAGGTGCAAGGAGCAGCACAAAGTCCTTAAAGCAAGAGAAAACATGGTTTAAAATAAACTTTATCTTCCCACACTTTTCAAACTCCAACTCCCCACTGTCTCCAGTAAAAAAGACTCTAACCTCTCCCCCGAACTCCAGACCCTTAACTCCAACCACCCACTCAACCTCTGCACTTGTATGACTGCTAGGGATCATAGATTTCACATGGCTGGAATATAACCCTTGATCTCCTCCAGACACCCCAATATGCTCTTCCCACAGTTTCCCCCAATTCTTCCAGTTGTTCAAGCCATAAGTTCTTGGAGTTCTCTCTTCTTCCCATACCCCTCATCCAACCCATCAGCAAATATTGTCAACCTTTGACATTATTCCAGTACTTACCATGCTACCATCCTGTTTTGATCCACTTCCACTTCTTGCCTGGATTATGCAGCAGACTTCTCACTGACCTCCTGCCTCCAGCCTGGAAATCTGTTTTTCATAGCAGAGCCAGAGTGATCCTTTTAATCATAGAACAGATCCTAGCACTACCCTGCCAAAAACCTTCCTGAAGTTTTCCATCTCAAAATAAAATTCAAAAGCCTTGCTGTTCAAGAGCCCAGCATGATCTGGCTCAGTTACCTCTTTGGCATTATCTCCTTGCACTCACTCCCCACTCCCGCCCCCCATTGATTCCATTCTAGCCACACCAGCCCCTTTGCTGCTATGTGAACATATCAGGCATAGCCTTGCCTCAGGGCCTTTGAGCCTACTGTTCCAGAAGCCTGGAGTGCTTTTCTTCCAGACACCCACATGGCCTCTCCCTCATTAGAGTCTATGCTCAAATGTCACCTAACCAAAGTGGCTTTCCTAACCACCCTAAAAACTCCAGCCCTTCACATAAATATATCCTCTATCTTCTTATCCTACTTTTGTTTTCTTCAAAACAACTTACATATTACTTTTTTTTTTCTTTTTTAAACTAATCTGGAAGCCGCTTTAAGGCAGAAACTATCTCTTGTTTTCTGCTATCCCCTAGAGCCCGAATGAATGAAGGAACATATGAATGTCACCACCTCATATCTCAAGAGTCTGAAGCCACTGTAATCATTGACTTCAAAAGCATTTACTGAGTTTCATGTTTTGGATACTATGAGAGATATTAAGTTGTGTAAAGAAGTTGTAATTCCAGCCTTTTAAAAGATTAATAATTGAGAGGAAAGAATAGATCATATTAAACTACTGATTCATCTCAGACTATCATTCAATAATATGAGTGGCATGAGCAATATGTTTTATAGGATTTCCAAGAAAAAGAGAGCAATGTGGACTGGAGTGTTCCAGGAAAACTTCATGGGGGTGGAATAGAGGCAGAAAGAAGTGAAACACAGGCTTAACAGTGGGATCATGGCATAGGGGCAAGGATAACAATTGTTTACGGAGAGAAAGAAGACCACCCTGTTGGTATGCAAAGCTCTCAGTGGACAAGGGGAGGTAGACCCGGAAGGGGGGGCAGAATTCTGATTGAAGTGTTTCTATGGACTGTAGGAAGCCCCTTACGGTTTCTGGGTCAGATCACCACCTCATAAAGCTAGATTCTGAGGAAACTGTTCAGAGGGACATTGATAGTCTGGAAGGAAGAAAGGATGGAGGCTGTTAGGCCAAGAGACAAGGTTGTTGGTCAGGGGCACAGTCAGAGTGTGAGGTGATGGGCCTTGGACCAAGGTGGTACAGAGGGAAGAGAGAGGAGCCTGAGCTTTCAGGTAACTCATTCTCTGCTGAATCCAAATCTCTAGAGTCAGGACACTAGCATGAATAACTCATACATTTTTAGGTTTCACAGTTGATTCTGATGTGCACTTCTGGCTAAAGACCACAATCTAGTCTTAAAACCTCCATTCAGTGATGAGACAACACAGATTCAGATGAGGCTAATGATCATGCATCCTGTCGGGCAGGCCTGAGAACAGATCCCAGGTCTCTTGACTCTCAGTACGAGGCTTTAAGGGTCTCAATAAATAATAAAAGGGCAGAAGCCAAACTCGAAGAAACAATTACTCAACCATTCCATTGAACTAAGAGATATCAATCACTTTTCCATTTGTAATCAAGAATCATGAAGAATCAGAACATTCATCTGTTCATTGACCTTGTATGTGCTTGGCATTGCTCTACGTGTGTGGATAAACAAAGAGCCAGCCAATTACAGTGTAATGTCATAAGTCACCTGATAGGCCAAGCACAGTTTGTACTGGGAATGTCAGTTAGCCTAACCCAGGCCCAGATCTCAGTGGAGGCTTCACAGAGAAATCAGTGGCTCAGCTGAGCTCTGAAGATCATTGGAATTAGGTGAAATTTGGGTGAGGGTTATAGAAGAAAGAACTAGAGAAAATTTGAATGGGAGAAAAATGATTCAAGTATAGAAAACCACATGTCAAAGACCTCTTTCACCCCACCATTGATTTCAGTGCCTTAAACATTGCACATTTGTTAACAATGGCCATGATTTGGGCCCTCATGAAATTTAGCAATCTTACCTTTTTCTTCAACCGTCTATACATGCAAAGCATACTCTTTATACCTCTAATATACTTTAGCATAATTTACCTGTTAAGAGACTCATTTTTGTAGAACCTTGAGCCCTAAAATAGAGGAGCCCAAGCTTCCTCACCATTGCATCCCCCCACTGTGCCTTGGGTAACAGGTAGCACAGAGTGAGTGCTCAATAAATGTTTAGGTTTAGACTCTTGCTTTGCACCTTCAATGCAAATGCCTTAGGGGGTACTTGTATTCTTGTGATTTAAATGTAGCTGTATATGACCTTCACCCTGTTCAGAACACATCTGCAAATTTATAACAGATTAAGTTTCACTTTTGCTGTTTAAAGATAAACAGGAAGCTGCACTTTTTCTGCAGCAGGGGTCCTTGCCTGAAAGCTTTCCTTGGTTCAATAGTCTTCTATTGTTATGAATAGAACATCAACATAATTAACATAAGAATCCCTTAGAGGCCAATTTTAAATGAAACCACATTTAATTTCAGGTAATTCTTTTATTCCACAAGATGATGCTAACTTTCCAACTGAGTATGTGAAATATGTCAAGTCTCTGAACAGTAAACCCATCTAAAATGAGATGATATAGTCTATAACCCCCAAAAGTATAAAATTATGTCCATTAGTTGGCCAAAACAAAGAGAAAAAGAAAGGTAAATCCAAAGAATCAAAGTACCCATAAAACAAAATAAAACACAAGTTTTGACACTGAGTTCTGAATTTCCTGGTTTGTAAGCAAAATGGCATGTGTTCTTGAAAAATAGTGTTTTGCTAGAAGAAACTCCTAAGTCAATACTAATCTTTAATTTCTAGTATTTTGCTGGTAGCCTAAGTAATTTATTTCAGTCCTAAAGTCCTCCGTTTCCCAAATCCATGGTGTGAAGGAGATAGGATAAGTGTGCCCAGAGCCTCCACATAACAGATAATCAATCAGTACATATTGCTATGGACTCCCCTCACATAGTGTCCCCTTCAAATCCATAAGTTGAAGCCCCAACTTCCCATATGATGTTATTTGGAGATGGAGCCTTTGGGAGACAATTAGGTTTAGATGAGATTATAAGGGTGGGGTGCCCTATGATAGAATTAAGAAGAGACACCAATGAGCTTGCTCTTGCATGGCAAGCAGGTCGCCTTCTGTAAGCCAGAGAGAAAGCTCTCACCAGACCTGGCCATGCTGACACCCTGATCTTAGACATCCCAGCTTCCACACTGTGAGAAATATTTTCTGTTGTTGGAGCCACCCAGACAGTGGTATTTTGTTATGTCAGACTAAGACACATATGTGCTGAATGAAGCAATGAATGGCCATTGAGTTGACAATTGTCTAGGTGCCGAATGTGTGATCAATAACTTTGGCTTCATAAAGGATGAATGGTATGTAGGCAGTTGTTCTCATCTAGAGTTCTAAATGAGCTTCACTTTGTCTACTTAGTGACCTTACCTTTCTCAGTTCCATGCTTCCCATGCTACTAGGCCATCTCACATGTGGCATGAGCCATATTTGCGACAAGTGGCCAGGGCTACAGACAGATACTCTCTTCTCCAAAAACATACTGTTTCTGTGGTTTTTTAGGTGACCATTATATGGGGAAGGGCTCCTCTTATAGAGCCATCTTGAAGTTGGTTCTAAATATCAATGTTTCTTAATATTCCACAAGTACAAGTACAAGGCAGTGGCTGCATTTTTCTTTCTTCTTTTTTTAAAAGAGATCTCTACATTGCATCTCCTGTAAATATAGAGTTTTATTTATAGGATATAGATTTTTTTAGAAGTCAGAATAACATATATCTTTTGAGTATATTTTTAAACTAAGAACTGCTCATGTATAGATAATTTAGATTTAAGAGCCTAGCTATGCTAGTTTAACATAATAACAATACATTATTAAACATATTCAGGAAGATAAATGATTATGTCCATCCTTGCCCTTGGTAACTAACATGAACTTTACAATAAACACGACATAGCAAGTTTTAACTTTTATTCCAGTCTCTATTTTTCTCTTTCTCACAAAATTCAAAGTAAAAACAAAACAAAAAAATGAAAAAACAAAGCCAAAAACATACACACACACACAAATATTCAATATAATGAAAACAAATACTTCGAGTCTTAGCACTTAATATTTCTAATACACACCATTTAACTGGAGTAATGTTTCTTTATGGACATGTCTGGAAATGTGAGCTTGAGGAAAAGAGAAAAAGAAAAGATCACTTTCTATCTCCAATCTTGTCCTGATTAAACACTGCTAGGAGCTTTACCTTAACCTATACATTTTCTCCTCAGATATAGAAGGCTGTTGGAAAACTGCTTCTTTCAGTTCTCATTCCCTAATGACACCATTTGTATTTCCTGGAGAGAACATTATTGAAATATTCTCCAGTAATAAGGGTTATTAATATCCCCACTCTCTTGTCCCCAGCTGGGTCTAAGTGCATGAACGTCTCTGGTGTACTCTTCTTGAGTACAACCATCTAAGTGTTCAGAATTTCTGATGTATAAGAACTTTTCTTTATTAATATCTACTTCAAATGTTATCTTTCTTATCTTCAGGCCATTTCCTTGTCTACATGGAGATTTAGAATAATTTTCTTCCTCCATTACATTTTGTTCCTTGAAGGTAATTTTATAATCAGAGTGCATGTTCCTCTCTCTTTCTGAGGCTTCCTTCTTTCAGGCAAAATATATTAAGTCTCTCTATTCTAGTCCTCTAGATCTTGTGTTACGCCACTTGTCTCTTGTATATTCTCAGTGTAAAGATGAGAAAGGAGCATTATATTCTAAGTTGTGAAGCCAAGGATAAAGATCAAAGTAGTTACAGTTTTTCTCATCCTACCCTGTATCCAATTTCTAAAAGTCTTTTAATGTATGAATAAAGATTTAGAAAATTAGAAACCTAGATGATATTAATACAATAAATAGTATAAAAAATGGACCATTGAAATTTTATGTATGTGACTTAAACCTTCCTATAAAAGTAGCAAAAATCACTACCTTTGACTTATACTTGCTATCATTATAAATGTTTATTTGCCCTGTTACATGGTATAACAGAGCCTGTAAATGTCTTATAAGTCTTGTGTTACCCAAGAGAGATTTTCCATTTTAACTTTTTTATTTTACTACTTGTGCTTTTATTTACTTTTCTTCAAAGTCTACATCTGTTTTTATAATGTTATCACATTTTGATTTGAAATTGTAGCATTTAATCTTCTTTAACATCTTCTTGCAAATATATTTAATATGGATTCATAAAAATTCAATTAACATATTATTATTAAAGAAGAAAAATAGACAAAAAAGCAGGTTTTAATAGGTCAGTTTAGATTATAGACTTTGTAAAAGTATGTTCTCAGGCTGGAATAATTCTTAAATGTCATTTAATCGTTTATTAATTTTCAATGGTCCATAAGCTTGGTTTTCCTTGTTGTCTAACACACTTGATTTTCTAAAAGTATTTGTGCCCAGAAAGATTTTTTTGTAAATACAGACGATATTCTTTTAAAATTTTATGGAGAGGCAAAAGATCTAGAATATTTAAAACACTTTTGAAAATGAAATATAAGAATCACTCTACCCGATTTTTTTTAATAGATCTTTTTTTTTTTCAAATTTAATCAGTTATACATATACATATGTTTCCATATCCCCTCCCTTTTGCGTCTCCCTCCCACCCTCCCTATCCCACCCCTCCAGGCGGTCACAAAGCACCGAGCTGATCTCCCTGTGCTATGCGGCTGCTTCCCACTAGCTATCTACCTTACGTTTGGTAGTGTATATATGTCCATGCCGCTCTTTCACTTTGTCACAGCTTACCCTTCCCCCTCCCCATATCCTCAAGTCCATTCTCTAGTAGGTCTGTGTCTTTATTCCTGTCTTACCCCTATGTTCTTCATGACATTTTTTTTTCTTAAATTCCATATATATGTGTTAGCATACAGTATTTGTCTTTCTCTTTCTGACTTACTTCACTCTGTATGACAGACTCTAGATCCATCCACCTCACTACAAATAACTCAGTTTCATTTCTTTTTATGGCTGAGTAATATTCCATTGTATATATGTGCCACATCTTCTTTAGCCATTCATCTGTCAGTGGACATTTAGGTTGCTTCCATGTCCTGGCTATTGTAAATAGTGCTGCAATGAACATTGTGGTACATCTGTTTTTTTGAATTATGGTTTTCTCAGGGTATATATGCCCAGTAATGGGATTGCTGGGTCATATGGTAGTTCTATTTTTAGTTTTTTAAGGAACCTCCATAATGTTTTCCATAGTGGTTGTATCAATTTACATTCCCACCAACAGTCCAGGAGGTCTACCTGATACTAAGTCCTACCATATACCTACAGTAATCATGACAGTGTACTATCAAAACAGGAATAGACACATAGATCAATGGAACAGAATTGAGAACCCAGGAATAGAGCCATGCAAATACAGCCAATTGGTTTTTGACAAAGGTACAAAAGCAATTCAATAGAGCAATTAAACATCCATAGGCAAAAAAAAAAAAAGATCCTCAGCCTAAAACTCGCCCCTTATACCAAAATTAACTTAAGATGAGCATGGACTTAAAGGTAAAATGTAAAGCTAAATAACTTTTAGAAAAAAATTTAAAATACAAGGGAAAATCTTTGGGACCTAGAGCTAAGTAAAGAGTTCTTAGACTTGGCTCCAAATAGATGATTTATAAAAGGAAAAATCAACAGATTAGATTTAATCAATAAAAAGCTACAAAGTGGGAGGAAATATTTGCAAACTATATATCCAACAAAGGACTATTATCTAGAATATATAAAAAACTCTCAAAATTTAACAAACATCTAACAATTCAATTAGAAAATGAGATAAAAACACAAAGAGCCATTTCACCCAAGCAGGTAGATAGATCACAAATGAGCACATTAAAAAATTTACAATACCATTAGGAATGTGGAAATTATAACCCCAATAAGCTATCAAAATGGCTAAAATTTAAAATAATGACAACACTAAAGGCTGGTAAAGGCAGAGAAACTGGATGACTTATCTATTGCTGCTGGGCATGTAAAATGCTAGAGCCATTCTGGAAAAGTTTGGTAGTAATTTCTTTTAAAAACATGCTATATAAAAAAATAAATAAAATTAAATTTAAAAAAGAAATATAATGTACATGTGAAACATAATGTTATAATATATACAATGTTATACATATAAATTTAAATAATGTTACTTCAATAAAATTTTCAATTAAAATCAATTAATTTAAAAAACACCATGCAAATACCATATAACTCAGTGATTGCACTCCTGGGCATTTATCTCAGAGAGCTGAAAACTTACGTTCACTCACACAGCAGCCTTATTTGTAATAGCCAAAAACTGGAAACTACCCAAGTGTCCTTTAACAGATGACAGTTAAACAAACTGTGGAATATCCATACCATGGAAATACTACTCAACAATAAAAAGGAACAAACTATCAATACATTTGGCAACCTGGATGAGTATCCAAAAATTACGCTGGGTGAAAAAAAGCCAATTACAAAAGGCTACATACTTCACAATTCCATTTATATAACATTCCTGAATCGGCAAAATTATAGAAATGGATGATTGATTACTGGCTGCCAGATGTTAAGGAGTTTGTGGGAGAGAAGTAGATGTGATTATAAAGGGCAACATGAGGGATCTTTATGGTGTTGGGAATGTACTGAATCTTGACTATATCAGTGTCAAAATCCTGGGTGTGATATTGTACTAGACAGTTTTGCAAGATGAGACATCACTGCTGGGGAGAAAATGGGGAAAGGGCACACAGTAAGTCCCTATTATTTCTGACAACTGCATGTGAGTCTACAGTTATCTGAAAATTAAAAGTTTAATTTTAAAATATAATTGTGTTTGTCAGTAAACTGTAAAGATACATTCAATGAAATGAGAATGACACTCGTGCAGATGTTTCTTCTCCTTCTTTTCCTTCCTTACAGGTTTGCGAGGAGCAATAGCTTTTGCCTTAGCTATTCGGAACACAGGATCTCAGCCCAAGCAAATGATGTTTACCACCACTCTGCTCCTCGTGTTCTTCACAGTCTGGGTATTCGGAGGAGGAACAACCCCCATGCTGACTTGGCTTCAGATCAGGTGAGTGACACTGCTTAACAAAGGAAATCATTATGAGGCATGGCTACACTGTTCCGTTTCTGATGTTGCTGACTGGCCAAGAGTACAATGGCATGTCTGTACACTAACTTTCCCTAGGGTCAAGTTGACCTTCATTCACAAGGTGAAACAGTATGACCTATCACCAACAGAACTGACTTTTCCAAGAGTTCTAGAAATCTCAGGATGATGTTTATAGTCTACAGTCCCTAGAAATGAATTTCTTTATGAATTTTTCCATTCAATCATATTTACTGAGTATAATGTGATAATCTATGGAGTTTACAAAAATGAGTAAGACATGAGTCTTGTCCTCAAGATACTTATGATACAGTAGAATTTATACAGAAAAAGCTATAATACCAAGGAGAAAATGAACTTGCTTTGTTTTTAATTTGTCACAGCACTTAGGATAGAATTAGAGACACAGGAAATGCTTAAATGTATTTGATTATTCAGCCATATGTTTGGCCAGAGGGATGCTATAGACACAGATTAGACAATTTCTTAAAGGAAAATCAGGTCAAGGCTTCAGTTAGGGGCCATCCAATAAGCAGTGCTTGGAAGATGATTGCTATTAACCCAAAGTATGCAGGTTTGATGAAAAATGAATAGCTTGTGCCAATTGTGAAAAAGTAAAATGTTGTTGTCTTTGTTTCTTTGATCTGGGTCCTCATTCTCATATCCCAGAATGTAACAGTGTTTTGCATAAATCACATTTTACTTTCCAAAGCCATACATCTTGATGATCATGCAGCCTGTCCCTGGTCCCCACCCATTCTCTGTGAGGCAAATCCATACCCACCACCTCTGACAAGAAAAGATCCATCTGACTGGGAGGGGATTTCCAAGAAGATTTTTTTCAGGCAGGGACTCTGTTATTCCAGCACCAGTGAAGTGCTTGGCACATAGTAGAATGGAATAAATAATTGCTCCATGAAAAAATTGAATGAATATAACCACACATGTAAATTCCTTTTGTTAAGCGTTTACTGACAAATTTCTATCCATCTGACAAATAGAAGCAGAAGCAGGACTCACGAGTTTAGGGTAAGAAAGCTTATGTCTAAACTGGGCCAAGTGGTTATGCATTAAACGCAATTCAAGGAAAAAAGGACCTCTTCAAGTATTGTGAATATTGCTAACACATAAAAGGGCTTTGACCAAAGGTTGAAATGGAGAATGTTTTGAAATACTTGTTGAACTATTTTCTAGGCATATAAATGTGACCTTCAATTTCTTTCATGGTAGTAGCTGCTTATAGGCTCCTCTGGATGAGCACGAATGTTTTATTAAATGCTATAGTGTTGAGTCTCCTGTAAACTGATAGTAAGATAATGGTGTGTTCAGGTTTCGGGAAAATAAATTCAGTAGGTGGATCCATGCATGGAAAAATTGGGACTTGGAAAGCAGAAGTTAGAGGATACCAATCCTCACAAGATAAATGTATTGAATCCTCTATCAGGTAAATTAGAATATTCAGAACATAAAGTGGTGCTGGCAACATTTTCTTAAAGTAATTCAAACATAACTTATTTTCTACTATTGTCTTTCTTTACCCTGAAGGATTTGTCCCCAAATCAATACATGTTTTACCCTAAAATGTTTACCTAACTCTACTGTAGTGTTTTCCAAAGGTATCCACTGACTTCAGATAGATGTCATAGCTCATGCAGTCTCTTGATACCCAGATCAGTAGGAACAGGGTAATATAAAATGGGGCCTAGGCAGGTTAGAATGTTTATCAGGTTATAGGACAAGGACTAATAAAGAAGGATAGTAATGTCAACTATAACGTCCACAGGTGAGGGGCCTGGAGGTCATCTTAGGCAAGTGCTATTATGGCCTGCTGGGTGGCACAGCATGGAGTTGCCAGGTCATAGAGATGCCCCAGTGCGAATTGGCTCCAAGTGACCCAACTGATTCAATGCCAGACTTGTCCACCAGCCAGGAGGGGAGAAGAGTAAAAGCAGGACCGTGATATATTTAAGGAAAGGAGCTGACAGGGCTCTGGTCCAGCAGGCCAGGTGGAAATCCCAGCTGGGAGCTAGAGTGTTAATCTGAAATCAGGGCATAAACCCAGTCAGAGAGACAGAGACCCAGTCATGAGGAAATCAGAGGGGATAACTGAGCTTTATCGGTATATGTGTATCTAGGAAGTCAACCCAGGTAGACAGGATACAGGGCAGCAAGACCAAGTTAAGACCAAAGGCTCTCAAACTTTAATGACCATCAGAACCACCTGGAGGGCTCATTAAACCCCCACATTGCTGGGCCCCTGCCCCAGAGTTTCTGATCAAGTAGGTCTGGTTCAGGGCCTAAGTATTTGCATTTTAACCACACTCCAGGCAGTGCTGATGCTGCTCGCTCTAGGACCACATTTTGAGAACCACTGGTTTAGACTTATAACCCCACATAGAGATGGGGCTAATATTAAATACTGTCAGATTTGGCTGGGGTTGCCCAGGGCCCCACACCTGAGCCTCAAGTTTAAAAATTTTAGCACCTATGCTGGAGGGAAGCAGGGGCTAACTTGAAGAGAAAAATTCATTGTGCATTGATCAACGAGAAGGAAATAGAGCACAATAGAATAAACATAAAAGAATAGGATCATAAGTTAGTGTGTGTTCAAACACACACAAGCACGACAAAAGTTTGGTTTGACCATGTTATAGTGATACCAGCATATGCTCCACTTCCACTGTGGTTTATAATGCTATCAAAGAAATCCTTCATTTCTTTTTTTTTTATTAGTTTCTGCTTTATAACAAAGTGAATCAGTCATACATATACATCTGTTCCCACATCCCTTCCCTCATGCATCTCCCTCCTTCCCACCCTCCCCATCCCACCCCTCCAGGCGGTCACAAAGGACCCAGCTGATCTCCCTGTGCTCTGCGGCTGCTTCCCACTATCTATCTACCTTATGTTTGGTAGTGTATATATGTCCATGCCTCTCTTTCGCTTTGTCACAGCTTACCCTTCCCCCTCCCCATATCCTCAAGTCCATTCTCAAGTAGGTCTGTGTCTTTATTCCCATTTTACCCCTAGGTTCTTCATGACATTTTTTTTTAATTCCATATATATGTGTTAGCATACAGTATTTGTCTTTCTCTTTCTGACTTACTTCACTCTGTATGACAGACTCTAGGTCTATCCACCTCATTACAAATAGCTCAGTTTCGTTTCTTTTTATGGCTGAGTAATATTCCATTGTATATATGTGCCACATCTTCTTTATCCATTCATCCGATGATGGACACTTAGGTTGTTTCCATCTCCGGGCTATTGTGAATAGAGCTGCAATGAACATTTTGGTACATGTCTCTTTTTGAATTATGGTGAGAAATCCTTCATTTCATTATTGCTTTTAAATGATAGTTGTCCATCATTTTTTTTTTTTTTTTTGCGGTACGCGGGCCTCCTCTCACTGCTGTAGCCTCTCCTGTTGCGGAGCACAGGCTCCGGACGCGCAGGCTCAGCGGCCATAGCTCACGGGCCCAGCCGCTCCGCAACATGCGGGACCCTCCCGGACCGGGGCACGAACCCACGTCCCCTGCATCGGCAGGCGGCCTCTCAACCACTGCGCCACCAAGGAAGCCCCCTTTTTTGGTTTTCTTAAATTTCTACATTTTTTTTCTCTTAAATTATTAGGTATGTACTTGAATTTATTTATTTATTCATTTAGTCCCTATAATATTTGCCATTCAGCTGCAAACTACCACAGTAAGATGCAGATAAAATGTTTTATGTAAGGTAAAAATTGATATTAATATGAATTGCACTTTGATAGAAAAACTTTAAAACAGCAATGACTTCATGCTTAAAGAGATTCAGCTTGATCTTAACATATGAAACAAATTCTCCACTGGTTAAGTTTTATCCTAAGCGCATTCAAATTTCTTGTCCTAAAGCTGTTGTTTTTTTAATAATAACAAATATTTTTAATGCAGCATTTGAAATAAATCACGAACCTTTGTTTCTTAAAATTCTAGAGAAAAAGAAAAGACTCCCCCAGTATTATTTTGGAGGTTTTCAGGTAAAAGAAAGCAGAATGGTTTCTCGATTAGATCTCCTCCCTTCTGTGAATTACATTAATGCTGGTGGTGAGGAAAACCCAGCTCCCAGTCTCCAAGGACTAGCTCTGCTGTTAGCCAAGAAACAAGAGATCAAAGGTGTCAGGCTTTGCCCTGCAGAGGCCAGTAAACAGTACTGTCCACCAAATAATTACACAGGCCTACAAATACACCTCAGAAGCCAGTGGGGCAGAGCTCTCCGGCAGCGGTAAGTAATCTGGGATGGTAACCCCATCCTTAGTTTAGGGTAGGGTGTCACATGGAGTTAACAGAACTCATGAGAATGGAGACCATACCATAGTGCAAACCTTTCCTGGCTTCTCCCAGATAGGAATGCTGGACCCATCTCTTCGAAATACCTCAACCACAGTACAGAAAGCCTTGCACACCGGAGCAATTCAGAACTTGTATTCCAGACAATATGAGAAAGTGCCCCCAGCAAGATGACTTCTACAGTTTCCAGATTTTTGCTTCGAACATCTCAAAGACTAATAGCTGGCTTTTTTTTTTTTTTGCGGTACGCGGGCCTCTCACTGTTGTGGCCTCTCCCATTGCGGAGCACAGGCTCCGGACGCGCAGGCTCAGGGGCCATGGCTCACGGGCCCAGCCGCTCCGCAGCACGTGGGATCTTCCCGGACCGGGGCACGAACCCGTGTCCCCTGCATCAGCAGGTGGACTCTCAACCACTGCGCCACCAGGGAAGCCCTAACAGCTGGCTTTTATTGACTATTTACTCTGTGCTAGATATTTAGAAAATAAAGTGCCAGGCATAAGACCACCCTGTGACTCAGCCTCTAATCTATAAAATGGGGATGATAGCAGTAGCTACCTCCTAGGGTGGGTGAGGCCTGGCAAAGTGGCCCAGGGTCACCCCACTGTCCAGCTACAGAGTCAGACTACAAGGCCAGGCAGCCTGAGCCCAGGGCCTGCACTCCCAACTGGTTCATTCTTCTGCTGCCCCAAATAAATGAGCTAATTCCTGAAGCCTGCAAACTACCTTGATTAACAACTTCTCTGGGGAAAAAGAGATGTACTTTTATCAGCAAGACAGGCCAGTTAAAAACAAACACAGGAAATCTTCATCCCTCATCAGTGATGGGGTTGACCTGCTAGTGCTGCACAGAAGTTTCTTGCTGCAGATTTTTTTCCTTGACCTAGAAAACTTAAAGGTAAACAAGGCCAGCCCTGATCTCAGGTAGCCAAGCAGGGACGTTTGTCTTCCTCAATTATAGGAATTTGGAAGTAGAGGAATTTGTTACCCTCAGGCTCATTTCCCAACCCCATTCGGGGTCCCAAGTCAGCCTGCTGTCATGTCAGCCCCTTCCTCAGGTCAAACAAAAAATCACACATACTGCCCTGTGTCCATTGCAGAGTGAATAACTTTTAGCTAGTGGAATGTCTCCACTGCCATTATTTTAGTTAAGTATTTAAAATTTATTTTTGGGTTTATGGCCCATCCTATTTTTATGTCGTCCTAGAATGATTTCTTTATCATATATACCCACTGGCTACAAAGTTTATAACAGCCACCATGGGAATGCACACAGTGGTAAGGAGAGAACTGTCTTTAGTAATATTTTTTCATCTTAAACAATAGTAGAGCTAAATACACCTGCTTACGTACAGACTTCCTTTATTGCTGAGGTGAGGCAATGTCAATTTTATATAATGGAAGAATACATATAATCAAGTTCCCTTCATATCCAGCTGTGTTCTGCCTGGTTTTCTTTCTAGCATCCAAAGTCTCATGCATGCTTAACAATTTACTTCACTGGTGTATTAACATAGTAGATCAGTGCACACATTCTGGAGGCAGATGATATGGGGCCCAACCATGCCTCCCTCTCTTACTAGCTATGGGATCTTGAGCAAGAAATTCAACCTCTCTATGCTTCAGTTTTCTTATTTGTAAACTTGGAACAATAATAATACCTACCTCTTTAGATTTTTATAGGGATTAAGTATTGCATGTATAAATTTAGGGCACACAGTAAGTGCTCAATAAATGTTGCTGTAACACTACCCAAAAGACCACCTATGAGCCTTTTCTTATCTAAACACTCTTCTTCTGCCTATGGCATATATATACACACACACATACATACACATAAAATGTTATTAATTAACTGTATTTATGAAAGCATGGTTTACATGGGGAATAGAAAGAAATAGCCTCTGGGGAGATTAGTTCATTTTTTGTAATGATTAGATTCATCAGTTTTCATCATCTAAAATCAGTTTTAGATTAAGTATTGCATGTATAAATTTAGGGCACACAGTAAGTGCTCAATAAATGTTGCTGTAACGCTACCCAAAAGACCACCTATGAGCCTTTTCTTATCCAAACACTCTTCTTCTGCCTATGGCATATATATACACACACACATACATACACATAAAGTGTTATTAATTAACTGTATTTATGAAAGCATGGTTTACATGGGGAATAGAAAGAAATAGCCTCTGGGGAGCTTAGTTCATTTTTTGTAATGATTAGATTCATCAGTTTTACAGGCAGCTCCTATTTCTGCATTCAAAATGATAAACCTCTTAAGGAAAAATGCTCACAAAAAGCATTATATTCATCCAACAGCTCAGAAAGATTCTTTCTAGAGCATGCTTTATTTCCTTCTGGACATGATAATCTTTGCTTAGGATCTCTTCAGATATTTAATTTGCACCGCTTCATCAATGTGTATCAATTCATTATTTTGCATTGACTGTGTACCAATTTATACATTTTGTCTCAATTTTTATTAATTGGCAGGTCCGAGAAATACCCTTTGTCAAGAAACATGGAAAACCAGTTTACTCATTTGAATGTAAACTTGTACTTAATATCCCCTACCTCTAACCCCCATTTAAAATTATGTTCTATTTTCCATAGGCTCTTCTAAAAAATGTTTCACAACTCCAAATATTTATTGCTTAAATCAATCTAGTTTGACATATTTTATTAAAGATATTGTATAACTCTAGTAACCTATTGTTAACCTAAATATATCCTAGGTTTTTAACAAGCAGGGATTAGCAGCTCCTAAATTTGCCTCCAATGCCATCTGGGTTCTTTAATACGCTTTCTTTCTATGTACTGAATCTTCCCAGTTTCAGAGATAATAGACTTTATGTTCATAACTGCCAGCTATCTTCCACTAGGCATGTTCTTATTTATCTTCTCCAACATGCTCTTGAGAACATCGATGTTAATAAGCTTCACCCATTTATTAAGTTTACCAAACAGTGAACATTTTCTTCTATCAAAGAGAATTTATTAGCTTGCTACCATAAAGTATAATCAAATATAGGTGCCTATCTTTAAGTAATAGATGTATCTTTACTTTGGGTAATAGGTGAAGTCTGAAAAAAAATATTTTAAATGCAATAGATGGAACTTGTGATCCAAAAGACTATGGAGGTGTTCCAGTTCTGGTCAACATGGTGTAACACACTTACTCCCCTCTGGCTCTTCCAACGAATGCAACTAAAATCCCTGGCCAGAATGAATGTAGCAGTCATCTAAGGACTCTTAAAAGCAAGTGGCAGCAGATAGATTGGGGAAGGAAACCAGAATTCAGAGTACTATTAAAACAGTGATGAATTTCCCATTTTTTTTTCCTCTCTGGAATCTCTTGACCTGAACTCAAAGGCAGTTTAAAGGCCAGAACTGCACAAAAAGGAAGAACTGCAAAAGAAATGTTCTGTTTGGGACATAAGGAACAGGACAGAGGACTGCTGTGGGTCAAAAGAGTGGGGGAAATCCCCTCTTTTGTTTGTTGTTATCATTTACTCCATTCTCATTCCAGTACCAGGCAAACCTGAGGCAGCATTGGTAAGATGGCAGCAACAGTTGGGTGGACCCCAAATTCCCAACCAGAGCAACTGAGGTCCAGAGGTCTTGGGAAGAAGGCCCACTGCATTTTTTTCTCTCTTAATCTTATCATTGCTTGAGCTTGGAAACAGGCCCAATATTATGGAAAAATCATGGGAAACATGTAGCAGTGTAGGGAAACGAAAGCCCTGAGCTTTGGGAAGCCAGAAAACATGGAAGACATTGTGGAGTAGAGGGAGTACAAGAAAGTGATCCAATAAAATTGTGTATAAACTTTTGGGCTCACTTCCAAGCTATGTAAGCATGTATCTGAGCCTAAACAGCACACCAAAGTGTGAGACATGAGCTACAGGATAGAGCATCACTCAGGTCCCAGACTATACACTGGATGGCACACATGCAGGACATGTGTGGATCATAGATCAATATGTAAAATATAAAACTATACAACTTCTAAAAGGAAACATAAGAGAAAAATCTTCATGACCATAAATTAGGCAAAGGAGTCTTAAATGTTATACCAAAAGCATCATGTACAAAAGAAAAAAATGATAAATTGGACTTCATCAAAATGAATATTTTTCGATTTGCAAAAGACACTGTTAAGAGAATGAAAATACAAGCTACATACTCACACTTAAAGAGAATGCATTTCTGGTGGGAATGCAAAACAGTATGGCCAATCTGTAAATCATTTTAGCAGTTTCTTATAAAGTTAAACATACAATTATTATAGGACTCAACGTTCCCTCTTCTAGAGCCTAGAGAGCAAAATGGGGATAACAGGATCTGTCTCTGAAGATTAAATGTGTGAACATTAAATAAGAAAATACATGTTAAAATCCTTTAAGCAGAACTAAGCACTCATTAGTAACCTTCTTTTATTCACAGCTTTTATTAGAAATGTCAGATAAATTTTAACAGTATTTTCAGCATATATTGAGATAATCACATAGTTTTTTCCTCTACTTTATTGATGTGATGAAATATATTGATAGATATCCTGGTATTGAGTTATTCTTACAATATCAGGATAGCTATTTTTTCCTACAATTCTGCTATCTATAACAATAACTGAGGTTAGTCTATACTTTTTCTTTTTGGGGGTAGAGGGGGCTGTCTTTATTGGGTTTAAATAGTGTTAAGGATGTGCTACATTCATAGCATGAGCTAAAGACTTTTCTATTTTTTCATGGCCTGAAATAGCATAGCATAGAAATGATCAGATTTTTAAAGGCTAGTTAGGAGTCAGCTGTAAAACCATCTGGTTCCTGGAGTTCTTTTAATGGTGGGTTTTTAATCACCCTTCTAGTGTCTCCTATGGTAATTGGTGTATTCAAATGTAAAATAGTCATTTCTTTAAACTCAAAAATGGTCAAGTATTGTTAATTTCATATAGTTCAACTAAAAAGAATATCCATATACCATTTACCTAGTTTTATCCACTGTTAATAATATGCCCGTTTTGCTTTCTTGCCTTTATATATACATATATATCACATATATACATATATATCACATA
Source organism: Mesoplodon densirostris (assembly GCF_025265405.1). Taxonomy (NCBI): domain Eukaryota; kingdom Metazoa; phylum Chordata; class Mammalia; order Artiodactyla; family Ziphiidae; genus Mesoplodon; species Mesoplodon densirostris. The sequence continues at coordinate 143,767,380 of NC_082665.1, forward strand.
TATTAAATGTGTTTTTATTTATTCTTTTCTTTTTCACTGAGTCATTTCAATGTAAAAACAGACATACACTTCTTATCTAAATACTAAAGGATACAACTTTGAAAAACAAGGACATTCTATTAGGTAACCAAAATACCATTACTGTGTCTAAAAATATCAAAAACAATTAATAATTTTATCAGTATATACACAAATTTCCCCAGTTATTGAAAAAAATTATGTATAGATGTTTTTTAATTCATGATCAAATCAAGATTATGTATTATATTTGGTCAATTTTTTTTTTTTTGGTCTCTTTTAACCAGTTTCTCTCATTTTCTTCCCCATGACATTGATTTTTAGAAGAAACCAGGTCAGTTGTTTTGCCCACTATTCCACATTCTGGACTTGTTTGTTTCCTCCTAGCATCCATTAATATATTCTTCTCTCTGCTATATTTCCTGTAAACTAGAAATTAGGTCAAGGCTTGAAATTCAGGTTGAACCTTTTAGACAAGTATATTCATTGGCAAATGCACAAGTCTTTCTCACTCGTTAGGGGTATGCTTCAAATACAACTGTTGGACTGTACTATTCCACAGGGTACCTGGTAGCCCCATGTCTTTTGACCATGTGGATGTGGCTAGTCCAAACTGAGACCTAGCATGCTGTGTAGTGAACTGTGTCCTCTCAAAATTCATATATTGAAGCCCTAATCCACAGTGTGAGTATACTTGGAGATGGGGCTTTTAGGAGGTAATGAAGATTAAATGATATCATGAGGGTAGGGTCCTAGCTGACAGGACTGGTGGACTTGTAAGAACAGAGATCGAGATAATCCCTGTCTCTCTGCACACACGCTCCATGGAACGCAACGAGGACACAGGGAGAAGGTGGCTGTCTGCAAACCAGGACAAGTGCCCTCACTAGAACTTAGCCATTCTGGCACCTTGATCGTAGACTTCTAGCCTCTAGAACTGTGACAAAATAAATGTCTGTTGTTTAAGCCAAAAAGAAAAGAATATTCATTGGTAATGCTCTATGCTTAATAATATGTATTTCAAAAAAATTAATAATGCATATTTCATATCAACAGGCACGTAAGGTCAAGTTGTCCCACTCTTGGTGATGCTAAATTTGTTCATATGGTTATAGTGCTAACCCCCATTGTAAAAGTATAGTTTTACCTTTGGAATTAGTTTTTAACCTATGGGGCAATACTTGAGCACTGGGTGAATCTCCTGTCTCCAATCTCTCTGTAAGCCACTGTTTTTAGCGTCCATTGATGATCCTTGTCTGATTCAATGATTACATTTGAGATGATTCAGTTTTGATTTCCTTTGATAGGTAATTTTTTGACAGTTTCTTAGTTTACCAAATGATCACAGTTTTGATCACCTTTTAAAAAATTTATTTCTAATTTATCAAATTATGAGAATGTTATCAGTAATAATTCTACTTTTAAAATGTAAGATTTTCTGGACTTCCCTGGTGGTCCAGTGGCTAAGACTTTGCCTTCCATTGCAGGGGGTGTGGGTTCGATCCCTGGTCAGGGAGCTAGGATCCCGTATGCCTCGCAGCCAAAAAACCAAAACATAAAACAGAAGCAATATTGTAACAAATTCAATAAAGACTTTTAAAAAAATGGTCCACATCAAAAAAAAAATTTTTAATAATAAAATATAAGTTTTCTTTGTGATCAAGTACATGACTGATTTGGGTATATATTCCATGGACATGAAAAGAAGTATATTTGCTATTTTTAAGAAAAAAGTTCTGTACATATGTATTGAGCTTCTTGATTATGTTACTCAAATTCCCTATATCCTTATCTATATTTTTACTAGATGTCAGATTCTGAAAGAGGTACATTAAATTTCCCACTATAATTTTTTTTTGTAATCAAGGTCTTGCATTCTAATTTTATACAGTCTTTCACATATTTCTGATGTGTTGTGTGTAGTACACCATTTTATGATAGGGAATCTTCAAATTGTCTGGTATGTCTTTCTCATCCCAGAAATGAAACTTAAAATGGTTGTATCCTTCTTATATGTTCATGCCCGTCTTCTATCCTCTAGTTCTCATAATGTGGAATCTTAAAAAGTAATATAGAAAAGTCATTTTCATTAGCACTAGACAGTGGGGACTCCCTATTTCCTCCATTTCATTCTGGTTATAAGTAAGCAGTGAGCTAGTAGATTTCAGTGTTTTGATCAACATCGTTTCATTCCCTGAAGTCCTTAACTTCTCTTCAGAAAATAAAGTCTTATTTTTTAATCTATTATAATCTTTTACCTGCTAGTATGCACTTTAAACCTTATGGTTTAAAATGTGTAAAATTCAAAGAATTACAATAAAGCTCCCATTTAGCATCTACCCTAGAGATCAATTGCAAGCCAAAATATGGGATTTTAACTGGAGTTTTTAAAAATAAGTGTTGAATTCTATCACACAGTCACTTGGAAGAAATTGCTTAAGACAGGGAATTGCCCATTAGAGGCAAAATACACTTTCATGCAGATTTCATTGTATTTGGTACAACGAATGTTTGGAAGAGCCTTAGCTGTTCTTTTCTTTTCTTTTTTTTAATGGGCAGTGTTCTATGCTTCCCAGTGCTAGATCTGTAGTGCAGAGTATAACTGGCCAGTTATGAAGCAACATTCATGTTTGGAGATGATGGTGAAAAGCATCTCAGCAGTTGACTTCTCAGTGGCACTGGCTGCTTATTTCTTATTTTCTGCAGGATTCAAAGTGGACCTCAAAGGTCACCACATGCTCCCTTGAGCCTGCTTGTCGCTCTTTCTCCTTGGGCACAGCACCCACACATGAGTCCCCACCAAGCAAATGATCATCTTTGTTTGGAAAGTTCCAGCTAAAATGCTGGGAATGGGTTTGGTTCAGTCCATTCTGGGGCCACCACAGCCTGGGTTTCCTCACCTGCCCCTCTGCGTGGCCCTCCTGGGGCTCTGCCAGGGAGTGCAGCTGCCTGCCTGCAGCCTTTGTCCCTGTGGGTTGCAGTTTATTCTGGTCTAGCCAGCAAAGTAATCCCACCCTTCTCTCTTTTTTTTTATTTTACTGTCACCATGGATCTACTCATTTTTATACAGCACTCTTAGCATTTCAAACGATTCTCAGAGAAAGGGGAGAAAATACAAATGTTTGAAACAGTAGTCTTAATTCTATTTTTCATGAGCCATTACCAGGCATTTAAGCAGGTGTTTAATTTTTATGAGTATAAACTAATACATGCTTATTATATAAAATTAGAAAACTAAAAAATTATTTTTTATTTTATTTTATTTTATTTTTTTAATTAGTTTCTGCTTTATAACAAAGTGAATCAGTCATACATATACATCTGTTCCCACATCCCTTCCCTCATGCATCTCCCTCCTTCCCACCCTCCCCATCCCACCCCTCCAGGCGGTCACAAAGCACCGAGCTGATCTCCCTGTGCTCTGCGGCTGCTTCCCACTATCTATCTACCTTATGCTTGGTAGTGTATATATGTCCATGCCTCTCTTTCGCTTTGTCACAGCTTACCCTTCCCCTCCCCATATCCTCAAGTTCATTCTCAAGTAGGTCTGTGTCTTTGTTCCTGTTTTACCCCTAGGTTCTTCATGACATTTTTTTTAAATTCCATATATATGTGTTAGCATACGGTATTTGTCTTTCTCTTTCTGACTTACTTCACTCTGTATGACAGACTCTAGGTCTATCCACCTCATTACAAATAGCTCAGTTTCGTTTCTTTTTATGGCTGAGTAATATTCCATTGTATATATGTGCTATATCTTCTTTATCCATTCATCCGATGATGGACACTTAGGTTGTTTCCATCTCCGGGCTATTGTGAATAGAGCTGCAATGAACATTTTGGTACATGTCTCTTTTTGAATTATGGTTTTCTCAGGGTATATGCCTAGTAGTGGGATTGCTGGGTCATATGGTAGTTCTATTTTTAGTTTTTTAAGGAACCTCCATACTGTTCTCCATAGTGGCTGTACCAATTCACATTCCCACCAGCAGTGCAAGAGTGTTCCCTTTTCTCCACACCCTCTCCAGCACTTATTATTTGTAGATTTTCTGATGATGGCTATTTTGACTGGTGTGAGGTGATACCTCATTGTAGTTTTGATTTGCATTTCTCTGATGATTAGTGATGTTGAGCATCCTTTCATGTGTTTGTTGGCAACCTGTATATCTTCTTTGGAGAAAAGTCTATTTAGGTCTTCTGCTCATTTTTGGATTGGGTTGATTATTTTTTTGATATTGAGCCACATGAGCTGCTTGTATATTTTGGAGATTAATCCTTTGTCTGTTGATTCGTTTGCGAATATTTTCTCCTATTCTGAGAGTTGTCTTTTTGTCGTGTTTATGGTTTCCCTTGCTGTACAAAAGCTTTGAAGTTTCATTAGGTTCCATTTGTTTATTTTGTTTTTATTTCCATTTCTCTAGGTGGTGAGTCAAAAAGACTCTTGCTGTGTTGTATGTCATAGAGTGTTATGCCTATGTTTTCCTCTAAGAGTTTGATAGTGTCTGACCTTACATTCAGGTTTTTAATCCATTTTGAGTTTATTTTTGTGTATGGTCTGAGGGAGCATTCTAATTTCATTCTTTAACATGCAGTTGTCCAGTTTTCCCAGCACCAGTTATTGAAGAGGCTGTCTTTTCTCCATTGTATATTCTTGCCTACTTTATCAAAGATAAAGTGACCATATGTGCGTGGGTTTATCTCTGGGCTTTCTATCCTGTTCCATTTATCTATATTTCTGTTTTTGTGCCAGTACCATACAGCCTTGATTACTGTAGCTTTGTAGTATAGTCTGAAGTCAGGGAGCCTGATTCCGCCAGCTCCATTTTTCTCCCTCAAGATTGCTTTGGCTATTCGGGGTCTTTTGTGTTTCCATACAAATTGTGAAATTTTTTGTCCTAGTTCTGTGAAAAATGCCATTGGTAGTTTTATAAAGATTACATTGAATCTGTAGATTGCTTTGGGTAGTATAGTCCTTTTCACAATGTTGATTCTCCCTATCCAAGAACATGGTATACCTCTCCATCTGTTTGTATCATCTTTAATTTCTTTCATCAGTGTCTTATAGTTTTCTGCATACAGGTCTTTTTTCTCCTTAGGTAGGTTTATTCATAGGTATTTTATTCTTTTTGTTGCAGTGGTAAATGGGAGTGTTTCCTTAATTTCTCTTCCAGATTTTTCATCATTAGTGTATAGGAATGCAAGAGATTTCTATGCATTAATTTTTTATCCTGCTACTTTACCAAATTCATTAATTAGCTCTAGTAGTTTTCTGGTGGAATCTTTAGGATTTTCTATGTATAGTATCATGTCATCTGCAAACAGTGACAGCTTTACTTCTTCTTTTCTGATTTGGATTCCTTTTATTTCTTTTTCTTCTCTGATTGCTGTGGCTAAAACTTCCAAAACTTTGTTGAATAATAGTCATGAGAGTCAGCAACCTTGTCTTGTTCCTGATCTTAGAGGAAATGGTTTCAGTTTTTCACCATTGAGAATGATGTTGGCTGTGGGTTTGTCATATATGGCCTTTATTATGTTGAGGGAGGTTCCCTCTATGCCCACTTTCTGGAGAGTTTTTAGCATAAATGTGTGCTGAATTTTGTGGAAAGCTTCTTCTGCATCTTTTGAGATTATCATATGGTTTTTATCCTTCAGTCTGTTAATATGGTGTATCATGTTGATTGATTTGCATATATTGAAGAATCCTTGCATTCCTGGAATAAACCCCACTTGATCATGGTGTATGAACCCTTTAATGTGCTGTTGGATTCTGTTTGCTAGTATTTTCTTGAGAATTTTTGTATCTATGTTCATCAGTGTTATCGGCCTGTTGTTTTCTTTTTTTGTGACATCTTTGTCTGGTTTTGGTATCAAGGTGATGGTGGCCTAGTAGAATGAGTTTGGGAGTGTTCCTCCCTCTGCTATATTTTGGAAGAGTTTGAGAAGGATAGGTGTTAGCTCTTCTCTAAATGTTTGATAGAATTCACCTGTGAAGCCATCTGGTCCTGGGCTTTTGTTTGTTGGAAGATTTTTAATCACAGTTTCAATTTCAGTGCTTGTGATTGGTCTGTTTATATTTTCTATTTCTTCCTGGTTCAGGCTTGGAAGGTTGTGCTTTTCTAAGAATTTGTCTATTTCTTCCAGGTTGTCCACTTTATTGGCATATAGTTGCTTGTAGTAATCTCTCATGATCCTTTGTATTTCTGGAGTGTCAGTTGTTACTTCTCCTTTTACATTTCTAATTCTGTGGATTTGAATCTACTCCCTTTTTTCCTTGATGAGTCTGGCTAATATTTTATCAATTTTGTTTATCTTCTCAAAGAACCAGATTTTAGTTTTATTGTTCTTTGCTGTTGTTTCCTTCATTTCTTTTTCCTTTATTTCTGATCTGATCTTTATGGTTGCTTTCCTTCTGCTAACTTTGGGATATTTTTGTTCTTCTTTCTCTAATTGCTTTAGATGTAAGGTTAGGTTGTTTATTTGAGATGTTTCTTGTTTCTTGAGGTAGGGTTGTATTGCTATAAACTTCCCTCTTAGAACTGCTTTTGCTGTATCCCATAGGTTTTTGGTGGTCACGTTTTCACTGTCATTTGTTTCTATGTTTTTTTTATTTCCTCTTTGATTTCTTCAGTGACCTCTTGGTTATTTAGTAGTGTATTGTTTAGCCTCCATATGTTTATATTTTTTTACAGTTTTTTTTCACTGTAATTGTCTAGTCTCAGAGCATTGTGGTCAGAGAAGGTACTTCATATGATTTCAATTTTCTTAAATTTACCAAGGCTTGATTTGTGACCTAACATATGATCTATCCTGGAGAATGTTCCATGAGCACTTGAGAAGAAAGTGTATTCTGTTGTTTTTGGATGGAATGTCCTATAAGTATCAATTAAGTCCATCCTGTTTAATGTGTCATTTAAAGCTTGTATTTCCTTATTTATTTTCATTTTGGATGATCTTTCCACTGGTGAAAATGAGGTGTTAAAGTCTCCTACTATGATTGTGTTACTGTCGATTTCCCCTTTTATGGCAGTTAACATATGCCTTATGTATTGAGGTGCTCCTATGTTGGCTGCATAAATATTTACAATTGTTATATCTTCTTCTTGGATTGATTCCTTGATCATTTTGTAGTGTCCTGCTTTGTCTCTTGTAATAGTCTTTATTTTGAAGTCTATTTTGTCTGATATAAGAATTGTTACTCCAGCTTTCTTTTGATTTCCATTTGCATGGAATATCTTTATCCATCCCCCCACTTTCAGTCTGTATGTGTCCCTAGGTCTGAAGTGGGTCTCTTGTAAACAGCATATATACAGATCTTGTTTTTGTATCCATTCAGCCAGTCTGTGTCTTTTGGTTGGAGCATTAAATCCATTTACATTTAAGGTAGTTATAGATATGTATGTTCCTGTTACCATTTTCTTAATTATTTTGAGTTTGCTTTTGTAGGTCTTTCCTTTCTCTTGTGTTTCCTGCCTAAAGAAGTTCCTTTAGTATTTGTTGTAAAGCTGGTTTGGTGGTGCTGAATTCTCTTAACTTTTGCTTGTCTGTAAAAGTTTTAATTTCTCCATTGAATCTGCATGATATCCTTGCTGAGTAGAGTAATCTTGGTTGTAGGTTTTTCCCTTTCATCACTTTAAGTATGTCTTCCCACTCCCTTCTAGCTTGCAGAGTTTCTGCTGAAATATCAGCTGTTAACTTTATGGGGATTCCCTTGTATGTTATTTGTTGCTTTTCCCTTGCTGCTCTTAATATTTTTTCTTTGTATTTAATTTTTGATAGTTTGATTAATATGTGTCTTGGTGTGTTTCTCCTTGGATTTATCCTGTATGGGACTGTCTGTTCTTCCTGGACTTGATTGACTATTTCCTTTCCCATATTAGGGAAGTTTTCAACTATAATCTCTTCAAATATTTTCTCAGTCCCTTTCTTTTTCTCTTCTTCTTTGGGACCCCTATAATTCGAATGTTCATGCATTTAATGTTGCCCCAGAGGTCTCTGAGACTGTCTTCAATTCTTTTCATTCTTTTTTCTTTATTCTGCTCTGTGGTAGTTATTTCTACTATTTTATCTTCCAGGTCACTTATCTGTTCTTGTACCTCAGTTATTCTGCTATTGCTTCCTTCTAGAGAATTTTTAATTTCATTTATTGTGTTGTTCATCATTGTTTGTTTGCTCTTTAGTTCTTCAGGGTCCTTGGTAAATGTTTCTTGTTCTTTCTCCATTCTATTTCCAAACTTTTGGATCACATCTACTATCATTACTCTGAATTCTTTTTCAGGTAGACTGCCTATTTCCTCTTCATTTGTTTGGTCTGATGGGTTTTTACCTTGCTCCTTCATCTGCTGTGTGTATCTCTGTCTTCTCATTTTGTTTAACTTCCTGTGTTTGGGGTCTCCTTTTTTTAAGCTGCAGGTTCATAGTTCCCATTGGTTTTGGTGTCTGCCCCCAGTGGGTAAGGTTGGTTCAGTGGGTTGTGTAGGCTTCCTGTGGAGGGGACTGGTGCCTGTGTTCTCGTGCATGGCACTGGATCTTGTCTTTCTGGTTGGCAGGGCTGCATCCTGTGGTGTGCTTTGGGGTGTCTGTGAACTTAGTATGATTTTAGGCATCCTCTCTGCTAATGGATGGGGTAGTGTTCCTGTCTTGTTAGTTGTTTGGCATGGGGCGTCCAGCACTGGAGTTTGCTGGCCATTGGGTGGAGCTGGGCCTTAGCATTGAGATGGAGATCTCTGCGAGAACTCTCTCTGATTGATGTTATGTGGGGCCGGGAGACCTCTGGTGTTCCAATGTCCTGAACTTGGCTCTCCCACCTCAGAGACTCAGGCCTGACACCAGGCCAGTGCACCAAGACCCTGTCAGCCACACAGATCAGAAGAAAAGGGAGAAAAAAAGAAAGAAAAAAATTTTTTTTAATAATAAATTAAATTTTTTTAAATTTTTAAAATAAAAGAATAAAAAAAGAAGAGAGCAAACAAATCCACCAATGATAATAAGCGCTAAAAACTAAACTAAGATAAACATAAAACTCAGAAGGAAATCAGTCACAGACAGCAAAACCCAAGTCTACATTTGCTCCCAAAGTCCACCACCTCCATTTTGGGATGATTCATTGTCTATTCAGGTATTCCACAGATGCAGGGTACATCAAGGGGATTTAATCCACTGCTTCCAAGGCTGCAGGGAGAAATTTCCCTTTCTCTTCTTTGTTCACATAGCGCCTGGGGTTCAGCTTTGGATTTGGCCCCGCCTCTGCATGTAGGTCGCACTTAGGCCTCTTTTGGGAAGTCTGAGATCTTCTGCCAGTGTTCAGTAGGTGTTCTGTAGGAGTTGTTACACATACAGATGTATTTTTGATGTATTTGTGGGGAGGAAGGTGATCTCCATGTCTTACCCCTCCACCGTCTTGAAGGTCCCTCTTCCAGCTTATGATTACTGAAAACTCCTGTGAGATTCTAGCACTAGTCTGCCCGTTATTTTAGGGTTTCAATGGTATTAGAGTTGTTTGCCTTTTCTGGGCCTTCAAAAGCATTTTAGTAGGAAATTAGGAGGGGTATCATTAGGGACTGCTAACGTGAAACCATTTTAAACAGAAGTCACACAGGGCATTTGCAAATTTTGACTTGCTCTGTTTCCTTTTTTCAAGGTAAACTTTGAGGCAATCATTTTTGGAGAAATTTTTTGTTGGCAACACAACAAAAGAAGCACAAAAGTATAGGAATAAATATATTTTGTAAAACTACTGATGATTATTGATGATAGTATAGTTTTGCTTTTTTGTTTTACTTAATATTTCTGCCTCCAATCCTGAACACAAACATCTGGCTGTGATTTTGTTTTTTTCTGTCACTGAGCCAAATCCTGTCTAACTCAGTAGGATACTAAGGTGAAATGAAAATCTGGCCTGTGTTTACATCCTAGAGTTAACTTCTCTTTAGATCGTTCAGTGTGTCTCATAACTTCTAATACATGCTATAAAAATAAATAGCAACATCGTAATTTTGTCTTCTGCCAAGTGTATTTGTGATAGGTGGGGCTTAGTGGGGGGATACAGAGGTAGTTTCAAGTATGTGACGTGCATCAAATGGAAATGGGAAAAAGGCAGAATGTTGCTGATGGTAACATTCTCTACCTTAGACTGTGAGACTCCCAAGGGCATGGTCTGGATCTCTTCCCTTTGTCTCCTAGCTTTTAGCATCATGCTTGGCACTCAGAAGGCACTCAGGGCCTTTGAGGGATGTGCAGAAATAATCCTAAAGTTCCCTAACCCATTAACAATCCCACTCTGCTAGACAAGCTCATTCGTACCTTCTCTCCACCCCGCAAGCCCCCATCACCTCTTCCCCAGCTTTCTCTTTCCTTTGATGAACTTCTCAATTCACTAAGGAAACAGAAGCAATCAGAAGATACGTTTCACAAGTTCCCCCTTTATCTACCTACTTCCCTGTATCAATGCCCTTAAACTCCACCTTGTTGTATTACAAGGGACAAACTGATTTTGCTCCAGTTAAGGCTCATCCTCCTGTTTGTGTGTTACTCTCATCCTCTCTCACTTACTGGAAGACATCACTCCAGCATTTATCTCTCTTCTCTCTCATATCATCACTTGCCCCCATTTGCCCCCTTCCCTGAATAATTTAAAAACCTAATGTAATCACTCTCATCGTAAGTAAAAACAAAAAACCTTTCCTGCCCACACATCCCCCTCCAGCTATAACCTCATTCTTTGCTGTCCTTTATATAAAGCAAAATCCCTCAAAAGAGTTTTCAAATCACAGTATCTACAAATCCTCTCCTCCCAATCTCTCTTGAATGTACTCTGATATTGCAGTGGCCCTCATCATTCCACCAAACTCTTCTTACCAGTCTTTTTTCTTTTTTGTTTTTTGGCTGCGGGGCTTGCAGGAGCTCCCTGACCAGGGATCGAACCTGGGTCCCCTGCAGTGGAAACACGGAGTCCTAACCACTGGACCACCAGGGAAGTCCCTGTTCTTACCAGTCTTGATGCTCCCCTGCATGTTGCTAAATCCAATGGTCAAGCCTCACTTTTCATTTTATTGGACGATCAACACCATTTAACTCAATTGATCCTCCTACTTACTTGAAACCTCCTTCTTCACTTGGATTCTAGGACATACTCCCTCTAATTTTCCTAATACCTACTGTGCCACTACGTAGCTAGTCAGTTTTTGCAGCAGGGACAGTAGCCCAAATATCTCAGGGATCTGCAACCACAGAGGTGTTTGTTGATGTTTGATGTTTGTTGTTCAAGTTATGTAAAGGCTAGGAGTCACCTACATGTCTGCTTGACTCTACCGGGCTCTACTTAGCTGCAGCTCAGCTGGGCTTGACTCCTCTTGGCTGCCAGTTGGCTGGAGCTCTGCCATCTGTTTTCTCATCCTAAAACCCAGGCTAAGGAGCAGCCTTATCTGGAACATGCTCCTCTCCCATGACAGGAGAAAGGGCTGAAACTTCCAAAGTCTCTAAAAGCTTCCACTTGGACATAGTGTGTATCATGTTTACTCACATTCCACTGGGCAAAGTAAATCTGTGAGTCACATCATGTATAAGAAAGGGATAACACAGATGAAGCTTGCCCCTCCCCTTAAGCCCCTGAGACGAGGTTCATTAAGACCATTGACAAGCTTGATGAATATCCCCAGAGGATTGAGAGACCCAGTGTCAGACCTGCTGCCTGACTCACCTGAGAAATCTAAAGGGCCAGGAGCTGGCTGAAACAGCCTGCAACAGAGTGAGAGCCACAGTTTAGGAAGCTGATGTGTTTCCACTGAGAATGCATCTAAGGAGCATGTTTCCTATTGACTGATCATGTGGTGTAATAGGCTGATCCTGTTGTGTTGAGTTGTCATAGACCTGGCCCTAGAATGTCACCAGGAGAGGCCAGAGATCACAGCGGAAGAAAGCCAGGGCTATACAGCTGGTTGTTCAGGGGCCAAAGGAGGGGTGGATGAAACGCACAAACCATGTAGGAAACCACAGGTTAGAGAGCCCTCTGGGCTTCCTGAAGAGCCCTCACAAATGCCCACATGAGTCAACTTCCAACATCTGTCACAACCAAAGGGAAATGGCACCTTAGTTGTGCCAGACAAATGAAACCTTTCTTGCCTATTTACTTCTCTTCCTTCTCCTGTCCCCTAACCTTGGAGAAGCCAAGCTAGCAAGTAGGAGTGGAGTGGGAAACATCAGGAGGATCAAAAGAAAGATGGATCCTTGCAGCAGGCCCAAGCTGGTGAAGGGAACTCACTTGGAATGAAACTCAGATTCTGATATTATTACATGTGACTGGACATAGTTATTACCTGAGACTATTTCTGTGATTACAAGTGACCAGAGGACACTTTTTAAAATTATTTTATTTCTTTTTGAATAGGAAATGCGTATATAAAGTACAAAATTTGAAAGATACAAAAGAGTAAATAATGAAAAGTAAGTCTGCCCCACCCATATGTATAACATACTATACGCACTCTTTTTTATAGTGTATTTTATTCAAGTAGAGTTGATTTACAACGTTGTGTTAATTTCTGCTGTACAGCAAAGTGGTTCATATATATACGTTCTTTTTTACATTCTTTTCCATTATAGTTTATCATAGGATATTGAATATAGTTCCCTGTGCTATATACAGTAGGACCTTGTTGTTTATCTATCCTATATATACTAGTTTGCATCTGCTAATCCCAACTCCCAATCCATCCCTCCCCCACCCTCCTGCCTTGGCAACCACAAGTGTGTTCTCTATGTCTGTGAGTCCGTTTCATAGATAAGTTCATTTGTGTTGTATTTTAGATTCCACATATAAGTGATATCATATGGTATTTGTCTTTCTTTTTCTGACTTACTTCACTTAGTATAATAATCTCTAGGGCCATCCATGTTGCTACAAATGGCAATTTTTCATTCTTTTTTATGGTTGAGTACTATTCCATTGTATATATCTATACTGTACCACATTTTCTTTATCCATTCATGGGTCAATGGACATTTAGGTTGATTCCATGTCTTGGCTATTGTCAATAGTGCTGCTATGAACATAGGGGTACATGTATCTTTTTGAATTATAGTTTTGTCTGGATATATGCCAAGGAGTGGGATTGCTGGATCATATGGCAACACTATTTTTAGTTTTCTGAGGAACCTTCATACTGTTTTCTGTAGTGGCTGCACCAATTTACATTCCCACCAACAGTGTAGGAGGGTTCCCTTTTCTCCACACCCTCTCCAGCATTTGTTATTTGTAGACATTTTAATGATAGCCATTCTGCCCAGAGTGAGGTGGTACCTCATTGTTTTGATCAGAGGACCATTTTTTAAGCTATCTGAAAGTAATGAAAAGTCATAGGACCAGCCCCACAGAAGGAGTCTGTAGAAGCAGAGGTGTGTATGCGTGTGTGTGTGTGTGTGTGTGTGTGTGTGTGTTTGGTGGAGGGGAGAGAGGCCTGAGAAAGGTGTTTTCTTTCTTGCTGCATGAGCCACATTCGCTCTAAGGGCTCTTAACCCCTGGGCTCGTTGCTTCCATCTGCCTGTATTTTCCCCATACTAAGAAGTTACATCATGACTTTATGGTGTCTTCACTGGCATCTTTGATCATGAGGCTCCAGGAGGCCAGAACCTTAGTTTACAATTGGCTGCCCTCACATTTGACCCCGTTTACGCAAAGGAAATCTAGGCATCTGGCCAATTCAGGACCAAAGAATTTTGCAGTGGGGGTGTTGAACTTCACTTCCTTTTTCATTTATAAACACAGTTGGAGCTGATTCCAACGTGTTTTTAGGAAGTCAGTGAAAACATTTAGGCATAACTGCTACTGTTTTATGAAATTTCAGCTATTGTTTTCACCTCGCCTGTGCTTAAATCCATAAATAAAAAGCTTGGTGTGGCCGTGGGGGAGTGGAGAGGCGTTATGTCATTACAGCACCTACCTCAGGTTCAGGAAACTCTGAATCCACCATCCGTTTCCTACTTTACTAAGCCAAGGAACGCAGTCGAGTGTGTGACCAAGGGTAACATGATTCAGGTTAAGAACTGGGTCTGTGGAATTTGTTTCCTGGCCAAGAGAACTACAATTCAATTGCTGCTAGAGTTAAGTGGAAAATATATACTTTTGCCTTCACTAGAGCTATTGTTACTTTTAAAGACTTGTTGAGAACAGAAGCTCAAACTCAAACATGATAGCATGGATTCTAGTTATTGGAAACGAAGAGAGCCCTTGGGAATATTGCCTTCCACTCCCAGCTCTACCCATGCTCCATGTCTGACCTTGGGTATCACACCTCAGTCCTTACACTTGAAAGAGAGACTATTGCTCATTAACACTCAACATTGGGCAAATTTAAAAATGCTCATTTAGACACAGGTTTGACTAATGTAATCTTATCCTTATGTGGATTTATTTATCTAGTTCTTCACTTCTTAACATGGTACCCTTCACGGAAGCATCTTGGGATACACGCAGCACATTAAAACAGTAATTAAAATAGATAAAACATTGCAAAGCAGCAGTTAAAAGAGCAGCAAATAAGGTTACATCTTAAAACACTATTATGCTTAAAACCGGAAAACAATGCTCACCTCATCAGTACAGGAGGCGCCTATGCAAGCAGTGAACAGGAGACTTGGGGTGGCTTTGAGAAATCATACATGGGAAGCACATGATGATAAAATTATTCTAAACCTTGCTTCAAAATGTAATTTTCCATCCCTCCCCACCTCTGCCCTACTCTGTTCACCTGTAGGGTGGCTTGCTGTACACTGTGCTTTCACGTGTCTGTTCAGCCAGAAAGGGTTACAGAGGGTTCAAAAGCTCCTTTCTTTCCCAGAGGCTGTAACCGGAGTCCTCAGTCATACTTTACACGGCTTAAAGGGCAGTTGATGATGCTTAAGTACTGGAAACAAAGGATTATAACCTCAGAGAACATTCTACCAACTGAAATAGGAAAAGCCTTGTCCTTCACCACCAGCTCCTACCCCACTGGGTCCCACAAACCCACCCAGTGTCCTTACATGACCCCGCGGACCCTCGCAGCCTGTCACACACCTAACCCAACCTACTAACTGGCCTCACCCATCCTGTTTCGCTTTCCCCTGTTAATGAAGGATACCGAAAGATGTGGCTTTTAAAAGTTAGGATTTGCGTGGGTAGCAAGCAGTTTACAAAAGCTGAGCACTGTGCCATTGTCTGGCTGTTAGGCATGTGAGAGCTTGGTGAACGTTCTGAAATGGGAAGTTGAAAGTGGATTGTCTCCATTATGTTGAACCAGGGCGCCAAGATGCTGTTCTCCAACACACTGAGTCCTTTCAGAAACTGCTCTGTAGGAAGTCCAACTTGTTGTTTGTGTGAAATTGTCACTGCATGTCCATTTTGGTTCATATGGTACTTAAAAGGCAGCGTTCCACTGTGCCAGCGCCTGCCTCTGCAGTCCTGGCTCCGGTTCCACCCTCCCACTTTCTCTCACTCTAGCGAGGCCAAACCACTCAGGATGCTCAATTCAGTGAACAGAATTCCCAGTAACAGCATCTTTAAATCTATAATTCTGGACCAAGCTCTGTAGAATAACAACCCACAAAAGTTATGCCAGGCTTATTTTAAAGTTTCTTCTGTATGAACATATTTAAACAGTTTCAATTCTGCCAGCAAAGCTCCTTTGGGGGATGTACTGGTTCAAGTAGTTTTTTACCACAAAGCCCTCTGTGATCATTCTGGAAGTTCTCATCAAAGGGAGCAAGAGCATCTCGATGTTCAGTAAAGACCCTGCCTTGGGAAGCAGAGGCTTGCTGAGGCCCCTTGGCGAACCCCTCCAGGTTCCTAGGGCTCATTTCATAAAGAACTTCATGTACCCGTTGGGATGTGTCGCCACTCTGTCAACAATAAACAACAGGGAAGTCTCCCAGAATTCAAACCACATTAGCATGGCGGTGATTAAAGAGATCATTAGAATGTCTTCAAGGACCTTTTGATTTCACAGGACACATGAAGTCGCTGTGTTCTCAGAGCTTGTAAAATCCTTAGGTGGGTCTCCCCTGCCGAGGAAAGCGGCAAACCAAGGTCAAACACACTCTCCACTAGCATCAGCCTGTGTTCCCCTTGTTTCCCGCACCATTCACTCCATCTTAACTGTCCCTTTCCTGCTCTAAGCACAGTTCGAATGTGGCTTAAGTGAGCATGAAGACAAAGCAACTTGCATTGGCTAATTCTGCTGCCCTGGGAAGGCCGTAAGGTCGGGGGCAGGCTGAATTTGGCACCAGGGTAGCCTCTGAACTCCTGAACCCATAGAGCCACTGTGGGCTTATCTTTAAAGCCCAGACGTAGGTGCCAGAGCTTTAGAAGAGCCGCCTCTGCCCCAGCAGGACTGGCTTCTGGTTGGTCCTTGTGGCCACAGCTTCCCCTGAACTATCTCCTCTCCTCAGAGCCAGGGTCCCTGCGTTCCCTGTCCCACCCTCTCCTTTTCATTCACCTGGTATTTATTGGGGGCTCTGGGTGGGAGACACAGAGGAATGGCATGGTCCCAAAAGGTGGCCCCTTACTAGCGGGACAGATTACACATAAGAGCCACATGACTCCACAAGCCAGGAAGTGACAGGTACCCCACTGCGAGGTCCCTCCTCCACCCTCTGCTCCTGAGCCCCCAGAGCTCAGGCTGCCTTTCTTGCCTTAATTCTTCTTCCTACTCCACCTTCCACCTGGTGCTGATTGTGGCGACTTCTCACCTGTGAACCTTTCCTGATCCCACGGAGAACTGACCCTGTGCCTCCACTGGACTCTCAAGGTACAGCGAGCTTAGCCAGAGGCAGTGCGAGGCTGTGGCTAGGAAGGTGGGCTCGGAGGCCCAACTACCAAGGTACTAAATCTTAGGTCTCTTTAGCTGTGTGACCTGAAGCAAGTCTTTCTGTGCCTCTGTTTTCTCATCTGCAAAATGGGACAATAGCACCTACTGCACAGGGTTACTGTGAGGGATTAACTAAGTAAACAGAAAAGGCTCCAGACAGTGCCTTGCAAGTGATAAGTTCCTGTAATTGTTGTTCATTATTACTGCTGTCACTGCTGTTAGGCTGTGTTAGTCCCTAGGATCTAGACACCTGCTCGTTTAACTTTATATCCCCACCCCTTGCAGCTGTGAGTAGCACAGAGTGGGCAATCACACAAGGTTAGCACTGTACAAATTGAACAACTGCATAAATGACTGAATCAACAAGCGAAAGGACCTTAGCAAGGACAAAGGAAGCAGCATGTTGTTGTAGCCAGAGCCCTGGGCTTTGAACGGGGAGGCCTGAGTTCAGCCAGCGGCAGTGTGACCTTCCTCCGTCAAATGAGCCCCCGAGTCCTCCAGCAGCCGCATTCCCGAAGAAAGGCGGTGGGGTGTGGCTCTGGAGACTGGGGTCCACTCCCTGATCAGAGGTTCAAGATCCATGTGGCCCCAACAATCTCAACCTTGGTTTCCTCAGCTGCCAAAGGCAGGTGCTGGACGGACCAAAGGGCCCCAAACCCTGTGGGTCATTCCAGACTAAAGGCTTGTAAGATAGTGTTCTCACTCTCCCCTGGGAGACCATTTCCGCTGTCTCGAGTGGGCCTGGGGATCTGCATTTTTTAAAACTCCCCAGGTTTTAAATCTCATATGTTTATGAATCTCAGACACATGCTTCTGAACAACTAAGCTAGACGATTTCTCAGGCTGGAAGGCAGAGATGGCTTTCGGGCTGTATCCTGGAGTGTACTTCTTTTGCAGAATTCCACCAGACTCCCTCCCAGCCCCTACCTCGTGTGTGCGTGCGCATGTGTGCACACACACACACGCATGCACACCAGGGGGAAGCCG
Organism: Mesoplodon densirostris; assembly: GCF_025265405.1. Taxonomy (NCBI): domain Eukaryota; kingdom Metazoa; phylum Chordata; class Mammalia; order Artiodactyla; family Ziphiidae; genus Mesoplodon; species Mesoplodon densirostris. Next base: position 143,785,223 of record NC_082665.1, read on the forward strand.
TCTCCACCCTGCTCCAGAAACACAGAAACTTGGGCACTGCCAAATCCCACATAAACCTCTGCTCTGTGAGGGAGTGCAGAGTTGCTGCTCTGAAGCCACCTTTCTGCAGAGACTGGGCCTCCCGCCCCCGGTCCCTCCCCACAGCACACACCTGACAAGCAATGGGCTGAACTACCACCTGCGACTGATCCATGCGAGTTCTAAACTGTATGGACCTGGTTAATTGTCTAGCTTGTATAAGCACATTTTGCTTCATCCACTTTTCAAGCTGAAGGAAGGTTGTTTTATAAAAGGGGGTTTAATTAAATGTTTTGTCCCAGCCTGGCCTTTCCTTTCCTCATCTGCATTATGCTTGTGTCATATTTTCCCTGTAGGGCAGGAAAACAATTTAGTGAAAATGAAGGATCCATTGATTTACTATTGAAAAAAGAAATGCCAAGCTAACAGTCCCCCTCTATAATTTCCTACTGACCATAAGAGGGAACCCAGCCGTTTAACTTAAAGACAGTGTGTTTCCTGGTGCACCTGGCTCTTTACATCCCTCTGTACCATTCGTGCTGTTATGTTTATGGCCTTGCTCTTGATTGAAATTATTTCTTGAACACTCTTAAGAGATATTTTTCTTCCCTGGACAGAAAAGAGGTTTCTAGTAAGTAAAACCCTTTCATTTTTTCCTCCTCCAATTTGGTGACTAGGGGGTGGGGAATCTTTCTTTCCCTGAGACCGTATCAGTGGGATCATAACACGCCTCCAATCATTTAGCCACAGATCTCCCTGTGCACAGAATTTAACTTGACCTACTTTTCTGCCTGTTGAGCTGCCTCTGGCCTCAAATGCTCTAGTAGAGATCAGCTGTTTTTCTGGGTTAAAGTCTTAGATCTTTAGCTCAATATAGTATCCCAAGTCCTCAAAGGAAGCAGGTTGCACTAACCGTCTAAAGGTGCTGAATATGACAGGACCCGCACTGGGCATCCCCTTCCTCTAGCCACCCTATGTCCACTGATTACCATCCTGGAATCCGAGCCTGAGGCCAAGGACCAGGGTAGTTCTGGAAGTGACCCATTTCATTCTGAAGGCAGTGAATGTGGGAAGGAATCTGGAATTCGAAATCAGGAAACTATGATTGCTATAAGGGACACTGTGTCTTTGGACACATTATGTCACCTCTGGGGGCTTCAGTGTCCCTTCCAGTGCTAACAGTCTGCAATTCCTTCATTCAGTTTTATTGAGCATCTGCTAGGCAGCAGCCTCTGTGGCTGGAGCAATAGTGGGGAACCGAGGTAGACCCAGTCCTGCCATCATGAAGTTCCGAGTCTAGGGGGAGGAACAAGCTGAATCAAGTGTGACATGATAATACTCTGATTAGAGCTGTACACAAAGGGCACACGAGATGATGCGACATAACCAGAGGACCTAGCTAGGTGCCTGGCTATACGTAATCCAGGAAGTGGAGGAAGGCCTTTATAAGGGAGTGACTTCTGAGTGAACCCATAAAAGGTGAGTTAACTAGGAGGAAGGTGGCTCAGGCAGACCCATGCAGACAGAGCAGCAATGCTACCACAGACTCGGCCAAGCATCCCGGCTAAGGAAGCCCATTTCCCCGGGACAAGCATTTGCCTTCTCTCTTTTTGATCTGTTAGGAAACACACCAGCTGACCTCTGGATTGGAGCTGGTCAGCCAGAAAGCACTTAGGCCTAATTAGTCACAACTTACTGTCCATGAAGAGGAAGTATTTTATTTTGCTATATTAGACAGGAATCAGGGCAGCCGTACTTCTCACTGTTGCCTCTCCCACCCGCGCCGTGAAGAAAGCAAGGGAGAGGCCCTCGCTTTTGCTCTGATTTTCACAAATCATCTGACCAAATCGCAAGGGACTCAATGGAACAGGACAGTAACTCACCTCTCATTTGCTGATGGACCGAACAAGGTCTGACTGAGGCTGTTTTGCATTTATAGCACTTTCCACCTGAAGGCCTCAAAATGTTTTGTGAGCATGACAGGTAACAGGGTGTCATGTGAATGCTAAGTGCTCTCATGTTACATGTTCACAGGCCAGGGTCTGGCTCTTTAGCCACCTGGGGTGGGAGAGGGGCATGCCCGGGATAGGGTAATGAGCTGAGCCTGTCAGCTAAGACTAGACCCTGTGCCCACCAGCCAGTGCTCTCACCGCAGACACCTCATGCAGACTTGAACCTACTTCTCCCCATGGAGAAGGGAGCCCCCATGGCCCTTGTGTCTGAAGAGGTGCTGTGAGAGCTGATTGACAGGAACTTGGAGCAAGAGAAGGGCAAAGAGAGACTAGAGGTAAAGCAGGAAAGGCCTGCCTTGAGGATGAGGGAGGGTAAGGAAAAAGGGCCTAGGGGGTTGATTACAGTGACATAAAAGCTGGCACAATCATCTTAAAGGTTTAGTGTCAGGGTCTGTGACTTACCTTTCTACACGATTCCTTCTGGTCCTATACCTCCAGCCCCACTATGTCCCTCGAGGGAGGAAAGGATGTAACGTGTGGTGCAATCCTCTTTTGTATATAATTATGTTAGTCCTCCAGGTGTATTAGTGGTTTGACTAAGCAGAGTAGAGAGATGGATTCTCATGTGCCATTTCAGACTGAGTGGCACTCAAGCTGGGACCCTTTGGGAGAGATCTGAGTGGGGCTTTCTGTCACCCCTCAGATCCTGCCACTCTACAGGCTGCTCTGAAATCTGCCCTAGGCTTCCATGTCCCTGGCCCTCTCATTCCAAAGCCCTTATCTCCTGGAAAGCTTGATTTCATTGATTAATTACTTAAAGATAATTTACTGAAAGTCTAAGGTGTCAGGCAATGTGTTAGACTCAAAGTGAAGACATTTTCCCTCGCTTTGACTTCTGAATTTCCCAAATTTTCTGTAATGAGTCTGCAAATTTTTTTGGACAGTAGGATTTGCTGTAAAATTATAATTGAAAATGGATATGTAAGCTAAGCATTTATTAGATACATAAGCAAATTATTACTTTTTTTAAAAAGTCACTTGAAACTCTTACTTTAAAACCTTGACTTTACTGTCTTCTTCATCAAGAAAATACAAGGTTATTGGACTCCAACTTTCTCATTATCTACAATGCCTTTCCTCCAACTCAGGGAATCAGGTACATTGGGTTTATAATAGGAAAAAAACAAACAAAAAACTTCTTTAAAAAACAAAGACACATTCATGCCTTCTGTCCTCAAGATGCTTACAAGATAGTCAGGAATAAAGACGCTGACATAGAGAATGGACTTGAGGACATGGGGAGGGGGAAGGGTAAGCTGGGACAAAGTGAGAGAGTGGCATGGACATATATACACTACCAAACGTAAAATAGATAGCTAGTGGGAAGCAGCCACATAGCACAGGGAAATCAGCTCCGTGCTTTGTGACCACCTAGAGGGGTGGGATAGGGAGGGTGGGAGGAAGATGCAAGAGGGAGGGGATATGGGGTATATGTATACATATAGCTGATTCACTTTGTTATACAACAGAAACTAACACAACACTGTAAAGCAATTATACTCCAATAAAGATGTTTAAAAAAAAAAAGGTAGGAGAGAAAAGACATCCCAAAATAGAATTTTTTATAATACAAAATATATGAAATATTATATTAAATATAAGACAAGATTGAGAGGGATAAATATTTTAAAAGGTATCTTGATAAGGTCTAAGGGATGCCAGTAGGAGGTGTTTATTCCAGCTGAAGGCTGGGAAAGCTTGATGATGAAGAAGCACAGGAGCCATGCCTGAAAGAAAGCAGGGTCCAGAGCCGCAGTCAAGGGCAATATTGGGTGACCAAAAAAGGGGTTAACATGAGCGGTAGGAGAGAGGTAAGAAGAGGCTCGTGGGATGGACCACATGAGCTTGGTTAGCATGAAGCCCAGGAGACATAAAGAGATGGATGTAAGGCTGAGAGAGCTGGGTGTGGAGAGGTCATGGAGGGTGCTGGGGACCAGGCTGAGGGAGATGATTCAATCGTCAGAGGCATTGAGATGATGAGGACTCTACCCACATCCAATTGGTCCAGCAGCAGAGGTTATGGACTGGGGTGGGGAGAGATGGAAGGTTATGGAACTGAATCCAAATGAGATGAGATGAATACCTGACCTAGGGGAGTAGCTGTGGGGATAGGGAGAAGGGGCAGGCACAAGAGGCATTTCCGAGACAGAACCAGTAGATTCTGGAGAAATAAGGATTTTTCTTTCAACCTGTGCCCTCAGATTGGATGGGCCCAGCAAGAGGAGGCCAAGGTGATTAGTAGTTGCAATAGAACACTGGAAAGGAAAATTACAGCACAACACAGAGGCTGGAAAGGAAAAATTACAGGATGTTCTTCCATGAGAACTTCTTCAGTTCAGAGACGCTAGAGGAGATGCCAGCATAATGAAAGCTAAACATAGGATTTCCAAATAAGCAAGAAAGATAACCTATAAAACTTCTCTTTCATTTTCCTTTCTTGCCTCTCTCTTTCTTTTAACTCATCAGTCACTAAATATCTATAAAGCAGTCACATTATGCAAGAAACCAAAGAAATACAATTTAACACCTAGTTCCTATTCTCAAATGACTCTCAATATATTTGCAGAGATAGAACTGCATCCACATGTCAACATAGCATCATATACTGTAGTTCATGATAAAGGCCTCCTTGAAAAAGATGCTGAAACTTGAAGCAAACTTGAAACATTACATAAATTAGAAGAAACTAAGTATGTGTGTGTTGGGGAGAGGAATGCATGTATCATAGTGTAGTGCTACTATGTGCCATATACTTTTTATCTTATTCTTGTGCCCATTTTTAAAAATTGGAGTACAGTTGCTTTACAATATTGTATTAGTTTATACTGTACAGCAAAGTGAATCAGCTATACGTATACATATATCCCCTCTTTTTTGGATTTCCTTCTCATTTAGCTCACCACAGAGCACTGAGTAGAGTGCCCTGTGCTATACAGTAGGTTCTCATTAATTATCTATTTTACATATAGTATCAATAGTGTATATATGTCATTCCCAATCTCCTAATTCATCCCACCCCTCCTTTCCCCCTTGGTATCCATACATTTGTTCTCTATCGCTAAGTCTGTGTCTCTATTTCTGCTTTGTAAATAAGATCATCTATACCAATTTTTTCAGATTCCAGATATATGAGCTAATATACGATATTTGTTTTTCTCTTTCTGACTTACTTCACTCTGTAAGTCTCTAGGTCCATCCATGTCTCTACAAATGACCCAATTTTGTTCTTTTTTATGGCCGAGTAATATTCCATTGTATATATGTACCACATCTTCTTTATCCATTCATCTGTTGATGGACATTTATGTTGCTTCCATGACCTGGCTATTGTAAATAGTGCCACAGTGAACATTGGGGTGCATGGGTCTTTCTGAATTACGGTTTTCTCAGGGTATATGCCCCATAGTGGATTGCTGGGTCAGATGGTAGTTCTATTTTTAGTTTTTTAAGGAATCTCCATAATGTTCTCCATAGTGGCTGTATCAATTTGCATTCCCACCAGTAGTGCAAGAGGGTTCCCTTTTCTCCACACCCTCTCCAGCATTTACTATTTGTAGATTTTTTGATGATGGCCATTCTGACCTGTGTGAGGTGATACCTCATTGTAGTTTTGATTTGCATCTCTCTAATGATTAGCGATGTTGAGCATCCTTTCATGTGTGTGCTGGCCATCTGTATGTCTTCTGGCAGAGCCAGGAGAGCCTTCCCCGAAGAGCCTCTGCAGCACATCACCCTCCAGTGAGGCAGAGATCAGGTAGGAAGACACCTAAATGAAAACTTGATGTGCAAAGATAAGGAAGATACAGGCTATCTAAACTTCAAAACCATTGAAACGCTAAAGGTTTGGTATGCAACTCCCCACTTACTTTACTTTATGGGTGATTTTAATCAAGGTTTCTGAGAGAGTCCTGCTGCTGCCAAGAATCTGCACATTTCCTCAAGATGTGGGGCAGGGCAGGACAAGATAGAAACACACGAGTAAACAGAGTATAAATGAATTGCTTTCTGGAGTGTGTATGAGAGTCAGACAGGTTTAATCCTTGTGTGGTTCTATATGCCTGCCTCCTGGGCTTCATAGGGTTAAGAGACACCAACCTTTTATAATATCAGCAAATCTTGATTAATCTGGCAAATGCTATAAATCAAGGGGCAGTGTGAAATTGGACACTAACTGTATTGGACGTTATTATAAAAAGAGAAATTGGATAATTTCTACTCATTCCTATCTGAAAATGAAAAACCGCCAGGGTAATGAATCTCCTTGATCTGCTGAAATGCCTATCAGTTAGAAAGTACTTTTCCATCAAAGAGATAAGCAGAGTCAAAACACACAATAAAAATTATTCACCTCAGTATTTTTGAATACAAGTAAATAAATCTCCATGATGCTTGTGCTATAAACCCCCCACCCCCCAAAAAAGACCAAGTGACCATCTCTTTTAAAAAAGCCATAAAGTCAAAATCAAGAGGTGCTCTTGTTGCCCTGACACATTTGAGTCAAGGGAGGAAAACTCTGCAGTCATTACGGGAACTGTCCACCTTTCCAGGAAATCAAGAGCAAACTTATCAAGACTGAATCTTATGATCAAGTCCAATTAGACGTGCATGAAAAGGAATGCTGTCTCAAGGGTTTTATTTAAATTCTCCCTTTCATTGTTAAGTTCAAAGAAATTACCAGGGCTGTAACTTCATTCACAAGGGAGTTGGTTGATGCTGTTGCTCCAATCAGATTATGTCCTGGATGCTGATTTCCAGTCAAAAAGGCGAGAGTGCCTTCAGATGAGATAAAATGTGGGCAAGATCAGCCAGCTGGCCTCCATCTCAAGGAATAAAAGCCCTTCAAATACTGATTCCTGGGCAGCCTGCTCATTGTAATAACATCTTTCTTTGTAAAGTTCCTCAAAACCTGGACCCAATCTGTTTCCCTTTCTGTATGAATTATGGATGGGATTGTAATGAAGGAGCCCTCCAGAAATTAATGTGTTAATTCTTATTCTTCCTTTATATGATAAATATACCCTCTACCTATTAGTGAGACTAGTCTAAGTAGGGTAACTGGGATGGTAAACAATCATCTAGCTGCAGACTCTCAGGAGCCAGGACCGTAGCTCATTCCCACCACATCCCTAGGACCTGAGAGGGTGTGACACACGGGAGGTCCCCAGTGCCATGTTAATCTTAATTGTTTAAGATTAATTTATTAATAATTAAATTAATTTAATTTAAATTTAAATAAATTAAATTATTATAAATAATTTATAAAATAAAATAAAATAAATTTAATTTAATTTATTTAAATAAATAATTTATAAAATAAATTAAATTTATTTATTTATAATTTATCCATTTATTCAGACACTCAACAAATATTTATGTGCAAAGCACAATTCTGGGCACTTGAAATAAGTCAGCTATCGAAAAAAGACAAAAATGCCTGCCCTCAGGGAGCTTTCCTTCTGGCCAGAGGAAGTAAACCATAAGCAATTAGCACAATAAATAGGTAAATTATACAGTATATTAGAAGGCGGTGAGTGCTATAGAGAAAAATAGAGCAAAGTAAGGGAAAGTGGAGGGCTGGATACAGGGGATGGGGTTGGGTTGCAATGTGAGTCAGGGTGGTCCAGGTAGGTCTAAGGAGAAGGTCTCTCTTGAGCAAACACTTGAAGGAGGGATAGGAGGAAGAGAGCTCTGGCAAAGGGAGCCGCTTACGCAGACTGTAGGTGAGAGCGAGCCTGACACGTTGGGGCAGTGTCTACGGGCCAGTGTGGGTGAAGAATTAGAGTTAGAAGGAGACCCCGGAGAAACAATGGGGGCAGGAAGGTCGTACGGGGCCTTACAAGCCATTGTAAGGACTTTGCCTTTTACTCTGAAAGAACGAGGAGTCACTGGCGGGTTTTACAAAGAGGGATGTATCTGACTGGTGTTTCAAAGGAACCTCTCATCCTGAGAATACACTGTAGGGAGGCAAAGGTGGAGGCTGGGAGTCAAGTTAGGAGGCAGTTGAAAGAATCTAAGCAAATCAGCAAATAATACATGGTTTTATGTGTTGTGGCGATGGTACGAACAAGATTAGAGTGTAGAGCAGGGTGTGCGACCAGTTCCCCGGAGGACTTCTCAGGGCTGTGATACTTGGATCAGAGGAATGGGGTTTTGAGAAGGGAGGGAGGTGGCAGCAGGTGAGACGGGAAAGGTTTTGTGGCATCGGATTGTGAAAGGCCTTGGATCCCAAGGTCGTTACTTGTTATGACACCAGGAAAATACCCAACTATGTAGCTTACACAAATAGGGTCTTCTTTGTCTCACATATTAAGAAATCCGAGGATCTGTCCAGAACTAGTGCAGAAGGTCGATGATGACAATGGTGACTCAGGCTCTTTCCATCATCTCTGTCATGTTAGTTTGTCGCGGTCATAAGAGGCTGCCACAGATCCATGTCCTCAGAAGGAAGAGGGGGGAAGACAGCGTGTATAGCACATGAATCTGTCACCTCCTTGATTTAACCAGGAGAGTAGATCCCCTAGAAGCCCCATCCAACAGCTTCTGCTGATGGATCTTTGGCCCAACTGGGTCACATGACCATCCCTACCTGGAAGATTGTTGAGCAGAAGGGCTGGTGGACCAGGTGCGTCCATGACTAACAGCGCTGCTACGAGCTCTTCATGCAGCTGATGCAAGTGAAGAGGATGCTTTCCCAGAAGGCCACGTGCAGCTGCACGGCCTCCCCACCCCTTGTAGGCAGGGTCAGTGGAAGGAGAGTTGCCTAGAAGTACCCACTCCCCGCCTTGGCTGTCATTGCCCCGCCCCCTCCACAGGGGCCCAGGTGGGCCAGCTGGGGCTTCCAAGTCCTGCCTTTCCTGTGTGTCTGTGAGCATCACTGACTCAGCCGTGGGTTGGGCTCCTATGCTGCCTTTGGGGTCTGCCTCTCAGTAGAGAAGAGGGGTGTATGCGTGTATATAACACTCAACATTTCCCTAAGCCTGCAGAGCTTGCTTGTGTTTTGTCAGAAGAGGCTTCTGTCCTGTCAGCCTAAGTGATGTAGCAGGAAGACGCCCGTGTGAGGGCACCCATGGCTGTGTGTGACTGAGCCACATTATGAGTCTGCAAAACTTGATCTCAGTGGCCGCAACCAGCCCTCCCCAAACCCAGGGCATTTCTGCCTATCTCTCTTCACCCTCTTTCCAAATCTATTCTCCTAGAGGCTCTGATGAAGTCACTACCCCTGGAGTGTAAATGACTCATAAGACAGAAAATAGCCCCTCCCCTAAGTGTGTCCTTATTTTCCTAACTGCCAAGCGCCTGTGGCTCAGGCCTAAGTGTGGCATGAATAGGGCATCAGAGCATCTGGTTTCTATTTCTAGCTCTGCCACTTACTGCCCAGTCAATCAGTAGATCTTGTGGGCTTCAGTTGCCTCATCTGTAAAATAACAGATTTGGAGGAGATGACCTCTAAGGCCAATACAGCCAAGTAATGAACCCAGGACACCGTGACTCTGTCCTCCACTGGGCCTTAGTGGCCATCGTGGATGCAGGCTTTGTCCTACATACTATCTGACGACCAGGACCACAGACACTCTGCTTCTCCTCTTCGGGGGTGATCTCCAGCCAGGGGTGCAAGCCCTTCCTCCCAGACCTCTGTCTGACTTCCTCTAAAAGTAAGTATCTTGGTGTGGACAGCCATGGAGAGGAGCTGCCTCTTAGTGTCATCCACTAGACCATCAACCTTTTGAGGGCAGGGTTGTGTCTGGGTCAACATGGTACCGTAGCATCCAACACAGTGCTGACACACAGCAGGCATTCAACAAATGTTTGTAAAGATGAACTGCCCTAACTGTGGTTAGAAAGGTAGCAGGGATGGACCTCTTTCTCCACTCCTCTCCTTGCAGATAGACTCAGTGGGGCTTTGAATTCTAACTTTACCTGCCTTCTCTCCTCTCTTCCTAATACAAGTCAATGCCTGCTTTACATACAGTCTTTTTAGGGTGTCCCAAGTTGACCCCTTACCCCCAACATCATCCAGACAGCCTCACAGCCTATACAGCTGCCCGAGTCACCACTTGAATCAGTCCCCTAATTTAAAGGTATTATTGCTTTGATGGTCCTATTAATAATAACAATAAATACCTCTAACACCTTTTCAAGTTTTCCAAGTGTTCTCATTTATTCTACCCTGCTCTCTTGGGAGAGGTAGTTTCTCAAACCGACATCAAGCCCTGACTTCTAAGAGATGAGCTGACAGCCAGCTGAGAGACCCTGGGAGGAAGGTGCCTCAGGAGACATGTGGAGAGAAATATCAGCATTAAGTACCAGTAGCCGGGCAGGGAACGAAGATAAAAGATGGAATATCAGGAGCTAAGACACGTTTCACCAACATTACACCATTGCTTTGTGCCAATTAAGCACAAAATGCTGGGCTCAGTTGTCATAACTATGTCCAGCCCTAAGTTTTCTAAAACCATCATTTTCTACCCACCCCTCCCCCATCCCCCTCATCATGACATAACACTTGTCCTTGTCCAACTACGTGACCTTCTATCGTAAGTTTCCTCAACTCCTATTTTGTAAAATGTTAGGGTATGGGTAAGAAGTACCTTACTTGATCATTATTAGGGACCATTTACTCTACACAAGATGCCCTGATGCAATAGGAAGAAGATCCAAGAATAGTTTTAAATGCCTAAAAAGTAGCCTAAATTTGTAAATAATAACAGTAATAGTTGTAAATATGTGGCAACATATGGTGGTTTCTTTTCTTAGAGTATGAGACCACATAAAGAGGTAACCTTATGTGCATGAGTGTGTTACACAAGCATAACTTTTGCCACTATTTCCATGGATATTTTCTAGACATTTAACCCACTTCATGCTTTAGCCTGGTTCATAGTAAGCAAATGTATATTCCCCAGGAATCTCATCAGTGGGGTTGTCAATCAGTATATGAAGACATTGCTTCTCAAATCTCTTTTACTTCATTTTTATGAGTTTAAAAACAAACAAACGAACAAAAAGCTTCGACCTTGCTTCAACGGTCATCATGTTTTGTAGATACTAGTTGACTGTAGTGGCTGAAAGCATGGGCTCTGGGGCCAGCTGCCTGGGTTTGAATCCAGCTCTGCCACTTGCACGTTCCATAACCATGGCCTAATCACCCAGCCTCCTGGCACCTCCCTTTTCTTTTTCTAAACTGGGGACTATAATAGAAACGACCTCAGAGGGTCATTGTGAGGTCATTAACTGAATTAAATTGTGGACAGCGTATACAGTACTTTAAACAGTGTCTGGTACATAATAAGTGCCCTATAAGTGTTAGCTTTTATAATTATGAACAGTCATCCATTGTTACACTTCACAATTTCCATTTCTAGTGCCATTTTCCAACATGGCATTGCTTATTATCTAAATTATTAGCTTTTTTCAAACAGGTTGTCCATGTAAGGGTAATCATAAAATTTCCATTTGACCTTGAACAAAATTAGCTTCTTGTGTGTTCTGCATATGTGTGTGTATTTGAAAAATATTAAGAATATGAGCCTACATTGAGATAAAAGAATTTATTTAAGGATGAACAAGAGGAAAAAGGTTGGGGGAGGGGGAAGGCAAGAAAATTGCTTCTACATTTTCCAGAAATGAAGAATCAGTGAACTCCCAGCTGAATGTTTTAAGAAAAGAAACTGATAGGTTTCCACAAGATGCTTCTTATAAACCCAGATCAGCTTGGAAATTTCCAGTGGCTTAATTGTGAGGGGCCAAAATGGTTCCACACTAGTGACTGAATCTAAAAGAGTTGATTAAAATACTTTTTTAGTAGTTCACATCCTTGAAAGTAAAGTCCCGGCTATGACCTGAGCCAGTAACAGCCAGTAAACAGCTAATTACATTATAAAGTGTGTTTTTTAATTGTTAATTATAATAAAAGAAGCAACAACCAAACAATAATTTGCCAGTCCGTGCATCTGTGAAGTTTAAATGGGAAAAGTGCCTCTTGTCTCAGCAAGGATGTAATTGATTCTTGGGCAATTAGCAATATAATACCAGTTGCTGCCTGTTCTTCTTTCTTTCTTCAAAGAGCTGACACTATTATGTCACTGATATAAATGGAATCTTGAATGTGCATCAAAAATTCTCTGCCTTGGGGCTTCCCTGGTAGCGCAGTGGTTAAAAGTCCGCCTGCCGATGCAGGGGACATGGGTTCGTGCCCCGGTCCGGGAAGATCCCACATGCCGCGGAGTGGCTAGGCTCGTGAGCCATGGCCGCTGAGCCTGTGCTCCACAACGGGAGAGGCCACAACAGTGAGAGGCCTGCGTACTGCAAGAAAAAAAAAAATTCTCTGCCTTTTGAGAAGACAAAAAAAAAGGAAAAGCCAATGTGGCTCTTTAGTTCAGAACACCGGCATATTCAAGTGGACATCCCAGGGTCCAGGTCAGAGTTCAGCCCAGCGGGAGGTTTACACTCTTTTCCAAGGGGTGAGGTGGATCCCATTTTGTCATGTTAGCATTGGTCATTGTGAACCTCTGAAACGTTTTAAAGTAACATTTTAAAAGACTGCCAAATGAGAGAGCAAAGAGGCTTTGTCAGGGCCCATTGGCTCTCATGTCAACCAAAGCTAACTGAAAAAGAACTCAGGGTTCTTAAAACTGAATTTCATTAGTGGAGACGGACCCAAAAAAAGTATGCTTTGAAGATAACTAGCAAAATACTAGCCTTACTCCCCACGCCCACACTCAGCTTCTCATATTGTGTTATTCCTGCTCGGTATTAAGTATCCAAAAAATTATTCCAGAAAAGGAATAATTTCAAAGAATCAACATCAAAGTGCAATCTGTGCTTCCTTCCCAACCAGAACATTGTTTTAATTTCCATTTTTTATTTCCATTTTTAACTGAATTAGCCACTGTTGGTAGTGGATACACTTTAATCCTTTATAATAGGCCATGCATGTATATTTTTTAAATTGCTTAAGAAACATCTTGTCAATGTGATAATCACTTTTTCTTCATAGTAATGCCTAGATTATTCCTAACACAATATCTTGGCCTGATAGGATAATTATGTATAGTTTAAAAAAAAAACTAATCCCCATTGGGCCCTACATCAAAAAGTATATATCCAAAGATTACAGACACATCTGTGTTATTTTAAACTTTCTCAGTCTGTGAAAGCTACAGCCATCTGCCTGAATAATAGGATTGACCACATAGCACATGTTTTCTAGCTGAATTCTATTTCTAGCTGAATAAGTCAGAAGGAGTAGGCCAGATCTCTCTCCCTGGCATACACCTTGAGGGGAACATGGATCACAGAGAACCATATCATTGCCTACCATGTAAGAAGAACAACCAGCAGTATTAAGCACTGATTACAGACCTCACGATATCAAGTACTTTATGGTTGCTAACTCATTTAAATCCACAAAGAATCTATGTTGGTACTTTTATTATCCCCATTTTACAGACCAAGAAAGTAAGTCACAGATAACTTAGGCCTAAGTTCACATAGCTAGTAAGTGGAAAAGCTGGAATTCAAATCCAGAGCCTAAAGAATGTTTTTAACCACTTTACTATAACTTCTGCATGTACCACCTGTGTTCCATTTTATTTTTGTTTTTGTTCTGAGATTTTTATTGTTTGGGGAGATAACTTTTTATCTTGAAAACAAATACAATACAAAGACCTTTTTTTTTCCTGAACTATCTGAGAGTAAGTCGTTCACCTGATACATCTTACCTTGAAATATATTAGCATGTAATTCCAATAAAGCAGATACTCTCCTACACAACCACAACACAACCACCAAGATCAGGAATTTAACATTCAAAACATTTCTTCCATCTAATTCTCACACCCCATTCACATTTTACCAGTTTACCACTAGTGTCCCTTAAAGCAAAATCATGTGTTACATTTATTTGTCACATCTCATTGGTCTCATTTAATCTGGAATAGTTGCTCAATCTTTTAACTTTCATGACCTTGATACCTTTGAAGATTACAGACCAGATCTTTTGTAGAGATCCTTCCTTTGGTGGGTATCTGATATTTCCTCATGATTAGATTCAGATTTTCATCTTTAGCGGGAATATCACAGAAGTGATGCTGAGTTCTCTCATTGCATGTTCTCAGGGGCTCATGATTTGGACTTATCACATTGCATTTTACCCTCCATAATTAACAAGTATTTCTGTGGGGGGGGCATTTTGAAGCTATGTAAATATTCTGATTCTTATCAATTTTCAAGTCATTCATTTATTTATGAATACCAACATAGACCTGTGCTTTTCTACTTATTCAGTGGATTATAATGTATTACTACTGTTTTTTTATTTTGATATTCCAGTTGTCTTCAGTTTGCCTATTGGGAGCCCCTTCAACCTGTCTGCTTTGTCTTTTTAAATTTTCCTATCATTTTTAGAGCACTTCCTTGCGAATTGGCACAATAAGATATTCCAGGCTCATCTTGTACCTTCCCTGCTCCAGCCCTGGCATCAAACATTTCTCCAAGGATCCCTGGTTTCTTTTAATGAAGAACAGTATTTAGAAACCAAGATGTGGTGTTGGTGTGCTCATTGCTGCTTCAAAGCTGGTCCTCTAGGTAGAAAGAATTAGGAATTATGTGTATACGTGAAGAAAGAGAGATTTACATATACGTTCGTTTCTATTCTGGATGTGGCTACATATACCTTTATATATGAGTTCATACCAATGCCTTCAAAACAAGGCTAATACCATTCTAGTTTCTCCCTTTCCATATTTCCATCTCTGACAGCAAGAAACCTAACAGCCTGTGCTCTTAACCATTCTACACTATTGTCTGCCCCCCGGGGTTCAAGGAAAAGGAAGAAAACTGCACTGAAACTTGGGACTGAGTCCTGGGCCTCCTCTTCAATAGCTATATGATCTTGAACAAGTCACTTAACTGCTCCAGTTTGCCATTCTTCATCTGTAAAATAGCTGTGACCATAATACCTGTTTCAGGAGCACACACAGGATGGAGGTCAGAGTAAAGGGCCTGTGGCCAGACTGGCTCTGACACCCACTGGCTGTGTGAACTTGAAAAAATGACGCAACTTCTCTGAGCCTTGTTACTTCATTTTTAAAATGTAAATAATGCTACCACCAAGCTCCCAAGTGGTTGTGATATTTAATTGTATGCAAAACTGTTTGGCAGAGTGCCTGGTAGATAGAAACAATTAATAAATAATTATTCCCTTCACTTTTCCCCTCACCACAATGTTAAGTAATAATAGTAATAACAATAATAATACAACTATAGGGTGCTTCCCTGGTGGTGCAGTGGTTGAGAGTCCGCCTGCCAATGCAGGGGACATGGGTTCATGCCCCGGTCTGGGAGGATCCCACATGCTGCGGAGCGGCTGGGCCCGTGAGCCATGGCCGCTGAGCCTGCACGTCCGGAGCCTGTGCTCCACAATGGGAGAGGCCACAACAGTGAGAGGCCCGCGTACCGCAAAAAAAAAAAAAAAAAACTATAATTATACCTATATAGAGTTAAAAAATGAGCAACGAAGTTAAAATGATCATGTAATTTCTTAAGTATGGTCTAGTGAGATAACCTTCTAAAAGAGCAATTGAGTATAATAAGTTGCATTTTTATGGCATTTTCACCTTCTCTGAATATTTCCAAGGTGCGATAGAACTCGGAGGAAGAGATGACTGCTCCAGCAATAAAGGATGCATTTAAGACAATTTTACCATAGAGTTTTAACTCTGTGTAATAATAATGATGGCTCTGGGTTGATTGAATGCATATTATACTAGGAAATTTGCAAACTCATTGCTAATCCTTAGAACATCCCTGCAAGGAAGATCCATTTCATAGATTAGAAAACTGCAGTTTGGAAAACTTTAATGTCTTCCCAAGGCTGCACAGGCAGTAAATGACTGGGTCCAGATTGGATCCAATGTGTGAGGGGCACCAGACCTACCTTCTGTTCAGCCCACTGTCACGTTACTCGTCAAGAGAAATATGCCCAGGACGTGACCCCATCCAGTTGATTTGTGGAACTCTGACTGTGCCCCACTTGGCCAAAGAGGCAAATTAAAATTGCTAACAATGAGCTCAGAACACCACCTCCAGTTCCCAGCATTCCACATTCCCCTTGTTCCGGACATTCAAGAGCACAATGACTAGAGTTTTGGGCCTCTTGCTGCCAGAGTATTTCTGTAACACAACCAGAAGAGTTGGCATCTGCTCAGGGACTAAAAAGGCTGCCATTGAGAATGAAATAAATTCGGCACCATTGACCTGTTCTTTTTCCTTATGTAGTTTGTTTTTCACAGGATCTTGTGTCTCTGGGGGTTTCCCTGTATCCTTTGTTGTACTTTCCCTGTCCATTTGTCTGATCCCCAGCTAGACTGAGTTCTGGAGATGCAAGGAGAGTGTTTTGGTCACCTTTATCTCATTTGTGCTTAAACAAGGTAGGCCTTTCATAAATATATGTTGGCTGGTTGGAGAGATGGTACTGGTCATCTTTATCCTTAATGATGGCAACAGCGGGAGGTACATGCAACATGAGGGGAAGGTAAGGAAATAGCCTAGTTAGAGGTAGGTAGATCTATTATAAATTTTCTCAGAAAGTAAATATTTTAAAGAGACACAAATTTTTTAACTTCTTTTCAAGGGTGCCCTAGAGAAGCATAGAGGTACAAAGCATGGAGTCCAGAGCAAGGCTGCCTGGTTGAATCTTAGTTCTGATACTTCCCCGCTGTGTGACCTCATGCAAGTTGCTTAAGCTCTCTGTGCCCTACCTGAAAAATGAATAAGTTCATATATGTAAAGTGCTTAGAACAGTGCCTGGCACATAGTAAGTGCTATAGAAGTATGAACTTTCTTTGTCATCTTGTGCCTTTGTTGCTTTGGCACAAAGAGATTAAGACCCTGATAGGGTAATAAAAAGAAAATACAGTACCCAAAGCCACATGAACTAAGAAAATGAGTTCTTTGTCCAAAGCATTCTACAAATTAAATTACCATAAACTGGTAATTTACACATGTGGTCTCAGGGGAAAGGGACAAGGAAATGAAAATGAAGCTACAACAAGGTGAGAAGACTCTAGAATATTTCCCTTCATCATTAACATAGTATGTTATGAACAAAACTGGCACAATCATCATGTATAAAAGCAGATGTTAGTGCACAGTGGACACACAGCCCTGCAAACGAGGACAGTCGATCAGAAAGCAGCTCCATGCCTTCTCCCTGCATCACCCCGGGTTGCTGGATGTTGGAAGAAGTTCACACAATCAAGCCTCTGTTTTCACTTTAAATTCATGATCTCAAGACTTAAATTGGCACTCAATATTCCTCATCAAGCTTGCTAGGTTTCTCTAGAAGGTTCATTTTCCCCCTCTTTTAGACATCTAACTCATTCCTTCTCCAGCCTTCACAAGCCTCCCACGGCCCCTCCTCCATGCTGCCCATCAGCTGATGACCTTGTTTCACGTTTCACTGAGAAAACAGCAGCCAGCAGGCACACACCCTCTCACCCTCCACTACCAAAACTGCCACCCCAACTTCACTTGCTCCCATCTTGTTCTCCCGATACAGTCAAGACCATTTTCCTTTAGAAGCACATGCCTTGGACTAACTGAGCTGGCCATGCTTCAGCTCCAGGAACTGCCATGGGTCCCCTGCTAATGAACTCAAGGAAGAAAAACAGAAAAAAATAATAAGAGCCAACATTAAGTATTTACCACATGCTAAGATTTTTTACATATATTAACTTTCTTGACTCTCCACAACAAGCCTACAACGTGGATGGTGTTATTGTCCCCACGTTACACATAAGAAAACAAAGGCACAGAGAGGTTAAGCAATCTGCCCTAGGTCACGATACTTGTAAAGTGACGAACCCAGGCATCTGGCTCCAGAGACTGAATTCTTAAACCGGTACAGCCTCACCATGAAGCATGGGTAGCAGAAGTGGGAAGAAGAGGCAATAAATCATGAATTTTTATGTCAACCTTTTTGTGCTCAGAACAGACCCTCCTGCTGGGTCTGCTTCCTTCTTGAGGGTATTGAGTAGGAATTAACCAAATAGAATGCCATGGTAGAGGAGCACAAGAAATGCATGTAATGAAGCTCCTTGCACTGGAGAGTAAGGCTACGGAATCCTGATACTCCTTCCTCTGAGCGTCTCCCATTGTCCCAGCCTCTGTGACCATCACACAAAGCAAAGATATGCTCTTTCCAAAGCTAGAGGCCCTCTGGGCCTTAGAAGCTACTCTTTCACGGGTCAATGGCTGTGTGGTAAGAGTCCTTAGGAGGGGCATCTTAGTCTGCTCAGGCTGCCAGAACAAAATACCAGAGACTGGGTTGCTTAAACAATAGAAATTTATTTCTCACAGTTCTGGAGGCTGGGAAGTCCGAGATCAAGGTCCCAGCAGATTCAGTTCCAATTGAGGACCTTATTCCTACCTTGCAGATAACTATCTTCTGACTATGTCCTCACATGGACTTTCTTCAGTGTGTGCAGGTAGAGAGAGAGACCTTTGTCTCTCTTCCTCTTCTTATAAGGCCACTAATCCTATGGGATTAGGACCTCACCCTTATGTCCTTATTTAAACATGAATTACCTCCTAAAAGCCTTATCTTCAAATACAGTCACATGGGGGTAAGGGCTTCAATATGAATTTTAGGGGACCCAATTCAGTGCATAGCAAGGAGAATTTCAGAGCTTTCTGCTACAGTTGCTACTGCCCTGAGAGCACAGAAACAGGGTCACCCAGCTTGGAAAGAGCCTCCGAACCCAGTAGAAGGCTTGCCCCTTCTCCTATCTAAAGCAACCTCTCCCCTGAGCTCTGGAGTCTATCCTCTCTCACTTCTCAGATCTTCCCTCCTTCAGTCCTCCTCTCCCTTTTTCCTGTACCATCAATATCTCCCTTTAGACTGGAAGGCTAATATCAGCATCCCAAATGTTCTCCTATACCCCATTCCCCCGTCCTCCTCCAGTAATGCTACAAGAATCAAGGAATAAACTTAAGCAAGATGTCGTTTAGACTCTTTTCAGGCTAGCTTTTATGAAGAAATGGCTTCATTATCAGCTGTAGTGGGTATCTGATATACACATTTTTTATTTATAAAATATATATTTATACTATATATATTAAATGTGTGCATGCACACACATATATACATACCAACATACATAAACACATACATGTAGATATATACAAGTATTTACACATACACAGATATGTACAGATTTACACACATATACTCCTCCACACAAAAATATATTCACATATACACAGACATATATACAGATATACACATATACACACATATATAAAAGCATATACAACTTTACCCACATAAGCACATATACACATACACATACAAACACACACATATACACACGTAGTCTTGAAGAGGTTGTAAAGAGGAAAAGAGAAATTGGAATGCAATTATAAAAACAAATGGTGTAGGGGCTTCTCTGGTGGTGCAGTGGTTGAGAGTCCACCTGCCGATGCAGGGGACGCGGGTTCGTGCCCCGGTCCAGGAAGATCCCACATGCCGCGGAGCGGCTGGGCCCATGAGCCGTGGCCGCTGGACCTGCGTGTCTGGAGCCTGTGCTCTGCAGCGGGAGAGGCCACAACAGTGAGAGGCCCGCATACCGCAAAAAACAAAACAAAACAAAAAAAACAAGTGGTGTAAAGGCCAAAAAGAAAGGAAAGATCAGACTGAATCTCTACCTTTCCGCTGAATGCTGACTATTCCATTTTCAGCACATTTTTCAAGAGCCTGCTATGCGTCTGGCCCTGTGTGAGGCACTGGCCATTGCCTTTAAATGGTGCATTTAAAGTGACAGTGTGCTAAATGGGATTCTTAAAGGGGCCAATAGTCTCCTTTCCAGGAAGAGCTGCAATATTTTCTCACCAAGGGAAGGCTGCTGCTAATACATCTTTACAATAAACACACACTCAGTTAATAATACAGGTCTCTGTATTTTAGTACCTTCAGCTTGGCTTTCTAAACAAGAGCAAGAAAATGGCACCGTGAGACCAGCTACTTCAAGGACCCCCAGGCAAGAAAATGGTTAAGCTAGTCAAGGTTAGACTGTTGATTATCCAATTGTGTCATCTTTGCTCATTCCCAAGTCACAAAGAGGTCTGGTGACAGGTGAAGTGTTCTTCAGAAAGTTATGGTTCTCTATGAAGTGGGAGTCTGCAAGCAGGTGGAAGGAGGGTGAGTCCTGCTTCATTATAATCAGCTGCCTTGGGAAAGGCCCCTCCCAACTCTTCTTGTGCATTCTGTAGGACTGCACTTTGCTTGACTAATCTCTCTACTTCTTAACATGATGAATCTTTTCAAACTTCCTGAAGTGTCAGAGGCATTTCCCGCTCAGAGCTTATCTTTGCAATGGTTCATGTACGACAGACAGGTCTTCTGAAAAGCAAGAACCTCTGGTCTTTCGCCGGCCGTCTTCTACCTGACTAAGCTGCCTACTTCCAGGCAACTGAGGAGAGGCTTTGCGTGACATGCAGTGGCTGTGACTGACCACAAACCCTGTTACCCACATCCCGTCTCTCTCTTTATAATAACACTTCGGTGGAGTAGGAGAAAATAATTGGAAGTCCTTCTCATGAGATTCAGTGGCCTTTTCTGAAGGTGCAAGTCTGTAAACTGATGCTGAGGACATCAGTTCCTCTGTTAAACTCCAGTAGATCTTAATGACGCTATCTTCCACCAATAGTTAAAAAAAAAAAAAAAAAAAAAAAGCCCAGGGTTGCTCCACCAATGTCCAGTTTAATCGTTTTCCATTGTCAATTCAACACTACAAATATTGGGCATCCATTTCATGGAAGACACAGTGAGAAGAGATAAAATAAAACAGACCTAGAACCTGCCCTCATGTTATTTAGGGTCTGGGGTGGGAGAGGGAGAGAGGGTAATTTAAGAAAAGGCTGGTTGGGACTTCCCTGCAGTCCAGTGGTTAGGACTCGGCACTCTCACTGATGAGGGCCCGGGTTCGATCCCTGATTGGGGAACTAAGATCCCACAAGCCACGCGGCACGGCCAAATGAAAAGAAAAGAAAAGGCTGGTTGTATGAAGTGCTGTCACTGAGGAACAACTAGGAGCGATAGGGGCACAGAGGAGGGAAGAATAAATTCCAACTGAGGCTTCCTGTAAAAGGTGGTATCTGAATCAGAGAATGAAGAGGATGCCGGAAGTCAGAGCAAAGGGAAGTGGTGGGACTTCCCGATGAGGGGAACGTGCACGTCAACACAGAAAGGGAATACACGACATGGGTCTGGAGAAAGTGAGGAGTCAGGTATGACAGAAAACAGAGGGGGTGAGGCCTGGTTCAGTGCATCCAACTTAAGGAGGGTTCAGCTCATAGGTCCTAGGGCTTGGATATTGTGCTATAGGAGAGGGGAGCCACTGGAAGGTATCAGTATTGCCTACACTTTAGGAAGATAGCTTGGAATCTGAGAAGGGGACTGCCAGAGAGAAAGCATGGCCTTGTCCCCCGTCCTTCTCAATAGAAGTGAGACTAGAGCCAGAGTCCAGAGGACACAACGAGGGAGAGCATGTTGGGGACTTCAGGCTCCATGGCAGCGTTGACTGGAAAAAACTGCACAACGTGAGAGCTGTGAGTTAAGTTTTATTGGGGGCAACATGAAGACTATAGCCAGAGAGACGGCATCTCAGCGAGCTCTGAGGAACTGCTCCAAAGAGGTGGTGGGGAGATCAGTTTATACGTGATTTTGTGAAGGGGGGTACATGCGATCAAGCACACATTTTTGGCAGAAGGTTGTTTCTCATCTCATGAAGCTTCCTGCTAGTCACGAGGCGCAGATGTCACCGTGAAGGATTTTAATGCTTTTCTAGATATGAGGAGATGCAGGAATTTGAGCTCATAAATTCTTCCCCTGAAAATATCTAACTATCCGAAGGCTTGTTCTGCCGGTTTTTTCCCAGAACACAGAGATTCCTGCTCTCCACCCTGAACCCCTTTCAGGGGGTGTTGAAGGTCAGCATCTGCAGCAGCTCATAATTTAACCCTGGTATAGGCAGATGGCAAGTGCCAATTTGTAGTTGGCAGCCACCAGCAAGGCCTGGTGACCAATGACAGAGGAGGAGCCATAAAGTGAGGACCTTGGATTTTGCGACTCCCCAAAGAAGCCCCTCTGGCAGATGTCTGTCTGGGCCCTTGGAAGGGGGCTGTGTCTCTCCCGACTACAGATGTGGAATTCGAAGAGGTCACCAATTTATGCTCACCCTCTTGGACCTACATGGGGCTTCCCTGATGGGCTGGATCTGTTCTATTGACAGAGAGTTCGATCAGCACCTCAACAGAAGGTAACACTTTGCCTGCTTGCTGGCCGCCAGCCCATAAAAATGGGCACTGGCGTGCCTCCTGCCCCATGCTCTGCCATCACTGATAGAATTCCCCAACTGGCTGACGGGGACACGAATTGAGGGAGCACACACCATCAGTAGGTAATGAAAAATTACAACCCACTTAAGGGGGCTCTGTAGACGGAGAAAGACAAGGCTGAGCAAGTGACGCTGGCAACTTCATTTACATTAGAACTAATGGAAGAGAGAGGGAGGACATTAATAACAGTAATTAGAGCAAGATCTAATTAGAGCACAGAAAGACTTTCTGGAAACAAGAATGATATTTCTGAATTTTAAAAGTTCAGTAACAAATTGAAAAAAAATGAATGCTCACTGCTGAGAACAGAAGTCATGTTCTGGGAGATCAAGTTAAAGAAATATCTCAAGACACAGAGAACTAGTCCCCAAAGTATAAGTCATGTGGAATGAGAAAAGAGCCCTAGAAGACACAGCCAGAGGATCTACCATGTTAACATATGAAGTAACGTGTGCAGAGCCATAAGCAAATAATGGAAGAAAATATTCCCTAAACGGAAGAAATACTTGGTCCTTCAGACTGAAAGCTCCACTGAGTCCTGGAGAAGATGAATTAAGAGGGGAAAGCAACAACAATAAAAACCTGAGACATACTCTAGTGAAATGTCTACCTTTCAAAGATAGGGAGGAAATATTACAGACCTTCTGACAGAAAGAACAGGTCACTTGTTCATCATCTGAAATACTAGAATCTAAAGAACACTGAAATAACACCTGTATAGAGAAAGAAAGATTATTAATAAAAGCAGATTATGATCCTAAAATCGTATCCAGCCTAAGTATCGTTCACCTGAAAGGGAAAGGAAAGAATATCATAGTCCCCATCCTTGAACAACATGGAGGTTAGGGGTGCTGACCTTCAGTGCAGTTGAAAATCTTCCTATAACTTGTAGTCTACCTTCCATATTCAAGGTTCTTCCATATACGCAATTCTGCATCAGGCATTCAACCAAACACGGATGAATTATGCAGTACTGTATTATTTACTACTGAAAAAAAAATCTGCATATAAGTAGACCCATGCAGTTCAAACCCATGTTGTTCAAGGGTCTACTGTATATTGTAAATCAACAACAAATGGTTACCCAAAACAAGTGTAATTACCTGCAAATTAAGAAACGTTCTTTGGCATAATAGGCAAGTCCTAGCAAAAATGTGACATTATCTAGAGAGTAACAAAAAAGTATACATTTCATGCCAAAGAGTACAGGATGCAGCTAAAACTGTATTCAAAAGGAAAATGTAAAGCTTTAAATGCTTTTAGTATATTAGAAAAATTAAAATGAAAGTAAAGAAAGACTGAAGAGGGCTTCCCTGGTGGCGCAGTGGTTGAGAGTCTGCCTGCCGATGCAGGGGACAGGGGGTCATGCCCCGGTCCGGGAAGATCCCACATGCCATGGAGCGGCTGGGCCCGTGAGCCATGGCCGCTGAGCCTACGCGTCCGGAGCCTGTGCTCTGCAACGGGAGAGGCCACAACAATGAGAGGCCCGTGTACCGCAAAAAAAAAAAAAAAAGAAAAGAAAAAGAAAGACTGAAGATAAATAAAATGTACCTATTCAACTTAAGAAATTAGAAGAGGTATAGCAAAGTGCAGAAGAAGACAATTCTGGCAGCAATGCCCTGAGATAACGGTGGAGATAATTCTGCAGCAAAGTGATGAAAGCCTAAAATACCCAAGTGGCAGGATCAGAAGAAGAGCTGGATTGAGAAGCTGTTCTGGAATGAAATGATCCTGGCATTTGGAAGCAGAAAATAGGAAGTAAAAGGAGTCAAAGGGGAGTGAGAGTTGGAGATTGGGTCATCAGGTGAAGGTGATACTATTAGTAAGACAGAAAATGGAGAAGGAAGAATAAGTTGGAGAGGGAAGACATGAAGTTCAGTTTCAAATACATAGCGTTTGAGGTGCCTGTGGTGGGCAAGGCACTTTATGAGGCACTGTACTCATCATAAATCTGAATATGCCCCTGCTCACCCAGATGCCTCTGTCACCAGTCCAGGGATGCAGTTATCTTATAAAGGTGATAAATAATCAAAAAAATATATGTTTAATATAGACTGATTCCAGAAATGTCCAGCCAAGCTCTGGAGTGAGAGAGAAGAAAGCTCCCTCCTCTCCAACCCTCTCTGCTACAGTTCAGAGGGCCCGTCCTAGGGGACTGGGGATGGAGGGTGGGGACAGAGAGAAACAAGCAAGGTCAGCATTTCCTCATTATTATTCCTCGAGGCCTCAGTATTCAACTCTAACGTCCTACTTAGGGAACAAGTGAGCTGCTCAAGAGACTTGTTCCTAAAGTAATTAAACACAGCTTCACAGTTGTAACTCAATGACTATTAATACAGCTTTAGTTCTTCAGCTCAATTTATGTTTTCTTTGTCTTTCTTTCCTCCTGCCCCTGCAGTCCAGAACCCTAACAACACATCACTGAGAAATCTAGATCTTGGGAATCAAATAAAAGAATCACTGGTCAAGATCTCTTCATATTCAGATAACTCTTTCAAACAAAACTGGTAACAAACATTCTGGATTCCATCCAAGTCAATCTTCCTGCATAGTTTCTAGAAAAGCAACAAGTCGATGATAATATTTGCTTGGGGGAAAAAAAAAGAGCCAGGCAGTGAAGCATCCAGGAAAGACTTTTCTGTTCTGTGCCTCTACTTAGGCCAGCTTGATTTTCTCTTTGATGGAGAAGGGTAGGTTCAGGCAAAGTATATTTGCTGAACTCTCTACCACTGATTTGTGCCATGTTAATTTAGTCTTTTGGTGAGGTTTAACCTGTGAATGAAATGGAAACATTGAATATTGGCAGCTGATTTTATTTTATTTTTGCTGTTTATTTTTTTTATTGGAGTATAGTTGCTTTACAACGTTGTGTTAGTTTCTGCTGTACAGCAAAGTGCATCAGTTATACGTATACATATATCCCCTGTTTCCTTCCCATTTAGGTCACCACAGAGCATTGAGTAGAGTTCCCTGTGCTATACAGTATGTTCTCATTAGTTATCTATTATATACATAGTGGTGTATATATGTCAATCCGACTCTCCCAATTCGTCACACCCTACCCTTCACCCCTTGGTAACCATAAGTTTGTTCTCTACATCTGTGACTCTATTTCTGCTTTGCAAATAAGTTCATCCGTACCATTTTTCTGGATTCCACATAAAAGAGATATTATACGATATTTGTTTTTCTCTTTCTGACTTCATTCTGCATGACAATCTCTAAGTCCATCCATGTCTCTGCAAATGGCACTATTTTTTTCCTTTTTATGGCTGAGTGATATGGCATTGTATATATGTACCACATCTTCTTTATCCATTCCTCTGTCGATGGACATTTAGGTTGCTTCCATGTCCTGGCTGCTGTAAATAGTGCTTTGGCAGCTGATTTTTTTTTTTTCCATTTTTTTTTATTAGTTTCTGCTTTATAACAAAGTGAATCAGTCATACATATACATCTGTTCCCACATCCCCTCCCTCATGCATCTCCCTCCCTCCCACCCTCCCTATCCCTCCCCTCCAGGCAGTCACAAAGCACCGAGCTGATCTCCCTGTGCTCTGCGGCTGCTTCCCACTATCTATCTAGCCTACGTTTGGTAGTGTATATATGTCCATGCCTCTCTTTCGCTTTGTCACAGCTTACCCTTCCCCCTCCCCATATCCTCAAGTCCATTCTCAAGTAGGTCTGTGTCTTTATTCCCGTTTTACCCCTAGGTTCTTCATGACATTTTTTTTTCTTATATTCCATATATATGTGTTAGCATACGGTATTTGTCTTTCTCTTTCTGACTTACTTCACTCTGTATGACAGACTCTAGGTCTATCCACCTCATTACAAAAAGCTCAGTTTCGTTTCTTTTTATGGCTGAGTAATATTCCATTGTATATATGTGCCACATCTTCTTTATCCATTCATCCGATGATGGACACTTAGGTTGTTTCCAGCTCCGGGCTATTGTGAATAGAGCTGCAATGAACATTTTGGTACATGTCTCTTTTTGAATTATGGTTTTCTCTGGGTATATGCCTAGTAGTGGGATTGCTGGGTCATATGGTAGTTCTATTTTTAGTTTTTTAAGGAACCTCCATACTGTTCTCCATAGTGGCTGTACCAATTCACATTCCCACCAGCAGTGCAAGAGTGTTCCCTTTTCTCCACACCCTCTCCAGCATTTATTGTTTCTAGATTTCTTGATGATGGCCATTCTGACTGGTGTGAGATGATATCTCATTGTAGTTTTGATTTGCATTTCTCTAATGATTAATGATGTTGAGCATTCTTTCATGTGTTTGTTGGCAGTCTGTATATCTTCTTTGGAGAAATGCCTATTTAAGTCTTCTGCCCATTTTTGGATTGGGTTGTTTGTTTTTTTGTTATTGAGCTGCATGAGCTGTTTATAAATTTTGGAGATTAATCCTTTGTCAGTTGCTTCATTTGCAAATATTTTCTCCCATTCTGAGGGTTGTCTTTTGGTCTTGTTTATGGTTTCCTTTGCTGTGCAAAAGCTTTGAAGTTTCATTAGGTCCCATGTGTTTATCTTTGTTTTTATTTCCATTTCTCTAGGAGGTGGGTCCAAAAGGATCTTGCTGTGATTTATGTCATAGAGTGTTCTACCTATGTTTTCCTCTAAGAGTTTGATAGTTTCTGGCCTTACATTTAAGTCTTTAATCCATTTTGAGCTTATTTTTGTGTATGGTGTTAGGGAATGATCTAATCTCATACTTTTACATGTCCCTGTCCAGTTTTCCCAGCACCACTTATTGAAGAGGCTGTCCTTTCTCCACTGTACAGTCCTGCCTCCTTTATCAAAGATAAGTTGGCCATATGTGTGTGGGTTTATCTCTGGGCTTTCTATCCTGATCCACTGATCTATCTTTCTGTTTTTATGCCAGTACCACACTGTCTTAATTACTGTAGCTTTGTAGTATAGTCTGAAGTCAGGGAGCCTGATTCCTCCAGCTCCTTTTTTCGTTCTCAAGATTGCTTTGGCTATTCGGGGTCTTTTGTTTTTCCAAACAAATTTTGAAATTTTTTGTTCTAGTTCTGTGAAAAATGCCAGTGGTAGTTTGATAGGGATTGCATTGAATCTGTAGATTGCTTTGGGTAGTAGAGTCATTTTCACAATATTGATTCTTCCAATCCAGGAGCATGGTATATCTCTCCATCTGTTTGTATCATCTTTAATTTCTTTCATCAGTGTCTTATAATTTTCTGCATACAGGTCTTTTGTCTCCTTAGGTAGGTTTATTCCTAGATATTTTATTCTTTTTGTTGCAATGGTAAATGGGAGTGTTTTCTTGATTTCATTTTCAGATTTTTCATCATTAGTGTACAGGAATGCCAGAGATTTCTGTACATTAATTTTGTAACCTGCTACTTTACCAAATTCATTGATTAGCTCTAGTAGTTTTTCGGTAGCATCTTTAGGATTCTCTATGTATAGTATCATGTCATCTGCAAACAATGACAGCTTTACTTCTTCTTTTCCGATTTGGATTCCTTTTATTTCCTTTTCTTCTCTGATTGCTGTGGCTAAAACTTCCAAAACTAGGTTGAATAAGAGTGGTGAGAGTGGGCAACCTTGTCTTGTTCCTGATCTTAGTGGAAATGGTTTCAGTTTTTCACCATTGAGGACAATGTTGGCTGTGGGTTTGTCATATATGGCCTTTATTATGTTGAGGAAAGTTCCCTCTATGCCTACTTTCTGCAGGGTTTTTATCATAAATGGGTGTTGAATTTTGTCAAAAGCTTTCTCTGCATCTATTGAGATGATCATATGGTTTTTCTCCTTCAACTTGTTAATATGGTGTATCACATTGATTGATTTGCGTATATTGAAGAATCCTTGCATTCCTGGAATAAACCCCACTTGATCATGGTGTATGATCCTTTTAATGTGCTGTTGGATTCTGTTTGCTAGTATTTTGTTGAGGATTTTTGCATCTATGTTCATCAGTGATATTGGCCTGTAGTTTTCTTTCTTTGTGACATCCTTGCCTGGTTTTGGTATCAAGGTGATGGTGGCCTCGTAGAATGAGTTTGGGAGTGTTCCTTCCTCTGAAATTGTTTGGAAGAGTTTGAGAAGGATGGGTGTTAGCTCTTCTCTAAATGTTTGATAGAATTCGCCTGTGAAGCCATCTGGTCCTGGGCTTTTGTTTGATGGAAGATTTTTAATCACAGTTTCAATTTCAGTGCTTGTGATTGGTCTATTCATATTTTCTATTTCTTCCTGAGTCAGTCTTGGCAGGTTGTGCATTTCTAAGAATTTGTCCATTTCTTCCAGGTTGTCCATTTTATTGGCATAGAGTTGCTTGTAGTAATCTCTCATGATCTTTTGTATTTCTGCAGTGTCAGTTGTTACTTCTCCTTTTTCATTTCTAATTCTATTGATTTGAGTCTTCTCCCTTCTTTTCTTGATGAGTCTGGCTAATGGTTTGTCAATTTTGTTTATCTTCTCAAAGAACCAGCTTTTAGTTTGGTTGATCTTTGCTATCGTTTCCTTCATTTCTTTTTCATTTATCTCTGATCTGATCTTTATGATTTCTTTCCTTCTGCTAGCTTTGGGGGTTTTTTGTTCTTCTTTCTCTAATTGCTTTAGGTGCAGGGTCAGGTTGTTTACTCGAAATGTTTCCTGTTTCTTAAGGTGGGATTGTATTGCTATAAACTTCCCCCTTAGAACTGCTTTTGCTGCATCCCATAGGTTTTGGGTTGTCGTGTCTCCATTGTCATTTGTTTCTAGGTATTTTTTAATTTCCTCTCTGATTTCTTCAGTGATCACTTCGTTATTGAGTAGTGTATTGTTTAGCCTCCATGTGTTTGTATTTTTTACAGATCTTTTCCTGTAATTGATGTCTAGTCTCATAGCATTGTGGTCGGAAAAGATACTTGATACAATTTCAATTTTCTTAAATTTACCAAGGCTTGATTTGTGACCCAAGATATGATCTATCCTGGAGAATGTTCCATGAGCACTTGAGAAAAATGTGTATTCTGTTGTTTTTGGATGAAATGTCCTATAAATATCAACTAAGTCCATCTTGTTTAATGTATCATTTAAAGCTTGTGTTTCCTTATTTATTTTCATTTTGGACGATCTGTCCATTGGTGAAAGTGGGGTGTTAAAGTCCCCTACTATGATTGTGTTACTGTCGATTTCCCCTTTTATGGCTGTTAGTATTTGCCTTATGTATTGAGGTGCTCCTATGTTGGGTGCATAAATATTTACAATTGTTATATCTTCTTCTTGGATCGATCCCTTGATCATTATGTAGTGTCCTTCTTTGTCTCTTCTAATAGTCTTTATTTTAAAGTCTATTTTGTCTGATATAAGAATTGCTACTCCAGCTTTCTTTTGATTTCCATTTGCATGGAATATCTTTTTCCATCCCCTTACTTTCAATCTGTATGTGTCTCTAGGTCTGAAGTGGGTCTCTTGTAGACAGCATATATATGGGTCTTGTTTTTGTATCCATTCAGCCACTCTGTGTCTTTTGGTGGGAGCATTTAGTCCATTTACATTTAAGGTAATTATTGATATGTATGTTCCTATTCCCATTTCCTTAATTGCTTTGGGTTCGTTATTGTAGTTATATTCCTTCTGTTGTGTTTCTTGCCTAGAGAAGTTCCTTTAGCATTTGTTGTAAAGCTGGTTTGGTGGTGCTGAACTCTCTCAGCTTTTGCTTGTCTGTAAAGGTTTTAATTTCTCCATCAAATCTGAATGAGATCCTTGCTGGGTAGAGTAATCTTGGCTGCAGGTTTCTCTCCTTCATCACTTTAATTATGTCCTGCCACTCCCTTCTGGCTTGTAGAGTTTCTGCTGAGAGATCAGCTGTTAACCTGATGGGGATTCCCTTGTGTGTTATTTGTTGTTTTTGCCTTGCTGCTTTTAATATGATTTCTTTGTGTTTAATTTTTGACAGTTTGATTAATATGTGTCTTGGTGTATTTCTCCTTGGATTTATTCTGTATGGGACTCTCTGTGCCTCCTGGACTTGATTAACTATTTCCTTTCCCATATTGGGGAAGTTTTCAACTATAATCTCTTCAAATATTTTCTCAGTCCCTTTCTTTTTCTCTTCTTCTTCTGGAACCCCTATAATTCGAATGTTGGTGCGTTTAATGTTGTCCCAGAGGTCTCTGAGACTGTCCTCTGTTCTTTTCATTCTTTTTTCTTTATTTTGCTCTGCAGCAGTTATTTCCACTATTTTATCTTCCACCTCACTTATCCGTTCTTCTGCCTCAGTTATTCTGCTATTGATCCCATCTAGAGTATTTTTTATTTCATGTATTGTGTTTTTAATTGATGCCTGATTCATCTTTAGTTCTTCTAGGTCCTTGTTAACTGTTTCTTGCATTTTGTCTATTCTATTTCCAAGATTTTGGATCATCTTTACCATCATTATTCTGAATTCTTTTTCAGGTAGACTGCCTATTACCTCTTCATTTGTTAGGTCTGGTAGGTTTTTATCTTGCTCCTTCACCTGCTGTGTGTTTTTCTGTCTTCTCATTTTGCTTATGTTACTGTGTTTGGGGTCTCCTTTTTGCAGGCTGCAGATTCGTAGTTCCCGTTGTTTTTCGTGTCTGACCCCAGTGGCTAAGGTTGTTTCAGTAGGTTGTATAGGCTTCCTGGTGGGGGGGAGTAATGCCTGTGTTGTGGTGGTTGAGGCTCGATCTTGTCTTTCTGATGGACAGGTCCACGTCTGGTGGTGTGTTTTGGAGTGCCTATGGCCTTATTATGTTTTTAGGTAGCTTCTCTGCTAATGGGTGGGGTTGTGTTCCTGCCTTGCTAGTTGCTTGGCATAGGGTGACCAGCACTGTAGCTTGCTGGTCGTTGACTGAAGCTGGGTGCTGGTGTTGGGATGGAGATCTCTGGGAGATTTTCGCTGCTTGATATTATGTGGAGCTGGGAGGTCTCTTGTGGACCCGTGTCCTGAAGTTGGCTCTCCCACTTCAGAGGCACAGCACTGGCTCCTGGCTGCAGCACCAAGAGCCTTTCATCCACCCAGCTCAGAATAACAGGGAGAAAAAGCAGAAAGAAAGAATTAGTAGAAGAAAGAAAGAGAGAGGGAAAGAAAGGAAGAAGGGAAGAAAGGAAGGAAGGAAGGAAGAAAGAAAGAAAGGAGGGAGGGAGTGAGGAAGGATGGAAAGAAAGAAGGAAAGAAAGGAGGGAGGGAGGGGGCAATGAAAGCAAAAGGAAGAGTGAATGGAAGAAGGGAGGGAGGGAGGGAGGAAGGAAAGAAAGAAAGAAAGACAGGAGGGAGGGAGGGAGGAAGGAAAGAAAAAGAAAGTGGAAAGAAGAAGGGTGGGAGGGAGGGAGGAAAGAAAAAGAAAGAAGGAAAGGAAGAGCGGAGGGAGGGAGGGAGGAAGGGAAGGTAGGAAAAAAAGAAAGAGCAGGTAAAGTAAAATAGAGTAAAGTATGAAATATAGTAGCGTTATTAAAATTAGAAAGTAATTATTGAAAAAAAAAAAAAAAAAACGGACCGATAGAACCCTGGGACATATGGTGGAAGCAAAGCTATACAGAGAGAATCTTACACAGAAGATTACACATACACATTCACAAAAAGAGAGCAGGGGGAAAAATCAAAAATCTTGCTCTCCAAGCCCACCTCCTCAATTTGGGATAATTCGTTGTAAAAAGAGGAAAAGGGCAAGAAGTCTGAAATCTTGCTCTCTAAGTCCACCTCCTTACTTTGGAATAATTCGTTGTAAAAAGAGGAAAAGGGGGGAAAGTCTTAAATCTTGTCCTCAAAGTCCACCTCCTCAATTTGGGATGATTCGCTGTCCATTCATGCACTCCACAGACGCAGGGCACATCAAATGGACCGTGGAGCTTTAATCCGCTGCCTCCGAGGCTGCACAGAGAGATTTCCCTGACTCTGCTCTCACAGCTCCCGGGTATCAGCCTTGGACCTGGCCCCGCCTCTGTGCGTAGGTCGCCGGAGGGCGTCCGTTCTTCGCTCAGACAGGACGGGTTTAAAGGAGCCGCTGATTCGGGGGCTCTGGCTCACTCATGCAGAGGGGAGGGAGGGGCGCGCAGTGTGGGGCGGGCCTGCGGCGGCAGAGGCCGGCGTGACGTTGCAGCAGCCCGTGGCGCTCCGTGCGCTTTCCCGGGAAAGCCGTCCCCGGGTATCGGGACCCCGGCAGTGGCGGGGTGCACAGGTCCCCCGGAAGGCGGGGCGGACAGTGACCCGCGCTCGCACACAGGCCCCGCGGCTGCGGCGGCGGCGGGCGGCGGCAGGCAGCGGCGGTGGCGGGCCGCGGGGGCGGCGGCGGCAGCGGGCCTCGGCGGCGGCGGCGGCGGGTGGCGGCAGGCGGGGGCGGTGGCGGGCTGCGGGCCGCGGCGGCGGCGGCGGGCCGCGGCGGCGGGCCGCGGCGGCGGCGGCGGCGGCGGCGGCGGGCCGCGGCGGCGGGCGGCGGCGGCGGCGGGCCGCGGCGGGCGGCGGCGGGCGGTGGCGGGCCGCCGCGGCGGCGGGCGGCGTCGGGCGGTGGGCGGCGGCGGGCCGCGGCGGCGGCGGGCGGCGGCGGCGGCCCACGCCCGTCTCCGAGGTCCACGCCTTACCCGCGGCTCGCGCCTGTCTCCGGCGCTTCCCTAAGCAGCCCTTTTAATGCCCTCTCCTCGCACACCAGGAAACGAAAGTGAAAGTGAAAAAAGACTCTTGCCTCTTCAGCAACTCCAGACCCTTTCCCCGGACTCCCTCCGGGCTAGCCGTGGTGCTCTAACCCCTTCAGGCTCTCTTCCTGCCGCCAGCCCCAGTCCTCTCCCTGCGCTCCGACTGAAAGCCGATACCCAAGCCTCAGCTCCCAGCCCCGCCCGCCACGGCGGCCGAGCAGAGAAGCCTCTCGGGCTGGTGTGTGCCTGAGGGTACCGATCCTCTGTGCCGGAATCTCTCCGCTTTGCCCTCCACACCCCTGTTGCTGTGCTCTCCTCCGCTACTCCGAAGCTTTCCCCCTCCGCCACCTGCAGTCTCCGCCCGCGAAGGGGCTTGCAGTGTGTAGAAACCTTCCCTCCTTCACGGCTCCCTCCCACTGGTGCAGGTCCCGTCCCTATCCTATTGTCTCTGTTTATTCTTTTTTTCTTTTGCCCTACCCAGGTATGTGGGGAGTTTCTTGCCTTTTAGGGGGTCTGAGGTCTTCTGTCGGCGTTCAGTAGGTGTTCTGTAGGAGTTGTTCCACGTGTAGATGAATTTCTGATGTATCTGTGGGGAGGAAGGTGATCTCCGCGTCTTACTCTTCCGCCATCTTCCTCCGGCTCCTATAATTCTTAACCATGTAACTTTTCCCTGTTCAGTGTTTTTACAAATTAAATTTGATTTCCAGTTAGCACTGTTAACCTTCCTTCAACCAAGAAATGTTATTTTTGTCATTTTCAAAATGCTCAGCTGTTCTGACTTTTATCTTTTCCAGCTCAGTTTCTGACATCTGTTTGTTCCTAAGGGAGGAGGCCCAAGGCGTGGGACGGGGGAGCAGCGTGCCGATGCTCTGGGCAGCCTCCCTTCTTGTCTCTCTGGCAGCTGATTTTAATCAAACCTTTCTGGTCCTTCGTTTGAGGCTATGCTTTGTTGCTGAGAGGCTAAGTCACTATTCTGGACTCCCAGAGATGCTTAAAATATGGAGAACTCAGTTTGGTCCTCCAGCCATGAACCTGTATCTGAGAACATCTGTGCAGTATCCCAAGAAGTGTTCTTCCATGTTCAGGCCATGGAAGGTCAGATAATTATTTTTACCCACCACTTTTCAGTCAGAAGAAATAGCAGGATATCACACTATTTACCGTTGAAGTCTCTAAAGTTTTTCTTTGAGTTAATAACATTAATGGGCACAGTGGCCTGACCTCACATCCAAATGAGCCTGATTCATGCTCAAGGAAAACAAAGGCACATATACCCAAAGTAGTTCTGAGAACCACTGACATACCACTGGAGAAAAATGGTATTCCTGAGCCCAGAATTAACTTGCCTCATTTGTAGGAAACTGTCAAAATACATCTGGGCAGGCATTCTCTTTTCTTTTTCTTTTCCTTTTGTGTGTGTGTGTGTGTGTGTGTGTGTGTGCAGCTCTTTTGTAAAGTCAGTCCTCATTTCTCCTGGTTGGTGATGCTTATCAGCAGCCCAAATAAAATGATGGCAAAATGGCCTGATTCTTCATCTTTTTCTAAGTTTCATCTGTCTCTGTAGAGTTACTAGTAGTACAAATTTGGAAATTCACGTGGAGTCTTCTTTCCCCTCTATGTGCTAAGATTATTTTTCTCATATAGTAATGATGTTTTTGTCTCTTTGCTGAAAATTTAATAATGCTCCAGAGACGGGGTCTTTGGTAAGAAGCTTTCAGATTTGGAGGCATAAGGCATTTCATCTGGAGAACTTCACATGTCTTAGAAAAAATCCAGAAATCTGAAAGATACCATTCAAGGCAGTTTCACTTAGGGTCATTTGTTGAAGAATTGACTGCCATTGTGCTAATCTGTTCATGTCTTTGTGCTTTCTTTGATGACATTTTACACATCAATAGGATGCAGTGCTGTTATCCTCATTGGCATCATTCCTGAACAAGCTTTACTAACATGATTAACCATGTCATCCCATTTATCATTGAGCACCCCGATTCTGTCCTAAAGCAGGACCTGGGACCTTTAACTTTGGTTCTCTGATACCCAAAATGTGGTCCAAAGGCAGATAGCATCCATATCACCTGAGAGCTTGTTAGAAATAGAGAATCTGAGGCCCCACACACACCTACTATTATGGACTAAATTGTGTCACCACCCCCAAATTCATATTTTGAAGCTCTAACCCTCAATGTGACTGTATTTGGAGATAGGGCCTATTAGGAGGTAATAAAGGTTAAAAGAGGTTGTAAGGGTGGGGCCCTGATCTAATCAAATTAGTGTCCTTATAAGAAGAGACACCAGAGAGCTCATGCTCTTTCTTGCCATACACACAAAGAAGAGGTCATGTGAGAACATAGTGAGAAGGCAGCTATCTGCAATCCAGGAAGAGAGATCTTACTAGTAACCAAATCAGTCACTACTTTTATCTGGGACATCCCAAAACTGTAAGAAATAAATGTCTGTAGTTTAAGCCACCCAGTCTATGGTATTTTGTCATGGCAGACCAAGCTGACTAAAACCCCTCTGAATCAGATTCTTCATCCTAACAATATCTTCAGATGATGAGTATGCATATTAAATTATGAGAAAGACACTGCTTAGTTAACCTTGATCAAGACGTTATTTAAGCCCATTCCCTGTTCTGTCTTTTTCCCATGGAAAGAACTTGAGTCATGGACTGGGATGGACTTTGAAATGAGCCTTAGGCTTGGTTAGACCCTGACTCTTTGAGTCTAAAGACTCTTGCCAGCCTCAATTTGCCACATAATCTCTGAAATGAAGAGAATTCTGGTTCTCTGGTTAAGAGGGAAGAGGTGCTCCTTGAAAAACACTACACATCTGTAAGCACAGAAAGCTACAGTACTTTTTCAGGAGGACTCTATAAGAGGGTCAGGAGGGATTGTATGGTGCAAAATTGAACCAACAGCACAATTCTTTGGATTATACCAGAGGCTTCCCATCCTACAGGTACTTTTATTTTTGTGTGACATCAGTCGGCTCTTCAGTCTATTTGGGGGGTCCATCACGTTTACAGGGCTATGTTGTTTGGAGTCACGTTTACTCCCTTTCAGAAACCTGAATATTTTTCCATTATAGAAGGTAATCAATAAATACTTGGTTCTTCCTTCTTTCTCCTTGGTATCAGTAATATTTGGTGAGATAGGATGCATGACCAGAAGAACATTATCACTGGACAAATGTGTCTTTCTCAAAAAGAACATTACAAATAGGAATTGGCATCTCAAGTGACAAATGAGCAAGAGATACATGTTAACTATAGGACGGTACCAGAAAAATCCAGACCCACTTCTGGAGTGGGAGGAAACAAGGGCTCCACCCTCTCCAAGACTCTCTTCTACCACAGTAGTGGGAGCATCCTTGGGCAGGTGTGCCACCTGTTTTTGTATGGTTCATGAGCTAATAATGATTTTTATATTTTTAAATGGTTGAAGAAACATTTCTTAAAGAATAATATTTCTTGACATGTGAAAATTATTGGAAACTAAAATTTCAGAGTTAGCAATAAAGTATGGGAACACAGCCACACTTATTCATTTATATATTGTCTATGAGTGGATTCATGCTTCAATGACAGAGTTGAGTAGTTGCAACAGAGTATGGCCTAAATCACTACTGGCCTCTTACAGAAAGCATTTGCTGACTGCAGTTCTAGGGGAATTGGAGTGGAGGTCAAGGGACAAAACCTAAATTGTTTCTAGATAGGTTTTTGGACTGTTGGTGATAATCTGTGGTGAACATGATGATGCTTTTAGTTTAGGTTTTATTTGAATTGTCAGTTGGGCATTTGAAATAAAATCAATTCCTGGGAGTAGGCTTTTGGTGCCAAAGAGTGACTTTTATGACTTTTACATATTGCCTAATTGTTCTACAAAATAGCTGTAGCAATTTCTAATACCACTGACTGTTTAGCCATGTCTTTCCTGAGTGTTATGAAGTATGCCTTCCTAAAGCCAGAGGTGTACCTAATTGAGCCTATCATTTTTTTCCTTCACATTAGTAAAGTCCAGGATAATGTTCCAAAACTTCCCTAAATTTTCCATTCTTTCTTTGTCATCACTATTCTGATTTCTTGGTCAGTATTGACAGCAAAATAGAAATCCCTCTTGTTACTTTCATTTTGTTCTGAGTAATAATAATGAAATTGTCAGCAGGGAGAACCAAGAAATAATCAGATGCCCTATATTTAAAAAAAAAAAAACTTGAGACTTCCGGGTAAGATGGCGGAAGAGTAAGACGCGGAGATCACCTTCCTCCCCACAGATACACCAGAAATACAGCTACACGTGGAACAACTCCTACAGAACACCTACTGAACGCTGGCAGAAGACCCCAGACCTCCCAAAAGGCAAGAAACTCCCCACATACCTGGGTAGGGCAAAGCAGAGAGATTCCCGCACAGAGGATCGGTGCCGAGCGGCACTCACCAGCCCGAGAGGCTTGTCTGCTCCCCCGCCGGGGCGGGCGGCACTGGAGCTGAGGCTCGGGCTTCGGTCAGAGCGCAGGGAGAGGACTGGGGCTGGCGGCGAGAACTCAGCCTGAAGGGGGCTAATGTGCCACAGCTAGCCGGGAGGGAGTCCGGGAAAACTCTGGAGCTGCCGAAGAGGCAGGAGACTTTTTCTTCCCTCTTGGTTTCCTGGTGCGCGAGGAGAGGGGATTAAGAGCGCCGCGTAAAGGAGCTCCAGAGACGGGCGCGAGTCGCGGCTGAAAGCGCGGAGCCCAGAGACGGGCGTGGGACGCTGGGGCTGCTGCTGCCGCCGCCAAGAAGCCTGTGTGCGAGCGCAGGTCACTGTCCACACCGCCCTTCCGGGAGCCTGTGCAGCCTGCCACTGCCGGGGTCCCGGGATCCAGGGGCGGCTTCCCTGGGAGAACGCATGGCGCGCCTCGGGCTGGTGCAACGTCACGCCGACCTCTGCCGCTGCAGGCTCGCCCCGCACTCCGTGCCCCTCCCTCCCGCCCGGCCTGAGTGAGCCAGAGTCCCCGAAGAGGCTGCTCCTTTAACCCTGTCCTGTCTGAGCGAAGAACAGACGCCCTCCGGCGACCTACACGCAGAGGCGGGGCCAAATCCAAAGCTGAGACCCAGGAGCTGTGAGAACAAAGAAGAGAAAGGGAAACCTCTCCCAGCAGCCTCAGAAGCAGCGGATTAAAGCTCCACAATCAACTTCATGTACCCTGCATCTGTGGAATACATGAATAGACAACAAATCATCCCAAATTGAGGAGCCAGGAGTCAGTGCTGTGCCTCTGAGGTGGGAGAGCCAACTTCAGGACACTGGTCCACAAGAGACCTCCCAGCTCCACATAATATCAAACGGCGAAAATCTTCCAGAGATCTCCATCTCAACACCAGCACCCAGCTTCACTCAACGACCAGCAAGCTACAGTGCTGGACACCCTATGCCAAACAACTAGCAAGACAGGAACACAACGCCACCCATTAGCAGAGAGGCTGCCTCAAATCATAAAAAGTCCGCAAACATCCCAAAACACACCACCAGACGTGGACCTGCCCACCAGAAAGACAAGATCCAGCCTTATCCACCAGAACACAGGCAGTAGTCCCCTCCACCAAGAAGCCTACACAACCCACTAAACCAACCTTAGCCACTGGGGACAGACACCAAAAACAACGGGAACTACGAACCTGCAGCCTGCAAAAAGGAGACCCCAAACACAGTAACATAAGCAAAATGAGAAGACAGAAAAACACACAGCAGGAGAAGGAGCAAGATAAAAACCCACCAGACCTAACAAATGAAGAGGTAATAGGCAGTCTATCTGAAAAAGAATTCAGAATAATGATGGTAAAGATGATCCAAAATCTTGGAAATAGAATAGACAAAATGCAAGAAACAGTTAACAAGGACCTAGAAGAACTAAAGACGAATCAAGCATCGATTAAAAACACAATACATGAAATAAAAAATACTCTAGATGGGATCAATAGCAGAATAACTGAGGCAGAAGAACGGATAAGTGAGGTGGAAGATAAAATAGTGGAAATAACTGCTGCAGAGCAAAATAAAGAAAAAAGAATGAAAAGAACAGAGGACAGTCTCAGAGACCTCTGGGACAACATTAAACGCACCAACATTCGAATTATAGGGGTTCCAGAAGAAGAAGAGACAAAGAAAGGGACTGAGAAAATATTTGAAGAGATTATAGTTGAAAACTTCCCTAATATGGGAAAGGAAATAGTTAATCAAGTCCAGGAGGCACAGAGAGTCCCATACAGAATAAATCCAAGGAGAAATACACCAAGACACATATTAATCAAACTGTCAAAAATTAAACACAAAGAAATCATATTAAAAGCAGCAAGGCAAAAACAACAAATAACACACAAGGGAATCCCCATCAGGATAACAGCTGATCTCTCAGCAGAAACTCTACAAGCCAGAAGGGAGTGGCAGGACATACTTAAAGTGATGAAGGAGAAAAACCTGCAACCAAGATTACTCTACCCAGCAAGGATCTCATTCAGATTTGATGGAGAAATTAAAACCTTTACAGACAAGCAAAAGCTGAGAGAGTTCAGCACCACCAAACCAGCTTTACAACAAATGCTAAAGGAACTTCTCTAGGCAAGAAACACAACAGAAGGAAAAGAACTACAA
The DNA here is from genome assembly GCF_025265405.1 of Mesoplodon densirostris. Taxonomy (NCBI): domain Eukaryota; kingdom Metazoa; phylum Chordata; class Mammalia; order Artiodactyla; family Ziphiidae; genus Mesoplodon; species Mesoplodon densirostris. Next base: position 143,824,894 of record NC_082665.1, read on the forward strand.
TAACGAACCCAAAACAATTAAGAAAATGGGAATAGGAACATACATATCAATAATTACCTTAAATGTAAATGGACTAAATGCTCCCACCAAAAGACACAGAGTGGCTGAATGGATACAAAAACAAGACCCATATATATGCTGTCTACAAGAGACCCACTTCAGACCTAGAGACACATACAGATTGAAAGTAAGGGGATGGAAAAAGATATTCCATGCAAATGGAAACCAAAAGAAAGCTGGAGTAGCAATTCTCATATCAGACAAAATAGACTTTAAAATAAAGACTACTAGAAGAGACAAAGAAGGACACTACATAATGATCAAGGGATCAATCCAAGAAGAAGATATAACAATTGTAAATATTTATGCACCAAACATAGGAGCACCTCAATACATAAGGGAAATATTAACAGCCATAAAAGGAGAAATCAACAGTAACACAATCATAGTAGGGGACTTTAACACCCCACTTTCACCAATGGACAGGTCATCCAAAATGAAAATAAATAAGGAAACACAAGCTTTAAATGATACATTAAACAAGATGGACTTAATTGATATTTATAGGACATTCCATCCAAAAACAACAGAATACACATTTTTCTCAAGTGCTCATGGAACATTCTCCAGGATAGATCATATCTTGGGTCACAAATCAAGCCTTGGTAAATTTAAGAAAATTGAAATTGTATCAAGTATCTTTTCCGACCACAATGCTATGAGACTAGATATCAATTACAGGAAAAGAGCTGTAAAACATACAAACACATGGAGGCTAAACAATACACTACTTAATAACGAAGTGATCACTGAAGAAATCAAAGAGGAAATTAAAAAATACCTAGAAACAAATGACAATGGAGACACGACAACCCAAAACCTATGGGATGCAGCAAAAGCAGTTCTAAGAGGGAAGTTTATGGCAATACAATCCCACCTTAAGAAACAGGAAATATCTCGAATAAACAACCTAACCTTGCACCTAAAGCAATTAGAGAAAGAAGAACAAAAACATCCCAAAGTTAGCAGAAGGAAAGAAATCATAAAAATCAGATCAGAAATAAATGAAAAAGAAATGAAGGAAACGATAACAAAGATCAATAAAACTAAAAGCTGGTTCTTTGAGAAGATAAACAAAATTGATAAACCATTAGCCAGACTCATCAAGAAAAAAAGGGAGAAGACTCAATAGAATTAGAAATGAAAAAGGAGAAGTAACAACTGACACTGCAGAAATACAAAATATCATGAGAGATTACTATAAGCAACTCTATGCCAATAAAATGGACAACCTGGAAGAAATGGACAAATTCTTAGAAATGCACAACCTGCCAAGACTGAATCAGGAAGAAATAGAAAATATGAACAGACCAATCACAAGCACTGAAATTGAAACTGTGATTAAAAATCTTCCAACAAACAAAAGCCCAGGACCAGATGGCTTCACAGGCGAATTCTATCAAGCATTTAGAGAAGAGCTAACACCTATCCTTCTCAAACTCTTCCAAAATATAGCAGAGGGAGGAACACTCCCAAACTCATTCTACGAGGCCACCATCACCTTGATACCAAAACCAGACAAGGATGTCACAAAGAAAGAAAACTACAGGCCAATATCACTGATGAACATAGATGCAAAAATCCTCAACAAAATACTAGCAAACAGAATCCAACAGCACATTAAAAGGATCATACACCATGATCAAGTGGGGTTTATTCCAGGAATGCAAGGATTCTTCAATATACGCAAATCAATCAATGTGATACACCATATTAACAAACTGAAGGAGAAAAACCATATGATCATCTCAATAGATGCAGAGAAAGCTTTTGACAAAATTCAACACCCATTTATGATAAAAACCCTGCAGAAAGTAGGCATAGAGGGAACTTTCCTCAACATAATAAAGGCCATATATGACAAACCCACAGCCAGCATCGTCCTCAATGGTGAAAAACTGAAACCATTTCCACTAAGATCAGGAACAAGACAAGGTTGCCCACTCTCACCACTCTTATTCAACCTAGTTTTGGAAGTTTTAGCCACAGCAATCAGAGAAGAAAAGGAAATAAAAGGAATCCAAATGGGAAAAGAAGAAGTAAAGCTGTCACTGTTTGCAGATGACATGATACTATACATAGAGAATCCTAAAGATGCTACCAGAAAACTACTAGAGCTAATCAATGAATTTGGTAAAGTTGCAGGATACAAAATTAATGCACAGAAATCTCTGGCATTCCTATATACTAATGATGAAAAATCTGAAAGTGAAATCAAGGAAACACTCCCATTTACCATTGCAACAAAAAGAATAAAATATCTAGGAATAAACCTACCTAAGGAGACAAAAGACCTGTATGCAGAAAATTATAAGACACTGATGAAAGAAATTAAAGATGATACAAATAGATGGAGAGATGTACCATGTTCTTGGATTGGAAGAATCAACATTGTGAAAATGACTCTACTACCCAAAGCAATCTACAGATTCAATGCAATCCCTATCAAACTACCACTGGCATTTTTCACAGAACTAGAACAAAAAATTGCACAATTTGTATGGAAACACAAAAGACCCCGAATAGCCAAAGCAATCTTGAGAACGAAAAACGGAGCTGGAGGAATCAGGCTCCCTGACTTCAGACTATACTACAAAGCTACAGTAATCAAGACAGTATGGTACTGGCACAAAAACAGAAAGATAGATCAATGGAACAGGATAGAAAGCCCAGAGATAAACCCACGGACATATGGTCACCTTATCTTTGATAAAGGAGGCAGGAATGTACAGTGGAGAAAGGACAGTCTCTTCAATAAGTGGTGCTGGGAAAACTGGACAGGGACATGTAAAAGTATGAGATTAGATCACTCCCTAACACCATACACAAAAATTAGCTCAAAATGGATTAAAGACCTAAATGTAAGGCCAGACACTATCAAACTCCTAGAGGAAAACATAGGCAGAACACTCTATGACATAAATCACAGCAAGATCCTTTTTGACCCACCTCCTAGAGAAATGGAAATAAAGACAAAAATAAACACATGGGACCTAATGAAACTTCAAAGCTTTTGCACAGCAAAGGAAACCATAAACAAGACCAAAAGACAACCCTCAGAATGGGAGAAAATATTTGCAAATGAAGCAACTGACAAAGGATTAATCTCCAAAATTTATAAGCAGCTCATGCAGCTCAATAGCAAAAAAACAAACAACCCAATCCAAAAATGGGCAGAAGACCTAAATAGACATTTCTCCACAGAAGATATACAGACAGCCAACAAACACATGAAAGGATGCTCAACATCTTTACTCATTAGAGAAATGCAAATCAAAACTACAATGAGATATCATCTCACACCAGTCAGAATGGCCATCATCAAAAAATCTAGAAACAATAAATGCTGGAGAGGGTGTGGAAAAAAGGGAACACTCTTGCACTGCTGGTGGGAATGTGAATTGGTACAGCCACTATGGAGAACAGTATGGAGGTTCCTTAAAAAACTAAAAATAGAACTACCATATGACCCAGCAATCCCACTACTGGGCATATACCCTGAGAAAACCATAATTCAAAAAGAGACATGTACCAAAATGTTCATAGCAGCCCTATTTACAATAGCCCGGAGATGGAAACAACCTAAGTGTCCATCGTCGGATGAATGGATAAAGAAGATGTGGCACATATATACAATGGAATATTACTCAGCCATAAAAAGAAATGAAATTGAGCTATTTGTAATGAGGTGGATGGACCTAGAGTCTGTCATACAGAGTGAAGTAAGTCAGAAAGAGAAAGACAAATACTGTATGCTGACACATATATATGGAATTTAAGAAAAAAATGTCATCAAGAACATAGGGGTAAGACAGGAATAAAGACACAGACCTACTAGAGCATGGACTTGAGGATATGGGGAGGGGGAAGGGTAAGCTGTGACAAAGTGAAAGAGCGGCATGGACATATATACACTACCAAACGTAAGGTAGATAGCTAGTGGGAAGCAGCCGCATAGCACAGGGAGATCAGCTCGGTTCTTTGTGACCGCCTGGAGGGGTGGGATAGGGAGGGTGGGAGGGAGACGCAAAAGGGAGGGGATACGGGAACATATGTATATGTATAACTGATTAAATTTGTAAAATAAAAAAATTAAAAAAAAAAAAAAAAAAAACTTAAGCTTCCAACAGATATCTGGAGCACTGAAGATCTAGCTGTAGGAGCTCTTCTCTGTATGGGTCTGTACACAATACTAAGAGGGTATGTCAAGGCCTTTCCCTGGCCTCGAAGTTTGTATAATACTCCCAGGATATAATCCTTCCACTTCTCTTTCATCCATGCAGAAACACTTTTCATCTCATTTTTCCACTAAGATTTGTTTATTTTCACTTAATTATATATCTTTAAACACACACACACAGTGCCATTCCTCTATTTATAATGTTTCTTTTGAGCCAGACCTATTTTTCCATTAGTCTTAGTCTAGTCATGCATCTTCCTCAACAAAGATTATTAATACCAAAAGGAAAGAAGGAAGAAGAGAGTATTTATTGAGCACCTAATGTTTCCTAGTAAATACATTAGGTGTTTTTTCTTCATCTCTGAATATGATGTTAACTCTGCAGAGCAGGTTCTATTATCCTCTTTTTATAGATGAATAAACTAGAATTTATAGAAGGGATGTTTCTTGTCCATGGTCACACAGCTAAAAGGAGTGGGGCCAAAATTCAAACCTGGGTCATCCTGGTTCCAAAACCATTAGGCATCCTAGCACATCCCTTTGCCTAAAGTGTGATACATATTCATGCAGGAGTATTTTAAGAGGTACAATGACAAACTTTAAATTTTTTTAAGTTACACATTTGTGTTTAATCCCTAGTACAATAGGAAAAATATTCATCACCATTTACTATCTAGATCAAATTTGCTTTTGTTTTTTATACTTTAAAACATTTTATAAATAATTTTCAGAAAAATAAAAGGATACCATATGCTACCGCACATACGTGGAATCTAAAAAAATGGTACTGATGAACCTAGTGGCAGGGCAGGAATAAAGATACAGATGTAGAGAATGGACTTAAGGACACACTGGGGGAAGGGGAAGCTGGGACGAAGTGAGAGAGTAGCATTGACATAAATACACTACCAAATGTAAAATGGATGGCTAGTGAGTAGATGCTGCATAGCACAGGGAGGTCAGCTCGATGCTTTGTGACAACCTAGAGGGGTGGGATAGGGAGGGTAGAAGGGAGGCTTAAGAGGGAGAGGATATGGGGATATATGTATACATATAGCTGATTCACTTTGTTGTACAGCAGAAACTAACACAACATTGTAAAGCAATTATACTCCAATAAAGATATAAAAAAAGGATAGTGAAAAGCAACTTTATTCAAAATTTTATTAAGAATACAAACACATGAAACACAATTTTTGTTATATATTTTTCCTCTCTTTCTCTCTCTAGGTACATAAATGAGCGAGAGAAATCTGAACTGGGCAACATTCTCTTAGTTCAATTAATTGCTTGTCAACTGTCATGCATGCACCTAGAACATATTACAGATTTCACACATATCACTAAGAGGATCTAGCTTATCATTACTTATGGGTCTTCTTTTTGCATTTGCATCATGAAAATGGAAAATGTAAAGACTTTTTAAAATTGTGATTAATCATAATTTTGTTGAAGAGGCCATATTTTTAATTCCACATTACAAAACATTTCTATTTTAGATTTACAAACAGCAATTAAAATATTAATGTCTATTGAATTGTTTTAATTTCCTTTCACTCATCTTTGTATATATATCTGATTCAGCATTTGTCTACTTACAAATCATATCAAATAATTTTGGCACAAAAGCATCATAAAGGATAAAAAAAAATAATGGGTACGTCCTTTTAGAAACATGGGATAATCCAAGTTCTTGTTGCAAAATATTACATGATAAAGTTCTTCCTCTTCAATGACTAAATTAATGAAAATGCCATATTTCCTTTGTGCTCTTACAATTATATTAATCACTCATGGATTCTGGAGTTTAAAACAATTCATCTAGGATATTGTTATTCGAAGAATTATGGTCTAAGATTTTGCTAATACAATCAATTTGACCATCATCCTTAGAGAATAGAGTTTTACTGTCTCTTTGTATTTGTTTTCTCATTTGTCTAATAATTATGAAATGTCTTCTGTTGTAAATTCTACTCTTTTTATCATTATGGGTGAGAAATGAAAAAATTCTGAATTCTCAATTGTGTCCAACGAAAACTAAAAGCAGACTATGACTACAAAGAGAGTGTCTTCTATCTTACCTTACACCTTTTCAACAGGTAATGCAATACTTTAGACAACTTAATAAGAAAGCTAAAGGATAATAAAATAATGATGACTTACATCACTCATATCATATCAGTGTATCTAGGTGATCCCATCAGTTTTCTTGTTTTCTTCTTAATTTAGTATTTTATAGCATCATTTGGAATAATGAGTGATGAGGACATAATTTCTAGGATGACAGAATAGCAAAATTTTTCAAGATAAGAAAAATAAGATCACTAAGATTTTAAAATATATTTTAGCTTTTTAAAAGGGTCCAGTGGACCTATTGTAGAATTATAAGAAAAAAAATTGGTATTATTTTATGTTTTTAATATGTAAGATTTCTCCTTGAGCTTTGGAAGACTTATAAGAAAGAAGGAAAATATCATGAAATAGCAATACTTACAAATAGAACTACTCAAAAAATAAACTCAAAAACTAAAATTAGGGCTTCCCTGGTGGCGCAGTGGTTGAGAGTCTGCCTGCCGATGCAGGGGACACGGGTTCGTGCCCCGGTCTGGGAAGATCCCACATGCCGCGGAGCAACTGGGCCCGTGAGCCAAAATTACTGAGCCTGCGCGTCTGGAGCCTGTGCTCCGCAACAAGAGAGGCCGCGATAGTGAGAGGCCCGCGCACCACGATGAAGAGTGGCCCCCGCTCTCCACAACTAGAGAAAGCCCTCGCACAGAAACGAAGACCCAACACAGCCAAAAATAAATAAATAAATAAAGCAAACTGTCAACAAGTAAAAATAAACACTATAAAACAAAACAAAACAAAACAAAAAAACTAAAATTAGATCCAATGAATGCTGATGGTATACTGAGGGTAAAGGGATATATAAAATACATAGCTAGCATATCAAACCATAATTTCATAGATATTATTGCTTAAGATAGACTAAGCTTATAAAACATCAATTGAGCAGGACTTCCAAAATGGAAATAGACTTTACATAATTTGTCCAGGCAATCCACTAAACAGATAAACTAATAAAAAATAGCAACATCATCATGCCCTGTGGGTGGGAAAGGGGGCTAATCAGAATCCAGAATTGGTACAGTATAATGTTCAGTTTTTGACAAAATATTATAAAATATGGAAAGAAACAGGATATTGTGACCCTTGTACAGGAAAACAACAACAAGTAAGCAATAAAAACTGCATTTGAGGGAGCCCAGGTGAAGGAGACAAAGATTTCAAAGCAGCTATTATAAATATGTTCAAACAACTAAAACCATGAAACCATTTTTAAAAAATTAAAGGGAAGTATGATGACCATGACTCATCAAACAGGAAATATCAATAAGGAGATAGAAATCAAATTGAAAAATGGAAATTCTGAAGTTGAAAAGTACACCCGCTGAAATGGAAAATTCACTACAGGGGTTCAACTAAAGATTTGAACTGGAAAAAGAATCAGCAAACTTGAAGATAGATCATTAGAAATTATACAATCTTAAAACCTAAAGAAAAAAGAATGAGGAAAAATGAATATATCCTCTGAGACACCATTAAGCACAAAAACATGCATGTAGCGAGAGTGCCAGAAGGAGAGGAAAGAAGGGGGCAGAAAAAATATTCAAAGAAATAATGGCTGAAAACTTCCCAGGTAGTTTGATCTACACCTTGATCTACACATTCATGTTCAATGAACTCCAAATTGGAAAAACACAAAAGAGCCATATCTAGATATATCATAGTCAAAATGTTGAAAGTAAAAGACAGAGAAAATCTTGAAAGCAGCAGAGAAGAATGTCATCACATAGGAGAGAATCTCAATGACATTACAGCTTCTTATCAGAAATGGTAGAGTGCAAATGGCACTGGATAGCATATTTAAAGTGCTTCAAGAAAAAAACTGTTAGCCAAGAACACTATATCTTTCAAAAGTGAGGAAAACATAAAAACATTCCAAGATAAACAAAGACTAAGATAAGTTGTAGCCAGCAGACCTGCCTTACAAAAATTACTAAAGGAATTCTCTAAGCTGAAAAGAAGTTAAAGCCAGACTGTAATTTAATCCATATGAAAAACAAAAAGTGCTGACAGAGGAAATCATGTGTTAAGCATAAAAGACAACATAATTACATATTTATTTTCCTTTCTTCTCTTAATTAATTAAAATACAACAAGATTAAACAATATAAAATTGAATTATGGGGTCTATAGCATAATAATCATACAAAGGGGAAAGGAAGAAAGGAAGCTACCTATAGTGAGCAAGGAAGTAACATGAGATGATAACTCGAGTCCATGGGAAGAAATGAAGTGTACCAGAAATGGTAAATCAGAAGATTAATAAACAACTTTATAAATATATTTTTCTGCTTTCTTAGTTTCTTAAAAAGACATAAGATTATATAAAGCACCAATTATAACGCTATATTTTTGTACTTGTAACACATATAGATGTGATATATATTGTATTAATAATACAAAAGAGGGGAGAGGGAATAGAGTAGAACAAATTTTCTATATCTCACTGGAATTAATTTAGTATAAATCTGACATAGAGTCTGTTAAGTTAAAATGTATATTGTAATCCCCAGAGCAACCACTAAGAAAATTACTCAAAAATATTTTAAAAGTTATTAGAGGAATTAAAATGGTACACAGAAAATATCCATTTAATACAAAAGAAAGCAATAAATTAAGAACAGAAGAATAAAAAACACATGAAAGATATAGAAAAAAATACCAAAATGGCAGAGGTAAATCTGACTATATCAATAATTAAATGTGAATGAACTAAACAATCAAATCAAAAGGCAGAGATTATTGAACTAGATTTTAAAAAGACAAGATCCTACTAGATTCAAAGATACAAATAGGCTAAAAGGCAAAAGATGGAAAAAGATACACCATGGAAAGAGTAACTGTAAGAGAACTGGAGAAGTATACTAATAGCGGACAAAATGGACTGTCACACACACACACACACACACACACACGTTGCTAGAGAACTCCTTTATAATGATAAAAAGGGTCAATTCGTTAGGAAGATATAACAATTATAAACACACGTTCTGAACAATAAGGCCCCAAAATACATGAAGCAAAACTGACAGAATGGAAGAAAGAAAAGTTAATTTAAAGAAAAATATTAAAGAAATAATGGTACAAGTGGCTTTCAGTAATGTAAAAACTCACAAAGGGACTAAGCAAATTACTAGAGTTTGAGAAATACCACCTCACGCCACATTAAGGCTATATTGTTCTCAAATTTCAAGTTCACTCTGCATTGTTATATCCTGACGTCTCAGACAAAAGTATCTTCCACTAACCTTTTCATTTAATCTTTCCCTCTCCTAAAAGTCCATTCTCACCAAAGGGTAAAAAAGATTCTATAATCTCCCCCATCATTGTTCATTTGCTTATTTAAGGTAGGCAACATACAAAGTTGAAACAACCTAAATTTAAAAACTGATTTAAGTCTTGTTTCTATTACTTACAACCTAATTGCCTCTGCCAGGTAATCTCTGTGGGTCTTGGCATTCTCATCTTTTAAACGATGTGGTAGAAGGAGACCATCTGAGGTCTCTTCTGAGCCTGGTGTGAACTGTTTCACCAAGCTCACCATTAGGAGGTCAGCAGGATCCTGACTGCTGAGTTGGTGAGGTCCACCTCACTGCTTCACTGGGTTACAATTTCCGCTTCTAGAAAGACTTCTGCAAACTCTTAACATTTCTACAGAATTCAGTAGTTTAAGATGCAGATTTAATAAAGCACACTTTGCCTTTGGTTGTAATAAGTGGATTCGGTTCCGAAACACTTTTTAAAAAATTTTTATTTTCTATTGGAGTATAGTTGATTTACAACATTGTGTTAGTTTCAGGTGTACAGCAAAGTGATTAAGTTATACATATGCATGTATCTATTCTTTTCCAAATTCTTTTCCCATTTAGGTTATTACAGAAAATCGAGCAGAGTTCCCTGTGCTAAACAATAGGTCCTTGTTGGTTATCTATTTTAAATACAGCAGTGTGTATATGTCAATCCGAAACTCCCAGTTCCTCCTGTTTAGGTCCTGTCTGTGGCATGACCTGCACTCCTAATATCTGCAGTCAGCAGATTTCCCTAGTGAAAAATCTAAGCCAGCCTAGGGCTGAGAGCAGTTTACATCAAGCTGGGCATGAATATGCAGGGGCCCTAGAGAAACAGTTAAAAACGCAATTTTAACTTTTAAGGCTGGAAACAAAACTCTGTTTAAGATTTGTTTATTATATTCATGAGTTCCTTAAGAAATTTCAAGTGCCTACAGAATTCCCAGTTCAAAGTAAGAACTTACTGCAGCTGCATGCTTACAGATGTGGAATATTTTATACTAGCCCGAGTTTAGGCAGAACGCAAGTAGCACGTTCAAACTGACTCATTTAAAGAAAGTTAATAAAGGGAATATTTACAAAGATATGGGCTGGCCTAAGAAAACCAACCAGAGGCAGTGCGGTATCCCAGGACTCGGATCAGGGGAGAGAAGTTACCACCCAAATGGATAGGGAGAGGGAGTATTGACCAGGACCCAGAGAGAGAAGCTATGTAGACCTGGCTGCCAATGAGGAGCTGAGGCTTTGGGAGAGGGACACAGACAGCCACGGTGACCTAGCAAGGAGGGAGCTTAAGGAATAAATACCCTGTCTTCACTCTCCTCCCTCCTTCCAGTATCCTGCCAGTGCTTCCCTTTGGCCAAAACCAATCTAAAGTCAGAGGGCGAGAGAACACAGTTATGTTTTTCACAATGGTGAGCATCCCGGAGCCCAGGACAGTGTGGAGCAGGTAGAAGGGCAAATGGAAAAAGTCACACGTTTCCCAAATCCAGGGGTGGGGCAGCAAAAACAATGGTGAGGTTAGTTTATCCAAGATCAAGACAAGAGTGAAGCTAACAAGGTACCTAGGATGCAAAATTTAAGAAGGTGCTCAGTCTCAGGGTCAGGCTGTGGTTCAGCACTTTCCTGACCTGGAAAGAGGGGTCGCCTAGTCCCAGGCCTGATTCACCCAGGGACTTAGAGTTGTTTGCAATACAGTTAAGAGAGGGAATGTACTACCTTTTAATCTGTAAGTATAAGAGGAGCATTTGTTAAAAGATTTAAAAATATCTCTTTAGAGATTTAAAAAATATCTCTTTAGATGTTTCCCCACCCCCGCCAGGTCCAGGCAGATAATACACTACTCATATATGAAATGTCCAGAGGCTAGTGTGATTAACGGCCTGGCATTGAGCCCTGGATTTTGATTATTTTGTGTGGGTGTGTCACTGATTCCAACTGCACATTTTTTCACATCTTAACATTGCTGAAGTCAATCTTGTCTTATAATCAATGATGTGAGAAGTGCAATTAGCAACATTTTTCTTCTTAGAGGTATACAGAGTAATAGTGTGCCTTATAAGTGATGGCACCTTTGATTTGATGAAATTCAGTGTAAACACTTTGAGCATGTATCTGGATTTAACACATACCTAGGATGTAATAATGGTCACGGTATATCTTCAGCCAGGATTTCATGAAGGAATGGATGAATAAGTGAGTGAAGGAGGGAGTGAACAAGAGAGTCCTCCTGTCCTAGCTGATAATTCCTTTTAGGGTTTGGATAGTGTGGTGTCAGGAAAAATACTAGTTCGTATACAATAGTTTAAGCTATCATCACGATCTTCTGCAATGATAGGCTAAAAAAGCCTGAATGTCGCATTCACCGTGAGCATTCACTTAACTCTCATTATTTCATTTTCTGCCAAGTTGACACTAATTCTGTGTCCATGCTGGGCACTTTCTGTAGTCTTCATGACAATCTGAAACCATTTTACAGCAGATTTTCACTCACTCTTCTCATCTTCCTCTTTCTCATCTGCTCTAAGAGAACTTCTTCCCAATGGCATTTCATTAATTCTCAATTCACACCCCTGATTCTGAAATCAAAGTGCAGTTTTCAGTGTAATTCTAGCATTAACCATGAATTCTTTTACTTTAAAGTTTAAAATTTTCATTTCATTTTAACACAGTCCTGCATGCAGGCATGCACCTCAGTCTCATGGTTAATAGAAGCTGGTTTGGCCAGAGAAAACATTATTTTTCTAGCGATTTACTTTAATCCCTCTTTGCAAGAAGCTAACATTATTTTCTCCTTTTTGATGAGTCATGCAGTAACAGCTTCCTAGCTTAGCCATTACTTCTTCCTGTGAATTTCCCTTTTAAAATTGACATTTACTCATTTATAATGCAATATTGAGACTGGTATTTCTGACTTAACTCTCTTCTGAGGATAAGGAAGAAGTTTTTTCATTAAAAAATTAAATATGAGTATATCAGAAGGCTGAGTATTAATTATTAATAGCATCACATGGCCTTAAAAAGTGTTAACCACCCCAAAGGAGAATAAGATTTCAGTTGTTTGCAGAGATTATGGATCACAATCTACTTCCAATTTGGGGCTTAAGTAATGATTTGGGCAACCATTATTTACCCCAAAGCTGTTTTAATTTCAATTTTAGTGATTTATTACTGTTGGTGAAACAATTTTCTTTGGCTATTTTTTCATGTTTTACGTCCACATGGTTCATAATTCTGTACTATCTGCAGGATGTTGGTGATGGATAGCCAGAAGCAACAGATTTAATGGTGCAAAATTATTATAGAACCCAGTTGCAAGTGCTTTTTAATGGCTAACTTAAAGAAATGGGTTATACATCTTTTTTTAATTATTAAAATACATGGTATTACAATGATAACTTAAGATCCTCTTCCTCACCTCCATATGCTTTAGATAAAACAGGAATATTACTGAATGCTTATTCTAACACTCCTTAAGCACTCAATATATATTAGTTGCTACTATTAAGTTTACATTTCCAGGTGCCTCTTCACACTCTGCCGCCCTTACTTCCACGTTCCATGATGCCCTCTCTCAATACCTTGGTGCCCTTTGAGCTTTTGTTCTCACCTCTTCCTGCTCTCAGGGATAAGCCTAATCCAGTCACTTGTACATTGTGTGAATACAAGTCCAAATATTGCCTCTACCAAGTCCTTGCCTTTAGGTCTAATCTTCAACTGGGAATGAAGCACTTTATCTCATGTTAAGGAAGTTCAGGCATTAGAAGTTAGAGAAGGTCACGATTTGGGGAGGTAGCCTTCTCAAAACACCTTGTAGATTACCTGCCCTACCCACAGGTAAAGCCAACTTGGGATGGAGAATTCAGAACCAGCCACTGGAATTATACCTCCTGCAACAGCTGTACTAAACATCCATCAATTTTGCAAAGCTTTGTTGTTCTCCTCTTAGGATAATTTCCAGGACATCATTCCACATAAATGTCTCCTGGCGATCATTTACTCTGGCTGGGTCAACTTTTCTCCTGGGTTATTGCTTAAAGAAATTTAATGGTTCCCTAAATGTATGTTTAATGTATTTCCCCCTTATCGTCAAAGTCCATTCTTGATTTTTGTGGGTGATTTCTCATGGGGATAATATGCTCTTTGCATCAAGAGGACACATCCCCATCCAGGCTCCTTCCCACTGAAGTCTGAGCACATCAGAGAACAGCAGTGTGAAATCTTGCTCTGAGATGGCCTCTAGACCAATGCTACATACCAAGTTCAGTCTTTCCTGGAGAGCTGGGATTAGGCCACAGTTCCACCTTGAGTTCCTTATAGCCTGGGGTGGTTTGGAGTGAGGGAAGGAGATGCAGTTCTGGTATTGCCAAGGGAGGCTATTTGACTGTGAAGGAACCACAACAGTTTCCAAGTTTTAAATTTTCCACTTCTCACTCAGACAGCTGACAGTCTGGGATTTATTTTCAACCACTTTTGGTTTCACACCAACATTTAAAGCAGGCTCCTACAACCTCTTTATATCCAGTAATAAAATGTCTCTCTTTTTTCTCATAAAACGTCTTCAGTTTGACATTGAAAAGACGCATCACCTGGTAACACACTAGAATTTAAACAAGCTAATCCACTTGAAAGGATGGCTTTTCTTGAAAGGGGATGAGAACTTGGCTCTAATAAATCCCTAATTGCCCAGACAAGGCACCCAGAGTGAAGCCTTAGGGAAGAAAGACCAGATGCCTTGATAAGTTATTACATCTGTCTTCCCACCAAAGTGTGTCAGTGTGCTTGCAGCTTAGGTCAAAAGAAATTAGTCCGTGTATTCAGTCTCAATCCCCTTTCTAATTGACTCTTATCTGTAGCCTGAAATTAGCTTACAGCCTGGCAAAACTAAACACTCCAAACTCAAGGGACGTTTTGCCAAACTTAAAGAACAGGGTATAGATCTGGTTTGTGTCTGTGACATGTACTTGTTTATTGGTGTTTATTTTTCAAAGAACATAACGTTTTCAGCATACTTATATGTTCCCAAATGTATTTCTAAATTGTCAGAGATTATAAACATGAGCCCAATGGCTCATCTATGCATCCATAAAGCACCTCCTCTTCTCAGTGTTTACACTGTAAATAAGCCTCCACTGGAATCGGGAGTTACATGGAAAAGGGACTTTAAGGTGATGAAGGGTGAAACATAACTGCCATGCTGGAGACACAGTTAAATCTCTATCCAGAAGGCCTAAGCAGCAAGGATAACATCAACAAGAAACACAACAATAACAGCAGCTACCACTCCTGAGGACTTCTTGGTGAAGTCCTGCACTGGGCCCCTTACATCCACCAACTCACAACAACCCCATGGATAGTTACTATTAATATTCCATTTTATGGAAAGGGAAAGCGAGGCACAGCTTCTTGCCTATAGCCACACAGGTAAATGATGGGACCAGCTTGTCAGGGTTTCTAACTCCTAATGATTAGGCTATATGCCTTGTTAGCTGTTACCTAGTATTTTTAGTAAACTGTATCAGCAAAGAGTTAAAGAGAGATCAGACCCTTCTCTAGTCTGATCAGCCTGAGGGTGACCCAAGGAATCTGTTCCACATCCATAATCTCCTAAAAAAACAAAAATCATGTGGGCAGCCACAGGACACCAGGACAGGAATGTCACGTGAACACTTGATCTAGCCATTTTCAATTTAGTGATCAGCCAAGTCCCAGGGGTGGGAAAGTATAATCTAGCAGAGTATACAAGGAGACCAACAGATGACAGTGTGTCCATGCACTGGTGGAAACCCAGAGAGACAGTTCTGCTCTCAGCAGCATCCCCAGACTCACGAGTATCTTACTTGTCTATGGAGTTCACAGTCATCAAATGCTTCATGTCCCCAAATTATGGAACCTCCCTTTCTCCCTTCACTTCATTGGCAGATATATTATCTTATCACTCCTCAAATCCAATGCCTCTGTGCGCTCTAAATCCAGTGTTCTGATAGAAGTGTAAACCATCCACCCAGTTACTGACCAAGGGACTCACTGTCACACCTCTGACATGATCCATCTTTCTTGGTTTAAAAACAAACAAGAAATGGGGAGGTGGGGTGCTTTTCTTGATTCTGAGCCCACATTGTCTACATTTGGGTAATCCCTGTGGTTCTGTCTGTCTCATGTAATGGATGTTAATCCAAACTGAAATTTTTCTACCTCTATTGCCACAGCCTTCATCCAGAAAATGTTCACCTCTCTCCAAGACTATGATAAATTCCTCTCCTGAGCCTCTTTCCTTAGCCTCTCTGTAGCCTTTCTTTTTTTTTTTTTTTTTTTTTTTTTTTTGCGGTACGCGGGCCTCTCACTGTTGTGGCCTCTCCCGTTGCGGAGCACAGGCTCCGGACGTGCAGGCTCAGTGGCCATGGCTCACGGGCCCGGCCGCTCCGCGGCATATGGGATCCTCCCAGACCGGGGCACGAACCCGTATCCCCTGCATCGGCAGGCGGACTCCCAACCACTGCGCCACCAGGGAAGCCCTGTAGCCTTTCTTAAATAAGATGTCCAAACTGTCTTCAAATACTGATTGTGATACACCCTTCTCCAGCTTCCGTGAACATTCCCAGTCCACTGATCTTGGCCTTGAAACACCCATTTTCCCTCCCTTATTCCTTGAATTTTACCATTTAGTCTCAACCTCCACTTCAGACAAGCAAATAGCTAAAACTCTTAAGGAGCAGGGGCTACTTTTCTTGAGCTGATACAAATGTAGGGGCTGACCTTGGGGGAAATATGGGAGGAAGTGATAAATTAGGAGATTGGGATTAACATATACACACTACTATATATAAAATAGATAGCTAAAAAGGACCTACTGTGTACCACAGGGAACACTACTCAATGTTCTGTAATAACCTATATGGGAAAAGAATCTGAAAAAGAATGGAGATATATATATTTTATATATGATTCACTTTGCTGTACACCTGAAACTAACATAATGTTGTAAGTCAACTATACTCCAATAAAAATTTTATAAAAAAAGAAAGAAAGAAAATCCACACATACGTCTCCCGTATATGGTTAATGGCAAGGGTGAACCATTCGGGTGTGCTGAGTTAAAAACTCAGAATCATCTCGGTAGTTTCCTCTCCTTCCCTCCACAGTCAGTCCATCATGTACCACCACCACCACCCCCTGCCCCTCCATGTACACGTCTCTCAAATCCATCTCTTCTCCACCACCAGTGTCTGAGCTTAGACTCTTGGCTGGACTCCTGCAGTCGTCTACTAAATGACTTCCATGCCTCCAGTTTCTTAATGTCACAATTTTGCCACCAGTTGTTTTTCTAGAACCTAAATCTAATTATTTCAACTCCTACTGCCTACAGGAAAACAGAACAAAACAAAAAACACTCTCATAAGCATAGCATTCAAGATCCTTTGTAATTTGGCCTCAAATTACTTTCTGATCTCACCCAGAGCAATTCTGCCCACCTCAACATGCATAGCCCTCCCAATCTACTGACACAATTATTTACCATGTCCTAAGTCTACTTCGTTCTTTTAAATTTCTAGCCCTTTTGCCCATGCTGTGCCTTCAGCCTGGAGTACGCTCTCCCAACCTCTCTTTCATTAAATCCTCATGTGGCGTGGGTCCCAGTCTATTGATAGTGATGCTCTGAGTTAGGAATGCCTGAGGCACTCACTCGCCCATATTCCTCGTTGAGAGACACCACAGACATTTCTTCCACTGGGGCCAATGTTTTGGCTGGACCAGCCCTTGTGGTTTTTGTTATGATTGCATGACACACTTCCAAAAACCATCAGGGAACTTTCAGGAACAAGTTTCATTGCTCAAAGGGTGTACTAAGCACCCCTGAGGCCACACAACAAGGTCATGGGGGTGGCGGGGGGGAGAGAGAGAATGGACCTGGGGCTCTGCCTTTATTAGGTCTGAGGGTGGGGTGTCTAGGTTTTTGGGTGCTTACTCTTTATTGGCTAATTTAAAGCATAGGAGTATGGGAAAGTAGAGCCTGGGTCCCTCAAGCAGTCAGTCATCTGGGTTACCCAGGGCTTTCTGAAAGAGGGAACTTTATGGGTGGGGCAGGTTAATTCCTAGTCTGGAATTGTTATGCTAGGAACTGTATCATATAGCAGGCAATGTGTTTATAGAAGATGGATGTCTTTAGAAATGGATGCCTCGGCAATCAAATCTTAATGTCAAGCACATACACTATACTCCCCTTTTAATACCCAGCTCCTCTTTGTTTTTAGGGTTTTTGTTGTTGTTGTTTTAACTTGATGAAGCTATTTAAATTTTAATATTATTCTAAACTCCAACTAATATTCAATTAGTTAGTTGAATTACACTCCTCTTCAATTTATATTGCAGTGTAAAAAGAATGAAAGTTCATTAACCTGGCTGTGGAATATGGTTTGGGGATGAATTTTTTTTTTTTTAACCCAGCTCCTCTTTGAAATGTGCCCAATTCCCTCCACAACCCATCTTGGTTGGGCTCTTTGTTTGTGTGTTCCAATAATTATGTGTACAATGCCTACCTCACTGTACTCTAGTTCTTTGCTTCCAATGTCTGTCTTTGCCGTTAGATCTGGAGTCATTGATGGCAGGAATCCTGTCATTGATCTTTATAGCTTAGCATCTATCATTTATAGACAATCTACTCTTGGCTTTAACCTATTTACCACTCAATTTAGGGTACATCAGTGTCTTGCTAATAACACCAAGAATATCAGTTAATGTTTCATGAGTGTTTCCTAAGTGGCAGCCAATATTTTACACACTTTATGTGTATTAACTCATTTTATCCTTATAATAACCCCTACATTCATATATACATATCCCCATTTACAATTGAGAAAGCTGAGGTTTAGACAGATTAAGTAGTTTTTCCCAAAGTGACAAGTGCAGTAAACCATAGAAGTGAGATTTGAACCCATACAGCCTGGCTGCAGGCTCCTAACTCATCTAACTACGGTGCCACGCCGAAACTACAAAATGAACTGAGGTGAGTCTTTCCAATTACGTTAGTCCATTTTCTTAATTCCCCAAAATAAATTTAAAATATTTGAGTGATTATATTAGATTGATTTGGGTCATACACAAGCCCCACTAATCTTTATTCAAATAATATAGGGTGAAAATCGGGTGAAGTACCGAATTTGGGCCCCTGTGGGATGTTCTCATGGCTACACAATAGTCCGCAAACCTCAGCGAGTGTCTTTCAGACTCCTCCATTGTCCTGCTGTATTTATTACATTCAATATCCAGTCGCTCTTCCCTTACTGAAAATGTCATTTTTTACATTTAGCCATCAAATACAGTTCTTAGAGGAAATGGTTTCTCCTCCCTCACCACCTGGCCCCTGCCAGTGGGAGGAGGGGGGTGGGTCAAAAAGAACCAAACTGAACGTAAGACTATTGGAATTCACACAATGAGACTAAGCCCTGGTAATATTTCACTGCCTTTCCGGAGGTGCTAAGTGATAAGGATCAGAATGGACTTTGTTGGCTCTAATGGGAAAAGTGAGCCTTTTGTTCGTTACTTACCTTGCTTCCACTCTATGAAAAAACCCAACTTTGGAGCATTCTTTTTGCCGTGGTTGGTTATGGGAGCATCCTGAGACTTTAATATGTCTAATAAAACTCACCAAAGAATGGAGGTGCCATGGGAGGGGAGGTGCATGATGGTGCACAGAGTTTTGTTTGGTTCTGAAAATGGCGCTGGCTGCTCGCCATAAATGAGGAATCCAGAGTGAGACATTGGAGGGCACAGCTGGGAATATGTGCAAAGATCATTTTCATTTTCATCTGAATACCACAGAGGAGGCCCTCGACATGTTTAAAATTAAAAGGTACATCAAAAATGCAAAACATGGTATAAAATTTTAACCAGACTCTTTAATTGCTTTTTAATCCTCTACTGGCTCTTCAATTCTCTATATTTTTAGAGATTTTCCTGGGCTGTGCGGTTGTTCCTCCACCCACCCTTGGCTTCCCTTTCTAAAGTTGCATGCACCTTTGTGGTTATTTATCCACCACCTGTACCTATTCTTTATAGTAAGATACTGTTTCCTTTGCCCCTGCCTTCTCTTTGCTCTCTTTCTGCTCAGTTCTACACTTTCCTTCCTTCCCCTTGCTCTCTAGACACCTTCCTTTCCTTCTTTGTTGCCCTCTTACCTGCCTAGCCTACCAGTAAATTGTAAATGAATTCCAATCTAGGAAGCTTGGCCCTCTGTAAATAGAAATGATGTTTTACTGTGAAACTGGAAATTCCTGCTGTGCACTGGCCACTCCCTATGGCTCAGCTGTAACTGTTAGTTTATACCCAAGAGTTGCCCAGTGCAGAACCAGGGACTAGAAGGGTTGAGCAGTGAGCATGGCAGTACTGAGTTCTGGGCCCATTGATTTAAAAAAAAGTACAGATAATAATTAAAATAATAACATGGACAATAGCTGCTAACGTGTCTTGAGAGCTCAGTGGGTACCAGGCCCTAAGCTAACACTTTACAAGTATTTTCTCATTTAATCCTCACCACAACTATAGGAAGTAGGTTCTGTCATTATCCCCACTGTACTAACAAGGAAACCAAGGCAGTGAGTGATGCAGGTCACACAGTAGTGACAGGCTCTTCACAGCGGGGTTTCACTCACCCCTCAACAACCACAGGGTGATCTTGAGTCCTGGGATTTCAGCCAGGGCTGGCATATCCTGAAGAGCACTGGCTAGCCCCACTCGGCTGGCTGGCACCAAAGAGATGAACGCAGGGTGGGCCAGGGGCACAGCAGGACAATCACAGACACACTGGAAGGGGTTCTGTTGGGAAGCAGAGAATGAAGTCGAAGGTGTATGGCTACTTGCCATCCAAGTCAGTGAACACTTTAAGTGATGGGGCATCTGAACCAAGTTAGGGCAACAAAATGGATGGTCCATGGTGGTGATCAGAAGAGGAAGGGCAGGAGAGGGAAGTTCAGGAAAGGAGGCGGGGCATCACAGATGGCCAGTGATGGCCAGCATGGCCCAACCACCACCTAGAGTTTGGAGAGAGGGGATTCAGTCAATGGAAGAGGCACTGATCCAGGCAGGACCAGAGCTCAGGGGCCCAATTGGGTACTGAGGCTCAGAGACAAGGACAGGTCCATTTACCAGCCCTGGAACACTGCGTCTAGATCAGATGAGCAGAAAGGGTGGTACGAGGCTGTGGGAAAGGTGCTGAAGAGCCTTCGATAACACCTAAGGAGGGTGCACTTCATCCCATACACCTGTGATCTCACCTTGGGAGCTGCTGTATGCATACACCTGTGGTGCCACATGCCAGGGTTCATTGTGTCTTCTTTCTAATAATCTCTCAAGAACCCACAGTGTGTAAATGATCTCTTATGCATAAAAGTGAGTGGATTCAAGGTTAACCCTTTAGGGGGTTACTTTCACACTCTGACTTGCTTTCTTGAAGAGGAGAATAAGAGATACAGGCGCAGCTGGCGTGTTTGCTTAACCCTGGGGATGCTGTGTGAATGTGCCACGCATGCTGAGGCCAGTTTATACATCACAATGGAGAAAAGGCAGAAAATTGCCCTCAGAGGAGGGGAGTCGGTATGTGGGTGTGCAGGTTGTGGCAGGAGACTACTGTGTTTTCTTGTAAGCCCTTCTGTAATGTTTCAATTGTATTATTTTGTTACGTATGTGTGTGTGTATTATAAACTTGAAAAGAAAAACATGTACTAAAAAGACTCTCAGGCTATCGGTCCCACACTAAATTAAAAAGTAGGGGGTGAAAATCCAAAACTGGGCAGAAGACCTAAACAGACATTTCTCCAAAGAAGATATACAGTCTGCCAACAAACACATGAAAGGGTGCTCAACATCACTAATCATTAGAGAAATGCAAATCAAAACTACAATGAGGTATCACCTCATACCAGTCAAAATGGCCATAATCAACAAATCTAGAAACGGGGCCTCCCTGCTGACGCAGTGGTTGAGAGTCCGCCTGCCAATGCAGGGGACACGGGTTTATGCCCCAGTCCGGGAAGATCCCACATGCCGCGGAGCGGCTAGGCCCTTGAGCCATGGCCGCTGAGCCTGCGCTCCACAACGGGAGAGGCCACAACAGTGAGAGGCCCGCGTACCGCAAAAAAAAAAAAAAAAAAAAAACGAGTCGTGTACCACAACATTCATTGCAGCTCTATTTACAATAGCCCGGACATGGAAGCAACATAAGTGTCCATCAACAGATGAATGGATAAAGAAGATGTGGCACATATATACAGTGGAATATTACTCAGCCATAAAAAGAAACGAAATTGAGTTATTTGCAGTGAGGTGAATGGACCTAGAGTCTGTCATACAGAGTGAAGTAAGTCAGAAAGAGAAAAACAAATACCATATGGTAACACATGTATATGGAATCTAAAAAAAAAAAAGGTTCTGAAGAACCTAGGGGCAGGACAGAAATAAAGACACAGACATAAAGAATGGACCTGAGGACATGGGGAGGGGGAAGGGTAAGCTGGGACAAAATGAGAGAGTGGCATGGACATATATACACTACCAAATGTAAAATAGATAGCTAGTGGGAAGCAGCCGCATAGCACAGGGAGATCAGCTCGGTGCTTTGTGACCACCTAGAGGGGTGGGATAGGGAGGGTGGGAGGGAGGGAGACGCAAGAGAGAAGAGATATGGGGACATATGTCCATGTATAACTGATTCACTTTGTTATACAGCAGAAACTAACACACCATTGTAAAGCAATTATACTCCAATAAAGATGTTAAAAAAAAAAGTAGGGGGCAAGCATAGAGACAATATTCTAACATATTGTTGCAGGTAGAAAATCAAGGCAATCTAAATGGCAGATACAAGAATTTCAAAAAGAAAAAGAATAGTAGCCAGGGACCGTTTAATATGGGCATAAAGAGGTTCACATACCTCTTGGAAATCATTATAACAAGTGAGTGTTAGATTTTATGGGGCCAGTGGCGATACTGAAACCTCCAGTAAAGTTCCGAGTAGCCCCATCACACTCAGTTTAAGGAAGCAGGGGGCCAGGTAATATATTTTAGCAAGATTGCTATGAAAAAGAGGCAAAATCATAAGGGAAAGAAGGCATCATTCTTAGGTGCCTTTCCTTCATAGCACCTCAATTATAATAGCATAGAGAACAAATGTATGGATACCAAGGGGTTAAGGGAGGAAGGGGGGGTGGGAGGAGTTGGGAGATTGGGATTGACACATATACACTATTGATACTATGTATAAAGTAGAGATCTAATGAGAACCTACTGTACAGCACAGGGAACTCTACTTAATGCACTTTGGTGACTTAAATGGGAAGGAACTCCAAAAGGGAGGGGATATATGTATATGTATGGCTGATTCACTTTGCTGTACAGTAGAAACTAACACAACATTGTAAAGCAACTATACTCCAATAAAAATTAATTAAAAAAATAAAACCAAAAAAATTATAAGAAACTTTTCAGAGTTTTCTAATTTAACGTACCTAACCGTTATGCCCTGTGAGGGCAGGGACCACATCTGCTTTGTTCCCCACCTCTGCCCCAGGAGGGAATAACTCACACGAAGTCTCTCTTTCCTCAAGCCTCTTGAGATGTTTAGTCTGCTCTAGGCAAGAGGGCTGCAGGCCTGGCCCCAGGAGCAGACCCTGAGCTTCCCTGAAACTGGAGGAGGGAGATGTATTCTTGCTCTGAGGAAAACAGCCAATCTCTCGGGCCCCTGAGATGCTTTTCACCGAGTCCCACATAAAACTGAAGCACTTAATCCACTGCTATCATTCCTCCGCTCCATCTGGCTTCTAGAATAATTGAAACTAGAAATGTCTGCTGTGACTGCTGCTGGGGAGGAAGGTCTCACTGCTGCCTCAGACTTTAAATGTTGGGTTTCTTGTGAAATTTGATTTCTCTTCTCTCCAGTTTTCTAGACAGAGCAAAAAAAAAAAAAAGGCCCTAAACAAATGCAGCAGGAGGAACTTCAGGACCCTCAGTTCAATTCACAGCCTGCATGGGTGCCTGTAGCTCCTGCTGTTGGGAAAGGGGTTAGGGCTCAGTATTAAAGGCTCCTAGGGGCCCCCAGCATCCGCCAGAGAGCTCAGATCCACCAGAGGCTTGAAGGTGGCCCAGCCCCACAAGAAAGGGGGCCAGGGTGCCTCCAACTGGGACCCCACTATTCATAGAGGTTGGACTCAGGCCACCCATACCCCAAGGTCACTGTCTAGACCCACCTTGAGAGGCTGGGCCTTAACTCCCCTCCATTCTCTCTCCCCTACCTTTTCCCTCCCCCCTCTTCTTCTCTGTCCTCCCACCCTCCCCCCTTCAACTCTCCCAGTCTTCTCTCCCCCCGCCTCTCCTGCCTCCCCCATCCCTACACTGCCCCCTCACCCTCTCTCTTCTCTTTCCTACCCCCTCCTCCCTTCTCCTTCCTGACCCCCTTTCCCCCCTCCTCCCTCTTCCTGTCCTTCTCTCCCTCCAACTTCAACGAAATAGATCAAATAGCTGTTTCTGCTCTAAGAAAATCAAAGGTTAGTCCCCACCAGAGGCTCTTTCTAGTTACCTGAAGGCCAAAAGGTTCAGCACACAATAAATAGCCACCCATTTCACCCTCTGGGTTAGAGAAAAGGGGCTATTCATGCCCAGAGGACACTAGTTTTTGAAGAATCAGAGGGTTTTTTTTTTTCTTTTTTGCGGTACACGGGCCTCTCACTGTTGTGGCCTCTCCCGCTGCGGAGCACAGGCTCCGGACGCGCAGGCTCAGCGGCCATGGCTCACGGGCCCAGCCGCTCCGTGGCATGTGGGATCTTCCCGGACCGGGGCACGAACCAGTGTCCCCTGCATCGGCAGGTGGACTCTCAACCACTGTGCCACCAGCGAAGCCCCAAATCAGAGGTATTTTAAACAAGCCACCTCTCCACCGTGGCTTTCCTTTCACAGACTAACACATCTGCAGGCCTGGTAGCTTCTAACCTGCCTCCCCTCCCCCCATCTAGGGACCAGAGCAAGGGCACTGCAGAAGTGTTTACAGGGGCCGGAGTGGAAGGAAAGACTCTAAAGCTCTAGAAATTGTGACATTCTCAGGAAAGGCTCTGGCAGAGCCCCAGCCAGGTGGCTGAGGCCCTGAGCTGCACCCCCATGCCGCCCACCACAGGCAGAGGCCCACTCTCCAGAGCAGAGGAAGTGCAAGCTCCAGGCCCTCACATGCTCCGGCCCTTCCAAGGCCCTGGGAAGAGCCCTAGCATTGTGTTCCCATGGTCCTGTGTTTTCGTAAGATTTCCAAAAGGAATATATTTTAACCACTGTTGGGTTTGATCACTGTTTCTTTGTACTACAGTTTCCCCTCCGTCATACTTCTCGCCTGGTCAGATGGCTCTGGAGTGGCCCTGGGCAGCTGTGGGGTCCGACCAAGGGGAAGCTGAATTGGGAGCACATTTAGTTTGTATTTAGTGGGACGAGGCTGTGTGGTCTGCAGCCACTTCTGTGCAAAGGGCAAGTCACTGCTGGCCAGCCTCCTGCAGCGACAGCTTACAGGAAGGGTGTCACGAGGCTGGATGGAAGATGAACATGTCCTATGGCGCCTGGCTTCACAAGTCTGGGGGTAGTGGAGGAAAAACAAGGCTTCAAATGCACTGAGCCAGAAGTTAGTCTGTGGGAAAGTCTTCCAGTCATGAGATGTGTACAATTCAAAGTGGAGGATTCTGTTCTCATTGATGCCCTGTCAGAACGGAAATTCAGGAATACGTGCATCCAGTGATGCAGCATATACACTGATAAGCGTACTGGGTATTGTTGATGAGAATTGCATGCAGTGAAATTTATCAGAAATCTTGTCTTTTCGGGGTATAAGCCTTTAGCAGTACTGCACACAGCAAGCGTGTCTGTGTGTGTAAGGAACCATGTTTTAATGCCTCGCAATTATTAATAATTGTGATGATGCTTGCTAGAGGAGACACTACCTTGTCCTCCTATTCTCTCTCTCTCTTTTTTTTTTTTTTTTTTTTGCGGTACGCAGGCCTCTCACTGTTGTGGCCTCTTCCGTTGCGGAGCACAGGCTCCGGACGCGCAGGCTCAGCGGCCATGACTCACGGGCCCAGCCGCTCCGCGGCATGTGGGATCTTCCCGGACCGGGGCACGAACCCGTGTCCCCTGCATTGGCAGGCAGACTCTCAACCACTGCGCCACCAGGGAAGCCCCCTCCTATTCTCTCTTATACAAAATCATTATATCATATAAAGAGAGTAACAAAGTATGCAGGCAAAACTTAGGAGGAAGAAGTTATTTTAGAGGTATGTCAGGCAGTAAATTAATTAGAATATTATGTATTTTATAGATGTTGAGATGTCTGTTGCATTTGCCAGATTTTAAAATTATGAAATGTGTTATCATTTATTTTCTCTTTCTCTTTTAAAAGTCACTTTCATCCCTAATTTTGTATTTGTATTTTTGTATTAATTTGCTTAAAGAGAGCCCCCCAAATTGTATAAGTCTCAGGCCCCACAAACCTGGATCCTCCCTACTGCCAGCCTCCATGAGCATCTGGACAAAGGATCTGTTTTTCCTCTGTCCTGGGGAGCCCGCTCCAGCCTGGGCCACCACATTCCCAGAGCAGTTTTGTCAGTGAGTCCTGCAGGAAGAACAGGTGGCCTTCCTTCTAGGATCCCTGTTTTGGGGGCCATGGAGGTCTTTTCCTGAGCACTCCTGTCTCAGGTTCTCAGGCTTCTGCTCTTGCTGGGAAAGACAGCAGCAGGGAACAGCTGTTGGTGCCCGATCTCACCAGCTGTGCAGAGGCTCAGCTGTACAAGTTCTCCTCTTGCCATAAATCTATTTGAAGTTCTTTTGATTCAGGGAGAGGTAGGAGGGTTTTCTGCCAAACCTTTCCTCTGATTCATATTGTCTTTGGTTCAGGTGATCTGACCCAAGAGACTGTCTCATCTCATCTGCAGCAAGGCCCTTACCAGTTCTCTGTTCTCTTTAACAGGGTTGGTGTGGACCTGGATGAAGATCAAAAGGAGCCCTCTTCACACCAGGTAAGTCAAAGAAGCAGATGCGTAGAGTACAGCGATATGAGATCTTCTGTTCCGTAGCCAGTAGGCTCATTCTAAAGGGGGCTGGCCCCACAGATAAAATAAATCAGATGGGGCTTCCCTGGTGGCGCAGTGGTTGAGAGTCCGCCTGCCGATGCAGGGGACACGGGTTCGTGCCCCGGTCCGGGAAGATCCCACATGCCGCGGAGTGGCTGGGCCCGTGAGCCATGGCCGCTGAGCCTGCGCGTCCGGAGCCTGTGCTCCGCAACGGGAGAGGCCACAACAGTGAGAGGCCCACGTACTGCAAAAAAAATAATAATAATAAATCAGATGACTATAAAATACGCAGGAATTCAGGGTGTAGATAACCTTTGTGTAACCTCTAGAGTGCTTAGAACTAGCATACACTCGTGCCTTCTTTGTGGCTGCAGGAAGCCTGGAAACTGCAGTGTACGAGCAAGAGCACAGCTCTTGGAATCAGGCAGCCTGGAGTACAAATGCCTGCCCAGCAACTTGCTAGCACCGTCATCTCAGTGAAATTTACTTGATGCATGTTCGATGCATGTTGGGCACACATCAGATGGGCCTGCTTCTCCTGCATGACTTCTCATTTATCAGGTCCAGGTATACAGAAATACAGAAACATTGAAAATCTGCAAAAGCACAGCCTGAAAATCCTTAGGGAAAATTATTCAGAACAACGTGCTATCGCCTTGAGTAAGGGAAGTTTAGTCTCCGCAAACTCTGGACTTGAATCTAACATCAGAGTAAAACCTGTCATTGGCAATTTTGCTTTAGTCATTTTTAACTCAGTACTTAAAGCAAACAGTTGTGTAGAAATGTTGCACCTCTTGCTGAAATTGCAGGTAGACAGACATGATAGAATAACATCTTAAATAAGCGGTGCTGCTTAATGAACTGTGTCCTGACCATATTTGGATCTGAAGAGGATCCATCTCTCTTTTATTTCGTGGGTTTTTTTCTTTCCTACAGTCCCATCAATGAGGCACAGCTGGTTAGTGCCACCAGGCACGATGCTGCTGCTTTCCTGGTTCATGTAAAGAGGGGGAAGGATCCTATGCTCTACACAAAGGGCTGGAAAATGAAGTTGGCAATGATCCTGGCTCATATGTACTTTGAATTTTTTTGTCACATGTGTTCCAAACCCATGCTGGTGCTGTTTTCACAGACTTTATTGACCAGGAAAGACACTTAACTGCAGGACTGAGCCCAGCAGGGTGTCAGCGTACTGGGATTAGGGCCAGAGTGGTGCCCTTCAAAAGGGGATCAAAGCCTGTCCATCTCCTTACACTGGTGGGCTGTAATGAGTCCTTAGGAAGGGCTGGTACAGATTTTCACAAGCATTTTATCTCATATAGATCAACTAATCCATTCTCCTACTTTCACGTAGAGCTTTTATTTAAATTTGTCCTTCTCATATCTTTTTCTGTAAAAGAAAAGTGATAGAATAAGAAAATTCATCAAAGAAAATTCTTCATCTTCCTCTAACTGCCTAATATTTTACAATTACATATAATTATTGGTAAGGTTACCTGCTAGCTTAACTTTTTTCTTTTGTAATTTAAATGTATTTTATTTTAGCTCATTCATACCATTGTCAATTTAGTAATTACTCTTACCTGAAGATACTTACACCAGTAGAAAGTATTTTTTTTTTTGTTGTTATTAGAGAAATGAGATAGTACAACATAGTACAGTGAAAACTACGTGGTATTTGGATCTTGGGCAAGTTTTTTACATCTTTGAATTGCAATTTTCCTAACTGTAAAACGTGAATGATAATAATGTCTACTTCTCCAGGTTGTTAGAATTATATTTATGGGGCCTCCCTGGTGGCGCAAGTGGTTGAGAGTCCGCCTGCCGATGCAGGGGATACGGGTTCGTGCCCCGGTCTGGGAGGATCCCATATGCCGCGGAGCGGCTGGGCCCGTGAGCCATGGCCGCTGAGCCTGCGCGTCCGGAGCCTGCGCGTCCGGAGCCTGTGCTCCGCAACGGGGGAGGCCACAACAGTGAGAGGCCCGCATACCGCAAAAAAAAAAAAAGAATTATATTTATGAAAACTACCTAACTTAATTAATTTCATTAAAACCATCTTATCTCATGAAGGATTTGATGAAGCAGCTTACACCACCACATATGATAAAATAATAGTAAAATATTTTTTAAGAACTTTAAAACTCAGTTAAAAAAATTAATGAAAGCAGGAACAAAACCAGAGGAGTAAAAAGAATCATGAGTAAGCAGATCATAAGGTCCTATGTACTTGCTAAAATTGAACCACAAGTAAGCTTTCTGGTAACCAAAGGGGGGGAAAAAGGAAATGATAACCAGTAATATACTAAATTACTATAATTAGAGGGGAAAATTATACTCTGTCCTCAAGCTGTACAGAGGTTCACAGGCCACAATTTCTCACTTGGGGCTTCCTGTAGAGGACACATAAAGAGTTATCTAACTAACCTTGGTATAATTTACATGGTTCCTACTGATCTTCTGCTGCTATTGTTTTTAAAAAGTGTCCTGGAAGTGTTCTTATTCATGATGGTTGACTACCGAGGTAACTACGTTTCAGAAAAAGGTTTTTTCCACCCTTGGAATAATTCTTATGTTCACTGTCAAGTACAGGAAATGGTGGGCTCAGGCCAGAAGTAACAAACCGCAGCGTCCATGCAGCTGCCACTTGACCTGGACAGAGGGGGTTTTTTGGTACTTTCCAAACTACGTGTCAAGAAGCTGTCGGCCCTCATTTTGCCTGACAACTCTTCGCTTATTATCACCATCTGTTGCTCTGACTACAGACCAGAAACCTAATTCTTAGGAGGATTGCATTTTTCCACTCAGCTTGCACTTATTAAATTGGTCTTGCATTAACAAATAGGATAATCTTTGCACTGGTCAACTTCTGAAAAACAGACTTTACTCTTACTTGCCCAAAGCTAAAACTTTCAGATAATTGTGGCAATTACTGATCATATACTCTCAAAATCAATAATAAGCATATGTAATATGTACTTTTTTTTTTTTTTTCTTTTTTGCGGTACGTGGGTCTCTCACTGTTGTGGCCTCTCCCGTTGCGGAGCACAGGCTCCGGACGCGCAGGCTCAGTGGCCATGGCTCACAGGCCCAGCCGCTCCACAGGATCTTCCCGGACCGGGGCACAAACCCGTGTCCCCTGCATCGGCAGGCGGAGTCTCAACCACTGCGCCACCAGGGAAGCCCGACATGTACATATTTTTGAAGGAATTTCCTTTTTCTCTGTTTCTGGAGAATAAAATAACCTTTGGGAAATATGAACTTGTGGCTGTGACTAACCAGCAATGTCACAATTTTCCTTTTTGCCTCGTAATACCTTGAAAGTGTGAATGGTGTTACACTCTTACTCATACCAGACCCAGAAGCTTTAAAAAGAATGTTCCACAAGCAAGTATTAAACTTTAAATATATAGTCTATGCAAATGTGCCGCTTTGAGAAATGGAAAATATCGCAGTTGTGATTTTATGTCTCTTAAATGTAAAAAAAAAAAAAAAGACCAAAACCCTCAGACAAAATTCCACCACCCCACCCTCGCCCTAACAAGAAGTTGTCCTTGTAATTGATTCTGTGTCCTTGGCAGCCCAGCATTACAAAGAAGCTGAGACTTGCTGGAGCACCACGCCCACCTTAATCTTTCAGTAGAAAATTCCCGCTACCCGAGAAGGGCTGCCACGATTGCTTCTCTTTTTCCCTTTTTGCCCTTTTTCATGATCATCCTAATATTTGTGGAGTACTGACTCCTGTTGTTAACACTGTTCTAAGCACTTTATCTGTGTTAACTCATTTATCTTCCAAGATAAACCTATGAGTGGGTACTGTTATTGTGCTTATATTTTAAATAAGGAAACTGTATGCAGAGAAGTTAAATAACGTACCAAAGGACATGTAGTGAAATTCGAACCCAGACAATCTGGTTCTAGAACTTCCACTCTTAATTGGTGTGCGTGCGTCTATTCATTCATTCATTTATTCATTCATACAACCCACCCATGTCAGACACGAATCTAAGTGTGAGGAGGATGCAGCAGTTACCAATTCAAAGTCTTCACCCTCACAGAGCTTACGCTCTAATGGGGGACACTGGGAACAAAAAGGTAAACAGCTACATACTATATGTTTAGAGAATGGGAACAGCAGAGCAGGTACAAGGATGGAGAACAATGGAGGAGAGGCTATGGCTGGCCAGGGCAGGCCTCTCTGAAGAAGTGGCATTTGATCAGAGTCCTGAACGATGTGCAGAAGTGAGATGTGTATGTGGGCTCTGGGGGGAAACAGTCCAGCCAGAGGGAACTGCAAGGATGAAGGCCCTGGCCTCACAGCGGGTTATGGTGCGCTCCACACACAGCAAGAAGGCCAGTGTGGCTGGAGCCCAGTGAGCAAGGTGGGAGCCAGTGCAGGTGGATTAGGAGAGACCAAGAGGGGCCAGATCACTGGCCACAGTGGTGATTTTGATTTCATTCTATGTCTGATGGCAGCAAAAACTTGCAGGTTTGGAACTTAAAAGTAATGGAATCAACTTTTTTAAAAATTCATTTTTCTTCCAGCTCCGACTCTGCCAACTGTTACAGTGAGGCTAATTTTCATCTTTTCTAACATAATTTTATTTTGAACACTATGCTGGCTTCTCTATGTGCTCTCTTAATGCTAACTTCCACTTTTGTTTTTGCTTCGAGAAGTCCCTTCATTGAATTCTGGTTTTGGTTGTCATTTATGCTTGTGTGTAACCTGGGTGGATAAGTTCTGGTCACCACAGCTCAAGAAAGTCAAAGCAGAGCTGAGAAAGGTCCAGAGAAGGGCAGATTCAATGAGCAGAGGGAGATTAAAAGAATTACGATTTCTCCAGCAGAAAGACTAGCACTAAGAAGGGATACAACAAAGTGTCTGTAAAAATATGGAGGGTATGAGTCAGGTGAACAAAGACTTGTTTGCCAAATCCCAGAAAACCATAACTTAAAACACCCTTAAAACTGAAAGAGCTCATTTGGAGAAGAATAAAAGTATGTGTTCTTCTGCACAATTGATACTTAAATGCTGGAAATATAAGTAGGTTCAAGAGGGAAAGAGATTAGCAGATGGTAGGGTCATCTAGTCATTAAATAAAATTTAATTTTGCCTTGTGAATATTTTCTAGATATTGCTAACAAACCTATAGAAAATGGAATAAAGATTCCCACGTATATGTTCCTCAGATCGAACATTTATCAATATTTTTCCATACTATGTCCCCATGCTGTTGGAGCTGGCCTCACAGAATGTAAATTCCATGCTATACCAACAAATATTTCAGAAATAGAACAGTAAGCTCTAAAATTGACCTGACCCAGATGAAGGGTTTTTTTATGTTATTGTAACTAATAGTACTTTGAGAAAAATAAAATGACCATTTCAGAGCAAGTATCTTGGGTTTTCCCTTGGCCAACACTGAATTTATTTTGGTTTTACTTACGGCTTATACACCCCAAAATATACACCCTCCCCACTACATTTTTACTGCTTAAGACTAAATTCCATATATATATATATATATATATATATATATATATATATATATATATATGGAATAGAATATAGAATCTATATTTACAGATTCTATAATTACATGCTCTAGAAAACAGAAATAATAATGAGGAAGAGGAAGTGGAGGAAGGTGGTAGCCTCAATTTAGCAATTAGGTGCCATATGTAAAATCACATTTAATCTTTACCTTGACCAATCGAGATACATATTATAAACCCCATTTTATAAATGATGAAATTGAAGTTCAAAGAATAAAAGTAACTTTCCCAAGATGACAACAACAAAAAAATTCCAGCCGCTTCCATAACACCCAATCTCCAATTTGTAGTTCTTCAACTCAGTGAGACTGTTGCTCTCAGCTTGAATTGTTGTCTGCTTGGACTCTAGCTCCTTGTACTACAGTTGGGAAAGGGCCTCCAGGCAGAAAGAAAAGAGAATATAGGGCTTACCTCATTTGTCCTTTGCTGCCTGTTACCCAATATCTGAATTCTATCATGTATTTATGATACCAGTTATTCTTATCAGCCATTATGTATTTTGCAAGTAGTTTTGTAGGGGGAAACATTGTTTTGTTTTGTTTTCAGACAAAAATATAATACTGTATACTCAAATCACAAGTCTAAATGTAGAACCCTTATCTTTGCTATGGTGTTTGTGGTTTGGGGCACTGTCCCTGGGGAACAGCATGAACTAGGATCTTCTTGTTCCAAGGTGCATTTTCTACTCCAGTGCCTTTTACATCTAGAACTTATAATCCAATATGTAATGGTATCAGCCTTCTAATGCTGCTGAACAAATTATCCCAAAATTTAGTGGCTTAAAATAACAAACATTTATTATCTCACAGTTTCTAAGTGTCAGGAATTTGAAAGCAAATTAGCTGAGTGTTTCTGGCTCAGGGTCTCTCATGACGTTGCAGTCAGGATGTCAGCCAGAGCTAGAGTCATCTGAAGGCTTGACTGGGTCTGAAAGGTTCACTTCCATGTTGGCAGGAGGCATCAGTGCCTTGCTGACTATTGGCAGGGAGACTTGGATCCTTACCACATGGATCTTTCAGTAGAGTGGCTTGGGTCCTCACAATATGGCAACTAACTTCCCTCAAGTGGTTCAACACAGACAGAAAGGAGGAAACCACAATGTTTTTTTGTGACAAGCCTTGTATATTACCATCCCTTCTGCCCCATTCCATTGATTAAAAATGAGTCATTATGTATCGTCCACACTCAATAGGAAGGGAAATTCGTCTCCATCTTTTAAAGGGACAAGTACCAAAGAATTTGTGAATATACATTTTTTTTTTTTTTTTTTTTTTTTTTTTTGCATTACGTGGGCTTCTCACTGCTGTGGCCTCTCCCGTTGCGGAGCACAGGCTCTGGACATGCAGGCCCAGCAGCCATGGCTCACAGGCTTAGCCGCTCCACGGCATGTGGGATCTTCCCAGACCGGGGCACGAACCCGTGTCCCCTGCATCGGCAGGCGGACTCTCAACCACTGCGCCACCAGGGAAGCCCTGAATATACATTTTTAATCACCAAACTATTATATTTACCTGAACCAAGCAATTTATTTTTCCCTGGATTAACTTGAGTCTCTTGTATGGACAAAGTTATTTGAAGCAGACCTTTTTTTTTTTTTTTTTTTGGTAGCTAAACCATGAGTTTAGCCTATCTGGTAGTCTTTCTGTGATGTCTACGTTTCCTCTTGGCATTTTTACCCATCCTTATCTAGTTGTTTCCTTCATTCTTTCTCCCTAAGCATGTATTTTGTGACTATACCTTCTTGGGAACGTTTATGAATTTATCATAGTGTGAGGATGGTGAAAATATTTGTATAAAATACTCTCTATGTGGAGGCTAAGAGTTAATTTTACCTTTTAAAACATCAATTTAAAAAAATGTCCTATTGACTCTCAATTGTATCATGTCCCCCTTCTTCAGAATCCAGAAATCGTTCTCTTTAGGGACAGAGAATCCGGTCTTCTCCTTGGTAATCAGAAAATCAAGGCAATAAACTTGAAATTATTACATGAATACATTCCACACTGGGAGATGGCAGGGCAAAAGTACTGCTGTCAAATCCCATTCACACTGACTAATTGAAAAAGTGCTCTGGAACCCATAAGGAACTCTACAGATTTTTTATGATAATTATCTGTCTTTGTCATCATTCTGTACAACCTCCACTGACATTAATATTGAATATGAAATCTTAGAAATAGAAAGGAAAATCTTCTCTCTCTTAATCCACTGAATCCCCGTGAAGTGAGAAGCAATCCCATATGACTAGCCCAGAGCAGAGTTCCTGAAGTTCGCTTAGCAAAGGCCCCTCCTTTCAATATTGATAGAGGAATGTATTTACATTTGCTTAGTTCTTTTTCATTAAGGTTAATACAGCAAACAATCCCCTCTTGCTTCAGTGTCTGTTTTTTAAAGATTCCTGGCCAGAGCCTTTGTTTTCTCTCTGGGATCCAAATAAGCATAAAACAAAGAGTACCTTCCTAATTTTCCTGTTGCTCCCTCTCTAGGGTGGTGCTAGAGGGGTCACTTAAAAGACAACTACTGGGCTTCCCTGGTGGTGCAGTGATTGAGCGTCCGCCTGCCAATGCAGGGGACACGGGTTCGTGCCCTGGTCCGGGAAGATCCCACATGCCACGGAGCGGCTGGGCCCGTGAGCCATGGACAACTACTCAGTCCTTATTATGCTCAGCCACTTCCCAACCTCTGATCTATTCCCTTGTTTAAGGAGAAAAAGGAAAGATATCAAATGCCCCAGTCATTTTTACATTTTCCCAGAAATGGAGGATAATAAATAAAACAAATTACACATATATCAAACACTCTGCTTCTTAGAAGTAGCAAGGGCAAATAAAAGCTAACATTCAATGCCCTTGGATCTCCAGTTCCCATTTACAGCTGTGAAACATGAGGCTCAGATCTGGAAAGTGTATCATTATTATTAAATGGTAGACAGTAGAGAGTCGGAACTCAAATCTTGGTCTTCAGTTTCTGGATCCTCTGCTTGTTCCAACATGGATGCCACTGCCCCTCTGGCATCAAAGAACTCAAAAAAGAAGACATATTGCTAGCAATAAAGAGACTATCACCAAGTTCCAGATTCTTCTTCTGATGACTGCTTATATCCATTGTCCTTGGGTGTGATCTGATCTCTGATTCAGAATAATCCAGGTGAATTGATGCTACCTGCTGTCCTCTGCCCATCTGGGCCCTCCCAGAGGCTTGCCCTCTGCGCTACCTCATTGGATACCTTCCCTGTTCCAGGGTGACTGCAAAGGCTGGCCTTCCCTTGGCACATTTATCTTCAGCCCCCAGTGAACAAGCAGAGCACACAGTGGACTAACTCATTTATTTCTACTCATTTATTGATGGCCTTTCATAACCGAGTTATTAAGTCATCAATAACTTCAGAGAAATAAATGAATGGATCCAGAACTGGGCCAACAGATATTTAAGACATACACTGAACATTTTATCTCAAATCAGCAGAAAAGTCAATGCTGGGTCATCCATGGTATTTCCCTTACCTGGAAAAACATTTTCTTTTTTTTTTTTTTTTTTTTTTTTGCGGTACGCGGGCCTCTCACTGCTGTGGCCTCTCCCATTGCAGAGCACAGGCTCCGGACACACAGGCTCAGTGGCCATGGCTGATGGGCCCAGCCACTCCGCGGCATGTGGGATCTTCCCGGACTGGGGCACGAACCCGCGTCCCCTGCATCGTCAGGCGGACTCTTAACCACTGCGCCACCAGGGAAGCCCTATGTTTCATTCAATTTGGAACCCAGTTTATTTCTCTACAAAGCAGTAAAATGAATAACATCTCCAGTATCCCAAGTAAATTAAAGTTTGAAAAATAGATTACAAGTGTTAACATTTTTTCCAAAATGCTACGTAGTATGTGTTGCTCTCATCAGCTGGCAAAAAATAACCTTGGAAGATTTCCCAGAAATAGAGTATAAGCTCTTTCAGGAGTGCCTGTAAGTTCTGATATATTCCCCTCAGGAAATAAAATAAAAAGGAGAGGAAAAAGGGAGTGAAAGGCAGGGAGGTTTTCCAAGACCTTGAGAAATCCCTGAAACCAGTATTTAGGAGTCTAGAGAAATTTCTAAATTTCTGAAGTTGTTTCTACAGGGACACTTTCCAACATATCAGCGTCCACCCAGCTGAGGGGAGCCATGCATTTTCGTTAGGTTTGGGGGGATATATAGCTGCTGCATCTCAACCTTCAGTAGCCTGACCTCATCTCCTCTTCAGATACCCATTTGCCCTAGTTTTCTCTTCACTTACACCCACCTAGATGATAGGAATCATGGCTGCTGCTGAGAGGCCACAAGTGTGCTTGGAAACCTCTCTGTGTGCCAGTTGCCTCAGTTTCCTCATCTGTAAAATAGGAATAATAATATATGAAAAGCACTTAGAACAGTGTCTGGCACATGGCATTTATTCAAGACATGCCAGCTGTTATTGTTGTCATTAATGAAAAAACAGTATTTTCCATATGATTAGGACCTCAGAGACCAGCCAATCCAATTTCCTCAATTCATTTTACAGATGAGGAAACTGCAGCCCAAATAGCCTATCATACAGTGTGTGTGCTTTCCAAAGTTCAAAGGCTGAGTGAGATACCAGCAGAAAGAACATCATCTTTGGAGTCCTTTAGTCCTACGTTCAAATTCCAGCTCTATAGCTTGCTAGCTATGTGACTTTGGACTCATCTCTTCCCTTCTCTGGGCCTCTCTAGGTCCTCACCTGTAAAATAGGTATAATGCAACCTACCTTGAGGGTTTGTTGTGAAAATTGAAAAACAATGACTGAAAAAGTTAGTGACTGGATAATGTGACCAGCACATTGCCTGGGAATGAATGAGCATTCCATAGCTGGAGAATATTATTACAAATGTCATTCAGCTGGGCTTCTGTGGAGTGGGTGCTAGAATCCTGGGCCCCTGACTGCCAGCCAAGCTCAACACTACATAGGCCACCTTAACTTAGAAACAAACAACCAAACAAAAAAACAGGAATTTGCTTACCCTCCTTTCTATCAATTTTCTTCAATGACTATCTTGTCATCAATAGATATTGTCAGCTATCAAAATTACCTGTGCCTCTGGATGGATAAAATTTGTAACTCCTCATTGTTCTTAAGGAAAGAAAAAAGAAAAGAAGAGAAAAGAAAAGAGAGAGAGAACTCCCCAGGGCTAGCCCAGAGCTTTACTACCTAATTTAGTTTAGGGATAACAGTTTTACTCTGCCAGCTGAGCCCCAACGTGCTGACCTGTTTGACAGACAGTGACTCAGAAACAACTTGCAAATGTTGCAAGATGATGAAGAAAACACTAAGTATAGCAGTGACTTTGCAAATCTGACACCTTTCTTGGGGTAGAAATAGCTAGGGAAAGGTTCAGGGAAGGATGGAAATTGAACTGGACACCTTGGTTTCCCTTTTGTGGAAATGCGATGGGTACATTCTAGCTCTAGATAACAGGGCATGGCACTCTGGGTCTATCAAAAAACAGATCTATGAAACTCTGACATCCATGAAGAGATCATTGATGTCCCACTGTGGGACTTGGGAATGGGGCATGACCAGGTAAGTTGGAGAAAGGCTTCCCTCTCAAAGATTTACAGTGCTTATTTACAAATGAAAGATTCCAAAAATGTCTGAATATAACAAACCTGGTTAACACTCTCTAACCCATCCTTTCCTGAACGATCGGCACAGAATTTCCATCAACATCACATAGAATAGTGGCGTACTAAGGAACGCCTTTCAGGAAACTGTTCAGGGTTGGAAATCAGAGATCTTAAAACAACCAATGGGAAAGGCTGCCAGTTTGGGTTTTCATTTTACTGTTGAGTGTCTGCTTCAACCATTTTCGACAAAGGATAAATGGCTGCCTAGAAAGGGAGGGACCACACTTAGCATTCTTGTATTCCCCTTTTGTTTGTGAGGCATGGAACTGCAGCATCTGCTTTTACATGTGTTTCAGAGAGCAGAATACAGCCTTTTGTGTTCCGTTATTTATCATTACCCATCAGTGGAACTGTCTGGAAAGGGGCAAAAAAGTAAATAAAATAAAGTAAATCACCTTGAGTTCAACTAAGGGCTAGCTTTGGAGCAGCCAGTGGTTTCTCACTGTCTTCCATGCCTCATGATTTCTTGAGAATGTTCGCATTATTACTGGACTGTGAACTCCTGATACCATTTGGGCATGGAAACCGAGGGCCCAAACAAAGCAATGAAGTCCATGCTACGATATAAATGCTTTTAATGATGAAGATAATTACAACTGATTGAAGTCTGGGATTCTCCTAATATGCAAAATGAGATACACAGAAGAGGTAAAAATGTCACTGAATCACCTTCATACCACATTGCAATGTCCATTATCATCTCTCTAAAGTCCACAAAAATTTTCCACCTTTTTCTCACATTTTCATCCTCTACTGTTACATAAACACCTATCAGATGCTTCTCTTTTGTCCTTTTCTTCCTCCCTCCCACTGTGGTCCTTTGAGGAAAAAAAAAAAACAGAGAGTGAGCATGGGGTCGGGGGAGACAAACACATTCACTCAGTTATTAAATTATTACAGGGTTCTTAACCGGAATATCTATTTCAAAACTTAAGAATCAAAGGGGGAAGATATCAAAAATTAACCATAGGCTTTGGTTGTATCTACCAAAAATAAAATGAATGAAAACTAGTTTAACAATTATTAGACTGTTATCCCTTTAGTCTTGACCTTTTGGTAAATCGTAAATAAATACCATCCAAATCTGACAGAAGTAACTGCAAAATTCCCACAACAGCAATCTGACAGAAATCTCATGTTCACTGGTGTCAACAAAGTGGCATTTCTTAGCTGTTTAATAAAATAGGAATTATGAAAAAAAGTAAACATTGAATTATGCCACAAGAACCTCACGCATATGGCAAGATCCATGAGCTAATCTGCTTGGCAGCAGGTTCAGCATTTAGATGAAAATACCTGTATCTGAAAAGATTTTTTTTAAGTGGTTAAGTTTAATTTGGCTTGACACATATTTTTATAGTTAAAATATATTAATATTATATACATACTATATATTAATGTTTATATTATATATCAATATTTATAGTGATCATTTATCCAATGCCTTTTTCTGTTGTCTCTCGCTAGGAAGCAAACAACGCTGGCAAAAGCACGACAAAAACAGAGACTGCCTGGCTCTTCAGAATGTGGTACAGCTTTGACCACAAGTATCCTTTGATAATGATAATCTCCCAGGTCCTGCTACATGACAGACACTGACTTCGAGCACTTAATCATTGAGGTATGTGCTCCTGCTCTTCAAGAAACACAGAAAGGTAAAGCGAATTCACGAGCAAATGTAGCCAAAAGAATGATTTCAAAACATAAAAAGCTGTGTAGTCCATACTTAAGTGTTACAAAGAGCTAAAGTGAAATCTCTCAGAGGCAAATGAATTTGGTGTGTTCGTGGCAATCTACTATTTCCTAATGCCCTATGATAAAATCAGAGTCCTGAAAAATTGATCTATTTTACTAATTTTACTGTTCGTCCCTTTGTAAAAATCTTGTTTCTGGTGGAGTCGGCCAGGGTGACAAAGCTCCTTCACCCTTCTGCCAGGAACACATTTGTCTGTTTTTGATTCATGCTGTAAAAAATGAAGGGGGAGGGGGTAGAGAGGACGAACGGTCCAAGGAGAAGAATAAGTCCGGTCATCACATTGTGAAATAATACTACTTTGTTTTCCAGGAAACACTTGAGTAAGCTTTTTCTAGTGACGGGCAATTTCAAAATTCTAGCAATCAGTGTAAACATAGTGGCTCAGATACACCTTGCCATGCGACTCACAGAGCTGAGAAGTCAGGCCTGAAGGGCTTTGCCATTGTGAGTTGCAGTAAGCGGTCCACCTCTTATCCCAGGCAAAAGCGCCACAGAAGAAAGGAAAGAACTGTGCTGAAAATTGAATGTGTTGGGTCTTTGTAGTTAGTTTTCCACAGTCACAAATCCCTCTCCTTTCAGGGAGAAAATGTCAGTCACTGGGTGATTTTAAAGCAGCTCAGCAATGATTAAAGCCACAACAGATCAGAGGGAAAGGAAGAAGAATTAAGAACAGGGGAACGAAATTCAAAGAATAAGATGAAGAAGAGGTAAAAATGGAAAGGGGAGAAGAAGCAAGAGAAATACAGGAAATTCACAGCAGGAAGGAAAGGAAAGCAAACTCGAGGAATGACTGTAGAAAAAAAAATAAGTAAGAGTGAAGGGAAGAGAAGCCAATTGAACATTGCAGACATAAGCAAAAGTAAAACAAGGTTAAAATTAGAAAGCAATTCTGAAATAGTAGAACATTCCAAGAATTATGAAATGAGATGTGGAAGGTAGAGGCTTTTTGAGGCTACAGTTTTGCTTTCCCATACTTCTGTTATCTATGGGCAAATACCTTGCCTCACTCAATCTTGAGCTTTCATAGACAGTGCAGGTTGCCACCACCCTAAAAGTGGTCCATCTTGACCATTAACCTCTTGGAGGTTCTGGTACCTCATTAACCAGTCACTGGTCTCTCTGAGGGAAGCCAGTTCTTAGCAGGTTACGCTGGTTTGTGTTCCAGTTTGTTTCTCTTCTGGAAACACAATTTTCTCCTGCCATTGCTTAAAGTATCTGATAACCAAATTTGTAGGAAGTTATAAAAATGTGGCTAACGAGCACATATAAAGGCTGCTTGGTTATGACAAGATGTACAGTAAGAAAGTGTCTTTTGAGGTTCCAGGACCCGATTTCCAACTTGTGGAAGGGGGGCTTCCCCACCCATCCAAGCAATGCACCAGGTCAGTGTCCTACAACTCAACTCAATTCTGACACTGTGTCCCTGGAGACAGTGTCAGATCTCACAGGTAAGGGCTCGGTCCCACAAGACTGCCCCTACCACCACCACTTCAGAAGCCAGTCACAAGCCCAGGTTATTAACCTATGCTTCTGATCTACCGGCTACATGTTGGAGGTTCCTGTGACCTTCTCCTTGGGTTTGATTAATTTGCTAGAAGACCTCATTACTTACTAGATCATTGGTTTATTATAAAAGGATATAACTCAGGACCAGCCAGATGGACAAGGTGCACAGGGCAAGGTATGGGGAAAGGACATGGAGCTTCCATGCCCTCTCTAAGTGCACCACTCTCCCCGAATCTCCACCTGTTCACCAACCTGGAAATTCTCCTAAACTCCATCCTTTTGGGGTTTTATGGAGGCTTCATTGCATAGACACAACTGATGAATTATTAACCATTGGTGATTGAACTCCATCTCCAGCCTCTCTCCTCTTCCCCAGAGGTGGTGAGGGTGAGAACTGAAAGTTCCAACCCTCTAATCACTCTCCTGGCATCCAGCACCCAACCTTAGCTGGGGTCCAAATGTCATCCATTAAGATAACAGAAAGATGCCTTTTTGCTTTCATCACTTAGGAAATTCAAGGGTTTTAGGAGCTCTCTGCCAAAACTGGGGATGAAGACCAAATTTCTATTTCTTATTATAAATCACAATATCACAAAATGGCAAATCAGAAATTAGATAAAAGATGTTTTTGTTCAAATTCTGACAGTGTTGTTAGGAATGCTTTGTAATGAAGAAAAGGAGCAAAATGGAAAAGATAACTTAGAGACAAGAAAATGTAAGTAGGAACCCACCCAAATTCTTAGCTTAGAGCAGTGACACTAAATTCAGATGATGTCATAGTTTTTGTCTCACATTTCACCGGGGGGTTATTTCCATATGATTATGGACAAACTAGCAAAAAATGAAAGCAGACTTACACTCTCAGTAATATCTCTTCTCATGGTAATTTGTCCTCCTGTGCTTTCATCCTAGAAATTGCGGGGCTACCATCACTGCATAAATATATTTTCACTTAGACAACAGAGTTTTTATATCCTAGTTATGCTCTGAATTCATACACAGAGTGTAGCAAACCAACCAGTTTCCACTCTGTAAACTCTTGATTTATCCATATTTTTAGAGACAAATTATCCCCTTGGCACTTATCGTCATCCTGTTGGCCACCTAGAACCCAGGCAATGTGCCCCATGGACCTCATGGGTAGACTATGCCAGCTGCTGTCAATGTAGGGATGATCCCCCCAACTCCGGGGTCAGATTGCCTGGCTGAGGCCAAAAAGAAATTGTGAGGCTGAAAGAAATGGATTATGCAGTTTGGAGCTGTTCAAGTTTCATTTTAGTAAAATTGCATCATGCAAATGAGACATCATAAAGAATTACAGACAAAAGAAAAGGAAGAATAAATGAGCCTTCATATGCACCTTTGTAAGTCAGGATTCTCTAGAGAAACAGACACAGAACCAGTCAGGAGTACACACACACACACACACGCATACATACATATACATATAATACACATACACATAGGTTTACTTCAAGGGATTGGCTTATGTGTTTGTGAAGGTGGCAAGTTCAGAATGTGTAGGGCAGGTTCTCAGTCTAGAAACTCTCCAGTAGGAGCTGAGCTGCTGCAATCTTAAGACAAAACGTCTTCTTCCTCAGGGAAGCATCAGTTTTGCTCTTAAGTCCACTCAACTGATCAGATGAGGCCCACCCACCTTATCGAGGATCATCTCCTTAAAGTCAACTGACTGTAGATGCTAACTACACCTAGAAAATACCTTCACAGGAGCAACTAGATTAGGGTCTGATTGAATAAAGAGGTAGCCTAGCCAAGTAAACATGTAAAACTAAGTGTCACAGTACTCAATTCACATTGAACTTATGCCCAATATTCAGACCCAAGTATACAAAGATGCTCTTAACTCACCATCAGTATCAATAAAACAAGTCACTATTGCTCATATAGTTTTTTTTCTTTTTTTCATAGCATAATTAATACATATGCATTCCCATAAAAATTTTCCAAAAGCTACAGAAAAATAAAAATAATAAAAATTAACATTCCATAAGGATGAACCATGGCCAAGTACCGTGTTGAGTGCTTTACCTTATAATTTCATGTCACCTCCACAGCTCTCTAAGAGGGTGGCTCCAAGGGTAGAGTACCACACAAATGGATTGCTGATTGTCTTGGCCTCTGACAAAACAGCCTGTGCGGGCTTCCCTGGTGGCACAGTGGTTAAGAATCCGCCTGCCAATGCAGGGGACACGGGTTCAAGCCCTGGTCTGGGAAGATCCCACATGCTGCAGAGCAACTAAGCCCGTGGGCCACAACTACTGAGCCTGCACTCTAGAGCCCGCGCTCAGCAACAAGAGAAGCCACTGCAATGAGAAGCCCATGCACCGCAAGAAATAAAAATAAATAAGCCAGAAGCCTATGGTGCCAAAATTGACAATTAGTTAAGATTTCATTATGATTCCCTGTGGGCAGCAATTCTGAGTCTTGCGGTGCAAAGCAGAAATTGAGAAGGGGGCAATGAGAAAGGGAACCATGTTACTGAGCACCAGCGCTTTGCCATCGAGAACATTCTTTCGTTTAATCCTAATAACCATTCTTTCGGTTTCATTCTCACAAAGACTCTTTTTGAGATGGAAGAAACAAAGTCTCCAAGAACTTAAATAACTTTCTTAAGTTTCCATAGCTAGTGTCAATTCCATGATCCAAGCCCGGATCTGTCAAAATCTAAATTAGGGACTTACCCGGGGGTTAAGACCCTGGTTAGCGGTTAGCGGTTAGGAGCCTGTGCTCTCACTGCAGGGGGCTTGGATTCGATCCCTGGTCAGGGAATTAAGATCCCACATGCTGCACGATGCGGCCAAAAAAAAAAAAAAAAAAAATAGACTTCGAAACACTTCAAAACAAAGACTGTAATGACAAAGAAAGGCATTACATAACGATAAAATCCATAAATATACTTAAATGAACTCTCTCACTGACAACTCTATGTCCATGATAGCTCTTATCTACACATATACCCCATTTCCCTACGTCCAGAATGTCACTATTAAAGCAATGACTGTTATGACTGCTTACATTACGTCATACAGAGTTCACATCCCAAGCATCTGTTGGAGATATAGGAGGTGACAAGTTTAGGGGTCCTGGTCGGTGACCCTAAGAACACCACCATAAAGGAGTCTCCAAGTTTCTGAATCATGTTGTCAACTTTTCAAAGGCAGAAAGTTCAATATGCCAAAGACTCTGAGAATGGTTTAGTTTCATAGAAACGGGTGCACTCTAACCAAGCTCAAGGAGGCACGAGTAGAAACCAGACATCAAATTCCTAAATCATCATATGTATCCTCATGGGGAGGGATATTCTTTCCCAGCCCTTAGAAGGGTCAAGTCGCAATCTGGTCCCCAGTGTCCCTCCGGCGCCTTCTCTTCCTGTTGCTCGCTGGCTCACCCTGCTTCAGCGCCCCGGCCTTCCTGAGATACACCAAGCACATTCCTGCTTCAGGGCCTTCGCACTGTTTCCTCTTCCCCCTGCTTGGGGTGCTCTTTTCTCAGACATTCGCAGGCCTCCCTCCTTCACCTCTTTCATCCAACTTGGCAGTGAGACTTTCCCGGCTCCATATTTAAATTAGCCATCCCAACAGGAGCACTCCCTCTCCCCTTCCCCGCTTCGTTTGTCACCATTATGCTCATCACCATCTGACACTGTATGTACTTTATGCATTTGTTATAATATTCTCCCCCAACCAGGATATATGCTTCCTGCGGACAGGGATTTGGGTCTGTAATCAAAGCATAGAACAGAGTTTGGC
The DNA here is from genome assembly GCF_025265405.1 of Mesoplodon densirostris. Lineage (NCBI taxonomy): Eukaryota > Metazoa > Chordata > Mammalia > Artiodactyla > Ziphiidae > Mesoplodon > Mesoplodon densirostris. The sequence continues at coordinate 143,869,889 of NC_082665.1, forward strand.
ATAGAGTGGACACTCAATAAATATTCACTGAATGAATGAATCAAGCAAGAAAGCAATATTTCCTATCCAGGGCACATTTACTCTAAAACGTTGATGTAGCAGAAAAATCCAATTAATTATCTGAGGGTTGCTAAGTGAGTCTGAAAGCAGAGCAAGGCAGAAGGGATAATCTTAGTGTTTTTCATCCAGGCTGCCCTTTGGCACGAAAAGGCACACCCCGGGTGGACACCCACCCCTCCCCCAGCTGCAGGGTCCCTCTCCCTGGGCAGGGACAGCCACCATGGCAGAGTTGGATCCCTGTTGCCTCACTGACCTCCTTCCTATGGTTGGTTCATCCTTCCTTAGGTTTAATTCGTACACCTGATCTCATATATTCAAGCCTGGCTCTGGCTTAGAAGCCATTCTCTGTCTGGGTGACTGTATCCTATCTCACCGATTGTGTGTTGATTTTATTTGTATACAGAAATCAGAATTTAGAGCCACCTATCATCCTCACTAACAATCTCTTATAATGAGAAGATTAGAAGCAGAAACTGACGCCCCCTTATTCAGATTTTAAGACATCAGATAAAACGGTTTGCTTGGATTCACAGTGTTGCAGCTGGTGTAGGAATCGTAGGTTGCCTTATTCGTACGTGACTCATGATGCTGCTGGACTGTCTACTTTCTACAGTCTCTATCCATGCTATCATTTATCATCTCTCCCCTTAAGCATGTGTATATATTAGTTCTACAAATGTGAATGACAGAGGATTAGAATGACTTCTTCCAAAATAAAAAGGGCAGCCTAAAATCATTTTTAGCGCTTCCTGTACGCCAACATCAACTGAAAATAAGGAGTTATCCTGTGGTTGCCAACATTTTACATAAGTGTAAAGATAGCACAAAGATAACAATGGATTGGCAAGTTGACACAGTAAGAGAATTACAAGGTCACATGGATGGAGACTTCCTTCCCATCACTGGCTTGAAATGAATTGTGCACTGAGATGTTACCAAGAAAATGAAAGGCCCATGGCAGATGTGTAGCTGTTGCAGCTCTTGAGTTTTCCATTAAAAAGTCTGGCAAGGAAAGTGGCAGATGCCAGACCCCTTCCTGTACCAAAGTGTGACAGACTGCATTCCAGGAAAAATAAACGTGAACATCAGGATCATTCAAAATGATCCTTGGAAACAAGTATTTAATGGATTTAAATGTAACGGCATTGTAGTCTTTAAACAACAACAACAACAAAAAAAAAAAACAAAGGAAAAGAACCCTTTTCCTCCTAAAACTTGACAGAATTCATTATATCCCACACAGTCATGCTTATTTTAAATCATAGGTATGAATATTGTGAGCAGCAATTTCCATTTTAAATGATGATCACTGCATTGCAGTTTTCTCTTATTCTGACTAGCTGAAGCATCTATGAATTATTTATTGGGTTGGTACTGTGGCCTTGTGAATGACTTGAGTTCACTTAGCAAAAAACTCTCAGAGGAACAAGGAATGTTAGCTCTGTGATTCCTGTTTTACCGATGAGGCAACTGAGCCCAAAGGAGGGAGGAGGCACACCCAAGGTCAGTGATGGACTTGGAGGCAGCATTCGTAATCAACCAAGAGTGGGCTGTGTCCACCTGAAGAATCCACGGGTCCTGGTTCGGGGAGTCCATCCAGTGAGCTCTGGTGGCATTAATATGTGTGTGATGCTCTTGTTGTCAAGTGTGCCTGGCATACAATTGATAGCTTGACGTGATAGCTTCTTGGGTGGCTCATGAAAAATTTCACCAGTCTGGAGGCAGGGTGTGTTTTACTTTAAGTAGAAAGCCAGAGGGATAGCAGAGGATGTAAGTAAGATGCCTTATGTTCAACTTATTGAGTACCTACTATGTGCCAAGCAATACAGGAGGTACTGAGGCCAGCAGCAAACAAGGTAGGCACGGTTGACTCTCATGTCAACCGTTGAATCTCAAGGCACGTTGAATCTCATGTTATTTGATTCATTCAAATGAGTCATGACCCCAAAGCCCCTTGAAATGACAGGTGGCCCTTAGTGTAGGAAAGAGAGACATTGGCATCACCAGAGTTGAATGGGGGAGCTCTTCAGGGAGCCATGAATTAAAATAATTTGTAACCCTCACTTGCAAAATGTAACCAGATAACTCCACAAGCGGTTTCAGAAAGCACCAACATTTCAAAATATTTGAAACAAACATAAGCAATCAGCTTTCTAAAGACTCTCTCTAAATACATCCCCAGTGGTATCCCACATGAGGATGTACATGGCATTATAACTGCTTCCCTCCTGAGAAGCTGGCTATAGGGAGGAGCTGAGCTTGTATGGAGCAGTAGTGCAGCCAGCCTCCCACCCAGGTGGTTAATCCATTGGGTATGCAGCTTGACTTTTGGTCATCCTTGTCCTCACAAATGCTAGTGTAGAAAGATCTTGTAGACAGCCCTTGACTTAGCACCTAAGTGAAATGAAACTAAAATTCACTAAAAGAAAACACTAGCTTCCTGGATCTTTATATTCCTTGACTGTTTGGTGAGAACAAATGTAGGGGGTGGTATCAGTGCCTGGAAACACGAGCTGTCTTTTGTTCCGGTCATAACTTGGGTCTTCCATGATTTCTTCTTCCATATAATGGGAACAATAAATATTATCTTCTGTTTTGTCTAAATCCATTGGAAAATTTGGCTAGTTATTAAAACTTGTTCACTTATCTCTCAGAGCCAAAACATGTTTAAAACAGTTCAATAGTGCAACCTTCTTAAGACCCTGTGGCCTAAATATGTTGAAATATTCTATAACTGGACTTAAATTCTTCTGGAGTCCTGACAAGTGACTACAAGCATGACATTGTGAATTGTTGCCCAAACGTGTTGGATACTCTGCTATGAATGTGAAAAGTTGTGGATCCCAAGATGATAACTGAGTTTTCTACAATAATCCTAGGATTCTACAAGAGTTTTGGCATCCCTGATTTGTTTTGCCTTTTCCCCCATAAAAGTTTTAATAATATTTCTCTTAAATGAGAATGCTTTCTCATTTCATCTTCACTGTAAGCAAACAATATGAAAATTTGGATTTACACAAACAGGAAATCAGAAGATGAATCCTCCTCTTCTCGAATGGATTCATAAAACAAATTCCTTTAAATCCAATTTTAAAAATCTGTTGAGCACTTTCTCATTGCAAAGCACTGTATTAGACTCTCCTCTTTTCTCTATTTATTCACGTATTCATCACATGATTATCAAGAGGCTACCATGGGCCATGTGCTATACTAGGCAATAGGGATACAGCTGTTGACAAACCCTCACAGAGCTTACATTCCAATCTGGTTCTGTTTTTGAGTTTCTGATTTACAGATGTCTTTTCAGGAAATGACTATGGTATAAAGAAAGATACACTTAGACATTCCACTATTGGTTTTCATCAAATAGAGGGAAATCTGGCTCAGTGGTCAGGATTTACTGATTTGCTACTGTAGCCTACACACTTACTAGTTGTGTAATTTTAGGAAAGTTATTTACCCTGTCTGTGCCTCAGTCTCTCAGCTGCAAAATGGGGATAATACAAGTCCCTACGTCATAGGTTTGTTTTGAGGATTAAATGAGTTAAAGCACTCAGATAAGTGCTCAAAAATGTGAGCTTTATTATTGTCATCATTACCTGTTGATGTCTGCTTCTCTTAAAGGGCAGCATCATGTAATGTATTTGTTATTCATTGTCATTTATTGTTTCTGAGTGACCAAAATATCCATGGTCTTGTATGCTTGTAAAAATTTTTTGTTGGAACAGCCATATTTTAATACCATAAGAAAGTCTTCAGTCTCCAGAAACAAAAGATTCCACTCAGGCTATAAATCAGACACAATTCTGATTTGATCTTGAGTAGATGGAAGTAGCTTGGTGTTCGGCATTTCCTTGTGTCCCCTGTTCTGCACATGTGATTGTTTCATTTACAATTTTCCTAAGTTACAGTACTTTGTCCCATAGTATTTTTCTGGAAATTACACCACAGAAAGCAATTTTCACTTGATAGAAAAGTGCAACAATTTTCCTGTCCAACAATGGAAGCAATACAAGCCTTTGATGATAATTATTCCTCTTGTACATTCTTGTGATAAAAGAAATCTTTTAATTGCACCTTTCAGGTGAAGCCATCATGTTTTGTCATTAGCAGTGTGATGTTACATTTGAAGATTTCTAGGTCAGTATATATTGAATCATTTTATTAGAAAAAAAAGAAAAGGAAATAATGTTAAGACCGACCAAAACATATGTATTACCTTAATGTTGCCAGTTTTGAACTTAGTTTCAATATTTCTTCCCCATGGGAAAAAAAGAGTATTTTGCTTAAATTGTCTTTAATTGCTACTTGGTCATTCCTTCTCAGCCGTAAGAGACAAGGCATTTACAGGCTGCCAACAAATTCAGGAGCTACCAGAGACACCTTAGCAGCATGAGCCTTGGCTGCTGGTCTCACATATTCTCACCTGACAGGGAGACAGAGGCCAAGTCTATCTCGTGGACAGCAGTACTCAGCCCTTGTCTGATTGTGAAACTGTGGTAGACACAGGACAAGGCATGTGGGCAGACATGACCCCACCCTAATTAAAGTTCACTCCACAAGGTGGACAGTGATAACACCCGCTCGACTTATGTCACACCAGTGCATAAATAAGCGCAGGCAAAGAGGTACGTGCGCTGGAGGTGAATGAAAGAAGGGATTACAGGAGAAATCACTACTGTTCTTCTAATCATGTGGGAAAGAGTCCATGGAGGAACTGGGATTTCCTAACATGAAATTAAACAATGGGAAGTGAAGAAGAGCATGGAATACCATGGAGGATGGTCCCATGACAAGTGTGGCACGAATAGCTCAAAGAAGCCTGGGTAAGGCTGCCTGTAAGGTACAGAATTGGGAGAAGAGAAAGCAGGTGGTCTCCAGAGAACTATAGTGTCAGCCTTTGAAGCAAAGGAGGAGACTCTTATTCCCTACACCTAGCGCAATCAGAATTCTCTCCCACTGGTATTAATTTTATTTCTTTGTTTTGGTCACTCAGATGGCTAAAGGTAGGGCAGCGTGTCACAGGCTAAAGAGCCTTTAAAGTTTCCTTTCTGTCGCAAATCTGATTCATCTGTCTGACAGTCATTTATCAGGTACCTACGCATTTAATGTTTCCAGAATTAACGTTTAATTTTAATGTTTCTCCTGGAATAAAACAAATAGTTTGCTTAAATTTTCTTTAATTGTTTTAACTGACTTTAGTTTTAATACTTCTTTCCTAGAAAAAAAAAAATAGGAGCATGTCTTCTGGCTTCTGAAGTCACAGAGATAAATAAGAAATGGTGGTTGCCCTCAAGATGCCAGTAACCTAACGAGGTAGAGACAGCAGCCACCAATGCACTAAGAACTATATAAAAGTTATGAGCAAAAAGCATTACGGAAGCCAGAGGCGGGTGTAGCCAATGCACTCACCAGCTTTGGAGAATCAGAGAAGCCACACAGAAGTAACTTAGAAACCAGGTGGGGAAAAAAAGTAAGAATCCGTGAGGAACTGGGCTGAGGATGTGAATGGCATTTTGGCAATAAAACAGCACAGGCAGGGCTTCCCTGGTGGCGCAGTGGTTGGGAGTCCTCCTGCCGATGCGGGGGACACGGGTTCGTGCCCCGGTCCGCAAAGATCCCACATGCCGCGGAGCGGCTGGGCCCGTGAGCCGTGGCCGCTGAGCCTGCGCGTCCGGAGCCTGTGCTCCGCAACGGGAGAGGCCACAGCAGTGAGAGGCCCGCGTACCGCAAAAAAAAAAAAAAAAAAAAAAAAAAACAGCTCAGGCAGAGACACAAACAGGGTGTGAGGTATTTGGAAAATGGTAAGAGATTCAGTGCAGCTAGGTCAGTGGGAGGTGAAACTGAAGAGTTCTCATGTGGACCGATTGGGCTGGATCACGTATGTCACAGTCAAGAAAATGGATTTTATCTTATTGACAGCAGGATGCCAATGCCGCGCTTTAAGTACGGAGTCACACAGTCCGGCTTGTTATAATGAAGAGAACCCGTGGCTGTGTGGAAGGGGGCGACTGAGAGAACAATAAACTTAGGATGATTCTGGACAGTTGCTCTCAAAATCACCCACCCGTTTTCTATGTGGATAAAAATGAGGACAGGAATGTTCTCATTCTCCTTAGAGAAACATTTGGGAACGCTCAATATGTGTTTCGAAACACAAGCATATTAACATACAAAGGTATCGTTTCATTAAGAGATCGATTTTTTTTTAACTTCCACTAGGGAAAATCCGGTGGTGAAACGATTAGGGTCTACCAGGAGGTTTTCTGGTTCAAAAGCCAACTCAAGTCTTTCAGCTCAGCTTCTGGTACTACAGTTCCCTAACCATGGTCAGAAAAGGGAGCACTTCTGACAAAGAGGTTTGAACTAATCTAACAGAAAATGTTGGATTAAAAATCACTTCCAAAGAAAAGCCTGCTCTTTGTTGCTAAACTGATAAACTAGAACACCACCAGCCCTCAGGCTACGCTCAGCCCTGGGGTCAGCCACTTGCCGGTGGTAGCTGCTGATTTTAAATAGAGGGGAAGAAGCACAGGAGGGCTAACCTTTCTCCAGAGGAAACAGACACATCCTCAGAGCATTGCCTTTGACATTCCTTAAAGCCATTTCCTTGGAATTCCTGGAAGTAAACCAGTGTGTTGAGTTTCACTGACCTGTTGCTTGTAAACATAGCCAGAGCTGATTTCCAGCTTATACTTACAGCCTTTAATAGCTGGAACAGGAAAGGCCATAACTCCTTTGTCCCTTTCCTCACTACCCTTTCCCAGCAGTCGCAAACACCTCTTCCTACACCCCTCAACACTAGGAGCACTTGGGTTGCAGGTGCCAAGCCCTTTGCCTTTCCCTCCCCTGCTTCATGTAGACGCAGATCATGCTTGGAGCTTCCAAGAGCAACGTGCCAAGGCTGGCTGCATGCACTGCAGGAAGAGGGCACCCTACTCAGAAGCAGGTGCACCACATCTTGAACAGCTCTGGCAGCATAAGCCCAGAAGCCTGGTCTTTAGCTTGACCAATTCTTTTTCCTTTACTTTTTTTTTTTTTTTTAATTTTACTCTCAGTCTGAAGTCCTCAGGCCTTCTCTGAACTGCAATGTTCAGAAGATGAACATTATGGTAATTGGTAATTATACAAACTCTTTGCAAACGTCAAGTGCTTCATAAAGTTGAAATGATACTAACTTCATTGACGGGTTTATAGGCTTGCAGGCTCTCAGACTCACTATGCAGATATAAACAAAAAATTTTTATTACATTTTTACTATTTTTAAATTCTAGCTGATTTCCTGATCTAGTCAAGATTATGACGAGCACACAAATCTGCTTTCAGTCTACAGATGTGCCTGACTGAGAAATCTTTCTCCCCAGATCTCTGGCACTCTCTTTTGAAGATGATCCACTGTGAAATGGATGTACCCCTTTCCTCTATCAATTAGCCCGTTAAGGGTGCCTCTCCTTGCATAATCTCACGTACATGTGGAAGCCAAAAAAGTCAAACTCATAAAAGCAGAGAGTAGAATGGTGGTTACCAGGGGCAGAATTGGGGGAAATGAAGAGGTGTTGGTCAAAGGGTACAAAGTTTCAGTTATGCAGGATGAGTAAGTTCTGGAGATCTAATGTACAGTATGGTGATTATAGTTAATAATTCTGTATTCTATACTTGAAATGCACTAACAGAGTAGATCTTGAGTGTTCTCACCACCAAAAAAAAAAAAAAGTAAATGTATGGGGTGATGGATTTGTTAATAAGCATGATTGTGGTAATCATTTCACAATATATACATACCCCAAAACATCGCGTTGTACATCTTAAATATATACTATTTTTATTTGTCAACTATACCTGAATAAAGCTGGGGAGAAAAAATCCCTGCTCTTGACCTTCCAGCTAGTAGAAGCTGGTGCTCTCCAGCTGAGGCCCTTCCTTCCTGGCCTAGCCTTTGTGAGAGGTGTTTGTGTTCCTGATGAGAACCACAGATTAAACCCCCAATGAACTTAGTTCTCTTGCTAGCCCAGTCTTTTACAAATCTTTGAAAATGTTGTCTAGGCCATTTAGAAGGACAGATTAAATTTAAATCAGTTTTCCAAACTGCTGACTAGGACTCATTAGTCCTCAAAATCAATTTAGTGGGTTCCTAACTAGTACTTTTTAATAAAAAAAAAAATTAAAAAAAACTAGAGAAAATATGATAATGCATTGCAGCATTAGAAATACTGTATCATGAAACTTGTTTCAGGGGTGTGTGTGTGTGTGTGTGTGTGTGTGTGTACACTAGTTTGTGATATAAAATGTGTTTCTTTGTTTTGTTTTGTTTTTTGTGGTACACGGGCCTCTCACTGTTGTGTCCTCTCCCGTTGAGGAGCACAGGCTCTGGACGCACAGGCTCAGTGGCCATGGCCCACGGGCCCAGCCGCTCCGCGGCATGTGGGATCTTCCTGGACCCGGGCACAAACACGTGTCCCCTGCATCAGCAAGCGGACTCCCAACCACTGCACCACCAGGGAAGCCCTAAAATGTGTTTCTTAATGGAAATCCTAATCAAAAAGACTTGAAACATTGATCTATGCTGGCCTCAAACCCTTATCCTGGAACTCTCAGGCCTTTTCACCTAATTGCTTTAAGTGCCAGGGTAGTTGGGTGAGGAGCTGTAAGAGTGAATGGAAGAGAGAGCCATTGACTCTTACGGGTTATTTTGGAAGAGTTCATGGAGCTAGTGGATTTGAGCTGGACTTGGACAAAAGGCAGAACTTGACAAGTAGAAACTGGAGGGAACCAGAGGAAAGGCAGAGGAAGGAGAGAGAAAAGCAACCCAGAGCTGTGGAGAGAGGGAATTTGAAGACCTGGCTCCTAGGCCTACATCTCAGCTGTGGAACCTCAGGCTCTAGGCCTGCTCAGAGCCAATATTTTCTAATCTGCTATCTGCCCTGCTTAGTAATTACAGTTTTCCAATAGAATAAGGAAAGTGAAACCACTTTGAAAACTAGGAAATATCAAACAAACACAAGATATGCTTAGTAAGTTTTTCCAGGCAAAGCAAAGTTCACAGGTGAAGGTGAGACTGTGCCTAGGATAGATGGAGGACGGCAGCCTGGCACATGTAGGGCTGGCCATGAGAGAGGAAGGGGCTAAAAAGCTGTGTTTAGGGAAATCTGTAAAGCTTTTGAGTATCAGGTGAAGGTGTCTGGATTTGATTCAATAGATAATGGGGAAGTGGATGATTTGTAGACACAGGAGTGAGTCTTGTTTCAGAAAGATTGATTTAACAGCATTGATTAGGGAGAAGTCACAAGGGCCTAAATAGGACTAGTGGCAAAGGGACTAGAAAGAAAAGGGACAGATGCTAGAAAACCCTGGCCCCAAATCCATAGAATGTGATGCTGTGGTACTGGGGGTATTGGGGCTGCAGAGAGGAAGAGCCAGGAGGTGCAGTTATTAGGGAGTGGGGGGCTGTGGGTAGCTGGGGGGGTTCCAACCCTCTGCTTCTGCCAGTCACAGAAACAGGAGGCAGGAAGACTAGTCTCATGGGGAGAAGCGGTTGGTAACCCCACAGGTGGAAACCTATTTATATGAACCTGCTCTGTGTTCTTGCTGAGCCTGTTCTTTGGGAAAAACAAGCCACTGGCCCAGTCTTGCCTTGCAAATACAGTTCTCTTGACCTCTGAGTGAACTTAGTTTTTTCTCCCAAGCTGCTCTCTCACAGGGAGATGCTCTGCAATTAAAATTATACACTTATTCAACATAGTTTTGGAATTTTTAGCCACAGCAATCAGAGAAGAAAAAGAAATAAAAGGAATCCAAATTGGAAAAGAAGAAGTAAAGCTGTCACTGTTTGCAGATGACATGATACTATACATAGAGAATCCTAAAGATGCTACCAGAAAACTACTAGAGCTAATCGATGAATTTGGTAAAGTAGCAGGATACAAAATTAATTCAAAGAAATCTCTTGCATTCCTATACACTAATGATGAAAAATCTGAAAGTGAAATCAAGAAACACTCCCATTTACCATTGCAACAAAAAGAATAAAATATCTAGGAATAAACCTACCTAAGGAGACAAAAGAACTGTATGCAGAAAATTATAAGACACTGATGAAAGAAATTAAAGATGATACAAATAGATGGAGAGATATCGCATGTTCTTGGATTGAAAGAATCAACATTGTGAAAATGACTGTACTACCCAAAGCAATCTACAGATTCAATGCAATCCCTATCAAACTACCACTGGCATTTTTCACAGAACTAGAACAAAAACTTTCACAATTTGTATGGAAACACAAAAGACCCCGAATAGCCAAAGCAATCTTGAGAAAGGAAAATGGAGCTGGAGGAATAAGGCTCCCTGACTTCAGACTATACTACAAAGCTGCACTAATCAAGACAGTATGGTACTGGCACAAAAACAGAAATATAGATCAATGGAACAGGATAGAGAGCCCAGAGATAAACTCACACACATATGGTCACCTTATCTTTGATAAAGGAGGCAAGAATATACAGTGGAGAAAAGACAGCCTCTTCAATAAGTGGTGCTGGGAAAACTGGACAGCTACATGGAAAAGAATGAAATTAGAACACTCCCTAACACCATACACAAAAATAAACTCAAAATGGATTAAAGACCTAAATGTAAGGCCAGACACTATCAAACTCTTAGAGAAACACATAGGCAGGACACTCTATGACATAAATCACAGCAAGATCCTTTTTGACCCACCTCCTAGAGAAATGGAAATAAAAACAAAAATAAACAAATGGGACCTAATGAAACTTCAAAGCTTTTGCACAGCAAAGGAAACCATAAACAAGACCAAAAGACAACCCTCAGAATGGGAGAAAATATTTACAACTGAAGCAACTGACAAAGGATTAATCTCCAAAATTTACAAGCAGCTCATGCAGCTCAATATCAAAGAAACAAACAACCCAATCCAAAAATGGGGAAAAGACCTAAATAGACATTTCTCCAAAGAAGATATACAGATTGCCAACAAACACATGAAAGAATGCTCAACAACATTAATCATTAGAGAGATGCAAATCAAAAGTACAATGAGGTATCACCTCACACCGGTCAGAATGGCCATCATCAAAAACTCTACAAACAATAAATGCTGGAGAGGGCGTGGAGAAAGGGAACCCTCTTGCACTGTTGGTGGGAATGTAAATTGGTACAGCCACTATAGAGAACAGTATGGAGTTTCCTTAAAAAACTAAAAATAGGGCTTCCCTGGTGGTGCAGTGGTTGAGAGTCCGCCTGCCGATGCAGGGGACACAGGTTCATGCCCTGGTCCGGGAAGATCCCACATGCCGCGGAGTGGCTGGGCCCGTGAGCCATGGCCACTGAGCCTGCGCGTCCGGAGCCTGTGCTCTGCAACGGGAGAGGCCACGACAGTGAGAGGCCCGCGTACCGCAAAAAAAAAAAAAAAAAAAAAAAAAGAGTGGGCAGATGACAGCAGTGGTGGCCTCTTCGTTCTCGCGCAGAGCAGGAGGCTCCTCTCTCTTTACACGTATAGAAACGGAGGCTCAGCAGAGCTGGGACTGAAACCCTGGGCATGGGCCACCCCCATCCAGGGGCCCTTTCCCTATCTTGTGTTTTATCGCTCTGGACTTCAGCTGGGAGTAGCTGCCGTTTGATTTCTGGTTTAGCCGAAAACACCTACATGTTCTTATAACAAATTCTCTTTGGAGGAATTTTGAACTTCACTTTTATTCCTTCACTTATCTGTTTCCTTGAGTGAGTTTCTTGATTTCCCCTTTTATCTGTCTCATCATTCCATTTGTTAACGCAAACAAATGCTCCTTTCCCATGCTGCCATCTGATTAAACCATACATAAAGCCGCTTCTCTATTAAAGTCCTAAATTAGTTGCCATGCTTGGGAACGTTCTTGAACCAGTACATGACCAAATTCAATGATGAAATATATCTTCGATGTTCCTTGCTGAGAAAAATGCTATCCATTATCTCATAGGCTCACAGATGGGCACATTCTGGGATTCTAGCAATTGCTTCAGTTATGTCCCCTACCAGGTTCAAGTTCATGTCCTTGGATTGTTTAGATGCTTTTTGTTTATTTGAGGTTTAGCTGGTGAGGAGAAATTCCTTTTCCTTTCCTTTGCTTTTCCGGAATAACTAGTCATGTTCCTTTCTGGAAAAAAAGGAAAGTTAGACTTGCCCTTGGCTGTGATATTACTTATTATTTGGTGAAGGAAATTGACAACAGTCATCTGAAAAGTTTTGTGGAGATTGAATGTAATGTTTTTTCCTCACTATTTTTCTCTTGTTTTCTAATAGCTAGTGTTTTCTTTTCCTTTTCATTTTATCCAAAGGTTTTAATAAAAATCATATAATACAAAAAGGCCACAGAGTGCTGAGAAAGAAATGAGACTTTAGTATGATTATTTTTTAAGTTTATTTTTTACAACATCAAGTATCAGTTTTCTCCTGCAGTTAGCTCAGCACTCATTTTGCTGAGAATAATGGAAAAATTAAATGAGGTTCCCCTTTGTGTAAAGTTATGCTTTTCATCCTCTCTCTCCACTTTTTTTCCTCATCTGGTCTCCAGTTCTTTGTACACAGTGGTGTTCCTTTACCCTTAGCCAAATGCAAAGAGAGCATCTTTCCCACAAATTTATTATGCTGAGAGAGTTTTAACTGGCATATAGGAGAAATCTATATTCAGATAAGAATTTATACAAGTCTGAGCTTGTCTTTGAAATCTGTTTTGTCTGTGCTTGGACCTTCCTACAAATTTGAAGGGAGAGATTAAAATTGGATTAAAATTAAATTAGTTAAAATTGGATTTAGTTCTCTTTTGCCCTTTAGTTTAATCAAAAAGAACTTCTTTATATTCAGTGACCTTAAATATCTATAACTTTAAATAAGACATTATTTTTCCTCCTTCTGTAGTCAAGCTATATTAAGGGGGGCATATGCATAGATGAGACCATTCTTTCATGTGATAGAGACTCCAGTTCACTAAGGTCTATCCTTTCCCCACTTTTCTACTTACCTAGATTGGAATCCATGCTCCATCATTTCAATAACACCTTTTCAAGCACTCTAGATTCCTTTGTCCGCTATCCTTTTGGTACACCCATCTGACAAAATCCCAAGCAGTGGTGGACCCAACTCTCTGCTTTTGGGGGAAACTGCATCTGAGTCGCTGAGCCCTGTTACAGTTACACACCTAGGAAGACTTCTTCTCAATTAAACTGTTGAATACCAACCTCAAATGGATCTGTACTGCTCAACTCTCCTACTTCACAACTCTCATAACTTTGATCTTTAATTACTCTTTCAAACCTATGTCTGCTCTCCTGAGACTTCAACTCTCCAACTTTCCCATCTCGCTCTCAACAAATGAGCTCCCCTCCTAATAGAGAGAGGAGGCTAATGGAGAATAGAAGCCATTAGATGGGAACTCCTCTCATCTATCTGTCAAACGTTCAAACCAACCTACTTCCACACTTTCTCTTTTCTTATATTGTCAACCACTCCTTCTCAACTAAATCTTTTGAAATGACTTTTTAAAAATTTTTATTTTATTTTGGAGTATAGTCGATTATCAATGTTGTATTAGTTTCAGGTGTACAGCAAAGTGACTCAGTTATACGTATACATGTATCTATTCTTTTTCAAATTATTTTCCCATTTAGGTTATTACAGAATATTGAGCAGAGTTCCCTGTGCTATGCAGTAGGTCCTTGTTGGTTATCTGTTTTAAATATAGAAGTGTGTATATGTCGATCCCAAACTCCCAATTTATCCCTCCCCCCAAACTTAAGAAGTCTTAACCATTTAACACCAACTACATAAATAAAAACTTTCAGTAACCTCACAACCCCTTCACCAATCATCTTCTTTCACCTTCCCTTTTAAAGTCGAAATTCTCAGAAAAAATGACTATAATCACTGGCTCCATTTATTCTCCATCTACTCAGTCCTCATCCCACTCAGTTCTGGCTTCCATCTCAACCACTTTACTAAAGCAGTTTGTTAGGTCCACAATGACCCCCAGATCTCTAAACCATACGGATATTTTTCAGTTCTCTTCTGACGTGTCTTTTTAGCAGCATGTGGTACTGTTGATGGCTCCCTGCTTGTCATGCTCTTTCCCTTGTCCTCCCTGACTCAATACTCTCTTTGAGTTTCCTCCTGTCACTCTGGCCAATCGTTTTCAGGCTCATCTTTCTTTGTCCTTTATTATTATTTTTTTAATTTAATTTATTTATTTATTTATGGCTGTGTTGGGTCTTCATTTCTGTGCAAGGGCTTTCTCTAGTTGCGGCAAGTGGGGGCCACTCTTCATCGCGGTGCGCGGGCCTCTCAATATCGCGGCCTCTCCCATTACGGAGCACAGGCTCCAGACGCGCAGGCTCAGTAATTGTGGCTCACGAGCCCAGTTGCTCTGTGGCATGCGGGATCCTCCCAGACCAGGGCTCGAACCCGTGTCCCCTGCATTGGCAGGCAGACTCTCGACCACTGCGCCACCAGGAAAGCCCTTTCTTTGTCCTTTAAATGCTGGGATTAATCAAGATTCAATCCAAGGCCCTCTTCTCACTCTGTTCTCTATCCCTAAGTGTCCATCTATACTCTTGGATTAAAACAACAGGGAAACAGAGATAAGTCACAATTTAAACCTCTGTCAAACTCCAGGTATGTAGATGCAACTTACTTGATAGCCCCACACATATGCCTTAAACTCAGGAATTTCCCCTGCAAACCTAATCCATGTCCAGTGTCCCCTCTGTACTGTTAACACAGACAAAAAGCTCAAGCATTTTCTTGGGTTCCCTCTCCTTTATCCAGCTGTTATGTAAATCATCTCTCACCAGTTTTACTACCTTCAGAATTTACGTTCAGGATAGCTTGGAATGTTCTGATTGTTATTGTTTGGTTGAGTTATTTAGAAGAACTACCTAACACCTTTTTTTTCCTCCAACACACTGAAACAAGAAAGACTTATAAATGGGAAATGATGTAAGTGTAAAATAGTGCACAGGATCAAGTATTTTTTGAAAAAAAAAACAATTACATGCCAGGAAATATTTTGTTTTTTTAAAGAAAAACAACATTAATAGTGGGCATCATTCTTGTCACCTTCTCAAGGTCAGAGTCACTAAATTACACAGGACTGAGACACATTCTCGCAGCTACACCCAAGAATTTCCAAAGGTGTAAATGGATTGTCATATCTTCTTAGATACATACATTTCTTCCATTTGGAGGAATTGTAAAACAGAGTATTAAAGTTAATTTTCTGATCATAAAATCTTTTAAATGGGCCTCCTTATCATATTGGATTTCTCAAGAGATCTGTAACTTAGCCTGTAAAAGAGATGGCTTAATATATTTTAAAATATTATCTTTGGTTCTAAGCAGAAAGCACTAAAGACTTAAAATGAACATTTTACCCTGTTTTCTTTTGGTCTTGACTGTTTTTACACTAGTAAAACAATGATATAGTCTTCTGCAAAACCTCCTAAGAATATAGAACTAAATGCATCAGAATATTGCATTGTTTGGAAAAATGAAAGAGGTGTATTTTTGCAAGTAAACCCTCTACCTATATTGAAAGCTGAGTATTCATAGGCATATTGATAGGAGCTTTCTCAAATAATATGCCTCCCTCTGCCAACATACAAAACAACCTCCATCAGTGAATAATGAGCATGACTAATTATTAACCTGAACAACAGATGACATCAGAGAAAACGGGCATAAATTATCCCAAAATGAACTGTGAATGAATCTGTCCACTTAATGAATCTAATTTACATGATTCTTCTCCCTGCTGTTCCCTTTGTAAATAATCTTTCATTTAAATAATTTCCAGCCCAAAAGCTGAAATCATTATTCTGAGAGTTATGTGGGTTTGATGGGTAAGCCATTCCTTCAGCCATAACTCACGAGCTGTTCAGATCATTGATCACTACACCTGGCTGTTAGTTTAGATATAATGTTGCTCAGGTAGTCAGCTCAGGACCTTGTTCAGAGCTCAGATCACAGAGAGAGAACTCATGGGAACTCATGGGACCTAGAACCAGGCTTCCAAGGCAGCAGTGTTGGGTAAATAGCCTAGTGAAAATGTATACCCTCTGTCATTTTTAACTTATGAATAGCAGACAAAAGTGCTTCCTTTTATATATAACCATGAATCATCTTTGACACCATCAGGAGAATCAGTGGTAGTCAGGCCACTTTCACAGCCTTCCAGGTTCCAGCAGACCCTTTAAATTCATGCTGGGGGGACATGGTGGGGACTCCTGCAGTTTTCTCTTTACAGCATTTTTTTTTTTTTTTGCTGAATCCAAGACCACATTATGAAGCCACATCATTGATTTGATCGACTACCACTTGTGGCAGTTCTCTCTTAGCTGTTGGAAATTACTTTTTTTTCCCTCTTAACATCTTGCTAAAACATCTCATTCTGAAAATTGGCCTACTCTCACCCTTCATTCCCACACTTTGCTTAGAAAAAGAGAAGAATTGTAAAAGAATGCCCTCCTGTTCCTGTCACTACAAAGTGAGAAATCAAAAGGAGTTCAATATTTCCTGTCACACATGTACTCATGTGAGCCTGATCACACAAAATTAGTCCCTTCATAATAAAGAGGGAGAGAATCAAGGACAAAAAGCGTTCATAACCTCTTCTGGTATTAAGTCTATGGGATGTGCTACACAGTCAAACCATCTAATAAGGTCAAAACCATTATATCCTTCTCTGGGTGTCTAAACTGCCTGTATCAGTCATTTCAGCAGATAAAAGAATATAGACTAGAAAATAGGATAGTTGCAGATTTGAGAAACAAAGTGTCAGTGCCATGAATGGCAATAATACCACTTGTATTATTACAGTCATTTTTATATTACTAGCATTTGAGGATTATATTGTGTAGCATTTGAGGATTGTTTTGACAATTTGTTCAAAGAGAGATAAGATAGAAAGAAGGAAGAGTCTTTTCACAAAGAGAGACATGTTTGTGTGTGTGCATGCATATGTGTGTGCATACCTGTATGTCCTGGCTTGAACGTGCACTAGACATACTGTACCCAACCTGAGTGATTAAACGGATCACCCAAAAGGAATTCTTGCAACTAATTTTCAGTTTGCTTGGTCTTTTGAAATAACACGATATGCTATGGTCTCCACAGGGGTATGTGTCTACAGCATTGCCAGATTTTAACTTGCTCAAGTTAATCTTGACAAATCCAGTTCTTGGCAGCTGTTTGGCCTTGAAGGTTATTTTATTTGTGGCTATTGCTCTAGTGGCTACCTAGATAATAGCATTGTGTGGGGTGTTTTAAATCTAAGGTAGTTCAATGATAAACAGGAATACATCCCCAAAAGCTTTATAAGTGGCCTCATGAGGAATCTTCCAGCTCAGTAAATTCTGGATTAGGGCCTTCTGGTCATAAGGAAGCACAAGTTCTGGTGTTTGTTTCGTTGAGAGTCCCCTTCCTAAGGGATCAACAAGCAGCTTCCAACATGGTCAGCAAAGCACTCAGTTGTGCTAAGTAAAATCTGAAATTTGGAGCCACAGTTTCCACATTCACGTTTGCCTGCCTCCTACTAAGGTGGCAGGGGAGCTGGGCCCTTCCCATGACATGGCTCATAACACAGCTCTACATCCAGACGTGGATTTGCCAAGAATCGATGACATTCAACTCTCAGGGCCCTTCACTCGAGGGAGCCCCTTGTAAAGAATCTGTCCTTATTTTATACTCAAAGTTTATATTCTTTTTGTTAAGGAGGGTCCCCCAGATTGGATAACCTTCAGGGTCCACAAAATCTGGATCCACTCCTATTCATTTGAGTAAGCAAGACAGAGCAAATACGATCTATTGTGAGTCTTATTGTAATAATATGTGTCATATCACTGTGAAAGATTTCAATCCCTAGCACCCATTTAGCACCATTTTCTGCATTTGCTTATTGGAGCAGTTTTGGTAAAATAATATATTTTCAATTTACGTCAGTGGGGCTCAAAAATTCCTCGGGAAGTTCAATCCTCAATTTGGTATCTGAAACTAATGTTATTCCTCTCCACATCTCTCCCCAACCATCTTGCACAGCTTCTCCTGCTCATCATACTATGGCAAGTACCTTGTCACCTCCTGAGAAGTGTGCTTAAATTTACAGGTACCCAGTCATGTTGGTTACAGGATGTCCTCCAATACCTTCCGTCCTTCAGTCTAAATTTGCACTGTACAGCCAATGACCTAGAATGACTCTCTTGACCTCCTTTGCCACTTGGTACAGTTATGAATTGATGATTATGTTGAAATCTCACTCTGGATCCCCCAAACCACCCCACACCACATATCCTTAACTTCAAGCATTGGAGGCTCCCAAACTGGCCTCATCTCAGGCATACATTCTCATGACCAAGGCTTCATGGGAGCCCGGCACCTGTAAGCCTTCTGCTCCAAAGGGTCTGCACAATAGAAACACTAAAGAACAGTGACAAAAAGCCTAATGAAGGAAAATTACCTCCCAATCATACCAAATCAATGCTATCCTGAGATAAACCCAGAGAAAAGAACTGATTATATTCAATATAAGCGCCAAAAGGCATTTGGGCAGATTTTTCAGCCTAAAGGATAGTGGGAGGAGCAGTCTTAAGAGTTTTGTTAAGGATTTCTTAAAGAATTTTCTTTGAATTAAGTACCCTTTTCAGCTTTAATTATGATTCTGCTACCAGCAAGAGTGGTAAAGTTCAGATGATCCTAACTGCACAAAATATGTAGAAATGAATAAAAACTTTTGTCCTGATGACTGATAAATTTCAATAAATTCCTCATCTCTCTTTTTTACATTCCTCATACCAAGCCATTCATACTGTCATCTTAGAAAGAGCAAATGAAAGGGCACCTGCAGACAGGTTTTTGGATCTTAAGAGAACCTTTACTGAGTGGAGATAAGATCTGAACAGAAGACCTTTTCTGAGTATATTCTGAAATACAGACAGATGAGTATAGTAAGGGCAAATAATTATTATGAATTGCATCTGGAAAAGGATCGGTGCCCACTTTCCAGAAGAAATCTTGACGAGGGTGCAAACAGAGAGCCCTGGGAAAGCTGCCAAAGCCCAAACCAAAACCTCATTAACAGTGTCTCTTCAGACTCTGCTATAGAGTGGTTGAGAAAGGAACCCATCTTGGTTTTCCACTGAGAAATCCCAACTGCTCATCAGTAACTGTTTGCTCACCACGATAGCCTCTAGGACTACCACTGTGCCTGGCACATAGCAGGTGTTCTAGTAAATGTTTAATCGGCAGGTAATCAAAAAGGTCCTGCAGTTAAATAATAGTAAAAACACGAACGTATTCCACAAAAAGGCTTGCTCTATTTCAGGCTGGTATTGGGCATTGGCTTTTGACCTCTGCCCACTGCTTTATTTATTTATTTGCTTTGCACTTAATTTTTCTGGCTTAGCATGGTTGTGCACAGAATCTAGAACCTAAGACCGTATTAGGCCATTCAAGCACGAAATTATAGTTTGTTGGCTGATCATGCGCAAGGGTGCCTAGGAGACTAAGCATGATATAATAGTGCTGAGGGCTTCTAACAGGAATTTAATCCACCATGATTCCAAGACACTTATTATTTTGTTTACAATGTCACGATGCACAAGTTCTCATGTTGTGTCTTTAATGCTCTTTAGAGTTCTCCTATGCATTAGTCTTTGACCTGATTGCTTTTTTCCATATCAGTTAACACCTTTCTGGGAGCTGTAATTGTATGTAGCACACCCCATAATTCAGGCAGCACAATTCTTTAACAAGCAGTTGTCACTCCCAGAGTTGTATTAATAATTGTGAGAAAACAGTGAATTGAGCAACAGTTGTAAACATGAACCTAATGATCAGAATTGAACACAGCCAAGCTCGGCTTTGGAACAGGAGAGGAAATGATCAGAGTCGTGTGATTGTTGAGAACTCCAGAGGACACCTCAACAATCTGCACTTTTAGTGACGACTATCATTCACCAGGCACAACAAGGGTTTTCAATGATGGGGCAATGCAATATGATGGAGACCCTTAAGAACAGCCGTGAAAAGGATCTGAAGAATCATTTATTCATATTAGAAACAAAGTAGTATGTCAATGCAGAAGGAGGGGATGTGACATAAAGGAAGGCAGGAGGGAAAAGGAATTCTGTGCATTGAGCGAGAATCAAGCAGCCTGGAACCCAACTGGGGAAGATCCTCATCCAAGGCTTGAGCCGAGTAGGTGAGCGAGAGAGCTGGAAACTGCATTTCTTCCCTCCAGACACTCAGCTCCTATGTGGCAAATTGTAATGAATTACAAAAGCGAGAGATGACAGCCAACACACACTAGCAGTGAAGGAGGCTGAGGGCACCCGTCCAAGGAGCAGTGTGATGAGCCTCCACACCAGGAGGGAGCAGTAATGAGCAGACTGTGAGACAGAGTGAGGTGGCGTTCCAGGGACGCACAAATCATCGCTGATGATGATGGAGAGTGAAGCCCTCGGTGGCAGGTAGTGGCGTAGGGAAGCCAGAAGTCCGTCCCTCGGGCTGTCAGGTGACACAGAGCCTTGTGTAGGAGGCATCAGTGAGATCTAAGTTATGGAATCTGAAGGTTTCCAGCATTCTTAACCACTCCTTGGTTATAATTCCAGCAAGACCTAATAGGGAAGAGATCACATGGCATTCTTTTATGTTATAAGCTAACGTGGTGTGACTTGTGGAACTTTGAAGGTCTTTGGATTCAAAACACATGGGTTCAGACCCCTGTCTCTTTCACTTAATAACTGAGTGACTTGGCCAAGTCACTTTTCAAATCTCTTTCGTAATCTTCAAACGGGAAGAAGCTATTGTCATAATGGCAAAGTATCAAGCACTGTACCCACATGCATGATTATTTTAATCAATTGGCAGCCTAGACGTACAATCCTCAGGCTGCTCTAAGTCATTTTTTAATATAAAGGTGATTGATTACCCTGGACCATTCTGACTGTTTTCCTCAACCCAGTGGAAGCTGTGAGTGGAAGCAAACACCTGTGTAAGGCCATCACCTGGTTTGGGTTCAGTCAGGTGTGTCATTATTTTTAAAGAATCTTTAAAAAATATGTGTATGCAGGTCCCCAGTTCTGTACACACACTTTAGGCTAGGAATGAGTTAAATGATTAAACAGAGCCGACTGGCTCCCACCTGCTCCCTCTCTCCCTCTCTCCCTATGGGTTTCACAAAGGTGTTTGTTAATATAACACTGCCCTGTCTTCCTGTCAGGAGCTCCAGTCTGACACAGAAAAACACAGACCAAATCAGGCCAAAGATGTTTACAGTGCCTTTCCCTTTGCCACATTTTTTGTGCAAACTGAAAGATTACAGAAAACTGGATTCAGTTTTATTCATGAAGCCTCTTAGAATGGATTTAGGCACAACTGGGTTGACAACCGTAACACTTTGACATTGCAATAAAAAATGAGAGCTCTTTTCTTTCTTGAAACTCTGCAAGACCACTACAGTAATGTGGCCAGTTTTCAGCCTGGTACAAAAAATACACATTCTGTACCTCTCCAAAACCACATGACTATATGTTTTAATAGGGCTTTTTATTTAAAGAGACATCTATATTAGTCTCTTGTATAATATATAAAAGTCACTTAATTGGCATTCAAGGATCCCTCCTTGCTTGAGAGAAAAGCAAAAAGCATGTGCTTCTCCTTCACGGGGTCATGACTGCTTCCACTCTGGCCCTGACGTGAAGCAGCGGTGGGTTCTGGCTTTCAAAGTATCCAGGCAAGGATGCTCCTCTGCCAACAGAGAGGATGTGGGTCTAGGAAGAAAGGGATGTAGGTACAAGGCCAGGAGATTCCCCTAGGCTGGAGATTCCCTTTCCCACTCTTTAGTTTCCCAAGAATCTTCATCAGGGTTTGTCAAGCTGTCTCTAAAGTAGTAGTTTCTAAACATGGAGGCAGCTCAGAATCCCCTGAGGCACTGATTAAAAGTTCAGATCACTAGTCCTCCCCCTGCAGATTCTGATTCAGGCAGCCTGGGTGTGAGGCCAGGGGATCTGTATATTTAACCAGTATTCCAGGGGTTTCTGCTAGAGTAGGTCAACAGGAAAGCTTTGGGAAAGTCCAGAAGTCCTCTGAAGAAGCTGCCCTGTCAGATTCCAGTAAAGCCTGACTACTGTGCCCATTTTACAGAAGAGAACACTGAGGCTCAAAGTAAGTAAGGGGCCAAATTGTCTCATGAACCAAAATCTGTTAGATTCCATAGTCCACACTGTGACCCACAATGTCACAATGTCCCTCCAGTGCAGTGGGTGACTGAGTCTCATGTCACTTCCTCTGCTGTGGCTTCTATTAGTTTTCCGCATGTCAGCTTCCAACAGCTCTCTACTAATATATGCTGTTGAAATGTAATAACCAGGATTGTTAAATCAGAAACCTTGACTTTAAACCCGTTTTAACTCCATGGTCATGGTATAAGGGCATGTAGGTAGATCCAGATCTCTCCCGAGAGTCAAGTTCATGGGCTTTGTGACACCTCTTTTCTGCTATGTTCCGGCCACTTTTTCAGACATGCACAGGGTCAAAATTGAATTTCCAGACAATTAAAATTAAAAGAAGTCCAATTGATTGACACATGCAGATGCTTACCCAGGGATTTCTTATGTCTAGTTCAGTGCTCTTCACATCAATTATAGCCTTTTTTTTTTCAAATATAAAATTAGTAAAAGCAAAACTGCTTGGGTTGAAGATGGGATGAACATCCTAGAGCCTAGAGTCCAACCCTCTCTCCTACCTTCTTCTCCTCCCCATGACATCCACCGAGGTCCCTCCCATACAGCAAGGAATCTTGGGGCTCCACAGAACACAGCTGGAAAGCCAGGGTCCTAGGGTCTCCTTGCAATTAAAAAAAAAAAAAAACAGACGCTAACGAAATGCATAAGATTTTGTTGAGAGAGTAAAACATAACAAATGAATAAAACACCCCTTACTTGGCTCCATTGTTAGGAATTAATACAATCTGATCATTGAAGACTTTAAACAAAGTTAGGGACTTCTGCACTCTGTCGTGTGTTCCTCTGACTTCTGCGCTCTGTGGTGTGTTCCTCCGCTGGTGGCTTTTATTACCAGGGCAAGCCATGGGGCTCACCTAGCTGCAGTAACATGCTTTCCTCAAGCCCAACCTTCATGGCCAATCACCCAGGCCAGGAAGCAGCCTGCTGGATTGTAGATGAGATACAGGCTGTCAAATTCAACTCATGTCATGGCTGCCGGCTATTCCAGCTGCCTCTGTTGTATAGAGAGAGATAATAGAATGGAAGTTTCAGACCAAGTAAGAACTTAGTGCTTCCTGTGAATCACTAGTTTCCAGCTTATTAGTTCTGAAATGATCTGGATAGTTAGGTAGCCTCGGAGCATTAATTGGTCACTAAATAACAATTGGTCGGACAAATCCAAGTTTTATATACATTTGCAAAAGGACCTAATGTGTCTTTTAATTTTAGAGGTTTCACTGTACTATCTGTTCACAGGAATCACAACCAAGCAAAGACACCTAGTCAGGGCAATGCTGTGATGTGCATACAATGAGGATTTAGGCCAACCAGGACACAGAGTGAAAGCATAGTTCCTGGTGGGTGGGAATTACCTTGTCCAGACTGGAGGGGAACACGGATGTTCCCATCAGTCCTCCATAAAAAGGCTACAGTAGGTGTAAAATAACCCATTTCCTTAATGCCATTTGCAGCAACTTGGACCGACCTAGAGATTATTATACTAAGTGAAGTAACTCAGACAGAGAAGGAAATACTACATGATATCACTTATATGTGGAAACTAAAATATGACACAAATGAACGTATCTATGAAACAGATCCACGAATATAGAGAACAGACTTGTGGTTGCCAAGGGGGAAATGGGCTGGGGGAGGGATGGATTGAGAGTTTGGGATTGGCAGATGTAAACTATTATGTACAGAATGGATAAACAACAAGGTCCTACTATATATCACAGGGAACTATATTCAATATCCTGTGATAAACCATAATGGAAAAGAATATGAAAAAGAATGTATATACATGTATAACTGAATCACTTTGCTATATGGCATAAATCAGCTATACTTCAATAAAATAAATTTTTTTAAAAGTCACCCATTTCCTGAGCCACAGGGCCAGCCCAGCCTACTTGACAGCAAGAGGCTCAGGTTTTAGTTCCCGAAAGTGAACTTGATCATACCTAAGAGTAACAATACACTCCTCAACGGCTCTTATTTCTTCTAATGTATTTCCTGCATTTTATATATGATTTAAATTAAAAGTCCTGAAAGTAACATGGAGGAGTGAAAAGAATATAGCTCTTGGCATCAGAGTACCCTGTGATCATAAATAAGTTACTTAAGGTCTCTGAGATGTGGTTACTTCAGCTGTAAATTGGAAATAATAAATACATATTTACAGGATTAATGTGGGGATCAAGTGAAATTATACATCTGCATATAAGTTAGCAAACACATAAACACACAGAAGACTGCCCAGAAAGCACAGTCATTCTCAGTTATACTATTTGAATAAAGGCCAAACAAGGGCAAATCCTTTCCCATCTTCCCCAAGTCAACTCCTCCCCTCTCCAAGATCATCAGGAAGGAAGATAAAACCTACTACGTTTAATAAATGTTCTCACTAACTAATACCCAGACAAGTGGATCTCAACCCTTGGGCACACATGAATCATCTGGGTTCACTGGTTTGGGGTGGGACCTAGGTACAAGATATTTTTAACAAGTACTCAAGTATTTCAATGTGCACCCGGGGTTGAGAACCAATGGCTTAAACTATTAAACAGTTTACTACTGTTTTTTCTGATTCAAGATTCTGCCCACTCCAATCCATTCTCTAGTGTACTAGTAAAATAGGCTTTCCGATAATCAAATCTGACCTTGTCATTCCTGTATTTAAAAACCTTAGAATACTTCCTTTGCCTACAGCAAAGATAGTGAATGTACTTTTCCTATGTTCCAATCCTAGTAAGGTGGAGGGGGCTTCCTAAAGCCCTGTGCAGAGAAGGATTCCGTGGGTCGGCCTGGGCTCAGCAGGAAAGACGCCATTCATGGCAGACTGGGGACATCTGCCATGAGGGTGGGAAGGGGGAAGCTCTGGGATTGCCATTCCCAGTATATAGAATAAAGCTAAAGCTCTGACATGACACTGAAGATCCTGAAGAGGTTATTTCTCTAATTCCATTTCCTGTCTATGAAGCCACAGGCTTTATCCACAACCAATTTCTTATTTTTCCTCCCAAGCATGAATCCTTAGGTCTGTGACTTCGCTCATACTGCTCCTTTGCTTGGAAAGGAAAGGGCCTTGCCCTCCTCCCACCCCACCAATACCACTCCTTAATCCACTAATCCATCTTCAAAATTCAGGCTGCAGGTCACTTTATCAATTCCCTATGACGACGCCAGATATAATTAGTCTCTCTCTCCTCCTCCATCCTTGCGAAGCATTTTCCCCTATTATTATAACTGACTTTGTCATAATACCATATGGTAATTTACTCCCCGTTTACATATTCAAGTCCCCCAATATACGATGCACATCATTAATGCTCAGTAAATGTGGAAGAATGAATGAATGAATGGACTCCTTGGTGGCAGATACCATTGCTTACTCATCTTTGTTTCCCAATGCCCAGCTAATAACCGACTCATAGTAGGAATTCAGAAGTCTGCTGAGGGGTTCCCTGGTGGTGCAGTGGTTGAGAGTCCACCTGCCGATGCAGGGGACGCGGGTTCGTGCCCCGGTCTGGGAAGATCCCACATGCCGCGGAGCGGCTGGGCCCGTGAGCCATGGCCGCTGAGCCTGCGCGTCCGGAGCCTGTGCTCCGCAACGGGAGAGGCCACAGCAGTGAGAGACCCGCGTACTGCAAAAAAAAAAAAAAAAAAAAAAGAAGTCTGCTGAGTGACTGAGTCAGTGTCTAAAGGCTCTGCTGCCATCCATATGGCACAGTGATCTGGGCTCATTCTGAGTCACAAATCACAATCTGCCAGAAAACTTCCATCTGGAGAGATCACTCCCCTCAGCAGCTTTTCCTTTCAGTCTTTAGGCCTGTTTTGTTCCTTATTCAACAGGAAATAATTGAATGCTAGCACTGACTCAAAAATAACTCGGGAAGCTATAAAAATTGTAAAAGGTCTATTAGTAATATTGTGCAGGGTGTTTTATGGCAGCCCTGCAGAGGGCCATCCATTTAGTTCCCAGGGTTTCTTTATGCATTTCTGTTGCAGGTGTTCTTCTTATCCAGGTGGTCAAGGCAGCCCACCAGCCCCTCACAACCCTCTTGTGTGCAACTTGGCCTTGCTGACTGCTGGGTGCAGCGAAACTGATCAGCTGTCTATGTGGAGTAAAGGGAAAGTGCTCAGGGTTTGCTCAGGATTATCCTTAATCAGTTAATGTGCAGAAGAAATGCTGCATCCGTTCTTTCTTACCCCGTCCCACCTGACACATAAATGCTGTACTCTCTCCACTAACTAAAGGTGAAATTCTGCCCCCAGAGAATTCTTTTGTAAGCACGACCATGCTGAGATACACAAAGAGTTAAGCTTTCTCGATTCCTTGTGGTTTACTCATTTAAATCAGCATCGCTACAGAGCAGAAACTATTTTGGCTCCATGCATAAGTGGAATATCTAATATAGAATTACATTATAATGAAATATGCATTAATGCAAGCCTCATAAAGTGCTTTTCATGTTCTGTGGACATCCAAAAGTTGAAAATGCCTATAATCTTATTTTGGTTGCTGCTCAAGTGATGATTCATCAGGTTAATACACTTAATTAAAAGTCACATTTGAAACATTCAAAGGGATAGTTAGTCCGCTATTGGCATTTGCTATAACACAATTAAGCATTGTGGAAATAAGACAATAGGATGTGTCACACCTACAAACAGAAGGAAGACCTTTAATGATTTTCAGGAAACAACATGTGCTTGACACCCAAGAAAGTGTAACTAACCGTATCCTAAAATATTAGCCATTAATAATAAATTTGTGCTTAAAGAAACACTCTCAAAATAATATCCAAACTACTTTTAAATGAAAATTAATGAAAAAGAGATATGTCCAAGTGCCATTTATTCCGCAGCTCAGGTCTGATTAGTTGACTGTTGGTCACAGTCCTCAGAAATGGCCCAAGACGGTCGAGACTGTCCCTTTTGGCTTCTGATGACCTACCCCTCCCCAGTGTTGAAGGTGAGACTTGAAACTAATTAAGTCCACTCCCCACCACTTGGCACTGAATTTAAAATAAAATGACTGAGCTCGTTCCATTCACAAACGTCTTGACTTCCCACTAATGCGCTTTATCCTTTTTTTCTCCTGCCCTCAAGTTCATGTTGGTTTAAAACGCAGTTGGGCTGCCCTCTGCTCACATGGCTCCTACCGATGCTGGGCTGCCCCGCCGATGGCCCTGGCCAACACATCAGGTGGCACACACGGTCCCTCACCTCACCATCTGTTTCCTCCACCTTGGACTCAAAGCCTGGCGTGGCGGGTCATAGCCCGGTCAAATTCCACTTTTCCTAGAATTGCACCTCCAGCATTTTTGTAAAAAGTATTTTGAAAGCTCTTTCTCAGGATTTCCTTCTAATTACCCTCCCTCCTATATTACGGAGAAAAAAACACCCCACAGAGCCAAGCCTGCAGGTACGGGTGCCGAAGAAAAGCTGCGGGGAAAGGGATCCGCGCCCAGGGACCTGGGCCCCGGGCTCCTGAGGTCCCTCCAGCGAGGACCCCGTAGTTCCCCGTAGTTCCCGCGGAGGACGGGACCAGCCCTTCCCGAAGGGGAACAGCTGGGAGGCTGCGCAGACGAATGGAAGAGAAAGGGTTCTCCTTGGGCCGGGAGGAGACCCGAGACCCCGCCAGGTGGGCACCGGGAGGCAGAGGGTCGTGCACACAGGTGTGCCCAGCTTCTCCCGTGTAGCCACCCTCCCCCGCCCCAAGAATCTGATGGGAAATCAAAATTGTTTTGTTAATCAACGATTTTAAATGTCATGTCAGTAGAGATCCACTGCTGCCAACACACAGGGGAGTTCCTTTTACAGGGTCTACAAGTTATTCATTTTTTCCTTTTGGCTATTTTGGTCCTCCTGGCTTTACTGAGTACCCTGTTCTGCCCCTGGGTTCAGCCTCTCACCTTTTGCATCAACTCCCCTACCTCCACTTCCACCCCAAAACGTGTGTGCGCGCACGTGTGCGCACACACACACACACACACACACACTTCAAGGGACAATAAATTACTAGATCCGTAAAAGATTGCCCTAAATAGGAAACATTCCTTATACGGTAGGATTTCTTGTCAGCATTATGGAGCAATGTGTTGTTTGGGTCACAGCTATACTGAGGCTCAGAAACAGCCCTTGTTCTTAAATGGCTGGACTCTTGAAAGTCAGCTGTTGGCATTCCTGACCCTTTTAGAGCAAGTGCCACATGCAAAGATCAACTTGAGTGGGAAGTTTGGGGCCCACATCAGGCAATAAGGTTATATTTTCAGGGCTCTTTGACGAGATCTTTAAATGGGTCACATGTGGTCAAGCAAAGTTGACGCAGAGTACTAAAAGAGCACAAAACAAGCACACTTGCAGACAGGCAGGAACAGCATGATCAGCAAGGAAAAATCCAGGTACTGTTCTAACCATCTTTTGGGTCCATAACAAATAGGGTAATGCGGGAACAGATCAAGTTAATCAGGGAGAACAACCCAGATATCCTCCAGCAGCTAAAGCTAACTTGTGCCAGAAACAGGAGAAGCCCTGTGTACAAGTTGTGGAAGCTGGGAAAGTTCCAGCAATGGTGACAACATTACTTCCAGGTGCAGAACTGGATGTTCTGAAAAAGAGGATCTCAGGGAACTGGGCTGAGAATACTGTGTAGGGTTTTGAATCAGGGAGATGAAGGAAGGGGAATGTGCCGGACATGATCGGGGCATCTAGACTCCAGTGTTACATCAGCACCCATTTAATATGGCAGAGTTCACCTGATTCTTTATGGCTCACGGTTGCTGTGTTTTCAGGCTGTTCAGAATGGTTCTGTGAAATAATCTTTAATATCATTAAAGATCTTGAAACCAGAGGGATTGTAACTACTTTGTATTTTTTTAATTACTAGAGTTTACTTTTTAGAGCAGTTTTAGGTTTACAGAATTTTGAGCAGAGTTGAGCAGGGTTCCCATATACTTCACCTCTCTCTTCATATATTTTCCCCTATTATTATTTTGCATTCGTGTGGTACATTTGTTACAACTGATGAGCCATTATTGATACATTATTATTAACTAAAGTCCATAGTTTACATTGGGTTCCACTCTTTCTGCTGTACATTCTGTGGGTTTTGGCAAATATGGAATAACATGTATCCACCATTACAGTAACATATGTAATAGTTTACTTTTTAAAAGACAGCTGAGACTCTGCTTTCTAGATATCTATCTATTATTGATTAAAATAAGTATCTATTATTGCAGGCAAGAAAAACAGATAGTACTTGTACAAGGAGCAGAAACGTGTATGTAGAAAAACTCCCTCTGTTGACACATATTGCAAGCAGGAAGAGAGGAGCCTTTCAGAACCTTTCTTTTCTTAGTAAGAATAGCTCATCCAGGTTTGCAACTTTTTTTTTTTTTTCCGGTACGCGGGCCTCTCACTGCTGTGGCCTCTCCCATTGCGGAGCACAGGCTCTGGATGCGCAGGCTCAGCGGCCATGGCTCACGGGCCCAGCCGCTCCACAGCATGTGGGATCGTCCCGGACAGGGTCACAAACCCGCATCCCCTGCATCAGCAGGCGGACTCTCAACCACTGTGCCACCAGGGAAGCCCCAGGTTTGCAACTTTCAGTGGAACGTGAAAGCTGGGGATTGGACTAGTTAGTGCTCAAGGAGTTTAGAATGAATTTGGAAGAACTGGCACTGCTTCTCAGAAAAGTTATTACATGTACTTGATTTTTCCCCTAGATAGATTGGAAAATCTAGTTACTATCACATTCTGGAACAGTGTGCAAACACAAAAATTTTGAGATCAGAATGTCCTGTTAATCTTGTGTTACATTCAGAGTATTACCCTCAAGTACACTGAACACAAAAGATATTAGAGGCTGTTTCTCTGTCTCCAGTAGGTGACCACAGATGTTTGTGGAAGAACTAAGAATAATGAAGGGGGGTGGTGGGGAACAGAGGAAAATACTTCTAAGTTCTAATGACAGGAAACAAGAAAAGCCTCAGGGCCCAAGAAATGGAATCAATCTACTAGTAATAATAAGAGGAGATGGAAAAAGTTAAACAGACAAAAGCTCTGTTTCCTTCTCTTGAATTAAAATTCATAGTTGTTCCATATGGCGCTGTACTAAGGAACTTCTTTTCGCACTGTCTGATCCAGTGTCTAAGTTGGTTTTCTTCTTTATTCCCCACATTTACTAGTCAAGTTCCTTTTACTGTTCATTCGCCCCACTCTACCTCACACCCACAAGTCTACTTTTATAGATTTTTTTCTTTCATTGTGGGAGGTTGTGATTTTTTAAGAGAGGAAGTTTAGCTCTCACTTGGATTTATCATTTGCAATTTTTGGAGACTTTAGACTTCCTTCCTCTTTCTTTCCTGTCTGAAAGAGCTTCTGCAAGTGAGAGTTCTAGTTGAAGTTCTGGAAAAATGTGTTTCCAGCTCTCCACTGTACTCTAAGAATACTTGCAAGGACCCTTTCTGAGCTTTTTCAACTGAAATTATCCTAAAAAGACTTATCTCTGAACCCATGTCTGCTGACAGATTCAAGGGGATCATTACTGCTGATGAAAAAAATTACTTTATTTCACCACAAGGTAGATGAGTGGCCTCTATCACCATTTGTAAGAACTGTGAACACAGGCAAGAGAAAATGGACCCCTGAGGCAGAGATACACGTGACTCTTGATTTAAGTGAGCAACCATATAACAGCTTATTGATTCTACAAATATTTATTTAGTGCCTACTAAGCGCCAGCCTCTGTACTTGGGCTGGGGCTAGAAGACATGGCCCCTCTTATCATGCAGCTTGCAGCCTAACAATCTAGCAGGTGAATAAAACAAAGATCAAATCAAACAAGTGGAATAATTACAGAGTCAGCCATTTTTTACCGTGATGGAGAGGAACCATAGAGGGGAGAAGCTACGTTAAAGGCAGTCAGGGAAGAGCTTTCCTTCAGAAACTAAAAATGAGAAGGACCCAGGCTCTCGCGGAGCTTTGAGAAGAGGGTTCCAGGCAGAGGAACAGCACATGCAAAGACTTGGCAGGGAAAGAGCTTAGTATGTTTAAGAAACAGAAGGGCAGCCAGTGTGGCTGAGAGAGAGGATGACTGAGGAACAAGGTTCAAGGGAAATCTGGTGAGGAAGGCAGATCCCACAGGGCCTGAAGTCCAGGCTGAAGAGGGGAGACTTTATTCTAAGTGAAATAAACATGCATCAAAGAGTTTTAAGCAATCTTGTGATCTAATTTACTATTGTACAGATCACTCCGGTTATGCTGTGCGGAGTGAGCATGGCATCTGGGAGACTAGTTAGGAAGCAGTTGTATTAGTACCAGCAAGAGACAGCGGTGGCCTGGATGCAGGGAATCGTGGTGCCTTGAATCTAGTCTGGAGGTGGACTCACAGGACTTTCAGGCATTGGTATGGGGAGTGGGGTGAGGGAAAAGGAGGAATCAGGACTGACTTCCCAGGTTTCTGACTTCAGCCACCATGTGGCTGGTGATGTCATTTACTGAGAGAGGGAAGACTGGTGGAGGCAGGGAGGACTCCAGAGTTCAGGTTTAGATAAGTTAAGTTTGAGGTTGGCCAGTGGAAAAGGTAAGTAGTCAGCTGGATATATGCATTTAGAGCTCAGAAAACATATGGAGATATAATATTTGTTATATGTGATTTGTTAATCTGTAGACACTATTTAAAACCATAGATGAGATCACCTAGAGAGAGGGTGTTTGGGGGAAGATAGGAGGTCCCAGGACAGACCCTCCAGGAATACCAGTTTTTAGACTTCAGTAGAGGGATGGGTGTCTGCAAAGAAGACTTCAAAGGATAGGCCCACGAATGGCAGGTGGGGAGGCAAGAGGGTACAGAAACCTGAGAACTCAGGTAGCAGGGAGTGTGGAGAAGGCTGGTCACTGTGCCAGGGGCTGAGGGACACAGAGAAGGGTCCTTTGGAGTTAGCACCACAGAAGTCATTGGTTGACCTTGACTAGAGCAAATCCAGTGGGGTGACAGGAGCAAAAGCTGGCTGGGGCTAGATTGAGGAGTGAATACAAATGAGAAAGTGAAGGTGGTGAACATAAATTAACTCTTCTGAGTATTGGAGCTCTAAAAGGAATCAAAGAAATGGGGCAAAATATGGAGGAAAGTTAAATATGGAAGATGCCAGATCCCATTGGTCTGTAGCTGATGGAAATGTTTCGGGAGGGAGGGAGGTTCAGCAGTGCTGAAGAGTGAATAAAAAAAGAATGCCCGGAGAAGGTGTCAGAGGATGGACTTGCAATCCCAGGAGGAGGGACTGGCCTCTGAGGGGGCAGGACAAACACTCAGAAGAAAGAAGAGCAGAGGAGGAGAGCGTAGGCCAGGCGGGTGGGAGCTTGATGCTGGGAAGGGGAGGGGGCTCCCGTCCGGTCCAGCTTCTGGTTCCTCTTTATTTTCAGTAGAGTACGTGGCGAGGTCATCAGCTGACAAGGAAGGTGGAGCAGGAAGCTGAAGGGGAGAAAGGCAAGTCATTTCAGGGAAGAAAAGCAAATCTTCTTAAAAAACACACAATAGGGTCATCTAGCACAGTTAAGTACCCAGTTGAGGTTTGTTACCACAACTCAGGTCAATGATTTCCTCCAATACTTTTCCGAGAGAAGATCTTTTTTCCTTTCTCCAGAGGAAGCCTCTTTACTTGCCACAAAATGTGTCCCTGTTCAGGTGCTAACACTAAGTCACTTCAGAAATGCCTACAGAACTAGAAACTCTTTGTAGAATGAAACCCAAACGCCCCGCAGGTACCTGGGAAGAAGAGATACCCAGAAAAGCCGACAGAGGGTGAAATGGACGTAGGGAGAAATTTCTTCTAATCCTTCCTCCGCTCCTTCAGAGTATTCATTTCTCCAATAATTGGGTCCAAAGACAGTCAAAACCTCCTTTCACTGCACATCCAAGATTTGTACGTTTTTTTTCTTTTCATTATTGCGAACAACTTTTTATTGAATTTTCTATGAATGTTCATGTGCAAGCAAATACATAAAGCACTCACAGAACAGTTGCGTGCACGAAGAGAAAACCAGTACCAAGTGGTATCAGAGCTTCAGCTATAAGAAAATAGATTCATCCTTCCTAAAGCAAAAACATTAAGCAAAACTTTAAGCCAGGACACATTTGCAGTGCCTCAGGACTGACTGAGGGCACGTCAGCACATTCCAGAACCTGCGCAAGTGATGGCTGACACACCCTCTGTGTCTGCCCCGAGCTCATCCTATAGGCAGAGACCAGGTCTGAAGGATTCACTTTAAACAGCTACTGACAAGGCACCCATAAACAGTCCATTACTGTACCTTTTGATGCCGCTGCTGATAATCCTGACTGGCACGAGGCCACGGGCTTTCAAAGATTTGAACACACTGCAAAGCCCAAGGGGATGTCTTGTCCTATGGAACAGGCCAGGGCCGTCCAGGTGTATCTGTTCCTCTCAGTTACTCCTGCCCACCGCATCTTCACCCTTAGCAAAGGTAAGGACGCTTTTGATCCTGATTTGCACATGTGGCACATAAGGCAGGTCCCTGGTCTTGGGAGCCTGCAGTCAGAGACAGAGGGGACACAATAAGGACAGCCAAGCTGACCCTGCCAGAGAAGAGCCCAGTCTGACAGTAAGCTCTGTCTGAACTGAGGCCAAGGGAGGAGTTTTGGGTTATGGAAGGTGAAGAAATGAGAGACGTAATTGACTGTATTCCGCAGATCTGTTAACAAACCCTTAGCAAGGCCAGTATTTCAGGCACTTCCTGGCGCTCAAATCTCTCAGTGCTTAAGCACCGTGCTGGGTATTTTACATGCGTTTTCCCATTCAGTCCTTGCACAAACAGTCTTTCATAGGTGAGGAGAATCTGGGGTTGAGGGAGGTTAAGTGACATAGTGACATAGCCAATGAGGACAAATTCAACCAGGGCCAATGGAGAGCAGGCTTGGAACTGTTCTCTCCACGGTGGAAAAAGGAGAAGCGATAGAGGCTTGCTTTTATTTATTTTATTATTTTTTTTTTCTGGTCAGTGAGAAGAGACAGAAACATATAAAAAAGAAAACAGCAGGTCGTCCATAATCTGACCAACCAGAGTAAAGGATTTGGGGAATTTTTACATATTTTCCATAGAAGATTTTTGATGACATTAAGAAGAGTAAGCTGACAGCCGTGTTGGAGGTGGGAGAAGTAACCTCTAAGAGGCTGCCCTGAGAGCCTTAATGCAGATGAATGGAGAAGCAGCTACTATTTACTAAGCATCCACACTGTATCAGCACCACCCGAGGGCCTTTACATGTACACTGTCCTCACTCAGTCCCAAGAGACAGGTATTGCTTCCAGAGATGGAGGAACTCACCCAACGAGGGTCACACACTAGTAAGAGGAAGGGCCCCGACTGCAGTTAAAGTCCAGATTGGTCTGACTGCAGAGTGCTTTCCCACCGGGCTGTGCTGTTGGAGCTTCAGGGAAGCAGGGAGGCTGCGGGAATGGAGAGCAAGACCTAGACCAGGCTCACCTGTTGCCTGGGGAGCGTTACAATGACCCCACGGTGCTCCCACTCGTTCAATAAGTCTCATTCAAGGAAGGTTACTGTTGTTCCCCTGACCCCATCTCTGTCCTTTCCCAGGGGAGCAGGAGGTTTAAGTTGAGCAAAGGAGAGAGGTGATGATAACAGCAAAGAACAGCACGGGAAGGAACTTTCAACCTGGACTGTCACCTCCACCACCACCAACAGACTGATAAATACAATGCAAAGAAAAATGGATACATTGGGACCAAGTATATAGGGCCAACTAAATAATTGGAAGATTAGGTAACCATTTTCTTAGGCTGCCAAACTGAAGACTAACGTAAACCAGCTTCAAGGATCCATTTTAAAAATATTAGTTTCCTCAGGGCGCATATGTATTATAAATGGATCCATATGCCGGAAACAAAGCAAACATAACCATCTTTTATGATTACAGCTGTGTGAAGACCGTGCCAGGCACTCTGGTCTGGAAGACTTCTTCTTTCTGTTACTCTGTAGGCAACCTATTTTGCACTAATTAATACCCTAAAAGTAAGCCTTGGAATTTCTACTTTGAAAACATACACACACACACACACACACACACACACACACACACACACACGAAGGGCCTAGATCCACTGTGGAATAAGCAGTTCACAGGCAAAATGAGGTACAGCTTCTGACTCCTCTTTCCCTGGTTACATTAGTCAGGGCTCTTCAGAGAAAGAGAATAAACAGGAGATATACTTACATATTTACACACTGGGGAGAGCAATCTGCTTTACTCAGTTTGCTGATTCAAATGTTAATCTCATCCAGAAACACTCTTACAGATACACCCAGAATAATGTTTGACCAAATTTCTGGGCACCCCGTAGTCCAGTCAAGTTGACACATAATATTAACCATTCCTACTGGCGAATTATGTAAATGAAGGAAAAAGTCAGCTGAGATCAACCAAAAGGTCAGGGCTCCTCCACTAACTTCCCAAAAGCCAGAGGCCAGGACTCCTCTTCTGAAAAGTCATTGGAAGGGCCAAGCAGCTTCTCCTTTTGATAAGCTGAGATGAAGAAAAAGATGATCCACCTAGGGCAGAGCAGGAATTCCTAACTCAGGATCCAGGGCCTAAAGCATCATCCAGATGTCGTATGGATGTCCACCTAGAGAGACTCCATAACATCATCAGACTCTCAAAGGGTCTGCCACCTAAAAAGTCTTAAGACTCATGCTCCAGAGTCTTCCTAAGGAGCTAAAAATCATGATCAAGAATCACTGACAGGGGCTTCCCTGGTGGCGCAGTGGTTGAGAGTCCGCCTGCTGATGCAGGGGACGCGGGTTCGTGCCCCGGTCCGGGAAGATCCCACATGCCGCGGAGCGGCCGGGCTCGTGAGCCATGGCCGCTGAGCCTGCGCGTCCGGAGCCTGTGCTCCGCAATGCGAGAGGCCACAACAGTGAGAGGCCCACGTACGGCAAAAAAAAAAAAAAAAAAAAAAAAGAATCACTGACATTCCAAAATTACTTAAAGTTCTAAATATTCCTTAGTTACAAGAAGGAATATACTTCAGAGCAATGGATGTACTATTTCAGCTGGCTCTTTGGACCTCAGTGATTATGATTGACGTGAGGGGAAATGTCCTAGAGCATACCTGACACACAGACTGCAGTGCCCATAGCAGACCCATTTGTCTCACCAGAAACAGAAAATATAGACCACACAAAGTAAGAGCTTGACGCTCCAAAATGCAAGGGCAGCCAGTCAATAGGTGGCTGGTGGTATCCATGGCGGTGAACATGCCAAGAGGAGCTAACCCCAGGAGAAACACCTCCTGGAATGTGAAGGACTTCAGGGGGGCCATATTTGAAGACCAGACAGACCCACCTGGGTCAGAGGGCTCCTGGGCACAAAGGGAAGGCCTCAGTAAATTTCACACATTTCCCTTTCTTCCCATCTGTATCTCTTACCACCACTCTGACAAAGCTGCTATGATAACTGCCTTGCTCTGCAGTGGAGGCCATAAGTAAACTGAGCTTCCAAGCAAAAGTGAGCAGAGCTTCCTGTCTCATTCCCCAAAGGGTCTCTTGCTGATCTGTAATAACCTTCATGGATTGGTTTCCCAGGGTTGCTGTAACAAAGTACCACAAACTGGGTGGCTTGAAACAGCAGAAATGTATCCCCTCACAGTTTTGAAGGCCAGATGTTGGAAATCAGTGCTTCAGCAGGGCCATGCTGCCTCCAGAAGCCCCTGGGAGGAATCCTTCCTTGCCTCTTCTAGCTTCTGGTGGTTGCTGTCAGGTACTCTTTGGCTTCCTTGGCTTGTAGGTGCCTTGCTCCAATCTCTGCCTTTGTCTTCACATCGTCTTCTCCCCGCGCATTTGTGTCTCTATGTACAAATTCCCCTCTTCTTATAAAGACAACAGTCATTGGATTTAGGGCCCATCCTGACCCAGGATGACCTCATTTTAACTTGATCACATCTGCAGAGACCCTATTTCCAAATAAGGTCCTATTCACCAGTACTGGGGATCAGAACTTGAATATGTATTTTGGAGGGGATACAATTCAACTACAATACCTCAAACACAGAAACTTCCTCTTCTTCTAAACAGGAGCTTGTTGTCATTGAAGTGGTAGCGTATAGAAGATAAGCAGTAAATTCATACAAGCAGTATTTATTGAGCAACTACTATACACCAGGCCAGTCCCAGGCACAGAGGATACCATAGTGAATAAGATGGACAAGGAGCATCTGCCAGCACTTCCCTCATGGAACTCACAGTGCTGTGAAGAGAGACAGAGTATGAACAAGTAAACAAGTAAAATAACTTCAGAGGGTGGTAAGAACTGTCATCCCAGCTGCTCCAAAGTGGCCATCCACGTGGCAGAGAACTGGGTGGACCTCCAATGACAGACAACTCGTGTTTGTAGGGCGTCATAGCAAAGACCTTGAAGCAGTGGTGTTAATGAATGATACCTCCCCACAGGGTGTGGGTATATTAATTAGTTAAGGTTTGTCATGTGGCTTGAAGATCAGAGCTCTACCTACTGTAAAAGCTTTTTACAGCTGTTCCCAAGAAGTCAATTCCCTTAGAAAAAGAAGCCACCTCCCAGGGCAGTGGCTGCTCTCCATCTGATGGGATACGATTTTTCCCATGTTTTCATCTGTCAGGGAAAAAAAGGGTTTGTTTAATTAGCAGGCAATATTTTTCTGGAAACGGCTTCTGTGAATTAGCAAGGAGGCTACAACTCCCAGTGTATTATTATCATTTTTCTTTTCCCCCATCTGACATTTGCAGTCTGTCGCAAGTCACAGATTCCTAAAGGATAGATGTACTGGGGGGAAAGCTAAGTGGTGAGAGTAACAAGCCACTAAGGATTTCTGTTGCAACTGAAATCTAAGGTCTTCAGGAAACATCTGCAAGATTATCAGGGCAAAATGGTAGCAGAGAGAGTAGAAGCCTGGAGGAACTATGGGTAAATGACTTCCTATTTTGTGTTTCTGTTTTCCTAACTCTGAAATGGGCTGATAGTCCTCACCTGTCCCTTTGCTTCCCTGTCATATTATTTGAGTTGGTCCTGTGTCCAACCTGTGTCCACTGCTTGTACCTTATTCTCAGACAGGCAACAGAAATGCGTATCACAGACTAAGTAAAGACCAGGAATGACAAGTGAGACTCCACCCCATGTCTGGGAGAAGGGGTGGGAACTCTGGCAACTCCAAGGTTCATGCATCATAAAGGGCAGCCATTTGTGACTGATGAGTTGTTTTGGTTCCTTTGGTCCAGTGTGTGCTTCTGGAGGTCGCCTACTAAATTTACTGGCTAATTGTGAGGTCTGTATGTAGTTACAAGTTCTGCTTGACTGCATTGTGTATTCTGAACGAGCACATCACTTTCCTTCTCCATGTTTGTTTCTTCATGAAAAAAGTGCACCTAATCACATTTCTCTCGGATTTACTTCACCAGGCTAATCGAAGGTTACTTTGAGTTCCTCAAAGAAATAATACAAAAATGCTGCTTATCTTTCTTATTTTAAAGATTGCAATAATGACAGCTTCTTCTCAATACAATTTTAATTTATTTCTCATCTTCCCTTTGAAATATCCCAGTCTTGATTTGTTGAAAGAAGGGTGAAATGCATGCAGGAGTATTTATTAGTCAGTGGAGAAACAACCTTAGGTATAGTTTCTAAAAGTAGATTGTCTAATAAAAAGTGAAAATAAAAAGATGACTATATATCAACATCCAGCCCCACCGCTGGCGGTTGTAACAAACTTCTCGAAATCCCGCTGGGTGGCAAAAGCCTATAAAGAGATTGGGATGGGGAGAGAAGGAAGAAATGAAACACAGAACATATCAACTTTCTGGAAATAATGAATTTGGTAGAAACTGCTTTCTTTAAAAGAAAGAAAATAGATGTCTGCTTTCTCCAGTGCCCAGAATGCCTATGTCTTGGAAAACACTGCTGGGAAGTGTGGTTCATCACCTCTCACCTGTTCCCCGCATGTCCCCACCCCTCCCCCTCCCCAAGCCCCACCTGCTGGCGTGGGAATCAGGAGGATTTTGACTGAAGAACGTGTTTTAATCGGTAACACTGAAACGTCCAGCCCAAGAGAAAATGGAGGGACAAATGGGGTGGGAGTTGTCCCCGCCTTGGGCTCCCAGGGCCCCCACTGGGCTCTACCTGGGCAGGGAGCATCGTGGAGCTGGCTCCGTGGAGGATCCCCTGCACTGGACACCATGATCCTGACCCTGGCTGGACACAGGGGGCTGGCAAGCTCTCGCCTCATTTCTTTTCTCCTTTAGGCGCAGGTAATCAGTGCCTTTAATCACTGAGAGGTCTGCATGAAGTTGGTTGTTTGAGGGGAGATCATTTATTTTTCTCTTGGAAGAGATCTGCAGGCGAGATTTATCTGTGTTGGTAATAATGGTTCACTCTCATCGGATGCTGGCTACGTTTCAGGCCCCATTCCTAGCACTTCGCACATATTTAGTCCTCATGACAACCCTAAGATCAGAACTAAGATCGACTCCTACGTTCACCACTTAGCATTTGTGTGATACTGTGCCCACGCAAGCTACTTGACCTCTGTGAGTCTTGATTTGCTCATCTAGGAGATGGAAGTAACGATCATTTCTTTCCTGGGACGGTTGCTGGGAGAATTAAAGGCAGTAACACTTGTAAATTGTTTTAAGTGCTCAGTATGAATTTGCAGTTAGTATTGCCAGTGTCATTCTTCTCTATTCCTTGGTGCATCCATTATATCCTGCTGGTTCCCAGCAAGGCTGATTTTTCTCACTGTCTGTCCAAGTCAGATGGTCAGGGTTCTATCAAATGTCGAGAGTGCATTACTTCATATTTACATGCCTGATATGGGGTCAACTAGGTATTTTATTAATATCATTGTGGTATCAAAATCAGTGTGGTCTTAAAGGCCCATCTCCAGAGCAATTCACTGCATGGAGTATTGTCTGCTTGGCACTTTGTTGCATACAGCTCTCCTGGGAATGTAGAAGAGGTCCTCTTGCCACTGAGTTTGGTAATAACTTCCAGTCCTGTATGCTTCCAAAGACTCCTATCCAGACCCTCTCAGATCACTGAGCACTGAGGACTTGAAGTTGCCTGTTTACTTTTTGTCTCCTCACCAGAATAGGAGAGAGTCTGAGGGGAAGAACTATGTCACAGTTATGGTTGTATCACCATTGCCTAACAAGCTCCTTGACAGGTAGTAACTGCACATCGTAAATGTTGGGTGGATCAATCAAGAAAATGAAATAAAGCTGGCAGCCCCCTTTGCCCATGTGGTCTTTTGAGTGGCAAGTGGTTTTCAATGTTTAGAGATGTGGGAATGTTTTCACCCGTGCAGTTTCAACAATGCGTCATTTCCTCTTCGGATCTAGTTTCAAACCCTCCAATGCCCCAGCATCCCTCAGTGCTCATCCCTGGGTGTCTCAGCTAAGTATAACCCAATTTGTCTGGCTCAGACACTCAGATACCTATCACAGAAGCTTCTGGCTCTAGCTTTGGGCAAGGGGACTTAGGTGTCACCGTCTCCCCTCGCTGCCTCCTGGCTTTTTTCATCAGCCAGAGGTCCTTCCTGGCTGCCATTGGAGGCCTTTTCTCTCCATCCAGATCCCAGGCTCCGTCTTCTCCAGGACCTTCCACAGCACAGGGCCGTGGGATCGCGTTCACTCCACTGGCACACCATTAATACGCATTTTAGCATTACCCCAGGGAAGCTTTAAACCCTGGGTTTATTTTAGCTCTACCCAAGTGGGAATTCTTCCAATTAAGGAAGATAATATAAAAGCCTAAAACCGGTACAGGCAACAAGTGTTATCAAGTCTCCTTGACCAAAGGACAAGCCACCCCCTGGGTCTTTAGTATCTTCTGCTTCCTGAGTCATGATCGCCACACGTGGTTTTAAACAAATCTAGGTAGGAAAGGGACTAAGTGGCATCTCTGTTCTCCTTGGAGGTGACATGGATGTTGCTTAGGGCCAGCTGTGTACCTACTCTATGAGCTAAGCAGCGGAGAAAAGAGGAGTGGACCGCTGGGTTTTGTTTTCTCAGGCCGCACAGCAGTACATCAATCCTTGAGACACAAAGGATGCTTTATAGAGCCGAGCAGAAGAGAATCTTCCCAGATGGAGTGTGTTGCTGTTAGACGCTCTCACCACCCATCAGCCCTGTCAAGATGAGCCAACTGTATCTCTGCAAAGATCTAAGTTTAGAGAGATCAGAGCTCGGTAATGTGTGGCCAGTACAATAGGAGTAAAATGTGACTTCCATTAGTTAGATGACCAGAAGATGTACTATAACTTGTCTTTGCTGGGGCCTTACAGCTGATGCGTTTTAAATTTAACTTAGTCTCAAAAATGGATTTTCTTTATTTGATTTGCCGCCTCTATCAGGCTTTCTATGAAGACTGCCCACGCTATGGCCATTAATAACCCCAGGACTCTCTGAAATTTCCTTGAGTATCACACCTTGAGGTTATTTGTTTCTATG
Source organism: Mesoplodon densirostris (assembly GCF_025265405.1). Classification (NCBI taxonomy): domain Eukaryota; kingdom Metazoa; phylum Chordata; class Mammalia; order Artiodactyla; family Ziphiidae; genus Mesoplodon; species Mesoplodon densirostris. Next base: position 143,911,736 of record NC_082665.1, read on the forward strand.
AATTAGACTCTTAATTCTCTAATAAGAACAAATCAAAAACCAAACAGTATTTTATGTTTAACTTCCCAGGTGCTGAAGGGCTATTGGAAATGGCACTGCCCACCAGCCTATCAGCTACTCACTGTTGAGGGCTGTGATAGAGTCCGAGGGCTGCTCTGAGGTTCCTCTCCAAGAGTGTTGGCTCTTGCCCCAAAGTAGAGTGAGGCTAGCCTGGCCGCCTCCGTCTCCGGCAACATTTTACTTCCAGCTTTGCCGACAGTGCCAGGGCATTTGCTCAGGACCAGTTAAAATTCGTGACAAGCAGCCAGCAAGAAAGAATTGAGATTCGTAACCTCTAGAAGGACTGTCCAGTAGGGGGAAAGCAGGACTAACAGAGATCTCTTTGGTCTTCAGCTGGAGAAACTTCTTTCCTTCAACCCATTTAGAATGACTCATTTCCATGGCGATTTGTTTTAAATTCTGAGTCCATTTGTAGTGACACTTGGTAATCAATTTTAAGTGGAAACAGCTGCTGTGTGTTACACAGTTCCCCCTTCAAACCCTGGAAAAGTAGAATTCAAACCATTCTCTCCTCACCCCCAAGTCGACGCACCATGCTCATGCATATGGCTCAGTCTGCTGGGTTCCTTACCTCTATTCCCTGGGGCCAGCCCCTCTATGGGGACAGGTCAGAAGGAGAAGGACCAGCAAAATGTGGGGAGAGGTAGGTGAGCAAGGGGAGTGTGGGGTCCTGACAACATATGGAATAGAGCAGTCTGTGATCTCAGCAGTAAGGAAGGAGGCAGCCATGTTTCTCCTTCCACTCGTCCGTGACATATTTATTGAACAGCTACTATGTGCTAACAAACTATGCTACCTGCTCGGGATGGAAATGAGAAGATGCAAATCCTGTTCTCAAGGAGCTCATGGTCCAATGGGGAGACAGGGGCTTAAAAAGTCATAATTCACAGAGTTAAGTCCCATGATGGAGGTGGGCACAAGGGCAGTGGGAGCTCCCAGGAGGGTTGCTGAATTTACTCTCCACCCCTCCCGAGCTCACCCACATCTTCAGTCCCACAAAGCGGCAGGTCTGGTGGCGTGGTCAGCTCGGTGCATTGTGAAGGCCAGCATCCCAGGCAGGGCCATTCTCCAGGACAGTCCAGGAGAAGAGAGACATGCTGCCTTGCCTCTACCAAGAATGGAAGAAAGGGAAAGACCCAAGTGTGCCCCCATAAGCCAAGAGGTAAAAAAAGTGTGAACTTTCACTCCTTCATTGCTCTCAGGACATGAGTTTCTCCATCTGTAGGATGGGAATTTGGGGGAGGATTCAGGGAGAAAACAGAAGTATTGACATTCTGGTGAGAAAGAGTGAAGAATCTCATGACAGGCGGCAAGCAGGTCCCCGCTATTGTGGCTCTGGGCCTGAGCATGGCTGTAGCTTAGAGCACTCTGCCAATCCCAAACCAGCTGGGCCCTGGCTGTGTTTTGTGGATCTATGTCCCTATGGCTACGAGGGGACCAAAAAATTCAAAGAGAGGCAGGGACAGGGAATTCCCTGGTGGTCCAGTGGTTAGGATTCTGCTCTTTCACCCGGGTTCGATCCCTGACTGGGGAACTAAGATCCCACAAGCCACGTGGTGTGGCCCAAAAAACAAACAAAAAAAAGAGGCAGGGACAGGATTTAACCTTGGGAATGGAACCCTTCCCCATCATGGGCCCCTGCCCTCCTGGAGTGTGTGGCTTTAGAATCAGTAAGATGCTGAACTGCAGCTTTTCTATTCACTACGGAACTGAGGCTCCATTTCCTCAAGCACAAAGCTAGCACCAGCCAAACCCACCTTGAAGAACCATCCTGAGGATTAACTGTGAGGGTCCATGTGGTCCACAGTAGAAGATCAATTAATTCTAGTTTTTAAGGTTTTTTTTTTTAACTTCCTGACCCTTTGAGCTGTTTCCTATGTAATATTATTAGTTTTATCGAAGTCTCACAAGACGAATTCGTTAGCACTCTTGCCCAGAGAATGAAGGGTCAGCAAGAGGATATTTGAAAAAAGAGGAGGTATAGTCTTAACAAGAGCTTGTTCTCTGGGATGGAGGATTCACTGGGGAGCTCTCTGAGTCAGCAACATAAGGCACGGGTTGTCACGGGGCACGACATGCCGTCTTGGTCTGAGCACTGATCAGAGGTGAGAGGGGGATAACGTCAGTCCCCAAATGTCTGATATTATTAGAAAATGGTAACCAGCTGCACTGAAACAAGATGCGACACGGGGAACTCAGTTTCAAAAGTGAGAAGACCTTCTAGGGAGGTGGGGTTGCTACCCCAAGGAATGAGTTGCCTGCAAGAAGGTGTAGAATATGACTTCTCTGCCAGCTGCAGAAAGCAGGGTAGGTTTTCATCCACTAGGGAAAGGCAGGATGATGGAACAGATGACTTCACTGGGTCCCACCTCATCCTCAGGCCTGGTGGGCCAGGGTCCAGTTTGGAAAGGCCATGCTTTTCTGCCCTGGTGTGACATCAAGCAGCTAACCTGCTTCTCTCCTTCGGGGCCGATTCAGAGAGAGTCAGATGGAAGTTGGAGCAAAGATTTGAGAGCAGCCTTTTCCCAGACAAATGCTCATGCTTCCGGAAACAGCATGGCCAGAGCTTTTGTAGAGGTGCTTTTGTGATGTTACAATTGAGGGTTAACTTTTTGGCAACCGTTTCTGTGTTTCCTCCAAAGTTTGTTCCGGTTCCTTTGACTTGCTGTTGGATTGAGCCCTGTTGCAATACATTTTCAACCATCCACCACCATTCCTCACCCACAAGCCCACACATCAATCCTTGCTCAGCAAATGACAGAAGTAGGTTACACCGTGTCCTCTGACATGGAGAGAGGGCAACTGAGTATTTTCCTGGAAGGTTTTGACTCTCTGTAACTTAAAGAAGATTAACAGGCCAAATGGTCAGCATTCAGATTTTGTTTCTATGTGAAGATTGGAGCTTAATGCTTTTTTTCACCTTCTGGTAGACAAATAGAATGTCTCTCATGCCTCAAAAGGACTAACTCAGCTAATGTTTTTGTTTTCTCCATGGGGTAGGGAAGTATAATATATTTTCAAATTATTTTCTAAGGCTGAACTTAGGACGAACTCAGAGAAACTAAACTATGGCTGGGCAACCATCACTCTTCCATCTCATAATGTTTAGGGTTGGTATTCAGTACACAGGGAAGCAAAGTCAGCCAGAGCAACAGGTAGAGACAAAAGAACATTCAGAACGTAGTTCCTCTCTCCACTAACTAGTCAACATAATTAGAAGAGACATTTTTTCCCAATATTTTTATTTTATGTAATAAGACTTGACATATCACCTGCTTCTAATACAACTTTATTTGTCCTAATCTCCCCCATTCCTGTTGTTTAGTTCCGCAAGATAAAAGGTGTAGTTATTGTTAGTAGAAGCATCTAACCTGCCTGGGAGTGAAGTCTGCTTTCACCAGGGTGCTAGAGAAGAATTTCTCATAACCTGGAAAAGTTGAATTGTTTTAGGATGGAAAGGAAGTTTTGAATTGTCATAAAAAGTCCCTGGGTCACGCCCTACATCTGACACTTAATTACTGCCCTTGAGCGAGTCATTCTTCCCTATGTTTTTAATTTCCTTATCTGTGAAAATGGGAACACGTACCTCACAAAACAGACATTTAGAGCAGATGAAACACTGTGTTCTCATTAACTTGTTAAGTGCTATATAGATGTCTAATACTGAATGATATTTGAATGGTTTTGTTCCATTACATTTCCCAACTAACTGTAAGAGAAGGTCATAACCAATAGGGAGAGCAGGCACATTAATTTATTAATGTAGACTATTTATGATCCCATACCAAAATAATATGCCATTTCACTTCACCAGCCACGTAAGGTCTTCCCTAGGTAGGCCCAAATTATCCAAACCTGGACTATCAGTATTGATTTTGGTTCCTGGCTATCAGGAGTGTTTCACTGTCTTTTCAGCTCACTGAGACATCCTTCCCTTTATTGCAAAGTATAAACCCTCTTACAAGAGAGAGACCGGGCAGGTAAGAAGAGTCCTGGCCACTAAAGACAAGGCAGCTGACCAAGGGCCAATTAGAGCACGATGGACTTGCTTTTAAAGAAAAGACCACCATCTCCCACTGACCGTGTAGGGTAGGTAAGAAGCCAGTTTTAGTCTTGGCTAAACTGGGTGGGAAAATTTCTCTGGAAATCAAGTCATTTACACAGAGAACTTTTACAAACTCTGGTAACTCAACCTTTCAGGGTGCCCATTTTCTGATCTCTAAACTATGTGAGGTCTAAGGACATCTGACATCCTCCCAAATAAACAATCCGGTTTGAATTGAGGACATTCTTAGCCCTGAAGGATTTTAGGCCCAGAATATCTTTCTGGATCTGAAATTTTCTTCTGATTTTCTATTCATGAACATTATGACCACCTGTGCTTATTAGTGTCTCCATGATCTCATGAGCCTGTGAGACACAAATTCTTGTGGTTACACCAATTCTCATCACTTCCCTCTCCTGCACACACAGGATTTGCCCCCTAGTTTTCCTAGTTCCTCTAGGGAATGCGCCATCTACCTGCACAGCTATAACTACCCCTACAACTCTATAATCCCTGCAACTAGAAAGCATCCCTTGTGTCAGGATGGGGGAAGCAGAAAGTATCCATTTCTGAAATTGGTGGAAAACTCGATTCTAAATTGGGATTTTTTTTTTTAAGTGCAAGACTTTCTGGGTTTGTTTTGTAAAGGCCACACCACCTCCACATTTCACTCCAAGCTTCTCAGCCCTCATTCTGGCCTGATGCCAGCTGAAAATTTCATAGCAGCCCCAGACTTCTGTGACTTTCTTCTAGAAAGGAGATTATTACACAGCCTATGGAAAAGGGAGAGAGTACCCACTGGAAACTGTTCTTAGTTTACAAACCTCATTCACAGGCTGATTCAAACTGGTTGGCAAATCACAGTTCCTTAGAATTTGAGCCTTTGGGCTTCCTTTCTAAGCTGTTTGAAAATGGAGAAAATGGCATATGGCCTTAAATCTCAATGAAAGTTGAGAGTGGCACAAAAAACCCTTTCCCTTTGTCTCTGAAGTGTCTGTCAGTTCAGGACCACTGCAGCAGCAGAAGGGCAGATTAAACTAAGAGAAGAGATAAAATTACAGTCTTCACTCCCACTAAAACAATACATGTTTAGTCTGGCCCTGAGCCAGTTCATGTCAAAAGTACAACCTTAAATTTAAAAATATATCACTCAAAAATGAGCTGGATCCATTGTCCAGACAGGGCTCCCTCAGTGAAAGAACCAGCACAAATGGGGGTGAGTATGATTTTTGGAAGTAACAGGATTTCCAGAGACAGAGACTTTTTTTTTTTGTCTCTAACTCTCAACCTTGGGAAAAGCTCAAAAATTTCCAACCACTAGGCACATGACCAGATGCCCCATGGAGAGGTCTACTAGGAATTCACATGGACCAGACCCAGGAATGACTGAGAACATTCCTTCCTTCTTTTCAACCTTTTCTTTTAAGGGAATGATTAGATATCCCCAAAAGACCAGTTGAGATAGAGGGAAACAAAAAATTAAGAAGATATGCTTTTATGACAAATTCTAGGTCCATAGACCTCACTACAAATAACTCAGTTTCATTTCTTTTTATGGCTGAGTAATATTCCATTGTATATATGTGCCACATCTTCTTTATCCATTCATTTGTCTATGGACATTTAGGTTGCTTCCATGTCCTGGCTATTGTAAATAGAGCTGCAATGAACATTTTGGTACATGACTTTTTTGAATTATGGTTTTCTCAGGGTATATGCCCAGTAGTGGGATTTCTGGGTCATATGGTAGTTCAATTTTTAGTTTTTTAAGGAACCTCCATACTGTTCTCCATAGTGGCTGTATCAATTTACATTCCCACCAACAGTGCAAGAGGGTTCCCTTTTCTCCACACTCTCTCCAGCACTTATTGTTTGTAGATTTTTTATGATGGTCATTCCAACCAGTAGATAGCTAGTTGGAAGCAGCTGCATAGCACAGGGAGATCAGCTCCGTGCTTTGTGACCACCTAGAAGGGTGGGATAGGGAGGGTGGAAGGGAGACGCAAGAGGGAGGGGATATGGGGATATATGTATACATATAGCTGATTCACTTTGTTATACAGCAGAAACTAACAACATTGTAAAGCAACTGTACTCCAATAAAGATGGTTTTTTTAATTAAATAAAAGAAGATGTGCTTTTAAAGGAACATCTTTTTATTCACCCTGGAGTACAGAAGCGTGAGAAGAAAGGGTCTGGGAATCCTGCACTCACATGGGAAGAGAGGAAACCCTCATCCTTACTAAGTAGAAGTTACTGGAGAAATCATGAAACTAAGCCTGGGTCAGGTGTCCTGCTTTTGAGAAAGTAGGAACATACTTGAAAAAAATATCATCCGGTGAGCCTAAAGGAAAATTTACTTTTTTTTTCCTTTTTTTGTTTTTCTACTTCTTCTTTGTTTTTATGAAAACTTTTTCAGAAGAGAATAATTGCAAAGTATGATTATAAAGATGTCTTCTGATGTTTCCTTCGCCAGGAAAGAAATGGTATAATCCTGTGGAGGAGCAGGTCTTGATTCCTACCCTCCTCCATCTCATTATACAGCCCCAGGAGAGGCATTCAGCCATCCCAAGCCTCAGACTGCTCACGCGTAAAATGGGTTGACCTTTGAATTAGAGGAACTTTAGAAAGAATACATACCCTGATTTATGTATCCAGGGTTGGAAAGACTCTTTGATATGAAATGAACTTGAGGGCCAAATAGAATCTCAGCAAACCCAGGGAGGGAGAAATTGCTTTCAAAAGAACATTAAGACTTTGGTCGTATGCACAAATGTCACGGAGTTGGCCAAAACAGATTTAGAGCTGGTAAGCTCTTTAGAGATTTCCTGCAATCCCCATGTTTTACAGAAGGAAAAATCTGAGCCTAGAAAAGATGAAGTGACTTACAAAAAATCACCCAATTCACATTACCATCAAGGTAAGAGTTCAGGATTTGTTCTGGAAAAGGCTGAGCAGGCCAGGGGGAACCAGGTCAGACCACAGAAACAATCCCCCCCCACGTTCTGGCCATTTTCCCTGGGCCAAGCACCATGCTCAATGCTGTCAATGCTTCGGGCCATGGAATCCCCACACCTCTGGATGATAGGTGTTATCGGTAACCAAGACTAGCTTCATGGGCTTGAGACCAGTGGTGTTGCAGACAGACACCATTCAGAAGGGCCCTGTGCTCTGCGATCGCCATCTTGAAATTCTTAATTTTTGAACAAGGGATCCCCCATTTTCATTTCACACTGAGCCCCACAAATTATGTAGCTGGTCCTCATTATCTCCATGTTACAGATGTATCAACAGAGACTTAGAGAAATTAAATGGCTTGGTCTTGGTCCTAGCCACTCACAAAGATAGGGACACAGACGTACAGAGTCAGCAGGCAGTGTGAAGGTGACCAAAGGGACTGACTAAGTGGATGCTGTGCTTTCAGAGCCCCTTTGGGATTTCCCTTCCTCTGTTGGCCTCAGTAGTCTCTGTATTCTAAGTTGGATGACTAACCATTCCAGATTGCCTGGGACTGTAGGGGATTCCCAGGACATGGGACTTTCAGTGCTAAAACTGGGAAAGTCCAGGGCAAACCGAGATGAGTTGGTTACTCTACTATGCAGTCGCAGGCATGGGGCTCTGGAGGCTTCCCAGACCTTATCAGTTGTGCCATGTCCTGTGCCCACTGGGACACATGTAGGTCCCCAAAGACAGGGCTCATCCAGAGGGCAGGCTGGAGACCATAGCAGAGGGTGGGCAACCAACTATCTGTCATTGTGAGACTGGGGACCAGGCAAGTGAATCCAGAGGGACCAGTTTATTTGGGAACAGGCAGGCTTCAGTCCATCTTCAGAGACCCAAGCCAGGCTAGAGACAGTGTGGGTGCAGACAGCCAGGAGCACAGGGCAACAGGCTAGAGCAGAGCCCTAAGGCGCAGGCACAAGGGATCTTCAGCTCACTCTCTCTGTGACATTGGGGAAATCATTTACTTTGCTGAGCCTAACTCTTCTCATTTGAAAAACGAGAGACACAGTACATACTTCGTGAGGTCATTGTCAAAATGAGACATTAGATAGATAGATAGATGATAGGTAGATAGATAGATAGATAGAGTGCACAGTTCAGTATGGTCACCCTGAAAGTCTCAATGTATACTTATTTAGTTCCATAAATATCTAAAGAACCCTATTATGAGCCAGCCTCTGTGGGAAGGACTGGGATACCTTCAGGTCTTGTGGGACTAACCAATGGTGTGCTAATAAATGTTTAACAACCAGCTTTCTGGAGAAAAAGTAAAAAATTGCTTTGTCACATATGCCAGTTTCCATGGTATAAATATTCCCACCATGGCTGATATCAATGTACCAATGTGAGGTCACCAAATACAGAGTTGGGAAAAGTTGTGCTGAATCTGCTCTAGGGAACCTATGCCAGCATATCACTGAGCTACCATCTATTAGAAAGAACAAACTATAACACTGAAAGTTTTACAGAAGAAAATGGAGAGCAGGAAACAGGTCAATATAACTTTGGACAGAGAGCAGGGAGGACCTCCTTGAGGAAGAAGGTTTCTACTGAGACCTGAAGACATAGATGTGAGACCATAGACATGACCAGGGGAAGGAAACAGCATGTTTGCAGGCCAGGAGGAAAGAGAGGGAGGAAGAAAGGGAAGCATGTTTGAGAAAGAGCTGGAGCAGGGAAAGACAAGGTTGTGGAGAAGCAGAGACCAGACAGTCAGACAGTGCAGGGGCCAAGTTCACCAGCTTCCAGAGCTGGGTGTTATGATAAGGCAGCCATGGACATTGTACTTATATTTTAGAACCATCACTCTGGCTAAGTGTGGGCAATGTGTCTACAGGCAAGTGGGCAAGCAGGGAGACCAGGCAGGCCATGGCAGCATCCCAGGTGGAAGATGCTGGCGTCCTGGGCCAGGTTTTATATATCTGTGTTAACAGGTATTTATTGAGCTTGTGCCATATACATATACCTGTGCAAGGTCCTGGTGATTCATCAATGAGAATACTGCCCCAGCCTTCATGGATCTTCTAGGCAAATGGAGAAATTGTTTTAAAAGATATAATAATAGTTAACTCTGGAGTGTTTACTGCATGGCAGGCATGGTATGCAGTACCATTTTACATGCATTGCCTCATTAATTCTCAAATAATTCTAGAGGGGAGGTCTAGATGTTACCCTTGCGTGAAATATTAGGTCATAAACTGAAAGCAGGTAGGTTCATGGTGCAGGTGCCTGGGTTTAGCTGGAAGGCAGGTGGATGCCAGTGTGAGGGCAGAAAGGGGCCGGGTCCTCCAAGGATCCAGCAAACTCCTGCCTTCTTGTCCAGCACCCCTGCTGCGCTTCCCCACAGCCTCCCTGATGGTGCTTCTGAGGTGCATTAAAATCTTCCAGGAAAAAATAAGGCTAGAGTGGGACAGTAAGGAAAACAATGTCCATGTTTGTCAGTGTATCAGAATGTTTTTTAGGAATTCCACTTTTATGATTTTTCAGGTCATACGTGCCAAAGAGAAAACAACAAATGTTCATAATCTGATTAAATTACCGAATACACCACAAAAGGAGGTTTTGTTAGACTGTTTTGCTCACTCTCAAATAAAAATGATTTTGACAAATAGCAAACATTCTTCTTCACCACTTGACAGCTGAGAAATTGAGACAAGCCAGGAAAGAAGCCTAGGAGATGGTTCTATGACTTGAGCTGGGTTTTCTGCCAATCCACTTCTGGTCAAAAATATATTTCTTTATATCTTCAGTCATTTCTTTTTTATGGAGTGATGGACAGTTAGTTTTGATCAGAGGCCTTAAATAGAATTGACCGTCATTGACCGGATCCTTCAAATTTGCCAGAACATTTCCTTGAGACCAATCCACACTCTCGTATTTATATTTTCATTTGTGGCCCCTTCCCTAGACTATCTCTTCCTATCAATTCACTTCCCCCCAGCAACCCTGTCACAAAGAAAGTGAAATCCAAATAGTCGTGAACTTGTATGAAGACAACAAAATTGCTTTTAGACTTCGAGGTCAGATAGACCCGGTTCCAATACTGGTTTCCACCATTTTCAAGTTGTGTGACTGGGAAATATACTTAACTTTTCTGAACCTCAGTTTCCCAACTGTAAAATGGCATTACCTACCTTATATGGTTGTCAAGAAGAATAAACGAGGTAAAGAATATGAGGTCCTTAGCACTCAGTGTATCTATCGCTATTAGCATCACCATCGGTAGCCACTGCTGCATAACAAAATAATCATGATTCAGTGAGAGGTTTAGAAGAGGAGGCAGGGATCACCTGCTGGAACAGAGTGAGGAGCAGCAGAAAAAAGGTCTAATGGAGCTTCTCAAAAAGTTGGCCTCAACTCTCCCTTTCCCTATCTACCCAAATGGCCCACAACAGTTGGCATTACGATTCTTGAGCACCAAGATACTAATAAAAAAGCTATGACTTTGCCTTGTCACTTCCTGAGCAAAGGAAAAGGGAATTTTTTTCTTAATCCCAAAAATCTAATTTTGACATTGGTCCAGGATCAGATATCAAAATATAAAATATTCTCCAAAGCTCTTATCTATAGACCCAGATCAATTGGTTGACCCTGAGTTATAAAGTTATAAGCAGAGCTGAGTGGCTACCAGCAGGAGGAGCTAGAATGCCAGTGTGTGGGTGCATGTGTGTGTGTGTGTGTGTGTGTGTGTGTGTGTGTACTGGGGAGTTTTGACCTAAGGGTGGGGTGCTCCTCACCTGGACTTGCAAATAGTCAACCCTTAAAAAAAATCTGTGTATTAATTCAAAAAGACACATGCACCCTAATGTTCATTGCAGCACTATTTACAATAGCCAGGTCATGGAAGCAACCTAAATGCCCATCGACAGATGCATGAATAAAGAAGATGTGGTACATTTATACAATGGAATATTACTCAGCCATAAAAAGGAATGAAATTGGGTCATTTGTGGAGATGTAGATGGACCTAGAGACTGTCATACAGAGTGAAGTAAGTCAGAAAGAGAAAAACAAATATTATATATTAACGCATGTATGTGGAACCTAGAAAAATGGTATGATGAACAGTTTTGCAAGGCAGAAATACAGACACAGATGTAGAAAACAAACGTATGGACACCAAGGGGAGAAAACCAGGGGTTGGGGGTGGTAGGATGAATAGGGAGATTGGGATTGACATATATACACTAATATGTATAAAATAGATAAGTTATAAAAAAAATCTATGTGTAAAACTAATGTATTTAATGTCACTGGACTTAAATTTTAATAGGAATACTCTAGAAGGAAGGAGAGTATGTTAAATCAACGCTTTTTTAAAAATTACTAATAGAAGATGTACTTTGAATGTCTGTGGGAACATTCTGGGAAGTCATTATTGTTCGCATTAACTTTATTTAGAGAAATCTCAAAGAACTCAGCCTTATCAGCAGTGATAATAGTAATTTATTGGCTGCTCTGAAGATAGACCTTGGGTGTCTCATTCATGAACCAGCCTTGGCTGGACTTTTATCAAGTCTGTCAACTTGAAACCAAATTCTTGACCGAGTCCTGAATGCCACCAAGATGAAGCTGAGTGTAAACAAGGTATAAACATCCCCTCTAATCCCAAAGTGCCTCTCTTGCAGCACTCCAGATGACTAAGAGACTTTGGGTTCCTCTCTCAGTTTCATGTCTTAGACACAAGAAGCAGTTTCTCACTGCTGGAGTTGAACAAAGGCACTTCCCAGGCACAAGCATTAAGGTGGATATTTCCTGGATGCTTCGGCCACCAGTGATTCAGAAGATGAACCCCAGAAATTTGATTTTCAAGGCTCTTTATCATTTCTCTCCTCCCTGAGGCCATCTCTCTTTGGCAGAAATCTCACCTATGTATAGGAGACAGGAAAAGGAGAAAAATGCTGAAGGAATTCCATTTTGTTTTCATAAGCAGACCTGGAATAAAGTTATGTTGAGGTCACAGACCAAAACCAGTAGATCCAGTGGCCACTAACAATTGACTATAGTTGCTGTCTTCCCACGGAAATCTAAGAGATCACTGAGTCCTCTTTCCCCCAATTTCTTTCCCTCTTTCCAGCTGACAACATAAATATTTTCTGGAAATCAGTGCCAGTAAATGCCCAATGGAGCATTTTTTGGTTCAGCTTTCTAAAAACTAACCTAGTATGAATAAAGTCTTTCTGTTAAGAAATGAAGCAACTAGATTTTTTAACGTATCTCTTTAGGGGCCCAAGGGGCATTCTCTGAACTGGCCTGAATCTAGTTCTTTGTGGCTTTTGAAGGTGAGATGGGCCTAGCAAGTTCTGCAAGGAAAATCTCACAGGTCACTCAGACCTGAGGTCTGGGTAAAGAGATCAGGTTTAAGCAAAACAAAACGGAGTCAAGTTCTGGTTCTGCCATCAACTATGTGACACGGAGCAGGTCATTTATAAATACCCTTCTGAGGCTGAGTTTGATCATATATATAAAAAACTAAATAATAATACCTTTCCAAAGTAATCATTCTCAAATGCAAATCTCACACCTCATCCTTGCTTCTAACCAGACACTGCCTAGTTCCTGTAAAGTGATATCTGGTTCTGAGCCTGGCATTCACGTTCCTTCACAACCCCGTTCCTTCCTCCCTGTTCTAACCTCATCTCCATCACTGGGTCCCCTCTTAACCACCTTTCACACAAACGCTCCAGCAATATTGAAAATCACACTGCTTCCCACCTCTGGTCCTTTGCACACGCTATTCCTGCCCCAAAGCAGTTCTTTCCCTTTGTTCCACCCCCCACACACACACAAAACCATCTGGAAGAGGGAAAACATTTGCTCATCTTTGAAAACTCAGTTCAAATATCACTTTTTATGAGCAACTTCCGCTGAACACCTCTGTATACACACCCCTCCCCCCCCCACACACACACGCACGCACGCACACACACACACACAGCATCCTCGCAGAGTTGCTGACTGCGACACAAGTCTTGCTTTATCCCACCGGCACTTTTCTCCAACTCGTTTGCCCAGGACCCCACGGGCCGCTTTTTCCAAACTGCACAAAGGCTGTGGATAGGCTGACAGTGGCCCTGGAGGAACGAGGGTCCATGGGGACAGGAAGGCGCCTTAAGAGTCCATGTGTCACACTGGCCGGCAGTGCCTGGAAGTCGGGAGGGGAAATGACTGGAGATGCAACGGAGGCTCTGGGGGCGGAGGGCCAGGATGCGGTGGCTGGAAAGGGAGGGCCGGGAGGTGGCCAAGGAATCATCCCGGTGTTAGCAGTGGCTGTCTGGGCTTAACCGAGGTGGATTTGTAAGGTGGCAGGGACTGTACTCTCTCTCAGAGGATAATTGAAAACAGAGAGAAGTATGCAGTTTGAAAATATCCGATTCCAGAAAACGCGATGAACCCTGACAGTGGCCCACTTCACTCGCACCGGTTTGGCTTTTCCCTCCAGTCCTGCCTCAGTCAGACCTGAGCCACTCCTGTCTGTCCTCAGCGAGGGGACCAGCTGTCCTGGTCCTGGGAGGTTCTGTCCCCATGACAGGTCTCCCCCTCCCCCACCTCCTTCTTCCTACCTTCACTGCCTTCCTCTATCTTCAACTGCCTGAGGTCCCTCGTCAGTCACACCTTTACCTCTTTCTCTCCGGTCATTTCCCCCTTTTTCTCCAGCTGTCCCGGGGGCCCCTTCATCCCCTCACAAACCTCACTCAGGCCTCCTGGGCTTTCCTGCATCTCATTTACTGAGCTTTTTCAGCCCTTCACTTCGTTCCCTTCAACGTTTATTAGCATCAATACCTTATTTTTACCTACTTTCCCCATTAAATATCATTTCCTTTCTGTTTCCTGAAATCCTTTGGTTCCTCCATACTGTCCGATTTTACTTCTTTCTGCCACTTCATTCATTTGTTGGACCAGCACTCCTTAAGCACCTACTATGTTCCAGGCAGTATGCTAAGCGCTAGGGAAACAAAGATGTATGAGCCTGTTTCATAAAGCTAAAGTATAGGCAATCAGTCAGAAGAAGTGCGAGCCAGGGGACCAAGTGGGCCACTGGAAAGTTGTGGGACGTTTCCACTTAGGGCGTCAAGAAAAAGACTGACCCTGCCAAGCCTGCAAAACCACAGCTTTTCAAAAACCATTTCCGCCCTCTTGCTGATTTTCCTGAATCCCTGGGGTGTGTTAAGCCTAAACTTTGTGTGAATAGAAGAGGAAGCAATTGGTACTCTTAAAAGAGAGAGAGAGATAGAAAACTATAGTTTAAATGTGACAGATTTTCAAGACTCACGAAGTATGCATTTTGCATAAATGTCCAAATGTAGTCAGCAAATCAGAACAATTCGGGAGAAGTGCAGCACGAGTGTTTTTGAAGCCTCAGCTGACCATACACCAGTCCTGTGGTCACTTTGTAGGATTAGCCAGGTTTCGCAAATGAGAAAATGTGGAAACATAAACATGAAAAGATTCTCCAAGGTCGCGCTGAAGGTGGTGACGGAAGGAATTAGGTGCTGAATGTTCTCTCTTGAGCCTCTTTCTGAGCTACTGTACAACACAGCTTCCTGAATACAGATGTTAAACAGTTTTTTGCCTTTAAAATAAGAGTAAAAAATATTCTTATTTTGGCCATATTTCAGTGTAGATCTCCTGGGGAAAAGGGGACCCATTTGAAAGGAAATTAATTGCTTCAATCTCCTGGAATACAAGTCAGTCTAACTTCTCCCTGTGCCTTACTAAAGAGTGCTTTGGACTTTAGAAAGAGGTTCTCAAACTTTACTGCTCATTAAAATACTCGGGAGCTTTTGAAAACCTTAATGCTCGGGCCTCACCCTGGACCAAATCAAAATCTCTGGGAGTGAGACCCAAGCATCATTATGTTGTAAAACTCTCCAATATGTAGCCAACTTTGAGAACCAGTACTGTCCAAACTACAGGTTGGGATCAGCCGTGGAGCTTCGACCATGACTGATGTTTGTACCCCACCCCAGAGACTGGGATTTAATTGGCTGGGAGTATGGTCTGAGGTTGTTAAAGGTCCCCAAATGATTCCAATGTGCAACCAAGTTCAAGAGCAACTGCTGAGGAGACTTGCCACTCAAGGTGTAGGTCTGTGGACTAGGAGCTGGACCAGGAGTGTGGGCGTCACCTGAGAGCTGCTTAGAAATGCAGATTCTCAGGCCCCACCCGAGACCTACTGAGCCTGAATCTGCATTTTAATAAGAACCCCAGGTGCTTTGGATGCACATTCAAGTCTGAGAAGCATTCTTTTAGAGCCATGCCCCTGCCAAAATAAAAAAATTTATAAAGCAAACAAGTTCTTACATTCTTACATTCTTAAAAGTTCTTACATTTCTAAACACTGAAGGTTTACCTCCCTCTTCCAATAAGGTCCAGAATAGGTGCAAGAGTGAATCACAAAATTTTAGAAATGGAAATAATAATAGCTAGTAATAAGAAATATTACCTAATAGGTATTAGCCTTCACTCTATGCCAGGTACTTTGCATGCCAGGCACTGTATGTGCACAGCTTTGTTTGATATTTACCATAAACCTATGATATAGATACAAGCACTGGGCCCATTTCACAGCTGACCAAACTGAGGCTCAGACCTAGGTGGACAGCTGCAAGACCACACAAATAAGCAGAGGGAGGACTTAACCTAAGATTTCCAGGACTCGAAAGCACATGCTCTTAACCACTTAATCTGACTTTCCCAACCAGACACTCGGGATGGGTTACAGATGTGCCAAAATAGTGATTCCCTCAGCCCTCCATCAGTGTAGCAGGACCTGGGGTGGTCACTCGCTACAGAAAAAAGATGAGGAAGCTCTTCTCTAAATTGTACTTTTTCCAAGTTACACTATTTGCCTGTTGCTGGACAGAGAAGAAGCCATGTCTCCTAGGGCTTACGTGACTTACCTAAGGTCATGCGGCCCTTCAAAGCCAGCATGGGTCCGGAGCCCTGGAGTCCCAACTGCCTGCATGTCTCCTCCCACAAAGCACTGTTTCTCCACTTGCGGCCCCCAGACCAGGAGCATCAGTATCATTTGCGAATTGTGAGAAATGCAAATGCTCAGGACCCACCTAGCAAGCCGTTTTTTTTGTTTGTTTGTTTGTTTTTTTGCAGTACGCGGGCCTCTCACTGTTGTGGCCTCTCCCGTTGCGGAGCACAGGTTCCGGATGCGCAGGCTCAGCAGCCATGGCTCACGGGCCCAGCCACTCCGCGGCATGTGGGATCTTCCCGGACCGGGGCACGAACCCACGTCCCCTGCATCGGCAGGCGGACCCTCAACCACTGCGCCACCAGGGAAGCCCTAGCAAGCTGTTTTAACAAGCGCTCCAGGCCATCCTGACATTGCTCTTTTGAGAGCCAGCACACTAAGGCAAGCAGCCCCAGTGGCCCTGCCTGTGTGCTTGCCCACAGCTCCTGTGCTTGAGCCCCTGCCACAGGAGGGGACCCTCTGCAAAATAAAGATTTCTTAAGGGGCTTAGCTTTGAACTAAGCTGAAATTTACATGCTGATTGAATCTTTCAGGGCCTTCCTCACCTCTCAGGAAAGAACCGTAATGCTCTAGAAAAGAGAAAGAAAATGATGGATAACAGATGAAATATTAAGCCCTCTTTCCATGCCTTCAGCTCACTTTCTGCTAGGGCAGGAAACACGGGGGCATCAGAAAAAGAAAAGAGAACTGGCATTTCTTGAGCACCGACTGTAGGCCAGGCATCAAGCATACAGTGATACAGCATATACACCCTGCTCACCTATCATCTCATTTAACAGAGTGATCCCTGTCTGAGAAATAGGGAAACTGAGGTTCAGAGAGATGATGTGACTTGCCTAAAATCACGAAGTGGCAAGGGTAGCCCCAGGGTTTTTCCAACAGCCTGTGCTCCTGTGTTCCTTACTCTCCAGCAGGAAAGTTAAAGAGCTTAGGGCACACTCAGTATCTGGAATGATTGGGTTTCAGAATTCTCACAGCAAGGTCCCAAAATAGATCCGCCTACTCAAAGCCCCGGGATGCCTAGCTCAACAAACCTCTTCTGTGTTCTGGCTGCACTATGGAAGCTGCTCTCAAAGCATAAGAATAGATCAGCCATGGAAAGTGAAATAGTTCAGCTGTGCTTGAGCACCCTGAAACACTTAGAGATCTATTCTTAACCGGCAGCGAATGTTCCAAGTTAGCAGGTCCTGCGTTGCCAATGCCCTGCTAAGCAGCCTTGAGCTTCACTCTTCAGAAGACCAGGGAACCTCTTTGCCACACCTAGAACTTGGGAAATGAACTCCCAAGAGAAAGAAGCACGTGAAGATAGAGCTAGTGAGCCATGTCCTCCCCACATCCCCAGTAAGAGCTCACGTTCGTGCCATTAAATGCAAGAAGGCTCTGAGCTATGATCCGACAAGTCGAACAAAAAGGACACTGGCTAATTCAATCACAGAATGAGATGGACACCTGCTTAAAGGTTAGCGTTGGGTCGTGGATCCATATAGACTTCCTTTGTTGTCTGCTTGCCTCAGCACCTGCCCAGAACAACCTCTAAACACCCTCTTCCCAATTGCCATGTTTATCCACAGGATGGACACACACTGGTTAACCTGAACCCCAAGACGTGGGAAGCCCTTCAACACTTGGTCCAAAGAGATCACTTCTATGGAGAAATCAGCAGGCAAAACAAAAATTGTGTTTCAACCTTTCTCATTCATGCAAGGAGAAAGCCATTTTCCACTCTAAGTAATTTTATTTGAATTATACGTTTTTGCCAAAATGCAGGTCAGTTATTCCTGTAAGGGCCTCCATGGGCCATTTTCCCTCTTGTTTGAGGTTAAGTCAGGGACTCTTTGAAAACCTGCACCCAGCCCAAGGGTTACCGCTTACTTGTCACTACTGGGACTCCAAATTCCACTTCCCATTGTACCTTCCAAGTAAATACACACCACTGTGGCTGAGTCTTAGACTGAAGTCAAGAAAAAAGTTATTCAGACATGATTGGGCAATACCATATTATTAACAATTGTAGGCCCTTGAAACAGGAGTGATGAAGGAAAGATCCAAAATGGTAGCCACAGGCCAGAGAGTGTGGGCGCCTCATCTCCCAGTGGGCAAAGAAGGGGTACCATGAGCAGCTGTGTGAAGGGGCGTTGGGGACGCAGGGGCCTTTGCATGTTTTGTTCAATTGCTCCATTTCGTATTATGAAAAGATGTTGCTATGTAATTACAGTAATGTTGGAAACGGTCTGAAGCACAATTAAAAATCACTTGACTAAAGGAAGAATGAAAGAGAGCAAAAAATGGTCTAGAAAAGGGTGTAGGTGATTTGAAAGGTTAGCTGTAAGATGGATGTGAGAGGCTGTTGGTACACTGTCAGTTTTAGCATCCTCTGTGGATTAGTGGTGAGGGCAAAATTTCTTTAAGAACTGTTTTCTAAGAATGTCTTAGAGTCAGTTAACATTTATTGAGTCTAATCTCATAAACTTTTTTTTTTTTTTTGCGGTACACGGGCCTCTCACTGCTGTGGCCCCTCCCGCCGCAGAGCACAGGCTCCGGACGCGCAGGCTCAGCGGCCATGGCTCACAGGCCCAGCCACTCCACGGCATGTGGGATCTTCCCGGACCGGGGCACGAACCCGTGTCCCCTGCATCGGCAGGCGGACTCTCAACCACTGCGCCACCAGGGAAGCCCTCATAAACTTTTTAATTTAATCTTCCCCAAATCATTCATCATTCCCATGTAACAGATGAGGAATCTGAGGCTCAGAGTGGTTAATGCATTAACCTGAGATCATAGAACTGATTAATGCCATGGTAGATTCTGGAATGCAAGTCTCTCTTCTTTTAGCTTCTACTGCTTTCTGTATCAGGAAACCCACCTAAAAGTGCCTACAGGGACAAAGCAGGCAGGACAAATAAAGGGAGCTGCCAGGTTTGAGGGGAAAAAAAGAAGTAAAAGCAATTGATACATGGCTTCAGTGTCAGGGAGACATTAGGGATTGTTAGGGACTATGGCAAAGTGGAAGACTGCAGACAACATCTAAAGTGAACATCTGGTACTCAGACCAACTGTTTGTTACCTTTCAGGAGTGCAGACTCAATTGCCAGATCTGCTGATTATTCAGATTTTTATATAAAGTTTATATAAGGTTTATATAAGTTTATATAAGGTTTAGTGTTTGCTTTACTGTTAGCTCAAAAAAAATCTTAACCTCAGATGTTTACCTGTTTCATCAACAGGCAAAACAAAACCTATCTGCAAACTAACTTCCATTCATGGACTTCCAGAGGTAACTTCAGCTTTTTCTAAACCACTCTCAAATCATTAAACTTTATCACAGATAGGACTTCAATCAATGATCTTCTGATCAGCTCCTCCATCTTGTACATGTAAATATTAATCCCCATGATAATGTTATTTTTGAAATATTTCTATCTATTTCCTACATGGGACATGTGTAGAAAAAACATGTTGTCCGATCAAGTTTAGAACCCCAGTCCTGCTAAGCAAGAGCTGTGTGACCTTAAAGCAAGCAACTCAACCTCTCTGAGTATTCAGTTTCTTCATCTGCAAAATGGAGACACTGACATGTGAATTACAAAATCGAAATAAGATTTAAATTAGGCAACTATTAGATGTTATAGTGCACAAGGCCTGTCAGAAAGAGCTTGGGCAAGGCCCTAGGGGTTGCCAATGCCCACCCTCCACCTGTCTACCCTCCCTCACCTGAAAATTTCTTTTCTTTCAGTATTTGGACAACCCACTTGGAATACAACTGATTTTCTCAAAAAGTTAATGTAAAATAGAAACTGGAACTTCTACTTTTGTCTGAAGCAGGCTCCTCCAGTAGATTTCTGTGCTTCCTTGTCCCACACTTACTGGGTACCTTGTTTGGCAATAGTCTTGCCTTATCATTTGGTATATGATATATCTGAAAATGCACAGTACGAATTTGAGCCTTACCCTACTCGTACCAGATTTTTCCTTCCAGAGTAGAGGAAACCCAGTTCCTTTCTGCTGTGCTTCTTTCCTGGTAATCTCCTTTACTACTCACCTAGCTCATTTCAATTCTGACACTTCCGGTCACCAGAAGTCGGGGTATCCTGCAATTTAGCTCAATCCTGACACTACCTACCAGGAGATAGCGTCACATCTCACAGGTAAGGGCTCAGTCCCACAAGGCGGCTACCCTTACCCCCACTTCAGACGCCAGCCACAAGCCCAGCTTATCACCTGCGCTGTAGATAGGAGGTTCCAACGACTCCTTCCTCAGGTTGGATAAACTCCTTAGAGAGGCTCCCAGAACTCAGGCAAATACTTACTTACATGTACCAGTTTATTAAAGGATATGATAAAAGATGCACATGAACAGCAGATGAAGCAATACATAGGGCAAGGTCTGGGAGGGTTCTGAGCGCAGAAGCTTCTTCCCCTGTGGAGTTGGTATGCACACCCTCCTGGTACGGATGTGGTTACCCACCTGGAAGCTCTCCAAACCCCCTACTGTAGGGAATTTATGGAGGCGGCCTCACATAGTCATGACCAATTTTTAACTTCCTTTCTGGCCCCTTTCCCCTCTCAGGAGGATGGGGGTGGATATGAAAATTCTAAGCTTCTAATCATGGCTTGTCCTCTGGTGACCAGTCTCCATCCAGGAGCCACCCAGAGTCACCTCGTTAGAACAAAAGATACTCCTGGTACTCTTATGACTTAGGAATTTACAAGGGATTCAGGAGCCCAGTGTCAGGAACCAGGGTCAAAGACCAATACATATATATATATATATATATATATATATATATATATATATATATATATATATATTATCTCACACCTAATATAAGTGTTTGTCAGTTGAAAACAGGCAGAAAACAAAGGCTCCTACATCTCTTCGCCTTTCCCCATCAGTGGCCTAAATTCAACGTGTTCTTTCCCACTGTAAACACCAACAATTACAAGAGAGGGTAAGCAATTGGGGGTTAGTTTTCTTTAGTTTTGTTTGAGGTTAAGTGAATCCCACAGCAATGAAAAATCAATATTGTATTTGGCCAGATAGACATTATTAAAGCACCTAGATTAAATGGAACATAAGTAATGGTCCATTGATTTTTTTATCCAATTTTTTTGTAATTTAGTTTACAAGAAACAGTTATTCACAATGCACCAAGTGCTTGACTTGGCTAAGTATATTCTACAACATTTTATATGAATTTACGTTTCATCATCTCATATTATTTGTTCTATTTGTTTTTACAGATGTGTGTAAGAAAAGAGTTTTATAAATTTTTTTTTTTTTTTTTTACTCTCTGGTCCCTAACTGAATGCTTGGTTTTAACAAGAAACACCTCCTGCAAGGGTTACAGGCACATTCAAAACACTGACTTGTGCTCAAAGATGGAATTCTTCAGTATTAGTAAATACTGTAAGAATCATATTTTAAAATCTGATCATGGAGATTAAACTGCCTTCTGATTCTGAGACTACCCAATGCTTGTGTCGCATTATTCAGGAATTTCTAATTCCAAGCCAAATAGACTCAGATAAGCTCCCGTGATTGACAGTAACATACTAAAATTCACAGCCGCCAACCTCAGTCTCAGATCACATTCAACAACAGAAAGGGAACTTGCACAATGATGTGCAGTCCTCAGGTGGGTTCCATTTTCAAGCTTCTCTCTCCCATAAACACTGAAGATCTTGAAGGCACTTATCGGGAAAATGCCAAATATGCCAATAACAGAACAGCTGCAGAATGATAAACGGCATGAATTAGTCTCCCCTCCAGAGCCATTTCCAAAAGTATCTGCTCAGGGCTTCCCTGGTGGCTCAGTGGTTAAGAATCTGCCTGCCAATGCAGGGGACATGGGTTTGAGCCCTGGTCAGAGAAGATCCCACGTGCAGCAGAGCAACTAAGCCCGTGCACCACAGCTACTGAGCCTGCGCTCTAGAGCCCGTGAGCCACAACTACTGAAGCCTGCACACCTAGAGCCTGTGCTCCACAACAAGAGAAGCCCACACACCGCAATGAAGAGTAGCCCCCGCTTGCCACAACTAGAGAAAGCCCGCGCAGCCTAAATAAATAAATAAATACTTTTTTTTTTAAAGTATCTATTCATGACAGGTTTCCTGTCTAAAGGTGCAATTGCCAAGTTAACTTTATGCACATACTACTGATTTTGGGTGTAGTGAAGCCAATTAATACAAAAAAAAGTAAAAATGAAGAATACATGCAGGTGCACATATCTACCAGACCACTTGTTAAACCCTGCCTGAACCAGTGCATACAAGTAGGTCATTGAAAGTCAATGCAAACCAGGGCAGCTCCCCTGGCAGGAGATATTAACCTGCAGGAGGAATCTTGCAGACAAGTAATACATTTCAGCCAAGCAGCTGTATATTTTATTTATGAATTGATATAAGCATAGAGATATATGGGAAGAGGAATGCATATTATATGTATCCTTAAACACACTCCAAAATAAAGACAGATGGGAAGAGTGATTTATACCCACAAGTTCTTCAATTTAAAGGGTCTCTTCCCCCACCTTCACCCCCAACTCGTCCAAAAAAAAAAAAAAATCAGAGCTTTAATTATAGCTCTGTGGCCTTAGTGCACTTAAGTGTCTTCTATGTTGCCCCCAGCAAGTGTAGCATTAACCAGCCCAGGTCTCCTGTCTCAGTTAAGGCCACCCATGCTGCAGCCAGAGCAGTGCCATCAAGGCACAGAGGGATCAAGGGATTCACATATGTCACTTGGTCCAAAAGCACCAGGGTCTTACATTTTGGAAAAGAGGTCTTAAAGGGGGCAGATTTCCCTTCCTAGGCATCCACTTGGATGTATACCCAATTGTAGACAGTGGAACATGTGTTTGCTTCGAGTTATGGAATGAGAGGTCAGGAAGGAACCTTTTAGATCATCCAATCCACAGCTCTCATTTTACAATCCTGGGACATCCCCCAGCCACATAGACGCAGGAAAACACAAGCAGGGGACATCCATGTGGCCAGAAGGAGGCAGGATGTAGTAGAAAGAACATGGGTTCTGGAACTAGGCCAAGTTGTGTTCAGATCACAGATGTGTATAAACTGCACCAAATCCCTAACCTTTCCGATCCTCAGGTTACTCACCTCTACAATGGAAATAATAGTATAAATCCACAAGCTGTCATCAGCAGTTCAGAAATCTAAAACTGCCCTGAAAAACAAAAGCATTTCCTAATTCCTTTGTTAGCAGAGTCAGCCCAGACTGAACTTACTTAGAGGTAAAAGCCGACCTGAAGGGACGAGGCTACATGTTGTAATTATTAATCCCATGGCAGCCGAGCACCATGCCAGGGGCCAGTCCAGGGGCTTCTAAGCCGAATGGAAGCCCTCTGGCTCTGTGTCCTCATCCCATGTGCTCAGTGAAGAGGCTTCTGCTGTTCCTAAGCCCCCGGGTCCTGCCTGCCGTTCTGGTTGGTAGCAGGTTAGGCCAAGAGGCCGGCTCTTCTTTACAGGAGCAAAATCTAAAAGTCTAAAGCATTCTTTAGTAAGGTAGGGGGACAAGTCAGATTGACTCAGATTCTAAAAGCTTAAAGTAATTTATTTCCCTGCAGATGGACCCCCCTCTTTCCTAGGAGAGTCCCTTTGGCCTCACCCCCGCTGACTTAGAGCAGCCCTGTGGGTGACAGGCCCTCCCACTGGACTCGCTTGCAGCCCATACTGGCTCCACTGCAGAGTTTCAGGATGGCATATTCTGAGTGCTTTTCCCCTTTTAGATTGGAAAAAGGACAGTGAAAAAGGAGAAGATTCAGCTTGTAGCTTCATGAAATTTTGTCTTTCTATAATAAATAATTAATTTGGAAGAAGGAATAGTATCCCAGAAGGAAAAAGAAGTTACACTGCCAAAAAATTCTTCAAGACAGACTTTTAAACCTGCTCCAAAGGAGCAGCGTTTAACTTTTGAGCACCATCCTTTTTTTTTCCTCCGTCATTGGGTGGTTTTTGTTTGTTTGTTTGTTTGCGGTAAGCGGGCCTCTCACTGTTGTGGCCTCTCCCACTGCGGAGCACAGGCTCTGGATGCGCAGACTCAGCGGCCATGGCTCACGGGCCCAGCCGCTCTGCAGCATGTGGGATCCTCCCGGACTGGGGCACAAACCCGTGTCCCCTGCATCGGCAGGCAGACTCTCAACCACTGTGCCACCAGGGAGGCCCCGGTCCTACTCTTTCTAAGCAAAGAACAAGAAACATTACTTCACGGAACATGGCTGTCAATAGGGCTGTGCTTGATAGTGATGCTGTAGCCAGGTTTGCCTCTGTAGCAGTGATGAAATTATCCCACCAAGAACTGTCCAGTTCAGGGGCTGGAATGATCCTGTTGTCTGAAACCCTGAGCCATCAGCAGATGTATTTGTCACCCCCAAAAGCCTCTTGTTGTAATCCAGAGGGCCAACCTTTGCAGGCAAAGCAAGAAAATTCCAAGTTCAAGTTGCATTTCATAAGTGTTACAGTGACCCAAGGCCAAGGGAAACCTTTTAAAGAAAGCCTAAAAAGAATTCTTGGCCTTGAAAATGCAAACAAGTAGAACCTGAACAGTGTATTTATATTTTACTTAGCAATCCCAAGAAACCTATAAGCACTTGGATTTTATGAAGTGTGATGTGTTCTGTGGTTTTTGTTATAACAGGAGTCTAGGCTTAGCTTTTTCTCCATGCTCTCTCTGTGTATAGCTGGAATTACAATCATCATAATCAAGCATTTAAGCAAACAAAAATAATCATTTGAAAGCTATTTTCCATAAGCTCTTTAGTTCTCAATTCACTACAATTCTGTTCAGAAGGAAATGTTCCATTGTTTTCCTATTGTAGTACTTACTGTCAGCAGTAGAAGCAGAGACCAGTCCTCCACCTATAAAATTAATTCCATTTCGGCTTTCTGAATAAAAACAAATCAATCAAAAGCCTAAATTTGTTTTTCTTCCAGGAAGACATTTTGGGGGGACAGGCCAGAATCTACTGGAGAATAGCATTCTAGTGATACTTAAGTGTAAGCACTTGGCATAATTTTGAGCCCTTCTGGAAAAACCAAATAGTTTACCTCTGAAACATTTTTTAATCTCTGAAATCCCCTTTGGTATCCACTTCATGCAAATTCTCCTCTTACCCCAGGCCATTCCTAACTAAAGCTCAAAGGTCTATAGATAGAACAATTCTATAAACTAACTCACTATTATTCCATCGCCACTGAAGGACAAGGTGCTGAGCAGAAAATGGGAAGATGATTGTCCTGGCCTGCATGAAAAGCAGCAATGGGAATTATTCCAAACCCGGGGGAATAGCTACACAGTCAGCTCCTTCATTCTGTTGGCAAAGAGAGTGAATTTGCAGGGATAACTCAAAACAATGGGCGACTGCTCCCGGTTCGTATTTCCACTTCAGTCACCTGTGAATCACAGAAATGAGATGCGAAATCACAAGAGAAGCCAGCAATGGTATGCACAGGAAGAGAAGCTCCCAGAGGATAAAGAAGAGAGAGAAGAATTTCTCCCTCTGGTCCATTGCACCCTTTGATGTGTGCCCCTTAACAGGCTGTTTTTTGAGTCATCCAATTATTCCTAGTTTGCTGGATTAGCACTCTTCTAAATTGGCAATGCAAGACTTTTGCCCAGGGTGTAAGCTGGCCAAGCCTCAGGTCAAACAGAGACTAGGGAACGGTATCTGCTTTGCTGCCTTGTCCAGGTCATGCCAGCGGCCCCTCTAGAGCTGCCTGGCCAGGCATTCTTGGGCCTCCCCTGTTTGCCGTGGTTATCTCCCATTCCCCACCAGCCTAGCTTCTAGGATAGAGAAGGGGTTGAGAGATGGAGAATTTTGCTGACACTTACCTTGTGAGGTCCAGAAATAGGGGAGCCACATTTTGCTTTAAGACTTCTCATGTCGTGGGCTATGATGACTCAACGGTGACCTGCATTGGCACCTGCATTTCACAGTCTAGCAGACACTATGAAGTTTTATTCTAAAGAGTTTGGAGTTAATCTGAGTTATTTACGTCCCGGGGGAAACCCCAGAAGATGCCACTGTGATGGTTATCTGTAGTCACTGAAATCTGGTGTGATTGTTTCCACCTCCATTTATATCCAGACAGAGCTGCATCCCTAAACTGGGAAGAATCAATGGGAGAAAAAGAATGTCCATCCACAGCACAAAACAATGCAGGCTTAGCCTGAACAAGAACACCCTGTGAGGACCTGGCTGAGAAGAAGGTTGGGAGCCAGAAGGACTGTCACCAGACTATAAACCTCGAGACCGGGCACCGCCTATACCGAGAATGCCCTGGCCTCCTTTTAAAAATGTCAGATTTACTCCAAGGGCTCTGTGGCCCTGCAGGAGCCAACAGAAAGAGCCGTAGAATGCTTGGCTTGGCCTCCTCCAAATCCTCAAGAAGATCGCAGAGCCGCTATGTCTGGCAACACTGTGTGCACAGGCCCAGGGCCTGGCCGAAGCTCTCAGGCAGATCCTGGGAAGGTTTATTGAGACCCCACTGCTTCCTACCCCTACCACCTCCAGAGCATACACTCGCCTTCCTTTGCAAACACCCTTAAAATCAGCCTCAAAAAAAAGAAGCTCAGTTAGGGGAAAATAACAACTACTGTTCAATCAGCAGATGGCACATGGAAGATGAAAATTCCCCAACTTCCAAAGTCACCAACTCTTGAATGTCCTTGGCCTCCCTTTTGTTGGTTGAAAGAGAAGAGAATCTTTCAGTTCTGAGTACCTTACTAAACTCTGTATCCAACCCCTCCCAGGTTCTGGGTTATTAAGTCACATCTCATACTCCCTCAACTGTGTATTCAATTCCTAAATGGTTCAAAACACTATAGCTCATGAATAGAACCTCAAAACACTATAGCTCATGAATAGAACCTCAAAACACTATAGCTCATGAATAGAACCTCAAAACTACACGTAGTAGAAAGAAAGGGAGGAGGGTGAGACAGCCCAGTTCCTCTTCCAAGGTGTCTCTGCTTTCCTCTCCTTTTCTTTTTTTTCCTCAAGGAACCAGGGATACGTGGGACAAACTATTAAAACTCCAACCATTGCAAGTGGAAGTCTGCCCCATGGCAAATCTTTTCACACCAATAATTCTGTTCCTAACCTAAGCCCATTATCATGCCACAAAGTTCCTGGGCCACAGTCACCTACTGGGTTGATGGCCTCAGGTATGAATGGTGCTGAAGCAGGCTCAGAAAATGCAGAAAATGAAGGTCTTTTCTAAGAGACACCTCTGCTGACTTTTTCCGAAGCCAGGGATGTGATCGTCGTGCTCTGAGCTCCAGAGTCAAAGCGAGGGGAAGTGAGGCTGGCAGTGAGGCTGGCAGTGCAGCAGCTCAAGTGTGCATTCTGGCTTCACCATCTCCTAGCTGAATGGCTTCAACTCCCTGGGCCTCAGTTTCCTCACCCATAAAATGGGGATAATGATAAAACTACTTCCTAGGATTAAAGGAGATTAGTCATGTAAAGCACTTAACACAGAGTTTCCAATATACTTAGTGTTAATAAATGCTGGACACCATTAATATTGCAATTCTGAGCCAGAGGGTCAGAGAGGCATGAGCTTGCTGCTTTTGATTCTAACCCAGGTCAGAAACTCGACAGTGTTGCATAGCATGTGAAACCGGAGGGCAGGAGTAGCAGGACTCATCCGTACAGTAGAAAGGCCCATTGATATCAGCACGTCTTTACCTTCCCTGCCAATCAACAGGGATCTCAAGGGTGTTTGGAAACTCACGTAGAGCCAAAGGACGCAGCCAATCTGTATCGCTCATTTTTTTTTTTTTTTTTTTTTTTTTGCGGTATGCGGGCCTCTCACTGTTGCGGCCTCTCCCTTTGTGGAGCACAGGCTCCGGATGTGCAGGCTCAGCGGCCATGGCTCACGGGCCCAGCCGCTCCGTGGCATGTGGGATCCTCCCGGACCAGGGCACGAACCCGTGTCCTCTGCACTGGCAGGTGGACTCTCAACCACTGCGCCACCAGGGAAGCCCTGTATCGCTCATTTTATCAGCAGAAAGTTTCATTGGATTGGCAGGTTACCCATAAATGGTCACTTCATTATGGGGTGGGGGAACCCCTGAGAGCAGTAGCCAAAGAGCAAGGACCCTCCCATCCTTGCAGAGTGGTTCCCGTGGACTTCAAGTTTTTGTCTCGCCACCAAGGTCCTATTAGATTAGGTGAAAATCTCATAAGATCTAGTTTCCTTACCAAATTCCAGTTCCTAAGATTCAGGTGGAGCTGGAAATGTCCTTGAAGTAATCATATTTCTGAGAACCTGCCAATATTTCTCACCCATACCCCTGCTGAGTAGGATAGGGTTGTAAATGAGGGGAATTTCTCCATCCTGCTAAAATATTTAGAGAGGAATTCTGACTGAAAGTCACAACCAATTCAGCCTTCCCAATTCCTGAGGGTGATTTCAAATTGGTTTTCAAAAGAGAGGCCAAGAACCAAATCCCACAGAAGTTTCTGGAGCTGGCATTAAATGAATCTTTCACAGAAATCCTAGCAGCAGTTGGATATTAACAAGGAGAAAAGAACAATTATCGTTTGGCGCTCCAAGTGCCATTTTATGTCACTTTAAAGAATGAATAGACTTCCAGCTCCACTCAGCTGTCTCCTCACAATTACAAAGCAATGGTAAATAATTGTGGCAAACGGAAGGTTTGATTTAGGAGAGTGGAATTGTACAACGACTCGGCGCTTTTTCTTCCTTTTCTGTGGCAAGCAGGACAGCTCCTGCCACTGGTTTGGCTTATATCCAGATCTGTGACTTAACAACAACAAAAAAGACCCTGGAACTGTTTATTAAAGCAAACACACAAAAGCACAGCAAACCTACCAAAACATTTTTTTATTATTTTTACAAGAAGAGAATAATCATATCATGTGGCATGGTTTAATTGGCCCTCCAGTGGTTTTATTTAGCCAAAGGATCATATTTGTCCATGCCAATAAATTTTTTGAACGGTTTTAATAGAAAGTGCGTCTTTCCATTTTCTCAGTGCACCGGTTTCAGAGGACGCCACCTGAGCTCTGCTCATGAGAAGATGTGTTGATACGGTGGATATGTAGGACTTCTCTCCTTCTGCACCCGTAATTCACTGAAAGGCGGGGGGCAGGTTTTATACTCGCTCTGAAAGGGGTCTAGAGCCCGGGTAGGGAAGACTTTGATCTAGGGCCCAAAAGCATCTTATCCAGACATGCATTCATTTAATCTTGCAACTCAAGAGTGACAGACCCTTCCAAAGTGGTTTGGGAGGACCAAGGGGACAGGGCTGGGGCATGCAGGAGGCACTCGCAGCTATGCCCAAGGAGCCAGTTATCTGTGATACCTGGTCTCGGGAGAGAAGCTGTGCCTCTCAGAGAGGCAGGAGGGACGAGGTAAAGCATTCCTAATGCAGGCAGCCTCCTCTAGGGCTCTCCAGGGAGCGAGGTTCTGTGTACAGAAAAGCATAACAGCAAACAAGAGCTGCCCTAGGGAGATCCAGGTGGGCTGCAATCCATGGCTGTGGTTTTTCCCACTTTCCTCCTGTGGCCAGTTCAGCCCGACTCATCCCTCACACCCTCAACCAAAGGCCCCCGGCCAGTGTCATTTCCCGTGATGTGATTTCTTGCCAACTAAATCCCAAATAAGGTTCAGGTTTCAGATAATACCCTTTCCCAAAGAATTTGCAAGTCAACAGAAAACCTGAAATCCTTTTCAAGTCTCAATTCAACTCAACAAACATCAATTGAGAGGACTCATTTCTAGCTACCAGACATTAAGCACTGCAGACACGAAAAGGAATGAGACAATGTTCCTCCCTCAAGGAGCTCACAGTCTTACAGGCAGGAGATATATAGTCAAATAGTTCTTATATATCAACATAAATATACTCAGAAAGTTGAGTGAAGGCCTGTGGGAGCCCCAGTAAAACAATTCCCTAGTTAGGATACAAGGATGGTGACAAAGAAGAATTGAGCAGTATATCCATTAGGATTACGTTTTGCTGCATATAACAAAAATCCAAACAATAGCTTCATCAAAATAGAGGTTTCACCTCATGTAAATGAAGTCCAGCATTAAACAGTCTACAGCACGTAACAGAGTTCTATGATGTCATCAGTATTCCTGTGGTCCTCCTATCTTTCTCCTCTACCATCCTTAGTATACAGTTTCTAGCCTCAAGTTTACCTCATGGCCCCAAAATGGCTGCTGGAGCTTCAGACAGCACATACAAGTGCCAGGAAAGAAAGGAAAAAGGACAAAATTGAAGCTCTCTTTGCAGATCTTCTCTAGAAATTCTACCCAACAAACGTCTTCAATTTCATTGGCCACCTAATCTGCTAAGGAAATAGAACCTCTTGCTATCATAAGGAAGAAAGGGAGACTGGATATTGGATAGGGAAAAAGCAATCTATCCCACAGGCTTTAAAGAATAAATGGGCCTCCCCCAAAGATAGTGAGGAAGGACATTCCTTGTAAAAGAAACAGAGCATGCAAAGATAAAAGTCCGTGTAGTATTTGGTAAATATGGGAACAGTGAGTAGCCTACAAAGGCCTTCCATGTCTTAATAAATCAACCTTGGTTTTTTTTTTTTCAATTTGTTATTATTATTATTATTATTATTATTATTATTTTGGCTGCGTTGGGTCTTCCATTGCCGCACACGGGTTTTCTCTAGTTGCGGTGAGTGGGCGCTACTCTTTTGTTGTGGTGCACAGGTTTCTCACTGCAGTGGCTTCTCTTGTTGCAGAGCATGGGCTCTGGGCACACAGGCTTGAGTAGTTGTAGCACGCGGGCTCAGTAGTTGTGGTGCGTGGGCTCTAGAGTGCAGGCTCAGGATTTGTTGTGCACGGGCTTAGTTGCTGTGTGGCACGTGGGATCTTCCTGGACCAGGGCTCAAACCCATATCCCCTGCATTAGCAGGTGGATTCTTAACCACCGCACCACCAGGGAAGTCCCTCAACTTTATTTTTTTAAGTCAGTGGATTTTCTAACTTTAGGGTATGTGTTACGGTTATTGTTGTTCATAGGCAGCCTTTTATTTGGATGGAATTTTATGAGGAACCCCAAGATATAAAAGCTAAAAGAGAGAAGCTCTGGCTCCAGGTAGGATTGCGGGAGGAGAATTGAACTTTAATCATCCTAAGGTAGAGAGTGGTAAGTCCTAGAAGAGGAGTAAATAAAAGATCAATGGGATTTCAGAGACAGTGACAGTAGAGCTGTGTCTGAAAGGATGTAAGATTTCCAAGTGCCAAGGTGAAAAGAAAAGCTGTTTAAATGGAGGGAACAGCATATGCAAAGGCCCGGAGAGACAGTGATACATAAACAGGAATCAGTGCCCAACTACATTTATCAGAAACCAAGGATTGTGGAAAAGTATGGGGAATAGGGTTGGGAAAGTAAGTGGGATCCGCAGAGGATAATAAAGTTCAAGTATCTAGTCAAGGACGCAGCCATGATGGAGGCCTCTGATCTCACCACTTGACAGTACAGTAGTAGCAGTCATGCGATTGTACTCCAACTTCTTTTAATAATAAGCAGGATACACTGCTTATTTGGGTTCTCAGCGCATATAGGACTATTGATAAAATGCAGTATATAGGAGGCCTGAATCTGGATCCATGTACATCCAAAAGGCAAAAAAATGTCCCACAGAAAGGGTAAATGCACTACTCAGTCACCTTTGGAACTAGTCCCTGGTGCCTCCGCACCAAAACTATTGTAACCTAACTCTCTAGGTCCCAAGTCACACAACCAAGTAGTCCTTAAGTCAACCAATCCCCAGGATTTGGAAGCCTGAGGAGACACAGCACTGGTATGTGCTCACCCTCCTCTGTGGCGTTCTCTCTCTGTCTAAACTTTGGGGCTATCGATGTGGCAGATGCTTTGAAAAAAAGATTTGCAAATTGTAGGAGGCTACCCATAGTGGGTCATGGAATCATTTCAGTAACCCAGGACCAGCATTTCTTAAAAAAAAGAAAGAAAGAAATACACAAGAATACCATATTAGAATAGGATAGACTATCCTGTGGTAACAAACGCTCCCCAAATCTCAGTGGCCCGTCAAACATTTTTATTTCTCTCTTACTTAAAGGCTGCCAAGGATGCAGGTGACCCTCTAGGGCAACAGACCTCCATGAGGCAACTCAGTGATGCAGGCAGCTTTGATCTGGGGCTCCACCAACTCGGCCTGAGGCCTCCTGGGATCACTGTATCAGGGAAAGAGTGAGCTGGAGGTTTGCTGGCTTCCTATGTTTCAGCGTAGAAGTGACACTAGTCACCGTGACCACAGCACATTGGCCAGCATTAGTGATATAGCCCCACCTACTTCAAAGAAGCCGAGGCACCTTCTTCAAAGATGCTGATGTACCTGAAAGACGAGGAGACCTGGATATTAGTGAATCCTAGCAATGCTCAGGAGAAACATATAGAAGACAGACTGAATGGCATGGGATAGGATAGGATAGGGTAGGGTAGGATAGGATAGGATGGAGAATAGGACAAAGAATAAAAATAGGAATAGGAATAGACCCAAGTGCATCACAGCAGTATTTTTACTTTTATGACTCGGCAGATGTTAGGACACGTACTGAGAAGCAATTATAAAATGTATTTCCAGGTAAGTGTTAGAGGGGAAAAAAAGTTTGAAAGTGACTGCATCTGAGAGAAAAATGTGCCTGGAGAGCAGAATGAGATTATTTATGACATGTGACCCCATAACAACGAAGGGCTCTCCTCCTATGTCCTCTCAGTCAAAGGAAAAAGAGTTTCTAATGTCTCCTGAATAGGGCTTCATTCCATAGCTCCAAACAACCCAGGGTCACATACCCTGATTCCCATATGCGTAACTAACTCAGTGGGTTACAGCAGTCAGCGTTGCTGGTGTGTGTGCGTGTGTGTGTGTGTGTGTGTGTTTGTGTGTGTGTGAGAGAGAGAGACAGAGCGGCAGAGATTTGTCTTTCTCAATAGTAAGGAGTTCGCTAAATGGCCAGGAAGAGACGGCGTCTTCAGAGTATAGGAAAGTTGGATCGGCCTCAAGGACAACCAGAGCTCAGAGAAACAAATACAATAATGAGAAAGGGCTGCTCTAGGGCGGCCTTAAAAACCAGATGCCCAACATGAAAACACCCCCCTTCTGAGTGAGTGCCTCACTCCCGTGGAGACAGGTCGTTCCTGTGTTAGGAGCCTCGGAATGTAAGTGCTCCGTTGAAACCCTGCTGACATGAAACAGTGAGCAGATCCTCCCTGGGCACCATCACGTGGGGCACAGCTCCAAGAACAGAAGGGAATCTTCTGAGAGAAACTTTGCATTACCTTCCTCTGGGCTCCAGCAGCCAGCAGAAGAAATATTAGGAAATCCTTGGGGCACATGGAGGGGTTTTCATGAGTAACTTGACTTGGGGATATTTGGAATATATTTCTAATACATACAACTCCTCAAAGGACATAGTGAAAATAATAATAATAATAATGTTAACTAATGTTTGCTGAGTGCTTATTATGTGCCCAGACCTGTGCTGTAAAAAGTATTTCTATCTCACTTAATCCCCTCCATGAAGTCACTATTGTAAGCTATTTCCATGCTATGGATGACAAAAATGAGGCTCAAAGAGCTTAGGAAATTTGCTTACTCACAGATAATAAGAGCTGTGATTCAAACCCAGCCCATCTGCGTTTTTAACTACTCCCCCCAAAATAAATAGATAAATACACAGAAGACCTGGGATTATTCAGAAGTAGCAGGAAATCACTGGCTGAATTATTTCCCCCAAAAAAATATACTGAAGTCCTAAGCCCCAGTACCTCACAATGTAAGCTTATTTGGAAATAGGTTCATTGCAGATGTAATTACTTAAATTAAGATGAAGTTATAATGGAATAGTGTGGATCCCTAATCCAGTATCACTGGTTTGCTCATAAGAAGACAGTCCTGTGAAAATTCAGGGAGAACAGCATGGGAAGATGAAGGTAGCAATGCAGTGATGCACCTACAAGCCAAGAACACTAAGCAGTTCTGGCCGTAACCAGGAGCTGGGAGAGAGGCATGGGACAGCTTGGCCCTCAGAGCCCTCAGAAGGAGCTAACGCAGCCAGTACCTTGACCTCAGCCTCCCAGTCTCCAGAACTGTGAGATAATACATTTCTGTTATTTCAAGCCACCCAGTTTGTGGTGCTTTGTTAACGCAGCCCTGGGAAACAAAGACACGAGGTAATTGCAATCTCTAAATACTTACCTAACCAGGTCTAACATAGCATTATGAGTCTCCTCAGTAATGAGAAAATAGAGGCACAAAAAGTTGGAGACTTTTGCTCAAATTGAGAAGCAGTCATGGAGCCAGAACCTCAGCCATCTGTGTTTGGTGTCTGCCATCAGCCTCCCCATGAAAGCATTGAAGGTAATTTCCTCTTTAGCTTTGTGCTCTGAGAATCCTGACCCATGGAGTCCACGTTGAAGTTGTCAGTGCAAAAGTGACTGTTTCTGGCTCCCTAGAGGTAGAAGATGAGTACAGTTATGCATCCCCAGAGGGTCCCTGCCCATGCCCACATGGGGAAGCATGTCCCTCAGGTACGCACTCTGTTCTGGATGTCGAGGGGAAGGGCCCAGCCCCGTGGATGAGCCACAGAGGGCTTGGGCAGGGCTGGCCACCTCCGTCTTAAATGTGAATCCTGGGGTAGCCAGCTGAGGCTCCAATACTCACAAGACCAGATGCAATCAGTGTTGGGGGGAAGAAATCGAATAAAAATTTCCCTCTAAACAAAAGTGAAGACTTGGAACATTGAAGCAGAGTTACTTCTCAGAGCCCAGTTCTCCAAAACACCACAAGGGAGGTGACCCATAAAGGGTCAAAATCACCATGAGCTAACAGAGAAGGTCTGGGTCTTTGGCAGCACTTCCCCTAACAACCAGAAGGCCACAAAAAGCCAAGACCCACTCCATGTGAGTATCGGCAGCATTCTTCTCAAGAACTGTCTTCTCTCGAAACAATGAGCCAAATGTGACCTCCCATGTGGTGCAAATGGATTTAACTGCGTCTGATAGGCAACAAAGATTCCTGGAAATCTGTGATCCCATCCTGTGCCCAAAGGGAAAAATTTTAAGGCCACAGTAGTAGGAGGAGAAACAATGGTGGTAAGGGTGAAAGTAATACTATTGTCATCACTGTTTTTATTGTTATTATTGCACTGTGCAGCTCATAGATATTGTACCTCCACATCCAGAGTTCTTCAACAGACAGGATGCCATTCTGCTCTGCATCATTTAGACCAGTGGTTTTCAGGGAGTTCTTAATATACAGACTGCTAGGCCCCCACCTAAGGGGGTCGGGGTCAAGGGCCTGGAAATCTGCATTTTAAGAAGCAACAATGATTCTGACACAGATGAGCAGGTGACCACCCTTGGAAAAACCCCAGGTTTAGACTTTCTTTTGTATTTAGATCCAAGGCTGTGGATCAGATGAACTCTCAGGTTTCCTCCAGCCTCATGATTCCAATATTTCCCCCTGTTTATCTCCTGTCCACTTGCCCTACTTACACTGGCTGCTTTGGTATCTTACAACTGTCTTCTTTCCTTTAACCTTTCAACAAACTCCACTGCCCTTTCTCTGTCCCTGGATTGTCTATCTGGAACCGAGAAGCCCAACAGAATTAACATTTGATAGTAAGATCCTATAGATATCACTGATAAAACCAACTCCCGGTACAAATAAGATAGCAAGCACATCATTTTATCGGCCTTTAGTCTGCTCTTGTCCTTAATACTTAATCACCAGAGTTTCCTAGCTCAAGACTTCTAGGGGAACATGGATGCATTTCAAGGCATCTGGAAACTCTCTGAAATGTCACATGAAATTTTACACAAATGATGAGCACACAGGCTTCTTTCAGAGATGCCAGTCCAAGGCCAGGGAAGGTTAGGAATCATGGCTCCAGGTACCTTCAGCTCACCTGGCTGTGACATAGGAAGTCCATTTTGATAAATCTAAGCCACATTGCTTGAATTATGGACAGTCCCCAGTTAGCTTAGGCAATTCAGACAGAGCACAATTTACAAATCTAACTAGACCACATCCCCATTCATTAGTAATATGCTAGATACTAATCACCAGAGATAGAAGATCAAATAAAATACAGTCCTGGAGGATTCTGGGAAGATGGCAGTGGCGTCAACAGCAGTCTCTCAATCTCTCCAAATCCCTACATAAAAATAGGCAGAACAATTTTAAAAAGTAAGTAAAAAAATTTTTAAGTTTAAAAAAAACAGGCAGAACAATTAGGTAACAAAACCAAAATCCATGGACACATTTACAGCAAAACTAAGGGCAAGTTTTCTCACAAACTCCAAATTAAAAGTGAGGGGAAACAAACCACCAATAGTAAAGTGTCCATTCAGGAGGAAAAAGGAAGCAATAAGGTAACATCTGAGGTAACATCTGAAATCAGGAGAACTGAATGGCCAATAGTATTTCCTGGAAAGTGTAGTTGGACCAATTTGATAAACATCCCTAAACCTGGTGTTGGGGCAGGGAGTGGGAGATGTAGTTTTCTCTAAGAGGAGTAAGTGGAAGGTCCCAGGAAGAAGGACTGAATGGGCTGGAGCTGTCGAGACCCCTGAGAGCTCTCAAAGTTGTACACGAGTGATGAGCACATGGGCATTTTTTCAGAAGTCTCCCTTCCAGGTCAGGGCCCTACACTCAGGAGAAATGGCCTTGGAGTGGAGTTAAAATTGAGCTGCATAGAGACAATAGTGATAAGGGAAAGACAAGGTCCAGATCAGCTGGGGGGTGGGGGGAAGTGCGGTGGGCACAGGAAACAGGGCAGGAAATCTCAGAGTGCAAGCCACCATGTTTACCACTATATAAAAACAACAGAAGAGGGAAACCTGTGAAGTCAGAACAGCTTTCCTGAGCCCTACCTTATTCTATAACTTTAGGAAAACTAATTTTACGTAAGAACGAACAACAGAAAAGAATAGAAGTCAAATCCCATAGAGACTTATTATAAGGGAAAAAAAAGAAAAAAGAGGATGAGAAGCAGAATAACATCTCTACAAATGATGAAAACATGCCAGAAAGATGTGCCCATAAATA
This sequence comes from Mesoplodon densirostris, assembly GCF_025265405.1. Taxonomy (NCBI): domain Eukaryota; kingdom Metazoa; phylum Chordata; class Mammalia; order Artiodactyla; family Ziphiidae; genus Mesoplodon; species Mesoplodon densirostris. The sequence goes on from NC_082665.1 coordinate 143,948,916, forward strand.
GATCAAAACTATAACATACTATATTAAAGAAAGTTAAAAGATGTTAAAAAAAAAATGATACGAGGGCTTCCCTGGTGGTGCAGTGGTTGAGAGTCCGCCTGCCGATGCAGGGGACACGGGTTCGTGCCCTGGTCTGGGAAGATCCCACATGCCGCGGAGCGGCTAGGCCCATGAGCCATGGCCACTGAGCCTGCACGTCCGGAGCCTGTGCTCCGCAATGGGAGAGGCACAACAGTGAGAGGCCCGCGTACCACAAAAAAAAAAAAAAAAAAAAAAAAATGATACGAGCTATGAAAGAATGAAATAAATCAGAATTAGAAAAAAACTCTGGAAACAATTTAAAATTTTTAAAAAATTATTTCAGAAATGAATAGTAAATTAGAAAGACTACAAAAGCAAATAAACACAATGGATAATACCTTAAGAGAAAATGCAAGTGAAAAGAAAGAGAAGTTTTTAAGTCAAAAATAAATGAAGAAAAAGATTAAAAAGATTCAAGAGAAAGTGACAAATATTGAAGATAGGCACAGGAGATTGAACATCTAGAAAACAGGAATCCCTGAAAAAAGAGCAAAGCAAGGAAACAGAACAAGTCCTAACTCAAGAGAACTTCCCTGAAATACAACACATTTAATACATTGGGAACTACACTTTGAAAGAGCACACCATGTACCTGAGACTGTCAACTAGGAACAGCAAACATCAGAAAAAACTTAGTGAAATTAATGAAATTTTTTAAAAAGTCCTTTGGACATCTAGAGAAAAAAAACATGATTTATAAGGGAAAGAAAATTATATTTTCATTAGACTTTTCAGGAGCAAATCCGTATGTTAAAAGAAAATAGAAACATATTTAAGTAATCAAATAAAGAAAGTATAAGCCAACAATTTTATTTCCAGAAGAACAGAGTTTCAATATATAAAGGGCACTAACTCTTACCAATATTCGAGAACTCAGAGAATGTTTCCGTGAGTTCTTCCTAAGGAATATACTAAAGAACAAGCTTCAAAGAATCAAAATGTCTAGAAAGATATTGACATAAGGCCTGAAGGTGAACATTAAATGTACAGTTACCTGTAGTGCTAAGATTACATGAGGGCTGAGAGAGAGTATAGAATGTAATGGTTATATATTCTGACAATGTAAATATAGTACAACTATGAATAGTTCTACTATAGATTTTCTTTTTTTAATGAGAAGTTAGAATGCAGGAAGGATAAGCAAAAAGTTTTAATATATGATGTAATTATTATGGTGGTAGTATATTATGATTATGAGACTACTGTAAGTATAATACTGTGGATAAAACAAATGAGTCATTGTGGAGTATTCTAATTCTATCATCCCCTATGTCCTTGAGAATCAGAAGTTCTTGAACTTGAATTGGAAGTATCCATAGGAGCTCATGAGATATATAATCAGTGGTGTGGTGAAGCTGGTTTACAAGAGCTGGTAAGAACAGATTGTACACATTTGTCCCAACTCCACATTTAATGACTCCATGTTGGTATATTGGAATCAGCCATAATGGGAGTATTTACACCATGAAAATTGGGAAATGCTACAAATCTGTCCTTTTTTTAAGAGAGTCAGTTGTTAAACATTTGCTAGCACCCCATTTTATATTGCAACCTTTGGTGCCCAGGTTGTGCTGTTAAAATATCCTTTCTCACTGGAAAAAAAAATTGAAATTTGGAGAAATAGCTTCTTTGAGGTCTGAAACAGAAATGTATAAGATGAACCTACAACTTGCCATGCAGATGACAAGGAAGCTATCAAAGATACTGGCATCATGTCAATAGGACTCAGAAGCCAATCTGAAGATTCCCATTGACCAAAGAGCTTCAGTTTGAACTTCAACAGTGATAAAAATTGCAATCAAATTCATTTAAATGCATTACTTTATGGTGATATTTAAACAAAGAATCAGTCATTTTCAGAGGGTCATAACCAATTATTATCTTGAAAACTAGTAAATAGAGGGAATAAATCAAACATTTATCTTGCCTTTCCTGTATTGACTATTCCACTGAATATCCCAATAGGACAAATGAAAAGTGTCTCTTTATAAAAGTATTCTACCTAATAAAATAATAAAAAGATAAAATTAGAATTTCACTGTTTGCACACCCCAGTGAGCAAATAGATATAGTTATTACACATCAGTGGCTGCTAAAATCACCCAAAGAGAGACAACCAGATATGATGTGCCTTCTTTAGTCTTGCAGAAGGCCTAGAATAAAACCTGAATCTGATCCAGTCTCTGGATCCAGCTGGCAATTTGCAGGAGATACGAAGGGCAGAGGAACATGCTGGGCTGCACATGAGTTTGCAATCAGCAATCCAGACCATGGGAAACTCCACTGGCCCAATGGCCCAGGTTCTTCAGCAAATAAATTATAAAGAAAAGGGTGGAAGAGGAATCTATAGATTAAAAGACATAACACATTTTTAAAAATAGGCAAGACCAAACTGTAGTGTGCCAGCATGCACATTTAAGTGGCAAAACTGTCATAAAAACTCAAGGAAGTGACTTGTATAAAAATCAGGATAGTAGTTACTTTTAGAGAGAGGAAGAAGTTTTGATTAGGATGAGACACCTGAAAAGGGCTTCAAGGGTAGGCGACATAGTTCCGTTTCCTGGAATCTGGAAGGTTTCCATGCCTTATAATGATCCATTAAGATACACATTAGATTTGTGATGTTTGATGTATCACTTTTTCATTTTACAATAAAAAGATTTTATTTTATAAGCTCCCTCAAGGAGCTTAGGGTCTAAAGAGGAAGATGGAGATATAAACAATCAGCTTTAAGACAGTGTGATAAAGGCTGTCAGGCAGGTATGTATTATACATGTTGCTCCGGATCCGCCATGGAGCTGAAGCAGTTCAGCGTGGCAGATCTGAGATGGCTATTGGGAGGAAGGGACACACCGGCCTGGCCTTGAAGGGAGAGCCATTCTGCAAACAGACATGTGAGTAGCAGAGCCCAGAGACCAGGCTGAAGGGGCTTGCAGTCACTCCTTGCTATCTTATTCCAGGCAGCTCTGCTTACCCCTCAGCGTGTTTATTCGGGCTTCCTTTCCATCCTAGCACTTGTCTAGGGCAATTGCCTTTAAAATGGTAAAGGGGGCCTCCCTGGTGGCGCAGTGGTTGAGAGTCCGCCTGCCGATGCAGGGGACACGGGTTCGTGCCCCGATCCCGGAGGATCCCACATGCCGCGGAGCGGCTGGGCCCGCGAGCCGTGGCCGCGGGGCCTGTGTGTCCGGAGCCTGTGCTCCGCAACGGGAGAGGCCACAGCAGTGAGAGGCCCGCGTACAGCAAAAAAAAAAAAAAAAAAAAAAAAAAAAAAAATGGTAAAGGTTAGGATTGTCAACCAAAGGAACACATGTTCACCCTTGTATGTGAATAGAGGGTTTCTGCCTTTTCCTTTTTTCTTTTTTTTTTTTCTTCTTTTTTTTAGTTGGAGTATAATTGCTTTACCATGTTGTATTAGTTTCTGCTGTAGAAAGAAGTTAATCAGCTATATGTATATATATATCCCCCCCTTGAGCCTCCCTGTCACACACACCCCCGTCCCACCCCTCTAGGTCATCAGAGAGCACCAAGCTGAGCTCCCTGTGCTATACAACAGCTTCCTACCAGTTATCTATTTTACACATGGTAGCGTATATATGTCAGTGCTACTCTCTCACTTTGTCCCACCCTCCCCTTCCCCACTGTGTCCACAAGTCCATTCTCTACATCTGCATCTCTTTTCTGGCCTGCAAATGTATTCATCAGTACCATTTTTCTAGATTCCATATATATGCATTAATATATGATATTTGTTTTTCTCTTTCTGACTTACTTCACTCTGTATGACAGACTCTAGATTCTTCCACATCACTACAAATGACGCAATTTCATTCTTTTTTATGGCTGAGTAATATTCCATTGTATATTCTTGATAGCTTGTTCTGGAAATAGAGTGGCTGCTTCAAAGACAGAACCACACCTTTACATTCTCAGAATGTGCCAGTGCAGAATGGGAAGTCCTCCCTCAAGGTAGAGAGAACAGAGTGATGAAACAGCTTAAAGAAGAGGGCTTTTGGTTGGACTCTTAAAGCCTTCCTCCAACCTGAACCCCAAATACACCTCAGGAAAATTTTTCATCACATACTTAAGCAAGATGGCAAGACAGTGTGTCCAATTACAGAATCCAACATATCCTAAGGAAGAGGGAGAACACACTCAATTCAATTTGTTAGCCCACATTTCCTGTGAAATAAAGCATAAAGGGTGTGATTTGTATATTGGAATCAAAGAATGATGGGGTGTGCACAATTTGGGGCTATCCTCTACTTGTTCTGTTCATGGATGCTGAGTAAATACCAGTGTGGGGACTCAGCAAGTCCATAGCAAATGGGACCTGGTTTCCTGCAGTAACATATGGGCTTGGAGGGCAAGGTCAGCTCCCACTCTGGGATGCACTTACCCTTCCCCAGCCACCTGCCATTGATCCCTGACCATCTCTGGTAGCAAGTCAGCCCTGGAAGTTAAATGTGCTCTGGAAAGGGAGGTAAAGATAGTTTAGAAGAGAATCGAAAAGCCTTCTGATTACACATTTCTTGATCTGTAAAATGGGACTATAATACCCACCTACAGTTGTAAAGAGAAAATAAGATATAGAGAAATGTCTTATAAATAAAAAGATGCAGGCTGCATTCCTAAAAAGATAAATATGCTTTCCTTCTCTACACACCTCTGAATTAACAAGAATTTTTTCCTGATAAAAAGACCATTTATCAAGCTTATACATACAAACACATGCAAATGCTCCCAATAGGCACAAAGTCTTCCTACACAAGCCAAGATGCGATGCTTCATTATTCCACTCTCAGGTGTAACATTATCAAGACTGTATCTTGTTGAACCAAGTTGCAGACCCATCCCTCAGGGACAAGTTGAAACAATTGGTATTAGTCAGGTCTGGGTTCTGGGCAAAATGGGCTTATCTTATACCTATACTCACCCTAAAAATGATGGCTTTATGGACATAAGAGGCCATGTTCTTTTTCTTCCTATTTAAGATCTAAATCTCACATGGAGGGCAATACTCTAGAGAGAGACCACTGTGTTCCATACTCGCCTGATCATCAGTTGCCTGGGCCATTGAAAATTCAGAGTCCCAGGCCACTTCCCAGACCTGCCAAATCAAAATCTCCAGAGCGAGACTTGGACATCTGAATTTTTAACAAATGCCAAGATGGTCTTCATGATGAGGCATGTTTAGAGAAAGCCAAGATAGAACATAGCTCTTCAGTGTTCTGAAATCAAAGACTTTTCAAGAAGTCCAGGAACAGGTGCATGTTAGTCTTCTCAGGCTGCCCTAACAAAATACCATAAAATGCTGGCTTAAACAACAAAAAGTTATTTTATCACAGTTCTGGGGACTGGAAGTCTGAGCTCAGGGTGTCAGCATGGTCAGGTTCTGGTGAGAACTCTCTTCCAGGCTTGCAAACAGGCACCACCTCACTGTGTGTTCACATGACCCCTTTGTGGACATGTGGAGAGAGAGAGAGCAAACTCTCTGGATTCTCTTCTTATAAGGACACCAATCCCCTCAGGAAGGCCCCACCCTCATGATCTCATCTAACCCTAATTACCTCCCAAAGGCACCATCTTCAAATACCATCACAGTGAGGGTCAGGGCTTCAACATGTGAATTTTGGGAGAACGCAAATATTCAGTCCATAGTACAGGGCAATGGGGCTTACTCCCTTCAAAGGGGCAGATGTTTTTTGTGGAGCTGGATCTTAGCTTGGGGTTTCTGCATCTGACCACTCTATGTAGGACCGTGTTATGAGAGGCATAGGCAGGAGCAAGCTGTGCACTCATTGGTTTTGGCAACTTACAAGGGACAAAACATGAGGACTTAGAATAATCAAAACAGAAACTAACAAAAGAGAGAAATCAATGTCACCACTATTTTGGATGTTGGTTCAGTTAAGCACTAAATTTAGCTCTGGACCTGCTGATAGCAGATGCATTTTCTCCTTTGGCCTGAGTTAATTGTCTTTCCTATTTCACACATGTTAAATTCTGGGTAGAGTTCCAGCTTTTACTTACATCTCCTGAACCAGACTGCTCTTCCCAAACTTATGCCCTTTAAAGATGAGAAAAGTCATTGTTTTCCCCCCACCCTCCCCGAGCTTAACATTTCATCTCAATGCATTTCGAGCTTATTAGAAAAGCAAAACTAGCTGTACCAGAAATACCCAATGGGGAATATCTCTCTCTCCGAACATATACTAGAACCTGATAAGAAAAATAACACATTTTGCAAAATCGGCAGTTGGGATTTCCTGTAGATCAAAAGAGTTTTCTTACTTTTTAATAATTCAGGTAATCCTGGAGATTCAGCCACTTTCCAGATACTGCTCAGCAATGAAGAACTCAGAAAGTCACTGAGTCCCCAATTCCAAATAAGTTATCCAATTAGATGAGACTTGTTACTCAGTGTCTCTATACCAGCAGGAAGGTGCCCAATGCGGTGGAAATGTCTGGGGTCTCGGGCCCAGCTCTGCCAATAACTAACTGGCTGTGTTCCACTGAGCAATTCTTTTACTCTCTTTGAGCCTGTTTTCATCATTAATTCAACAACTATTTCTTGAACATCTAAAATGCGCCAAGCGTTGTATCCAGCTGAAGGGGACAGCCCTGCCCTCAAGGAGACCACTGTCTAGAGACAAGGGAGCTTTCCATTCTATAATGTAATTGTTAATTTCCTTGTGTGGGTACTTCAGTAGTTTAGTGCATAATATAAAAACATGTGAGTATATGAAGGAACAAATGAATGATTGAATGAGTGAAGCACAAAGTTGTTTTCTAACCACTTTATTTTATGCCGTTACCACATGGTCCCCTTTCTCTAATAACCTAGGCCCAAGAGATCCATCTCTGACTTGACCTTCCTTAGACTTTTATCCTCAGGAAATCCTCATTTGTTGGCTGTAATCTGCTCCCTTCATTCTTCCCTTGACACAGTTACCCAGAATCCACCTCCATCACTCATAATACCCCTGAATATTTTCCTAAACTATAAATTCAACGAACATCCACTGAGCACATTATATATGGCAATCATTGGGCAAACCAAGACGCTGGAGAACGTAGACTCTGGTCCACGTCTGCCGTGTCTGCGGATGGTGCTTACACGTTCCGTTCACTTTTTTTTTTTTTTTTTTTTTTTTTGTGGTACATGGGCCTCTCACTGTTGTGGCCTCTCCCATCGTGGAGCACAGGCTCCGGACGCGCAGGCTCAGCGGCCATGGCTCACGGGCCCAGCCGCTCCGCGGCATGTGGGATCCTCCCAGACCGGGGCACGAACCTGTGTCCCCTGCATCGGCAGGCGGACCCTCAACCACTGCGCCACCAGGGAAGCCCCCGTTCCATTCACTTTTGCCAAGCGGTGTATGTGTCCTTCCTTTGACTTGCCGCTACTGAGATGCCAGCACAGCCAGAATGGCATCATGAGTTTCCTAGAAGAGTCTTAGGTCAGCAAATTCTCCCACCTCTCACCTACTACCTGACTCCAGCCCCCCATCCAACAACATTTAACCCAAATAGCTATTTTTGGTGTAGGAGCAGCTCAAATCTTCCAACCACTAACTAGCCTGTGACTCCCAATGCTGCAGCAAATGCTAGGAGTGCCACTCTCTCATCTCTACCCTCAAATCATTTCCTTTCTGTTATTTGCACCATCACTGACACACCACTCTCTCCAGAAAGTATTGCTTAGAAAATAATGTTTTTAAATAAAATAGCATTTGAGTGGCCTGTGAAAGTGTAACACCTCTGTTCCATGTTATTTCAGTTAGTATCCATGGCAAGGCTTGAGGCTCACAGGGGTCAATCACTAGACCACAGGTCATAGAGTCGGTGAGGGGCAGTTGTACCCAAGTCTTCTGAGCCGAAAATCCCAGAGCTTGTCCAGAGGGGCCAGATGGTAGCCCATGTGGTCCAGGCCTCACCGTCACAAAAAGCTACAAAGTAAGTCATTAAGTGTTAGCCCCAATAACAAGACACATGAAGTTGAAGAGATACCTCATCAGGATGAAAAGAAGAAAATGTGCCTTGTGCAAGTTTAAATTGGTGTTTTCCTTTTGTGACATGATTTTGGCATTTTGATTTTTCGTTATATTGAGAACCTCAAACAATGGAAGTTGCCCAAGCCTCTCTTAAACAACAGGCTTCATGTTTATTTACACAACATTGCTAAGAATGTTGCTTACTTGCTGTCACTTTTCCATCTGGAAATAAAATTGCCTGGATTTTCTTTGATTTATACTCCAGTTGTATAATATATATATCGACCACCTCCCCTCCCTAAAAAAAAAAAAAAAAAAATTTTCCCTGATCTATGCACACCATAAAACCTAGTAAGACCACATGCCCCCTGCCTGAGAGGGTCCGCAGCTCACCAGCAGGGGTGCTGTCTGCAAGCTTTTCTCTCTAGAGAACCAGTTGGTCACATGCATGATTCTGCTCTGATAAATTACCTTTCACTAGGGGATGACCGTGGTGGATTCAAATAGCAAAGGGAGCCTCCGGATTATTTAAAATCATCATATCTCTAGGCTTCAATTCTTTCATCCCTAAAATGAAGGTAATAACACTCTGTAATAAAAATTAATGGCAAATCATCAAGGGCTTTCCAGAGTTGTAGATAGACTTACAAGATGTTGCAGGGAATGCCAGGCTCTGAGCTTTAATATCTTCCCTGTCCTTAACTGAGCACAACAGCTGCTCATCTGAAAAGAGTCGTCAAGTTTTCTATTCGTAGTTGCAATTACAGACCCTCTTAAGCATCTTTTCAGTCGCTCTCCTCACATCATAACTAGGCTGTGTTCATGAGCCTCACCAGCTTTGTCCCCACTGTGGTGGTGAGTGATTTGAAGCCAGAGGCAACCAGATTCCTGGCCCATGTGGGCCGCACCCTCCTGTCCCACACGCTCAGAGCATCCCAGGCATGACAGAATGGTGTCACCATCCAGCCGTGGGTGGGTTCCAGTAGAGCCATCGCCTAGATTACCTCTTGTCTTGAGTGCCTGGGGGTGACTGTACATCCTCACAAGCCGATGGTAACTGCTTTCCATTTTGTTTTCCCTTTCCCTATTTATTAGAGCTTTTCAGAAAGTTGATGAGGTGACCTATTCTCCAGAAGAGGAAATAATACAAAGCTTAAAAGCTGTTTCTGATAGAATGGTGAAATAATTTCGCTACTTTTCTTGGAGGAAAAAAATATAAATAAATAAGGCAACCTGAGGCAGCCTCTAGGGATTTCATTATTGATAGATTTGGAGGGAAACATAACGGCTTTAGATGAACAGGTTTTCCTTTTAACTTGTTAGAGCATTTCGGGATGAAGAGAGGGGAAAGACAGGTGCTAGACAGTAGAATAAACCTGGCTCCAGCTTATTTACATTATTTCGTATGTAGATGCATTGATGTATGAAGTGTAAAGTGACTGTGTTGAATAGTGAAAATAAAGTATTTTGGTAAACAATCTCTGTTCACTACCCAGTCCTAGAATGAGTGAACGTTTTATGAAATACCTCTTGCTTCTTTGTGACAATTACCTCTGGTTTAAGCTGTGTGTGCGGTTTTAGGAAAACACAGTCTTGTATGCTGCTATTAAAGTCATTCAGGTCGAGGCGCCATTTCTCCATGATTAAAGACCACGAGGAGGGCTGGGAACGTGTGTGGAGCAAGGAATATAGCTAGCCATTTTTGCGGGCCAAATTACCTCCTAAATGAGGGAGTAGGCGATTTAAATGTAAAAATAACTGTCTCTTTCGTGGCATGCAAATGTTTGTGCTGTGTAAGAAACTAAATCCTGGCTTCCTCTTGGCAAGTATTCCCTAACAGGCCTCGCAGATATCTGAAACCAATTTTAACCCACTCTGGTCCTCCGCTGACCACGACATTACCTGAATGGTGCGGCCCAGTTTCCAGACTGCTCACCAGTCCTCAGGCCTATGGGGTGAGTAAATATCCCGAGAGGGACAGGCATGGTGAATATTGATGAGCCTGGGAACCTCGGAGCTATTTCTTCCCAGCATGAGGAGGAAGCATTTTTAAAATTCACGGCACAAAGGATCATCTCCCTTCTCTTTTCAGTTGTTGCTGATGTGGGCTCATTCTTCTTTTTAAAAATGCAATTTTTTTTATTGTGACCAATATTTTTAACCATAAAATGAATTTAGAAAGTATAAAAGAAGGAATGTGCCCTCACAAAGTGCTGTGTTTTGAGGTTTAGAATATTAGGCCTGTGCTTTATAGCTCAAGGGGGTGGAATCAAAAATGCTGAGAAGCAATTAGAATCCTTTTCAGTAAATCAGAGTGTCAGGGATTGGCGAGGAACAGAATCTTGGAGTTTGTGGCACCCTTGGAGGCTGTCCAGCTGGCTGACCCCTTGTCTAAACAGAGAAAAAGGCGTCTCAGATCTCAGACGTGCTCAGGACACCACAGCATGAGCCAGTGGTTCTCAAAGTGTGTCCTCAGACCAGCAGCCTCAGCATCACTTGGAAACTTGTTAGAACTGCAAATTCTCAGGCCCTACATCAGAACTCTGGTCTCAGGGGCCCAGCATCTGTGCTTCAACAAGTGATTCCAAGACAGGCCAAAGTTGGAAACCACTGAGCTGAGGTCACCTAGCCAGGGTTCATTCTACAGGTAATTTCCTGTGGTCTTCCAAAAACCAATGGAAGAAGAGTTGAGATTTTAATTACGTTCTTTAAGGGAAGCTCTGTCTGAGGAAAACTTTAGTGGCCAGATCTAGTTCATTTCCACCATTATCTGCTATGGTAACTTCCAACCCTTTTTAGCCCTGTGACACTCATCCCAAGAAACGTGCTGTGAGGATATACTTTTCAAAGAAAATATAACAGACATTGAGTTTTAAGAATTTTGTGATAGGCAGGAGTGTTACAAAACCTACATTGAGAATCATTCCGTACTCTGAGGTCACAGGATTCTGCAAACTCCTAACTCCTCTTACCCAGATTAGGCATCCATTCAAACAATCCACTGCATTTTATTTTAACTTCCTTATCCACAGAGGTGCTCAATTAGCACATGTTCCCTTACCCACAGAGAGGGAAAACGTGACATCTGCCATACCAGCAGCTTCAGCTGAGACAAGACAGGGCAGTTAAAAAAGGAAAACAAACATCCTAGTTTCTAACACTGTAGGACTGCTATTGTTTTCTGCTTTTATCAGGAAGTGACCTCTCTTTCTTTCCAAAACCAGGAACAGCTCAAAGGGGATGATGTAGAATGTATTGTAAACCAGGATGAACTGGCCATGAATTACCCGGAGCAAGCGACCTCACCCTGCAGCCCTCCTGCAAGGCCGGGTCTGGACCAGAAAGCTTCACCCCAGACTCCAAGCAAGGAAAACATTTATGAGGGGGACCTTGGCCTAGGAGGCTATGGACTCAAGCTTGAGCAAACTCCAGGTCAATCCCAGTTGAATTAATGGGCGTGAACAGGGCCGAGGCAATCACAGGTAACGCAGGGATCACAGAGGACCAAGCCAAGCCGATGAGGCTGCGTGGGGGAGAGGCTGGAAAATGTATGAAGAGCATAAATTGGAGAGATTCAAAACCTTATCCTCTGGTGCCTGCAGAAATGAGAATTTATTATCAACCCTCTATGTTACGCAACTGCATCTAAGTTTTTGACAGCGCCGTTTTTATTAATGAATTGGGTGGGGTGGGAAGGGTACAGAGGGGAGGGAGGGAGGAGTCTAGCTGCTGGGAGGATGAAACAGATGTGCTGTGTCTGCAGGGTGTTTCTCTTCTGTGTGCAGCTCTCTGGGCCCTTTACTCAGATTTGGGATTCTCTTCCCTTCATTAAGGAGAGTTTAAAAATCAGAAAAAGAGTTTCTGAGCTTAAATGCGTGCCTCCTAAGCTGGAGGGAATGCCCAGTTCTTCAGGAAGTGAGACGTTTTATATGTTTAGAAACTAGGCTCCCTCTCGCTCCGAATGACACACGGATATTTGCCCACATAAGTGCTTGCTTGATACCACTGCTGACGGCCTCACAGAGCCCGCGGCGCCTGGGGACCCGCTGTTCTCCGCATCCTCTTCAAGTTGCTCTTCCTGTTGCTTGAAGCTGTTGGTGACAACTTTGGTGCACTCTGCACTAAATGCAGTGCCACTATTCACCTTGGTAGGACCCCTTCCAGGGACAGCAGACCTCTTCTCCATACCATGTTTCAGCCTTCTTGTCCTCGCTTGCATCTGAGTCACTTCCTGGCTCCGTGGCAGGTCCCTCTGTCTGCTGAGTGATGAGATTCCTAAGCACAGGTTCCTCCCCACACAGCAGGATTCAGGACAGGAACCCTGACCTGTCCTCCAGTTCCAACTCTCACAGCTCAACAGCAACACAGGGGCAGGAGCGAGAGGATCGGGGCTGAGGATGCGCAGAGACCACACGGAAGAGACAAGAACGCAGCATCAGGAGCATTTTTACAAGGCACGGCTCATGGCCCATGGTGGGGAGACCAACGCAATAGCTTTTAATTTAGCTGCACAACTTTTAAGCCATTAAGATACCTCAAACACAGCTTCTCTTGAAATGCAAATGTTAATATCAGACTCCAAGAAAAAGCAGACCCCAGTCACAGGTGCCCAGGCTCTGATGAGTCTGTGCCTGAGGTAGGTAGGAATGGCATCTTCCTGGGGCCCAAAGCTTGGAAGTAACATAGGCTTTGCTGACCAGTTATTTGGCTTTAGTCATGAACCATGGTGGTGCCGGGCACACCACTATGCAGATTCTCTTGCTTTCCAAACAGTAGAATCCAGGGGCACAAATTGTTTTCTACTCAGCTAAGTATAACATGGTCATTCCGGGTAAATATGGCAAATGGCAAAGCAGGAAGTTTTCTAATTTGACTTAATCCTAATAAAATTTTGTTAAAAAGTACGATTGTTTTATTTATGTATTTAAAGCCATCTTCTACTGTCTACGCCCATTGGCAGTGCTAAGCCCTTGCTCTCGAAGTGCCAGGTGAAGGGGGACTGAAAGGTGATGTAAGGGCGATGCAGGGGTCCTCTGGGCCAGGAAGAGCCATGGGGGCTACTGGCCTAGCCAGTGACGTGGGCTGGGAGGATGTGAGAAGGGAAGGCGGAGTCAGGCAGAGGGGAGCACCTCCTCCTTTCACACTGCAGGGGACCAGAAACTTCCACAACAGGGGAGGAGGTGCTAGAGGAGAAAGGATGGAAGGAAAGGCGGGAGAGAGGCTTCATCTTATTTCTGCCTTTATCATGTGAAACGGAGGGATGAGAACTCGGTGTTTTGTTTCTTTCCCTCTGTGTAGAGAAAGACACATCAGGGAAAGAGAAGATGCTCCCAAAACAGACCAACATTAGTGAGGGAAGGAGTGGAGAGAAGGGAGAGAAATATGACACACTGGATGGAAATGAGGCGGGGTGGGGAGGGGAAGATACATCGTCTACACCCAGTACCAACTGGCTAAGAGGGCAGACCAAAAATAGCCTCCTGGCCCACAGGCAAAGCCCTCTTCCTGCTTGGAAAAATATCTCTTTCCATCTGAACATCATGAACCATTACCCACAAGGAGAATGAGGGCTGTTTAATCTGGGCTGGACCACTTATCCCAGCTGACTCTGGGTAGGTATGATATTGTGAGTTTGAGGAAATGTGTGTCCTGCCCAATTGGAGAGGGTTCCAGCTTCAAGATGTGATAACCAGCCTCTTTCCCTCTGAATCAGACCAAGACCAGAACAGAGGCTAGCTAGTGTCCCAGTTAGCAATTCATAAAACCAAATTCCCTTTCTGCTCCTGTTGTGAAGCATAATAATTTATGATCTTAAGAAATGCTCTATGCTTTGATTAGCAGCATCAGGATGGTGGAATTCAAACCTATTATTTACTGCCAGTTTCTAATGAATAATGAAGGCAAAGGAGCTTTATTCAAACCATTAATGCTTGCATTCATTATTAGAGCGTTAAACAGGACCTTAATTAATTCACCTAAGGTTCTTCCTTGAACTTCTTACCGTGTATACATCACACTCACATACACACACACACACACACAGAGTTCCTTTCACTGTCAGGGTCGCAGCTAACGTCTCTGTCGTGTTCTCCCTGGTACTCGGCACATGTCTGAGCAAGTCTGAAGCCTGGTGGCAAATGCCATAATGGTCTTCGTTCATGAAGTTTCTGGAAACTTCTTGGAGGACAACTTAATGATATAAATGGAAGCTGAAAATTCAAACACCCTTTGACTCACCAATTTCATAAGCAAAATTTTTATTCCAGATATTTGAGAATTGTATACATATAAAGAATATTTATTAAAACAACTGAATTGCCATCCTGGTTAAATAAAACATGGCACAGCCATCTCATGAAACAGCACCATAAGTACTGATATGGAATGATCTCCAAGATATATTGTTAAACAAAAAGAGCAAGGGGCAGAACAGATGGTGTGCTGTCATTCTGGATGTTGAAGAAGAAATTGGTAGTATGATTGCCTCTTAAGAATTAAAGAGAGATTTCTCACTTTTGCAGCTTTTGGGTTTTGTACACTGTAAATGCACTATTTATTCAAAATAATAAGAAGAAGATTCCTATGAAGCAACACATTAAGGTACTGAGTTGCAATAGGAAGTAAGGACTGGAAAAGCTATTTTACACTGCAATCTTTGAGACCTTGAGAATACAAAGTATAGCATCAATAGCACCAATAGCTTCTGGTTTATTCATTTGCATCATTCAACATACATGGATGCAAACTACGTAAAAGATCTTTAAAATTCAAAGACATGTGACTCAGTCCCATCCAGCCCATATCTAGTAGAGACAGAGAGCTAAAAAATAATGTCTCCTTATAAAGTATCAAAACACACGATAAAGCTATAGTAACCAAAACAGTGTAGTATTGACCCGAAAATAAGCAAAGCATCAAGAAAATCTACTACAAAGGACAGAAGTTGACTCATGAATATGTTTAGAAACTTAATATATAAAAAATGTCATTTCAACTTGGGGCCATGGATGAATAGAATAATATTCAATAAATAGTATGGACCAGTGGACTTTCAATTTGGAAAAAGAAAGAAAATTAGGTAATACCCTCAAACATCATAAAATTAAATTCCAAGTAACTTTAACAGCTAAATGTAAAAAATAAAGCTACAGAATAACACAAAATATAAAATAGAATATGTAAATAACCTTGGCATATGGATGGTCTTCCTGAGAAAGATGAAAACCAAAAGCAAAGAATGATACATTTGACTACATAAGAATACAAAATTTCTTATAATTAAAGACACGATAAGCAAAATTTTTTTAATGAAGTGGAGAAATATATATATATATATATATATATATATACACACACACTTTTTGTTTGTGCAACTAAGGATCATTCTTCAAAATATACAAAGAGGGCTTCCCTGGTGGCGCAGTGGTTGAGAGTCCGCCTGCCGATACAGGGGACATGGGTTCGTGCCCCAGTCCAGGAAGATCCCACATGCCGCAGAGCGGCTGGGCCCATGAGCCATGGTCGCTGAGCCTGTGCGTCCGGAGCCTGTGCTCCGCAATGCAAGAGGCCACAACAGTGAGAGGCCCGTGTACCGCAAAAAAAAAAAAAAAAAAAAAAAATATATATATATATATATATATATATACACACACACACACAAAGAACCTTTACTGATGCATGAGAAAAGAAAGAAAAAAACTACCAAATAAAAAAATATGTCAAGAAATGTAGAATCAAATATGTATACCTTCTATCCAGACCTCTACTTTTAGGCATCCCTGTAGAAAAGAAATATTTGGCATCTATGCATAAGGAAGTGTACAAAATGATATTCATTGTGACACTGTTATTGCAAAATACTGGGGGGGAAATGTTCTTTAATAGCAGAAAAGTTGGACAGAGGATTAATCTCTAAAATATATAAACAGCTCATGCAGCTCAATATTAAAAAAAACAAACAACCCAATACAAAAATGGGCAGAAAACCTAAATAGACATTTCTCCAAAGAAGACATACAGATGGCCAAGAAGCACATGAAAAGCTGCTCAACATCACTAATTATTAGAGAAATGCAAATCAAAACTACAATGAGGTATCACCTCACACCAGTTAGAATGGGCTTCATCAGAAAATCTACAAACAACAAATGCTGGAGAGGGTGTGGAGAAAAGGGAACCCTCTTGCACTGTTCTTGGGAATGTAAATTGATACAGCCACTATGGAGAACAGTATGGAGGTTCCTTAAAAAACTAAAAATAGAATTACCATATGATCCAGCAATCCCACTACTGGGCATATACCCATAGAAAACCATAATTCAAAAAGACACATGCACCCCAATGTTCATTGCAGCACTATTTACAATAGGTCATGGAAGCATCCTAAATGCCCACTGACAGACGAATGGATAAAGAAGATGTGGTACATATATACAATGGAATATTACTCAGCCCTAAAAAGGAATGAAATTGAGTCATTTGTTGAGACGTGGGTGGACCTAGAGACTGTCATACACAGTGAAGTAAATCAGAAAGAGAAAAATAAATATCGTATATTAACGCATATATGTGGAACCTAGAAAAATGGTACAGATGAACTGGTTTTCAGGGCAGAAATACAGACACAGATGTAGAGAACAAACATATGGACACCAACGGGGGAAAGCGGCGGGGGGTGGAGGTGGTGATGTGATGAATTGGGAGATTGGGATTGACATGTATACACTGATGTGTATAAAATTAATGACTAATAAGAATCTGCTGTATACGAAAATAAAATAAAATTCAAAAAAAAGATAAATTAGTGGAAAAAAGATTGCTAAGCAAAGCAATTTAATTCTTTCTATTTGAAATTTTTTGAGAAATGTTAATGCCTGCATAGCACACCATCAATAAAACTCCTTTTAAAAGGTTAAAAAAAATAGCAGAAGAGTTAACTAAACTGTATTATACCCATACTCTGCAGCAGTTAGTTATACTCTATGTAGAGATGGACCCATACATATGCATTCACATGGAAATATTTTCAAGATAAATTGTTAGTGAAAAAACAGTCTGGAATGATCCACAGCAGACTGATAACAAAAAGAGGAGTGGGAATAGGAGGACTGAATCAAGAGAGCCTTTTGGTTTATCCGCATTACTTTAAATTTTTACAGTGATACCATTTTCATTTATGATCTGTTCTTAGAATGGCTCTGGCTTCAAGATGGGGGTGGGGAGTGAAGGTATGGTCAAGCAAGGCTTCAAGGAGGAACTTACATTTGAATGAAGTCTTGAAAGATGAGAGGATATGACCAAGCAGACATGATGGGTGCTGGCTCATGGGGCAAGAGGCACAGTGGATCATTAGAATATGGAAAAGTCATTCCAATCAAAGGGAACAGCCTGGGCAGAGACAAAGGGGTATGAAGCAGCCTGGCACATTAGAGGAACTATAAATTATGCCACATGGGGCTGTTTATGTGTTTGAGTGTGAGAAAATGGAAGAATAAGAGATCATTCTGGAGATGTAGATCAAATGAAGTAGTCTGGGTCATGATCCTTTGAGAATGGGGAGCTACCAAAATATTTTAAACAGGGAAGAAAATTACATGTATTGTGAGGAGACGGAGTGCAAGTAGGACTGGGTGTTGGTGCAATAACCCAGTTAGGATGTTATTTTACTAGCCCAGGAAAGAGATGATTAGAGACTTAACTCAGGTGGAATCAAGGAGGATGCAGAAGGGGCACCTTCTAGATGGGTTTCAGAGTGAGAATCTACAAGGCTGGTGACTGATTGGATATGGAAGGTGAGGAAGCTGGAGGAGCCCAGAACAATCCCAAGTTTAAGGCTTAGGTGACAATAGGCTGACGGCTCCATTCACTGAGGGTATTAGGAGGAGGAACAAGGAAAAGCCAGTGGATTCAGCTCTGGACATGCTGAGCCTGAGGTTCCCATGTAGAGCTTCATGGAGCTATCCAGAGGTTTACAAGCATCTGAAGTTTAAGGAAAATGTCCAGGCTGGAGGTGTGTGGTTGGAGGGATGAGATGTGCATCACAGCTTCACTGAAGAGTTTCTCAAATGCCACATGACCTTCATCACCTGTCTCTAACTCCTGCAAAGAAATTCCGGTATGCCTTCCCCATAAAAGGACCGTGTCAGAATCTCCAAGAGGACAAGCATATTTTTTCTCGAAAGGCACCACAGATGATTCTCACTCAATCCCTGGGGAGAACCACCGACAAGAAGAAGAAAGAGAGAGTCGGACAGAGGCTAAGTGCTACATTCAGTGGATAGACAGTGTGCACCCGTGAAAAGAGCCTGGATGAGCCCTCACGGAGAATTCAAGGAGCTCTGGCATTCCGGGGACAGGGAACTAGCTCAGAGAAACATCGATTTCTACCGTTACTGTTCTAGTGGTCGTGTACGACGGCCCTACCTCTCCTCAGCTGTGATACTTTTGCTTGTCAACTCGGCTATGATATAATCCCCAGTCATTCAAACACTAATCTAGGTGTCACTATGAATGCATATTTTGTAGATGTGATGAACATCCATCATTAGTTGACTTTAAAGGAGACTGGGCTAGCTAATGTGGGTGGGCCTGATTCAATCAGTTAAAGGCCTTCAGAGCAGAACTGAGGTTTCTGAGGAGGAAGTTCTGCTTGTGACCGCTGTGTCACCTCATACCAGAGACTTCCAAGCTGCCCACTCTGGTGGCCTGCCTGCCAAGATATGCCCTCCCTCACCTGATCTCTCTCCCCTCCCTCTTCCCTTCCCCTCTCCTTCCAGAATGGACCAGAAGGACAAAGACTATAAGAGCAATGCTCACACAAAATAAATGAAACAGGCAGATTATTTGATCCATTCAAATGTTTTTGAAAGGAGCACTTCAGGGATTTGTCTCTAAAAAAACCACCTTCCGTGCTGTATGCTGATTTACTCATAGTGTTGCCCCAATCTCTTATCCCTGTGTGTGGAGATACATAGCACAGTTCAAGGATAACTGATGTCCATAGGATGATCCTGAAGCACACTTTTTTTTTTTTTTTTTTTTTTTTTTTTTTTTTGCGGTACGCAGGCCTCTCACTGTTGTGGCCTCTCCTGCTGCGGAGCACATGCTCCGGACGCGCAGGCTCAGCAGCCATGGCTCACGGGCCCAGCCGCTCCGCAGCATGTGGGATCTTCCCGGACCGGGGCACGAACACGTGTCCCCTGCATCGGCAGGCAGACTCTCAACCACTGCACCACCAGGGAAGCCCCTGAAACACACTATTGAAGTACTTGTGAGATTAGCCCAGAAGCCTTCAGGTGTGTTTATTGCTGAGCGTGGGCAGCCGTTAGGCTAGGTTTGGGGAGGTTGCAAGGATAAGACGCCTGCCTATGGAAGGTTCCATAGTCTTCCCAAATATTGTCCATCAACCTGTCTTTCCTTCAGTTTCACAAACATTTATTAGAGGCTTACAATATACTGCTGATAATCCAAGTTAGGAATTGCCAGTGTCAACATCCTTAATGGGATCAGTCACGACGGCACAGATGACTAATGGTGAGTCCAGACAGCACATGAATTCAAAGACATCTTGGTTCATTGCATCACCTCAACAGGCAGACTGATTCGTTTTAGCAACAAGTACAGAGGAGAGGGGAGCTCCACCAAGCCAGCCTGGAGGTAAAGGAGGGGACTGGGTCATCTGCACCTTGGCATTAGAGGAGGCAGCTTCTTCGCAGATCCTCATCCTCCTCTGTGCCCCCTCCCCACTGGGAACTGGTCAGTGGGAGGGGAGCAGCTCAGCAAGGACCAAACACAAGAGATCAGATTCCAATGCCCCCTACTTCAGGATGTGGCCTAAGCAATGCAGTCATACTGTGAAACTCACCCATCCTTTGCCTGGTCTACAGGCAGCCTTCAGTTCACCAAAATCACCAGGTCCCCCTCCCTGAAACCCCACTGTCCACTCATTATCCTGCAGATGGCCAGCATTCAGGATACGCTGACTTAACAGAACTGAACTGAATTCAGTCATGGCTTGGTAGAGCTTGGTTGTACCTGGCACCATGCCTAAAGGGAAAAAGGAAAAATGACAAAAGGAAGAAAGGAAACAAATATTAGTTGACCTTTTGATATGGGCCTCACTTTTCCAGATACAATATCTCATTTTATCCTCACAACCACCCTAGGAGCATCACATTTCAACTCCCGCTTTACGTGCGTGGACCTGGGAGAAAGGGACGTTAAGTCTTGGCCTAAGATCATGCAGTTGATTCATGGCAGAGGGGAGTTTTGAACCCAGAACCGTATAGTTCCAAAGACCATGACTTCTTCCCCAATTATACCAGGCTGCAGGCAGACTTAGCACAAGTCTGTCAATATGCACTAAGAACCCTTGATGCCTCAACATCAGGGGCAGAAAACCAGACAGATGCACCTCAGCTTCATGCGGTTTACAGTGATCAGACAAATGTTATGGTACTAGTACTGGCTGAACATTGGAGGGGCCGGGAGAGTTTTACAAGCTCCTGATGCTTGGGTCCACCCCTGCGATCCTGACATAACTGCTCTGGGCTGTGGCCTGAACGTTAGGATTTCTTAAAGCTTCTCAGATGATTCTGATGTGCAGCCAAGGTTGCAAACCACTAGATGAAAGGGATTTTGGAGGAGGGAGCAATATCATCCAGTTGCAGAAAATCATCAAAGAGGAAGTGGTGATTGGGATGGGCAGTGCAAACTGGGAATGTGGAGCCGGGGGACAGTCTAGGGAAGGGGAAGAGAAGGGCAAACGGTGACGGCAGGGGCCGGAGGGCACGTCCCTGGCATCCTGCTTGCTGGGGCAACAAGGAACCACACAATGGCTAAGAAGTAACAGAGGTGATGAGGATGCTGCCCTCATTTGCGCCTGATTCTCAATCCTCAGGCTATAACCACGTGCACGGCCGAGACCACTGTCCGGCTAGAAAAGCACCAACTCACAAAACTTGTGAATCATCAAGTTCTAAATCCCCAGCAGGCAACGCATATGGGAGCCACAGCTGCTGCCTGAACAAAAGAAGAAAAAATAATTGCTCCCTTCAAGCCCCCGTGACCATGCAACGTCACCCACCAAATCACTTCAAATTGTCTCCTTTTCATACCACTGGGTCCAAAGATACGAACTGCATCAGGAGCTGGCCTTGGTCTCCAAGTGCATCCTCTTCCTGGTAGAACCTTGACCAAGAGCCAGCCCTGCCCCTCCCACCCTCTCCCAACAGTCTGCGCCTGCTAGAAATGAAGAGATGACTCTTTTGTGTGTATGTGTGTGGCTGTGTTGGGTCTTCGTTGCTGTGCGCGGGCTTTCTCTAGTTGCAGAAAGTGGGAGCTACTCTTCCTTGCGGGGCGAGGGCTTCTCATTGCAGTGGCTTCTCTTGTTGCAGAGCACGGGCTCCAGGTGTGCAGGCTTCAGTAGTTGTGGCTCACAGGCTCAGTAGTCGCAATGCACGGGCTTAGTTGCTCCACGGCATGTGGGATCTTCCTGGACCAGGGCTCGAACCCATGTCCCCTGCATTGGCAGGCAGATTCTTAACCACTGAGCCACCAGGGAAGCCCAAGAGATGACTCTTGATACAGTCAAGGATTGCGTAAAGTGGAAAACTCTTCTCTCCTTCCCTTCTAGGTTCTCTGGCTGGTTTAATAATTAAATTGACGTAAGACAGATTCACAGGAGAAAAACAAATTTGTACATATGGGAGCCCCATAAAAATATGACACACCCCCACAGTCAGGTAATTGAGGCTTTTATACCATCCTGAGCTAAGGAGAAGGGAGTAGGGATCTGGGGCTTCAAAGAGGAGGAAGACAATTCACAGGAAGATGGGAAGAGCCAATGTTTGGGAACAAATGTTTGCCTCGCCACGCAGATGAGTCTTTTGGATATAAAAATTCTCTCTGCCAATAGCTCTCTTCCTGGTACAGACCCCCTATCTAAATTCTTTTAGGAAGTTAAAGGGGAGGTAAAAAGCTCTACCTGAGCCTGCTGGGCCCCGATTATCTTCAGGCTGAGATAATCCACATGCCCAAGTGGTGCCTTCTGGGGTGGCTTATTCTGTTCCCCCTCAATTGCCCGTTCAGCTGGTGTCGTTGCCATCCTTGAAGGCTTGCAAGGCTGCTTTTCTTTATTAGGAGAGTAACCCCGCCCTCCTGACACCTATCTTAAGAAGGGCTGTCTAGAGCATCACTTCTCAAACTTTAAAGGGCATTTGAATGCCCTGAGGACTGTGTTAAATACAAATTCAGATTCCGAAAGTCTCGGATGGGACCTGAGGTTCTACATTTCCCGCCGCTCCTGGGTGATGCTGATCTGCTGGTCCCTGGACCACACTTCAAGTAGCTGGAGGCCAGAGCAGTGTTTCTCAGGCTTGGGATGCAGTTAACAGGCAGTCTTTATCTGTCAAGCGTCTGCAAGCAGTTTGGCAGCTTCAGAAATGAAGTGACAGAACCATTTGGTTCGCAGCCAGGGCACTCATATGAAATGTAATATTAACTGTGATCTTCACAAAAATTCTTCTATTTTTAAAGTTTGTCCGTGTCTGGTAAGGATAGTATCGCTCAGTTTTCCCCAGCTACTTCTCAGTTAGCTAATTCTTCAGTTATCTAATCTTCAGTTTACAGGGCGCAACTCATCTTAATTAATATATTTTCTCCTTATATGGGCAAAACGGCTATGTTTGTCATATATGCATTTTTGTCCTTAGTACTGTGTCACCACGTTCCCAGAGATGGATCGATGACTCAAAAGTAGTTCATTGGAGCATAAAAGTAGGGATAGAAATAATCATGTAACTACTATAATTCAAAATGTTATACACGTGGGCAGCAAACAAGACTCGAGCGAGAGCTTGTTTCTGCGGTTCTGGTGTCTGACCAGGCAGGTGAATTCATCGAGTGACAACTGCACACAAGCAGCACAAAGGAAAAGTATCTGAAACTCAATTATCAGCTCACCCCTCCCTCGAAGAACATCATCTTTTACAAAACTTGTCAGAGGAGGGCATAAAGCTTTACCTCCACTTCAGAGCACAGAGGGAAACTTCCTTTCCTTCTGTGTTAAAATCTTTCCATTTTTCTACAACAAATACAAAATAATACATTCCAGTACAAAATTAACAAATCTGGTCCAAAGTTGAAGAAGAGTTATAAGCCACAGAAACACCATTCAAAGTTGTATGTCTAACAGCAGAAAATGGGTCAAACTATACTTTTCGCCAAAATGTTTGTTAAACCAGTTTAATTATAAATACTCCTCTTAGAGGGAAAACAAGAGTAAACTTTAGGACATGATTTTCAAGGTGAAACATCTTTGTGATCTTGTGAGTTTGTGAGTGGGTATTTCAGTTTTCACTTGGATTATTATCCAAGTGAAATTGAATTGAATAGAATATATATTTATATTTATATAAATTTATATTTATATAAATTATGTAAAATATAAATTTATAGAATATAAATCGGCTCTAGGCTTATGTAAAATAAATAAATGAAGTAGGGCTTCCCTGATGGCACAGTGGTTGAACGTCCGCCTGCCGATGCAGGGGACACGGGTTCGTGCCCCGGTCCGGGAAGATCCCACATGCCGCAGAGCGGCTTGGCCCGTGAGTCATGGCCGCTGAGCCTGCGCATCCGGAGCCTGTGCTCCGCAATGGGAGAGGCCCCAACAGTGAGAGGCCCGCATACTGAATAAATAAATAAATAAATAAATGAAGTAAAAAATGCCCTGCAAGTTTTTGTTCTCTTTGTTACTAAAAACCTTTGCTACTCTTTATTTTGGAATTGATTGTTTCATACCTGGGGAGGTAGACCAGAAAAGGTGTGCTTGGATCATACTGACAAAATACTGTCAGGTGGCCAGAGAGGGCTTTGACAAGCAAGCAGAAATGTCCATCCACACATTGCCTTATTCAGAGAGAACCTCTCTGGTCACCAGTATACCTCTTGACCTGTATTTATTCTACAAATACTTAATGAGCACCTACACTATGTCAGGCATGGTTCTAGGTGCTTAGGATACTGAGTGAACAAAACAAAGTTTCCTGCCCTCTGAAACTTACATTCTAGCAGAAAAAGAAAGACTTTAACAATGACTGTCTGGTAGATTACTGAGTGATAGCACCATAGGGGAAGGAAATAGAGCTGTGTAAGGGAGGTTGAGATTACAGGATGAGGAGTAGCATGAAGGTTGGGATTTTTAAGTAGGATGATCAGAGGTGGCCTCTCTGAGAAGACGGCATTTGAGCAAAGACCATGGAGACACCTGCAGGGAGAGAGTTCTAGTCTTGTCTGGAATGTTTAAGGACAGCAAGGAAATAAGTGTGACTAGAGGAGAGCTAGCAAGGAGGGGGCTTGTGGACGATGAAATCAGGAGGAAATGAGTAGGGCGAAGAGGTCGTCCATATGGGTTCTTGTAAAACTTTTTGTTTGACGCGTAGTGAAATGAGAACCGAAGGCATGGGCAGCACATAACTGACAAGGTCTGGCTTCTAAAAGGCTCATTCCATCTGCTGTGTTGAACATAGACTCTAGGAAGGTAATGAGAGAAATAAGGTATTCTGGTCAGCTATTGCTACGTAACAAACCAATACAAAAATCTCAGCAATACAAACAGTAAGCATTTATTTAGCTCATGTGTCATGAGTCATTTGTTGGGGGACAGGGGGCATGTCTGTTAATCCAGGCTGGGTCCTACTGGGGTGGTCACCGGTCTAGCCCTGCTGTACCTCCCATCCCATCCTCCTCTGGGACCAGCAGGCTAGACCTGGAATTTTCTTTTCAGGAGAATCATTGGCATACAGATGGTGTTTTCCTTTTAAGCCAGGATCTTGATTTAGCTATAAAAAGTGGCATATCAAGTCAAATTGTGGTCACCAAGTATAGAGTTTTTCCATGTACCACCTAAAGCATGGACGGGGAGTCCTCTGTGTTTGACTCACCAAAATATCCCGAATGTCAAGGAGAAAGGGACTCACATAGTTTTTTTTTTTTTTAATGGATAATATGATTTTTTACTTCATGACTCTGGAATCCAGTAGGAGCCATTTCTGTAACTAATCATTTCAACTGTGTTGTTCAAGTTACATATCACACTTGAACTTTCAGTGTCTTAAACAGCCTGCAACTCTCACTTCAGAGCTGAAATGCCATCATTTTTAATATTGGAAATGAGACATCTGGATTTTTAAGAAACAAACAGTGGTACAGACAACTCCATCCCTGGAAGTAGCTATTTTCCAAAACAATTTCTCTTGTTTTCTGATAGAGAGAAATATATGGCTTATTAATGGGCATATTGAAAACCCATATCTGAGGCTTCCCTGTTGGCGCAGTGGTTAAGAGTCCGCCTGCCGATGCAGGAGATGCGGGTTCGTGCCCCGGTCCGGGAAGATCCCACATGCCGCAGAGCGGCTGGGTCCGTGAGCCATGGCTGCTGAGCCTGCGCATCCGGAGCCTGTGCTGCGCAACGGGAGAGGCCACAACAGTGAGAGGCCCGCGTACAGCAAAAAACAAAACAAAACAAAAACCCATATCTGAATATTACAAAAGAATATGAAGAAAACTTACAAATGAAACCAAAGAAGAAATAAGGAATTCATTCGCCATCATCTTCCTTGTTGAAACATCCCCATTAGTAGGACGTGTTAATTGACAAGGGGGCTGATGGGCAGAAAGACAATAACGAGAAAGCACCCCATAGTCTGGGGTGCTTGTCCTTCCTATGCAGATATCCAGAACTATCTGACAGAGTCACCTTATATGTCCCTTCATTACCAAACACATAATTATGAATAAGGATTTTCAAATTTAGGAGAAATACAAACCAAAAACAATAGATTATAGGGAAACTCATCTGTGGCTCAAACTCTCCCCCACTGAACAGATACGTTATAATGGGTCTGTATATGGATATGGACACATTAGTGAAAGATGGTAAACTATATCATGTCTCTCACCAGGAAAAAAACAAAACATTGTTTTCCATTTTGAATGCAGTTTTCACTTTACTATTTTAAAAATTGTGTTGCATCTTTTTTCTATGAAAACGGTGGTCCATGGGTGTATCAAATGTCTGATAGGTATTCCGGTAGGCTAACATTCTGAGAAACACATGCCAAGAAGCTGCAAGTAAACCCAATTCAGTCACTCACCTACCACCAGTCAGTTTATACTAAGTACTTTTGACGGATAAGTTTGTTCCGAAGTAGGGCAGGCTTTTCACTTGAAGGAAAAAAAAATGACTCCCAATAATTCTCAGTCCACAATACCCAGCGGTGCCAATAAGCCAAGCCAGTTATAAGAAAGATGACATAAGTACAGCCATAAAAACAGTGACCCATCCACATTAAAAAGACAAAACATACAACTCCATTTAGCAGCTCAATTAAGGTGACCTCTAGCCATCACACTTATTCCAGTGACAGCTCCTCCCCCCAACACCCACCAGCCTTGGCTTTCTCCTGTGGCCTGGAAATGATGAAGAGGGGAGAAGGAATGATTCTCTCTCTCTGTCCAGGCATCAGCATTTCACAAGCGCTTATGGTGGCTTTAACCTCAAAAGAGTTCCCGCTCTGAGGGTAAACTTTTCTCCACCATATGTAATTAGCCCATTGATGCATCTCCCACACTGTGCTGATCCTCTGGAGGGCAGCATTAGTAGGTCAAGTTCAAGTGAGGAAGGCAGGTGGGACAGCTGCCGAAGATGAGAGCAAGCCCCCTGTGGAGAGAGGGCCAGAGCCCTGAGGGTCTCTGAGCAAACACTGATGCCCTGGGAGACAGGACGATAGTTTGAACCTTACACTGTGTGACTAAAGTGTTGATGGGAGTTGGGGATGGGGGACAGGGAGCACGTGACTGATGTGTGCTGGTGTAGTTGTTCCTCCCGTCCAGCCTTTCACAGGAATTCTGAACCAGGGGAGGGCACAGCTGGTGGAGGTGAGAGACAAAAGGAAGCAGAGAGGGCGACCAGAAGCTCTACTATAGGCACAGTCCCCGAAGGACACCCGGGGCTGTGGGTGGGGGGGAACTCTTGTTTCGACCTCAATGTTAACTAAACACAATTACAAGAAGTCCCACCCAACCACAGCTGAAATCGCAATTGATTAAAGGAGAGTAAGAAATCTGGGTCCTCAGCCAACCCAAGCTGAGTGAGCACAGCCACCCTGAGGACAGGGATGCTGGGATGGAAGTGTCCTCATCAGTTGATTTGCACCCGAGGGGTCCATGTGTTTCTTTGTTTTTCTGTTCTAGATTGCTGAGAAACAGGGGGATTTAGCCCTGCTCCAGAACAAAGAGAACCACAACTCAAGTTTTGAAGCTGAGTTTATACGCTTTTGACAGTTCTGATCTAATGTCAACACTTACAATCCCCTCCCCATACAGGAATCTGGGGGGAAGATGAAAACACATCCTGACTCCCTCACAGGTAGCCTGGCAATGCTAACGGGTCGGTTTCCCGTGAGGAGGATCCGCAGCCCCACTCAACGGGGAGACAGAACCACACATGTGGATAAAACATGGGAGTGACCATAGGACCCAGCAAACATTCAAGAATAGACTTGCCCTCCAAGACACCACCTGTAAAACCCATACATAATGCATGAGTTCAGCCATCTGTGGAAATAAACCCAGAGACTGTAAATATGTAACTGAAAAGATTGGGAATATTCAAAACTCCAATCAAGGGGACCAGAGTGTAATTTTAAAGAAACAAAACCAAACTGTAATTGTAATTTAGAAAAATCAATCCTAATCAATTATATTGTACCCAGTTTAAGAACAGTCTCTGGAACTCAGGGGGCGTGGTTGGCCTGGAGCACACAGCAGGGAAGCCCAGAGACCCCATCACTGACAGTGTTTGTTCAGCTCTGTCAGGCTGGATGGGAGAGATCCCAAAGCTGGCATCAGCAAGGAGGCATATCCTGCCATGGCACAGGGCTGACACACCAGGCCTGTCCCTGGAAGAGCCCTGGTGGGTTTCTGAGGGCCTTTGGGGGCCACCACAGGTGCAGAGGAACCTCCACCCCTGATGCACCAACTTCAACATGCTAGACTTCCCCAAACATTTTTTAAGTGCCTTCTTTTGAAAACGGTCCTGAATTAAATGTCCCCAAACTCTGATATATTAATACCTCCCTTTGCTCTGACTTCATGTCTACCAAGGAAGCTTCTGATAATTCTTCTTCCTTAGACTCCAAATGGCAAGTATCAGTACCAGCCGGCAGCATTCAATACGCTCAGTTATGGATGTATAAAATCCAGCTGAATCATCAGTCTCTTCTGAGTTTAATTGGCTCCAATAACACCCAAGTCATATCCCAAGTCAAGTCATCCTCCTGTCCAGCTGAAGCCCAGTCCCGTGATGAATTCACCACCCCCCGAGGCCTGCAGTAACCCAGTAGAACCTGGCCTTCCACCACTATCTTCAAATTACAACATGTAAGTGCGAATTAAATGGTTAACTTTGTATCCATCAACTGACGAAAACTCTTCTATCACAGTAAAACCCAGTGAAAAAGCAAGGGGACAGTTTTTACGGGCAGCTGCTGTGGCAAGGGGAGCGATTGTTAGTGCAACACAGGAAGCAAGTGGAGAATCGAGGCCTTGTAAGGAAGGGGAGCATTTTTGAGGATGCACACAAACCAAAAGTTATCCTCTCCCCTCTTCAAGCCATAGGAACCCTTGAAACCCCCATCCCCAGGTGGCTCAGGGGAAGTCATTTGTACACCTTCACAAACATCAGTAAAACAATGTGTGGCACGTGTTTGCTAAAGGCAAACACAAGGCATTTGTTTGCTGGAGGAAAACAAAAAAGTCCCTCAAGCATCTAAGCTATGGTTTGGAGCATTGCTGCTGTAAATTACCACAAATTCAGTTGCTTAAGTCAGCACAAATTTGTTATCTTATAGTGCTAGAAGTCAGAAGTCCAAAATCAGCCTCACTGGCCTAAAGTCAAGGTGTCGGCAGAGCTGGTTGCTTCTGGAGGATCAGGAGGAGAGTCTCTCTGCCTTTTTCTGCTTCTAGAAGCTGCCGTGTTCCTTGGTTCATCACCCCCTGCCCGCATCACTCCAACCTCTTCTGTGATCGGACTTCCTTCTCCTGACTCTGAGCCGCCTGACCGTTCCTCTTAGAAGGACCTTGTAATTGGGCCTACCTGGATAATCCCGGATAATCTCTCCATCTCAAAAGCCTTAACTTAATCACACCTGCAAAATCCCTTTCATCATGTAAGGCAACGTCCACGGGTTGCAGGGATGAGGACCTGGATGTCTGTGGGAGCCACTTCCAGCCTACAATAGCATCATAACCATAGGTGGTGTTGAAAGATAAAATATTTAAAGTACTATCTTTAACATTTTAAGAGTTTGAGCACAAATCTCTTCTGTTGGGGCAGCACCAAACCAGAAGTGGTGAGGGGTGCCCTGCAGACAGGCGCAGTGGGAGGGAGTTCTGCAGAGAAGGTGCAAAAGCAAAGAAGGGAAATGATTGGATTGTCTGTAGCATAAAGACTGGTTGGCTGTTTGTGATTCGTTGTCCTTAGCATTTCGGATTTGTAACCTGGAGGCATTTATGGGCTCAGATGTTGGTTGGTTTACGTAGGTCATCAAGGCATTGGAGCCAGTCTAATGGCCTCCTTGTTTAACTAATGTAACAGTTGGGACAGAATTAAATGGCACAACTGTAATGCAATTGATAAACCTTAAAGACTGAGCTCCAAGGGGCTGCATTCGAGAAGACAGAGAACTCTTTGTATCTTGGATATCGATTCTGACTGAGAAAGGAGCTGCACATCTGAAGGGGGCTGGCATGGATCCATGTGGGACACAAATCACCACAGGCCATTAGCACAGACCAACAGAACTCCCAGGACCGGCACAACCTAGGAAAGAATACTAACAGCGCCCGGCAGACATCCCGAGCCCCAGTCAGCTCCACATTTACCAACTGGTAATTACACTGATGCTCAAATTAAGGAGCATCCAGTGTGTTTAGGGTTTATTTTACACTATATAGGCTAGATGACAACTGTGTTCTACATTGTGCTCTTAATTATACTTTCTTCTTTTCTTTATAAAGTCCCAAGTAGAAAACTCCTTTAGATCTCATCAAGCAAGTAACCTGACCAGAGGTCCCAACTAAAGTTGGTGGTCAAGTATGCCAGGGCTTGAGTCAGGTAGCTCAGGTCAACACTATCTGGGACTTATTCCTGTTGACTGTGCATCCATGGCAAGAGTCCCTCCTTAGCCCCAAATATCTCCCCATCCAGCCCCATCACAAGCCTATAATGAAGACCTGCTTCCTATCAAGCTTGGCTTCCAACTTGAATCTGTCTGGATACAGATTTACCCTCTTTTTAGCTGCATGACAGTGAACTTAACATTTCTGAACCTTGGCTTCATCATCTATAAAGTATAGCTTCTAATCTCTACCTTGCAGGTTATTACTGTAATGAATAAAGTAGAATTATAGCTAACATGAGAACATAGCACTCAATAAATTGTAGCTATTTATTATTGTTATTGATATTTTTTCCCATCTGTGAAACAAAGATAATAATATACACACAATTTGTGTAAGAATGAGGTAACATTATGTTAAGCACCTGACACAGGACTGGCGTGTAGAAGATGCTCAGTGACAATTCATTCCCTATCCCCTCTTTCCCTGTGTTCCTCACAATCACTCTGCTGGGTTAACTGAAAAGAAGAACTATTGGCTCCAGAAAAATGCTGTCAAAATGTAAACCTTTCAGTGGGAATGTAAATTGGTGCTGCCACTATGGAACACAGTATGGAGATTCCTCAAAACACTAAAAATAGAGTTTCTATAAGATCCAGCAATCCCACTCCTGGGCATATATCCCAACAAAACTATAATTCGAAAATATACATGCACCTCTATGTTCATAGCAGCACAGTTCACAATAGCCAAGACATGGAAACAACCTAAATGTCCATCGACAGATGGATGGATAAAGAAGATGTGGTACATATATACAGTGGAATATTACTCAGCCATAAAAAAGAATGAAATAATGCCATTTTCAGCAACATGGATAGACCTAGAGATTATCATACTAAGTGAAGTAAGTTAGACAGAGAAAGACAAATATCATATGATATCATTTATATGTGGAATCTAAAATATGATACAAATGAACTTATCTATGAAATAGACTCACAGACATAGAGAACAGACTTGTGGTTGCAAAGGGTCAGGGGTGGGGGAGGGATGGAGTGGGAATGTGGGATTAGCAGATGTAAACTCATATATAGAATGGATAAACAACAAGGTCCTTCTGTATAGCACAGGCAATTATATTCAATATCCTGCGATATCCATAATGGAAAAGAATATATATTTATGTGTGTGTGTGTGTGTGTGTGTGTATATATATATATATATGTATGACTGAGTCACTTTGCTGTACAGCAGAAATTACACAACTCTGTAAACCAACTATACGTCAATAAAATAATTATTTTTTAATGTAAATTTTTACCTGAGACAACCCCCTCACGGCTCATCAACACAGACTCATTTCTTAGATGAGCTTGCCACTACCACTGTCCAGAGAGCCTGTCCCTAAGGAGACAGGAAAGACTAGTTTAATGGGATGGGCCACTAAGGTGTGTTAGGAGGGTATTCACTTAGGGACCTCTTATGAAAGGATCCTGTGAGTGACAGAAACACAGCTTTAAGAAGCTTAAGGAAAGACTATGTGGGATGAAAAATCTGTTGACTAATATAACAAAAATGTCCAGGGGACATATCTCGTAAATACACCTAGATCCGGATACTCCAAAGATGTTGTCAAGAAGTGTGTCATGCTCCACCTCTTGGCTTTGCCTTCTTCCATTTTGTTTCTCTGTCTCAAGAAGTTACCCTCTTCAGGGTGGCCCCTGGTCACCAGCTTAGCAAATGCAATGGACAGAGGGAGCCTCTTTCTCAAGAGTTCCAACAAAATCCCTGGGTTGGAATTCACTGGACCAACTTGGGCAAGGTGACCAGCCCTATACAAGTCACTGAGGCCAAAGAGATGGAATATGCTAATAGTCAGGCTGAGGGAACATGCCCACCTTGGAGCTAATATATGTGCATGCTGGGAGGGCGGGTGAGTCACAGCTCCCTCCTGAGCTCCATGGATTGAGTGGGTGATGAGTAGTTTGCCAAAGAAAGAGAAAAGTGCTAAGGTTAAAAGAAGCAGAAGTAGACTCTGGCGAAGCACAACCTTCCAGGGGACTTAAGACACAGGGTGCCTGGGTTAACTGAGCCATAAAATGTCCCCAGCAAATACAGCAGACCCCAGAGATGGGAGGAGAGACACATAACTTCCTAGCAGCTCTTCTGCTTACAGTTCTTGCCCTGTCTGCCTTTGATTAAGTAGATTACCACATCCCATCAGCCTTGCCAGTCTCTGGAATACCCATGATTCATTTTCTTTACAGCACTTTAGAGGATCTTACATTTTCAGAGTGTGAATCAAGGTCTGGGGTCAAAGCCAGACAAATAGCCACTCAACCTTACCACCCTGTCCTGGACAAGCAAGGAGGAGGGCAAAGAGCTGGTCATTAACCACTTTGCTTGAGAGCCCTTCTCTCTCAAAAGATGCTGTAAAATTGGGTAATAAAAACAAAAAAGAATCTTAGAAACCACGAAGTTTGTTGATCAGATCATTGTGCGGGTCCCCGCTGAAGCTGGCTACACTGAAAACAGACATTTGTTCCTGACCCCAGGAGTCCCAGTTCCTAATCAGTCCTAATCCCTGACAGTTCTGCAGTTTCCCTCCCCAGTTACCAGGTTCTCTTCTCATGAAGAACTTTATCAAAGGCTTCTGGAAAAACTAAATAAATTATAGCCACTAGTCCCTTTTATCCATGGCTTTATTTCAAGGATTTCTGACAGGTTCAAGAGGCATAATTTTACTCAAGCCAGCTTGTTCCATTCAAATTCTACACATCCAGGTGCTTTAGAAGACTCTTGAGTGATTCATTTTGCTTTGTCTGTCTCAGCCTCATTACAGAGAAGTTATATCATCAGTCTGTAATTCCCAAGGATGAGATTTTTTCTTCAACATCTGCAGAGTACAATAAATGTGGCTTAAATTAAAAATAGAGCAAGGTTCCAACCCGTTTGGCCATGGCTCTACAAACAAAGCCTGCTTTTAAGGATAAAAGCAAATCGGCAAGATAGCCGAGAATATTCGTTCTTCACCCTGGTTATACGTTAAAGTCATTCAAGGAGATTTTTTTAAATTACCATGCCAGAACCTTACCCTAAACCCATTAAATACAAATCTCTGAGGTTGGGGCCTAAATTCTGGAATTTTCTTTTAAACGTGAAGCTAAGTTAAGAACTACTGCTTAGAACAGTGGTCCCCAAACTTTCTGGAACCAGGCACCGGCCAGGGTGGTTGGGGGGAATGGTTCAGATGGTAATGCGAGCGATGGGGAGCGGCTGTAGATATAGATGAAGCTTCGCTCGCTCACCTGCCACTCACTTCCTGCTGTGCGGCCCGGTTCCTAACAGGTTCTGGACCGGTACCAGTCCACGGCCAGGGGGCTGGGGACACCTGGCTTAGAAGATGCTGGGGTTCTCAGGGAATGAGTCCAGATCATCATTTCTGATTCATCTGCAGGAACTAGGAACTGTGTGTCCTGTTCATTGTGTCTTGAATACCTGAGGATGATGAGCTTAAGAATTAAAGGATCCTGAGGTCAGCTTTAAAGGGGGGCAAATCTGTGCTTATGTGGAAAAAAACTGTCTACTCACAAAGGAAGACACTGACAGATAAAGGAAGCTTATCCCCTAAGCTACAAAGGATCAGACCACCAGTGTACAGTTAGCAAAATCTCACAGTGACACCATGTCTAGGCCTGGGTGTTTGTTCTTCCCAGACTCTGACACTCATTTGTTATATGATCTTGGATAAATCTATTAACCTCCCTTGTCAAGTTTAACCACTTGAGGAATAGGCATGGCCTTCTTGGCCCTTTAAAGATCCTTTAAAGAAACAAAAGGCATTAGCTCTCATCAAAAAGTAACTTTTGACCTATAATGAATGAATGAAAAAACAGGCCACAGAAGTTGTTAATGGGAGAGAAGGGCAATTCCTCCTGATAACTGCTACCTTTACTTCCTCCCTGTTGCTTTACTTCTCTGTTTACAGAAACAAGAGACAAAACTACTGGAAATGCACCAAACTAGATTCGGGACATACTAAAGCTCCCTCAGTGCGCTGAAGATAAATGTTTTGAAAATTAAGCTGATCAGAGCTACTCAAGAGTTGAAATATGTTCAGGGTAAATCAGAGTGTCAGAAGTCTCAACAATCTGTTAAAAAAGCATAAAAACCCACAAGCTTTCAAAGAGTACCCCATAGCTACAGATGAATTTATGCCTTGTCAAAATTTCTTTCTTGTTACAGATAAACAGGAAATAAGGGTAGGAAGTTATTAACCATGACAAGCCTTCTTAACAATAAAAACCGATACAAAAACTAAACAGTGATATCCAGTGAGAAAGACCAGGGTCAGGACTGACTTACAGATGCAGCTTAGCCTTCGTGCTTCCAAAGTCCTCAGTACTCCAAGGTCGAGTAGCTGAGAAAGTGGACTTAAACTCTTTATGTGATCGCCATTGTCAGAAGGACTGAACTTAGGAAGCCGGCTGGTTAATTCCTCCCAGGCTGGGGACCTGACCCTAGTGGGCAATGTTAGTTGATTCTGGAGAGCACAGGAAGCAACTAGGGTTCTCTCCGTGTGCAGATAACCGAGATGGAACGCAGGCGATTCATCTCATGATGCCATCCCCTGCGGCAAGCACCAAGATGCAGACATACTATCCTGGAGAACCATCTACCTTCTTGGGTTTTGTTTTGTTTTGTTTTGTTTTGTTTGGGGTTTTTTTTTGGATGTGGACAATTTTTTAAATCTTTATTGAATTTGTTACAACATTGCTTCCGTTTTATGTTTTGTTTTGTTGGCTGTGAGGCATGTGGGATCTTAGTTCCCTGACCAGGGATTGAACCCACACCCCCTTCTTTGGAAGGCAAAGTCTTAACCACTGGGCTGCCAAGGAAGTCCCTACCATCTTGATTTATTCCCATCAAAATGATTCATCTCCTCCTTCCTTCTTCTGTTCACTCTTTCAGGAAACATATTATATTTGTATGGTGTGCCAGACCTAATGTAAAGTATGGTGGATACCAAGCTTAAAAAAAAATTCCCTTCATTCAAGAAGTGTGGTAATGTAACCGAAAGTGGGGTCTGGCTGCTCACCACTCAAAAGCCATTAAAGAGGCAAGGTTGGTGGAAAGGAAAGTTTGCTTTATTTTGGATGCCAGCAACCAGGCATAGGGTGGACTCCTGTCCAAAGGCCAAATCCCCCCCACTGACAATCAGTGGGCAAGAGCTTTTATAGATGGAGGGATGGGGTCACATGCAGAAACAGCACAGTCAGCTCTGACAGTCATCTTGAAATTGGCCATCAGTGGTCTGATCAGCATCACCTTGATTGTTTTAAGCACAATTAATCTTCAGTTCCAGGGTCAGTTTTTTCCCATTTCTTTGAGGCTAATTCTTGGAATTGTGGCAGCTTATGTCATGGTTACAGTCTGGTCATCGTGTAGTTAACATCTTCCACCTGGCGGGGGTTTTAGTGTCTATAAGACAGCTCACAGGATACGGCTCAGAATATTATCTATAGCCCTTGTGGAGGAACTCAAGGTTCTTGACCTTGCTTACTGACTAAACTATTATTGTTTAGTCTTGTTGGATGTTTTCCTTTGTTTCTGCATTTTCTCACTTCTTTGATTAAACTTCGTCTTTGGCTAAAGTTTTTCCACAGACAAAAGGCAGGAGGAGGACATGGTTGGGGGGGGGCGGCAAGAACCATAGGGTCCTGCTCCATTTCAGAAAGAGCTGTGATGAAGGAGTGCCTAGGATGCAATGTGCAATGTGAGGGGAACAAAAGCCAGATTTGAGGGGTTTAGTCAGGAAAGGCTTTATGGGAGTATCAACTGAGATGAAATAAATAACACAAAGAAAAATTATGGAAATTGCATTCCAGGCAGAGGGAAGAGTTTATGCAAAGTCCAAGACATGTCCATGGATCAGGAAGAGTGTTTCAAGCAATCCAGCACAGCTGGAGTGTGAGGAATTTAAAGACAAAGGGAAAGAGATGGGATGAGCAGGAGGGGTGGACCAAATTGCAGGGTTTTGGAGGACCCCATTAAGGAGTTTGGATTTTACACGGAAGGTAACATGGAGTCACCAAAGGTTTTAAACAGTGTCGTGAATGAATAAGACCAACACAGTGACGGGTGGATTGGAAGATGGAGAAAATGGAAATGAGGAAGCCAGTTGGGAATGCTCGTTGCATTATATGGTAGAAATCAAGGGGCACCAAGGCAGGAGTGAGGAGGAGAGAAAGTGGGTGCTGCACTGGGTGACTGGGAGATGGTGGTGAGAGAGAAACCATGGAGGAAAGCGTGTTTGGGGAGAGTTCAGTTTTAGTGTTAGTTGCAAGCTGGGTCCTGTCAGCAGGTGAATGTGTAAATCTGGGGCTGGGATGAGAGGCTTGACCACAATAGAAATACAAAACTGGGGATACAGGATGGAGGGAGATGTGATTGCCCACACAAAGCGTGTTTGTGAGATGCACACATAGTCAAGGCGAGAATCCTCCCTCTGGAAACAGAGGGATTGACAGTAATGGACTCTGTAATGACTAATAAGAAACTTACAGCCCCTCAAATGCATAAAAATAATACACCAGTGCTGGCTACCATTTGTTGGACACTTAGCAGGTGACAGGCAGTGCATGAGTGGTCCCTTGTCATCCCCAAACAATCAGAGACATGTGTCCCATTTCTGTCCTCATTTTTCAAATAAGCAAGCCTAGATTCGTGGAGGTTAAGGGACTTGCCCCGGGTTATACATTATAAAGGAAGGAGCCGGGGTTTGCCGCCAGTTTTATCAGAGCACAGAGCACAAACCATTAACCTGCGGTGCAAATCTCCCTTACTATTTCCAGAAAGAAAAGAACTATTTTTTTCCTCTGCTCCTTACCAAGAGGCGAAATTTTACAATGCAAACCTTAGAAGAAGAAACAACGATCTGGGGGCTAGGAGAACTGAGAAGGAAGGCGTGGATTACTAAAACAGAAACAGAAACTGCCTCTGCCCCAGCCTGCCGGTGCTGGGGGCAAAAAGGGCACCGTAGGGAACATACCTCAGTCTGGTCCTTCCTCTATGAAGCTGACAAGCACACGCTGACATGTTAGGATGGTTTGCGAACACAATGCAGAGTGGGTGGGCCAGGGACTGAGATGCTGAAAACAACAGACTTCAAGGCAGAAGAGAGCTTGGCCGAAAGGGCACATTTTTTTCAGCGAATCATCCGAACCGAGAGTGCCTTTTCACTTGCTTGACATCAGACAAGAAGGTTCTCACACATTTTTTTTCCTTTCTTTTTTTTTTTAATTGATCATCTTTTTTTAAACATCTTTATTGGACTATAATTGCTTTACAATGGTGTGTTAGTTGCTGCTGTATAACGAAGTGAATCAGCTATACATATACATATATCCCCATATCTCTTCCCTCTTGCGTCTCCCTCCCACCCTCCCTATCCCACCCCTCTAGGTAGTCACAAAGCACCTAACTGATCTCCCTGTGCTATGTGGCTGCTTTCTACTAGCTATCTATTTTAAATTTGGTAGTGTATATATGTCCATGCCACTCTCTCACTTCATCCCAGCTTACCCTCCCCCCACCACCCCGTGTCCTCAAGTCTATTCTCTATGTCTGCGTCTTTATTCCTGCCCTGCCCCTAGGTTCATCAGAAGGCAGTCTGATCTTGGGTCTGGTTTTGTTTTCCACGATTTGCAGTGTCCAGACCCAGCCCAGCAGGAGCCCGACCTTGCCTCAGAGAGGGAGTCCTGGAGGAAAATTGTGCCCATGATCCCCTTTGCCAGAATCCCACCCAGGGCTTGTGTTTTCATCTTTGATTTCACATGGCCTACTGGATCCCATCATTTCAGGAACCAATTTTTGTTTTTTGTTTTTGTTTGTTTTTTAATTTTATTTTATTTTTGCTTTATAAGTTTATTTATCCTATTTATTTATTTTTGACTGCATTGGGTCTTCGTTGCTGTGCACGGGCTTTCTCTAGTTGTGGCGAGTGGGGGCTACTCTTCATTGCGGTGTGCACGCTTATCATTTCAGTGGCTTCTCTTGTTGCAGAGCATGGGCTCTAGGCACATGGGTTTCAGTAGTTGTGGTCCTCGGGCTCAGTATTTGCGGCTCCCACGCTCTAGAGCACAGGCTCAGTAGTTGTGGCACACAGGCTTAGTTGCTCCACGGCATGTGGGATCTTCCCGGACCAGGGCTTGAACCCATGTCCCCTGTGCATTGTCAGGCAGATTCCAAACCACTCTGCCACCAGGGAAGTCCAGAACCAATTTTTTAAAGGTGAGTGTTTTTCTTCACTAAACTCAAGACTGGCAAGCCTGCCTCTCCCTCTGCCTCTCCCCCCACCCTCACACACACACACACACACACACACACACACACACACACACACACACACACACCCTTCTTCCTTTCTAACCACATCTTACTGCCTTGGCAAAGAGTGCAGTAAAGCAGAAAACAAATACAGGAAGTGACAGACGACACAAGCCTTTGTCCAATTAGCAATAAGAAAATCACAGGCTCCAGTGGTGACCATTCATGTCACACAGCCAGCTCAGCCAAGAGCCCTGCTCCACATCTCTCTGATCTAATTAGAACCACTCGGGCCATGGCTGCC
This sequence comes from Mesoplodon densirostris, assembly GCF_025265405.1. Taxonomy (NCBI): domain Eukaryota; kingdom Metazoa; phylum Chordata; class Mammalia; order Artiodactyla; family Ziphiidae; genus Mesoplodon; species Mesoplodon densirostris. The sequence goes on from NC_082665.1 coordinate 143,987,805, forward strand.
CAGCCAGTCTCTGCATTTTTAGTCCACACAGGGCCCATGCCCGAGTTGGCCATTAATGAGGGACATGAAACCATCAATAGTTTTGATTAAGCCACAGACTACCATGCTATTTAGATGTACCATATTTCACAGATTCTAAGACAGGCTTCCCCGCCCTCCACATTTTAACATCTTTTAAAATCAAAATGTGCCTTAGAATCAAGGCAATCACAGGATAGTCATCATGGCCTCTGTGTGGCAAACTTGGTCACAGCTGTTCATGCTATCATACTTTCAGCTGAGTTCAATGCATGGGTGCAAGGACGGGTGTGGAGGTTCAATGCCGTTTAAAAGGCCCTCCAAAGATTATCCTATATTTTGGCATTCGGACAATGAGCTATTGTGGATGCAAAAAGAAACAGAAGAAGGGGCTGTACATTTGACATTTGTGAAGCAAATATTTGTTCCTACAGGAAAACCGCCATTCCGTACTTTCTCACAAAGCAACAATCAACTTCTTTCAAGACCTCAAAAAGGATGAAACCTACAAGAAATGAAGCAGTTATATTTGCCCCACATCCAGCAAAGCAACTGAGTGCAAGAGAGATTGACAAATCCTTCAGAAGAGATGAAAGAAATTTCAAAGCAGCACACGCTAGTATGACCAATCAAGGACCCTGCAGAATGACTGTTAAGACATTACGTAAGAGTTTAAAATAACTTTTTCTATGTTAGAAGTTCACTAGACAATGGTGAATCTTGTAGTCTATGGTTTCTTAGGTCTGATGAAATATAGTATGTCCAGAATAAGTTCCACTCCCAAGAAAACCCTTTAAAGTGCTTGAGAATTTGAAAAAGATAAGTTCACATTTCAGGAGAGGGCAGCCACTGCAGACATTGATGAGAGATAGAGACAGGTCTGTGTACCCAAAAGCATCACCCACCCTACAGCAGTTGCTCTTCCTTGTCATCCCCTGCTCTACCTTCCTTGCTAGCAGAACCCAGAGTTGATTCAAGGCTGATGCAGCCTTCTGCTTCAGAAGAGACTTCTTCCTTCTCCACCCCAGAGAAGCTTCATTAATCAATCCCAACATCATGATTGCTTCTCTTTCCCATTGGTTGTTTTAGCGGTGACACGTGACCCAGTTCTTACCAATAGGATGTGAAAATATGGGAGTGGGAGGGGAGGGAAGACTTTTAGGATTAAAAAAAAAAGGATGCAAGAGGGCAGACAGAAGAAGCAAGAAGAACTACAATCCTGAAGCCTATGGAACAAAAACCACATTCACAGAAAGAGAGACAAGATGAAAAGGCAGAGGGCTATGTACCAGATGAAGGAACAAGATAAAACCCCTGAAAAACAACTAAATGAAATGGAGATAGGCAACCTTCCAGAAAAAGAATTCAGAATAATGATAGTGAAGATGATCCAGAACCTTGGAAAAACAATGGAGGCAAAGATCGAGAAGATGCAAGAAATGTTTAACAAAGACCTAGAAGAATTAAAGAACAAACAAACAGAGATGACCAATACAATAACTGAAATGAAAACTACACTAGAAGGAATCAATAGCAGAATAACTGAGGCAGAAGAACAGATAAGTGACCTGGAAGACACAAAGGTGGAATTCACGGCTGCAGAACAGAATAAAGAAAAAAGAATGAAAAGAAATTAAGACAGCCTAAGAGACCTCTGGGACAACATTAAACACAACAACATTCACATTATAGGGGTCCCAGAAGGAGAAGAGAGAGAGAACAGACCAGAGAAAATATTTGAAGAGATTATATTCAAAAACTTCCCTAACATGGGAAAGGAAATAGCCACTAAAGTCCAGGAAGACAAGACAGTCCCTTACAGGATAAACCCAAGGAGCAACATGCCGAGACACATAGTAATCAAATTGGCAAAAAGTAAAGACAAAGAAAAATTATTGAAAGCAGCAAGAGAAAAATGACAAATAACATACAAGGGAACTCCCATAAGGTTAACAGCTGATTTCTCAGCAGAAACTCTACAAGCCAGAAGAGAGTGGCATGATATAGTTAAACTGATGAAAGGGAAGAACCTAGAACCAACATTACTCTTCCCAGCAAGTATCTCATTCAGATTCGATGGAGAAATCAAAAGCTTTACAGACAAGCAAAAGCTAAGAGAATTCAGCACCACCAAACCACCTCTACAAAAAATGCTAAAGGAACTTCTCTAAGTGGGAAACACAAGAGAAGAAAAGGACTTACAAAAACAAACTCAAAACAATTAAGAAAATGGTCATAGGAACATACATATCGATTATTACCTTAAATGTGAATGGATTAAATGCTCCAACCAAAAGACACTGGCTTGCTAAATGGATACAAAAACAAGACCCATATAGATGCTGTCTACAAGAGACCCACTTCAGACCTAGGGACACATTCAGACTGAAAGTGAGGGGATGGAAAAAGATATTCCATGCAAATGGAAATCAAAAGAAAGCTGGAGTAGCAATACTCATATCAGACCAAATAGACTTTAAAATAAAGAATGTTACAAGAGACAAGGAAGGACACTACATAAGGATCAAGGGACCAATCCAAGAAGAAGATATAACAGTTATAAGTATATATGCACCCAAGTTAGGAACACCTCAATACATATGGCAACCGCTAGCAGCTATAAAAGAGGAAATCAAAAGTAACACAATAATAGTGGGGGACTTTAACACCTCACTTACACCAATGGACAGATCATCCAAACAGAAAATTAATATGGAAACAAAAACTTTAAATGACACAATGACCAGATAGACTTAATTAATATTTATAGGACATTCCATCCAAAAACAGCAGATTACACTTTCTTCTCAAGTGCACATGGAACATTCTCCAGAATAGATCACATCTTGGGCCACAAATCAAGCCACAGGAAATTTAAGAAAATTGAAATCATATCAAGCACCTTTTCGGACCACAACACTATGAGATTAGAAATGAATTACAGGGAAAAAAACGAAAAGAACACAAACACATGGAGGCTAAACCATACGTTACTAAATAACCAAGATATCACTAAAGAAGTCAAAGAGGAAATCAAAACATACCTACAGACAAATGACAGTGAAAACACGACGATCCAAAACCTATGGGATGCAGCAAAAGCAGTTCAAAGAGGGAAGTTTATAGCAATACAATCCTACCTCAAGAAACAACAAACATCTTAAATAAACACTCTAAACTTACGCCTAAAGGAACTAGAGAAAGAAGAACAAACAAAACCCAAAGTTAGCAGAAGGAAAGAAATCATAAAGATCAGAGCAGAAATAAATGAAATAGAAATAAAGAAAACAATAGCAAAGATAAATAAAACTAAAAGCTGCTTCTTTGAGAAGATAAACAAAATTGATAAACCATTAGCCAGACTCATCAAGAAAAAGAGGGAGAGGACTCTAAGCAATAAAATTAGAAATGAAAAAGGAGAAGTTACAACAGACATTGCAGAAATACAAAGCATCCTAAAAGACTACCTCAAGAAACTCTATGCCAATGAAATGGACAACCTGGAAGAAATGGACAAATCCTTAGAAAGGTATGACCTTCCAAGACTGAACCAGGAAGAAACAGAAAATATGAACAGACCAATCACAAGTAATGAAATTGAAACTGTGATTAAAAATCTTCCAACAACAAAAGTCCAGGACCAGATGGTTTCACAGGTGAATTCTATCAAACATTTAGAGAAAAGCTAACACTCATCCTTCTCAAACTCTTCCAAAAAATTGCAGAGGAAGGACGACTCCCAAACTCATTCTATGATGCCACCATTACCCTGACACCAAAACCAGACACAGATACTACAAAAAAAGAAACTTACAGACCAATATCACTGATGAATATAGATGCAAAAATCCTCAACAAAATACTAGCAAACAGATTCCAACAACACATTAAAAGGATCATACACCATGATCAAGTGGGATTTACCCCAGGGATGCAAGGATTCTGCAATATACACAAACCAATCAATGTGATACACTATATTAACAAACAGAAGACTAAAAACCATATGATCATCTCAATAGATGCAGAAAAAGCTTTTGACAAAATTCAACACCCATTTATGATAAAAAAAAAAAACTCTCCAGAAAGTGGACATAGAAGGAATCTACCTCAACATAATAAAGGCCATATGCGACAAACCCATAGCAAACATCATTCTCAATGGTGAAAAACTGAAAGCACTTCCTCTAAGATCAGGAATGAGACAAGGATGTTCACTCTCACCACTATTATTCAACATACTTTTGGAGGTGATAGCCATGGCCATCAGAGAAGAAAAAGACATAAAAGGAATACAAATTGAAAAAGAAGAAGTAAAACTGTCACTGTTTGCAGATGACATGATACTATACATAGGGAATCCTAAAGATGCCACCAGAAAACTACTAGAGCTAATCAATGAATTTGGTAAAGTTGCAGGATACAAAATTAATGCACAGAAATCTCTTGCATTCCTATACACTAATGATGAAAAATCTGAAAGAGAAATTAAGGAAACACTCCCATTTACCATTGCAACAAAAAGAATAAAATACCTAGGAATAAACCTACCTAGGGAGACAAAAGACCTGTATGCAGAAAACTATAATACACTGATGAAAGAAGTTAAAGATGATACCAACAGATGGAAAGATAGACCATGTTCTTGGATTGGAAGAGTAAACATTGTGAAAATGACTATACTACCCAAAGCAATCTACAGATTCAATGCAATCCCTATCAAATTACCAATAGCATTTTTTATGGAACTAGAACAAAAAATCTTAAAATTTGTATGCAGACACCAAAGACCCCGAATAGTGAAAGCAGTCTTGAGGGAAAAAAACGGAGCTGGAGGAATCAGACTCCCTGACTTCAGACTATACAGTAAAGCTACAGTAATCAAGACAATATGGTACTGGCACAAAAACAGAAACATAGATCAATGGAACAAGGTAGAAAGCCCAGACATAAACCCACGCACCTATGGCCAACTAATCTATGCCAAAGGAGGCAAGGTTATACAGTGGAGAAAAGACAGTCTCTTCAATAAGTGGTGCTGGGAAAACTGGACAGCTACATGTAAAAGAATGAAATTAGAACACTCCCTAGCTCCATACCCAAAAATAGACTCAAAATGGATTAGAGAATTAAATGTAAGACCAGACACTATAAAACTCTTAGAGGAAAACATAGGAAGAACACTCTTTGACATAAATCACAGCAAGATTTTTGATCCATCTCCTAGAGTAATGGAAATAAAAACAACAATAAACAAATGAGACCTAATGAAACATCAAAGCTTTTGCACAGCAAAGGAAACCATAAACAAGACAAAAAGGTAACCCTCAGAATAGGAGAAAATATTTGCAAACAAATCAACGGACAAAATATTAATCTCCAAAGTATATAAACAGCTCATGCAGCTCAATATTAAAAAAAAACAACCCAATCCAAAAATGGGCAGAAGACCTAAATAGACATTTCTCCAAAGAAGACATACAGATGGCCAAGAAGCACATGAAAAGCTGCTCAACATCACTAATTATTAGAGAAATGCAAATCAAAAGTACAATGAGGTATCACCTCACACCAGTTAGAATGGGCATCATCAGAAAATCTACAAACAACAAATGCTGGAGAGGGTGTGGAGAAAAGGGAACTCTCTTGCACTGTTGGTGGGAATGTAAATTGATACAGCCACTATGGAGAACAGTATGGAGGTTCCTTAAAAAACTAAAAATAGAATTACCATATGATCCAGCAATCCCACTACTGGGCATATACCCATAGAAAACCATAATTCAAAAAGACACATGTCCCCAATGTTCATTGCAACACTATTTACAATAGCCAGGTCATGGAAGCAACCTAAATGCCCACCGACAGATGAATGGGTAAAGAAGATATGGTCCATATATACAACGGAATATTACTCATCCATAAAAAGGAATGAAATTGGGTCATTTGTAGAGATGTGGATGGATCTAGAGACTGTCATACAGAGTGAAGTAAGTCAGAAAGAGAAAAACAAATATCATATATTAACGCATATATGTGGAACCTAGAAAAATGGTACAGATGAACTGGTTTTCAGGGCAGAAATTGAGACACAGATGTAGAGAACAAACCTATGGACACCAAGGGGGGAAAGCAGCAGGGGGGTGGAGGTGGTGGTGTGATGAATTGGGCAGTTGGGTTTGACATGTATACACTGATGTGTATAAAATTGATGACTAATAAGAACCTGCTGTATAAAAAAATAAATAAAATAAAATTCAAAAAGAAAAAAAGGATCCAGCTACATTGTTTAGATATATATTAGTTGTGACTTTATAATGTAATAGTAGAATTTTGAGACATTTTACAATTAGCTTGCTTTTGAATGTTACTTATGTATGTAAGTGCTTCGTGTATTTGATTTTGTCCTAGTTTTACTATTTTTTTGTTGCATCTTTTTCCTACTGGGTCAAAAGTTAATTGGTGCTTCAGTTAAAACCATTTGGATTAAGCTTTTCTGAATAGTAATAAAAATTTTAAATATATATATTTTTTTTTTCAAAGAAGTTGAAAAAGCACTAATTTATTACAAGCTGAAGTGGAATCTGCTAAGATGTGCTACAACTGTTAGTGATAAAAATACACGAGGGGCAGAAAAAGGTTTAGAGAAATTTACAAATTTTACATTTTAAATTTATTAAAATGTAAAATTCTAAAAGTCTATCTTTATTCCTTGTACTATTTATCAGCAGTTGTGTAAAATACTCATGTGTTATTGAAACATAACTGTCCATGGCGTATTTTACTTGCTCTTATGGATTTAAATATCATCAGTTCCGTGAATTTTTTTCAGAAGTAGAAGGTGAATATAATGACTTGTCCTACCTTAGAGCAGCTTAATGTCTTAATGGTGGTAAAGTTACATTTTAATTTTTGGAGCTTAGGACTGAGACTGAATTTTTTCTGAATGAGAATTGTCCTCTGACACAATTAGTGAGTACTGAATGATTTTGGAATTTAGTTTTGCTCTAAACTTGACAATGTTTCTTAATAAATTCAACCTAAACTTACCAGACCAAAAAAAAAAAAAAAAAAAAGATGCATGAGAAGAAAAGAAAGGTGCATTTTCTACCTATGGGCTTGGTGATGCCTGGAGCTACTGCAGCCATCTTGCAAGCATGATGAAACCAAACTGAAGGACAAAGACACACACTGAAGACCTAAGTCCTTAATGACATCACTGAACCACTTTCTTAACCAAGCCTAAAGACTGGCTTCTGGTTATATGAGATATTAAACACCTTTATTGTTCAATCCATTGTTAATAGTTGAATTTTCTGTTACTTTCACCCGAAGTTATGTAATTGATACACTCCCGCCTCCCCACTACTGTGATGATGTCACCTTCCCTTCTAGACTTGTTGAAACTCCCACTGGGATGAATCAATAGAAGTATGGACTCTGAAGTGAGGGATATGACAGTCCTCGTCAGCTCTGAGCTGGACTCGTCAGTCAACATCTACAAGAGTTTCTTCAACTCTAGGAAATACCCATTTACTGGGGGCAGGGGAACACATATTAATAAGAACCTGACAAAATAGAGCTGAGCCCTGTCCAAAGGAGAGGGAATACTATTTGTTATTTTATTTAGGAGATTTATTGAATGAATAGCAAGGACTATAAAGTGACATCAAAATCACGTGACAAAGGGAAAGCTGAAAAATATTTTATTTTAGGGAAAAAGAAGCCTTGTTTGGGATAGGGGAGGAGAGTGTCTTCAAGGAACTGGAGGAGCAGAGTGCGTGAAGGGGATGACACTGTTTCTGGGTGAACCGAGAGGGTAAGAATAGAATACACTAGTGTCACTCATTCATTCATTCATTCATTCATTCAATAACATCTACCAAGTTGCCACCTAACAGCCAGAACTTGCCCTCATGAAACTTATGGGCTAGTGGGGCAGGCAGATGATAAGCAAACAAATTAATTATTATAAAATGTGCAAAGAAGGAAATGAAGCAAGGTGCTGAATTAGAGAAGAGGGACAGAATTCTAAAGTCAGTAGAGCAGTAAGACATGATGTGTCTAAGGAAGTTATGTTTAAACTGAAGCCGAAACACTGAAAGGAAGACACTATTCAGAGAACAAGGGGAAGAATATTTAAGGTGAGGTAACAACGGGAAATGAAAGAACAGGAAAATGGTGGGAGGACCCACACTGTATACGGCTTTAGGCCATTTAAAAGTCTGCATTTTACGTTAAATACAACGAAAAGCCTTTAAAGGTTTTTAAAAGTAGAGGGATATAATTCAAGTTAACTTTTTAAAAGTTCATTGGCTGTGGCCTGAAGAATGGTTTAAAGAGAGGCCTGAGGGAAAGAGCAGAGAGCAGTTAGATGTTGTCCCTGTTCAAGGGGTTGCTCCTGGGGGCCTGGATAGAGTGGTGGCAGTATAGAGGGAGTGAAGGGGACACTTTCAAGACACATTATTTTAGTTGTCATCGATAGGCCTTGCTTACAGGGGGACAGGAAGAATGAGTGGAAGCAAGCAATCACGGGTGAGTCTGGTTGAAACAAACAGGTGGACGGTGATACCATTTATCTAGAGGAGGAAGAAGGCTGGAGCATCGTCTGGGAGGGTGGGGAATGGAACATTCAGTTTGGGTTTGGGGGTTTTTGTTTGTTGTGTTTTGTATAATTGATGTACAATGTTGTGTTAGTTTCAGGTGTACAGCAAAGTGATTCAGTTATACATATATACATATATATTTTTCAGATTATTTTCCCTTAAAGGTTATTATAAAATACTGAGTATAATTCCCTGTGCTATACAGTAGGTCTTTGTTGATGATCTGTCTTATATAGGGTAGGGTGTGTATGTTAATCCCAAACTCCTAATTTACCCCTCCCCACACCTTTCCCCTTTAGTAACCATAAGTTTGCTTTCTATGTCTGTGGGTCTGTTTATGTTTTGCATATAAGTTCATTTGTATCATTTTTTAGATTCCACATATAAACAGTATCATTTGATAGTTGTCTTTGTCTGGCTTACTTCACTTAGCACGATAATCTCTAGGTCCATCCATGTTGCTACAAGTGGCATTATTTTATTCTGTTTATGGTTGAGTAATTTTCCATTGTATAAATATACCACATCTTTATCAGATGGTCAAAAATGAAAACCATATGAAAAGATACTCAACATCGCTAATTACTACAGAAATGCAAATCAAAACTACAATGAGATATCACCTTACACCAATCACAATGGCCATTATCAAAGAGTCTATAAATAAATGCTGGAGAGGGTGTGGAGAAAAAGGAACCCTCCTACAGTGTTGGTGGGAATGTAAATTGGTGCAGCCACTATGGAGAACGGTATGGAGGTTCCTATAAAAACTAAAAATAGAGCTACCATATGATCCAGCAATACCACTCCTGGCCACATATCTGGAGAAAACCATACTTTGAAAAGGTACATTCACCCCAATGTTTATTGCAGCACTATTTACAATAACCAGGACATGGAACTAACCTAAGTGTCCATCCACAGAGGAGTGGATAAAGAGGATAGAATGTTCACTTTGGGACATGTTAATCTGAGATGCCTGTGAGGTAGCCAGATGGAGGAGTCAAGATGGCAGTTGGATATATGAGTCTAGAGCTCAGAGGATTGTTCAGAGAAGGACCTACAAATTTGGGAGCCTGCAGATGCTAATGAAAACCATGGAAAAAACGGATGAATAATGTAAGGGAGCAGTATGTAAGGAAATGGAGGGCTTAACACCGTGCTGTATTAAAACTTAGAGACTGGGTAGAGATGGGTTATCAGCCAAGTAGAAAAAAAAAAAAGCATCAAAGAGAAAAGCCAGAAGAGTGTTCTATCATGGACGTCAACAGGGTATCTCAAGAAGGAGTGAGCAGTCAGCTATAACAAAATCATCTGAGAGGTCAGTAAACTGATGACAGAATAAAGGAGACATTGGATTTATAAACTAGAGGTTGCTGGTAATCTTGACAATGGACCGATGCAGACAAAAACTACATGGGAGAAGGCTGACCCGTAAACGAGAAGCAAAGAATTAGAGATGGCTTCCAAAGACAGCTCTCTCATGAAGTTGGCTATGAAAAGCCTCAGGAGATACAAGGAGAAAATAACAATAACAAGGAGAAAAGCTACCATTGATGGCAGCCACTATCAGCAAGCAAACTGTCTCCAGTCCTTACAAGAACCCTAGGTGGTAGGTATTATTATGTTTTATAGAAAATCAATGAAGTTAAGAAGCAAGCCCAAGATTATACAGTATGTTATTCATTTTCTTTGCTGTGTAACAAATTACACAAATAGCAGCATAAAGTAACACACATTGATTATGGCACAGTTTCTGAGAGTCAGGAGGTCGGGAATGCCTTAGCTGGGTCCTCTGCAGAGCTGAAATCAAGGTGCCAGTCAGAGATTGGTTCTCATCTGAAGGCTTGACTGGAGAAGGTTCCACTTCTAAGCTTTCTCAGGCTGATGACAGAATTTATTTCCTTGTGGCTGTAAAATTCATTACAGCTTACTTCTTCAAAGCCAGCATTGAAGATAAAGAGTGGTCTGAGAGGGACATGGAATCTTATATATCATAGGTATGGGAGTGACATCACCTTGGCTACATAGCATAATGTAACCAGAGGAGTGACAACCCATTACTTTTACCACACTCTGTTGGTTAGAAATAAGTCACAGGGCTCACCTACACTCAAGGAAAGTGAATTACACAAAGACATGAACACCAGGAGACAGGGCTCATGGGCTCATCTTAGAGTCTGTTCAACTCACACAGTTAGTAACTCTCGTGGAACTGGAGACCACTTCTATCCTATTCCAATATCCATTCTCTTTTAAGTTAGCTATGAAGCCTCAAAAATATAAAATAAGTTTCTAAAAAGGTAGAGCCTTCTGAAAATGGAATGTACTGACCACAGAGGTCCTAACTTCTCTGTCACTAATGATGTCCATGCTTAAGTGGGACAGTCATTACATGTGGATGTGGCTGAAGGAGCTTCCGCTTTAGCCAGAATATCATGGGGCAATATGGGGGTTTGGGGAGCAGTTGTCGAGTTAGGTGACTTCCAAGGTATTTCTCAAACTTGCAGTTCTGATAGAACACACAGAACTTGCAGTTCTGATAGGCACATCATAGAATCACAGAATGTTATGGTTGAACAGAGTCTCTGAGATAAAGCCCAGCCCCTTCACCTTACAAATGAGGAAACTGAGGTTAGAGAAGCCAAAACTTGTTTCAGGCTCAGTGAACACTGTTGGTGACAGAAAATAAATGGACTTAATTCCTCTCTTCAAGAAGCTTACAATCTAATGGGGAGAAAACAGTAAAAAAGTAACATAATAAACAATAAACAAGTCCTGTGATGAAATATAATTTCAGGCACCCCTGAAACATAGAAGAAGAGAAGAAGCCCAGGAGGGGGCAAGTTGTGGGAGCAGATGATGGGCTTCGAATCAGACCTGTGGACATTGAGTACTTAAGGGACATCCAGGTGATGATGTCTGGTCCAGGGCTTCTCAAACCTTAATGTTCACATGAATTCACCCAGAGATTTTCTTAAAATGCAGCTTCTGATTCCGCAGGTCTGAGGTGGAGCCTGAGATTCTGCATTTCCAACAAGCCCCCAGCGGGTACAGACGCTACTTGTCCTCAGACCATAGTCTGCGTAGCAGTCTAATAAAGCAGTTGATAAACTGTTCTCAGATATTCACTCTCCATTCCTTTCCCCCTCACCCCACTGTCCTCTCTCTGAAAAGGAAAAAGACTGGAGGCGTCTGCCAGAATGAGGAAGAGGGACACAGAATGAGGGGATTTCAGATATGAGCACCTCCACCAGAGGCCACGGGATACAGCCACGTTACCTGGGAAGGGAAGATGCCTTTTCGTTGATGTAAAGACTTCATCTACTATTTCTTACCTTCAACTTACATTTACTAACTTTCCTTTCTAAGGGAATACAAAAATGAATGACTCAGCCCACCGGTGCAAGAATTTAATAATGCAGATCAGTGAGCCTGATAAGCCAAGAATTGTGGCCTTGAGGGCAAATAATATAATAGGTTTCAGTGCAGAGGGTGGAAACCAAAAGGAAATAGGTAGGGGGTAAGATACTAAAAGACACTAAAAGGAGAATCAGGGCTGAATACCGAAGAGGCTAGAGCTAAAAGACAGTCTCCTAAGATGTCCTTTCCCCTTATCAAGATAGCCCATGATGGGCTTCCCTGGTGGCGCAGTGGTTGAGAGTCCGCCTGCTGATGCAGGGGACACAGGTTCGTGCCCCGGTCTGGGAGGATCCCACATGCTGCGGAGCGGCTGGGTCCGTGAGCCATGGCTGCTGAGCCTGCATGTCCGGAGCCTGTGCTCCGCAACGGGAGAGGCCACGACATTGAGAGGCCCGCGTACCGCAAAAAAAAAAAAAAAAAAAGATAGCCCATGATCCACTCTAGATAAGAATAAGTTACAGACATTCTGAGTCTACAATCCTCTGAGACTATTTTCTCCAACAGACGCTCTCAGCCCAGTGCTTATGTCACATGAGTTCTTCAGGGACCTACAAAAATGTTTGAGGCCAGAATATAAAATCATTAACTCTCAGATGTGAAAAGAAACCAGCAAAACATAAATTAATAAATGTTTATTGCCAAAATACATTATTTTAACCTCATTAATTGTTCAGTTTAGTATTCATAAAAATTCCATTACATCTGAAAACCATTTGTAAGTCAGATTTGCTCACTTTGCAGAAACTCCTGAGCAGGCACAATGATTGCCAAGAAATCCTAGCAAATTGTCAATTAAGTAAGTTTCCAATAGCCAATAATTTCTAAAGAAATCTTTGGCTTATTTTACAGCAAATTAGTTCTTTCTAATGCAGGCTTTGGGTGTATATTAATACATATAATGTCTGAATGTGGTCTAAAACCTGGTACTGACCTTAGAATGTGACAGTTCTTTGTGAAAAACTATAAACCAAAAAACAGAGATGGATCTCCAAGTGACAATAATTGTCCAGGTGCAAATTATAGAACTTTGGGGGTCTCACTCAAAGCAGTCTAAGGACAAAAGAGACAAACTCATTCGTTCATTCATTGAACACTTTCACTGAGCACCTACTATGTGCCAGACACTGTCCTAGGCAAAGCAATACAACAGTAAAGAAATTAGATAAAGCAGCAAGTCGCAGTGTAAAGTAAGGTACCGGGAGATGGAGCTCACTAAGCCATGCCTGCTGCACCCACCAGAGGCCGGGCCAGGTGAGCCCAACAAAAGGAAAACAAAAGGACCTCCAGGATGCCTGCCATGGAAGGCCACCTTGCTTCCTCAGAGAGAAGGAAGGAAATTCACATTGATTAAGTGCCTACTTTGTGCCAGACTGTGCTAAGGGCCTTGTCATTCATTCCTGTTGACCACTTCCTGCAGCTCTGTGGGTCTCTTAATTCACAAATGAACAGCAAGGAAACTGAGACCTGCCCAAGATCAGACAGCTGGTTAGCAAGTGGGTCACTCAGGACTCAAGCCCAGGTCTGTCTGAGGCCAAAACCACACTTCTTCCCTCAGACACCCTTGCTGAGAGGCAGCCTACCCTGACCACTGCATGCTCGGGAAGTTCTCCAAGCTGACACTGTTGGTGAGAGCCAGAGACAGGGCAAGGTTGGGGGGGGGGTCACTCTTAGTGCTGTGCTTCTTTGTCACTTCCTGGGCACAGAGGCCCCACCCAGGCCCCAGCTCTGTCAGAGAACCCCTGCCAGAAGCCTTGAAGGTTCTGGATGTGCCCGGCCTCTGCCCTTAAATAAACACCTCTCTGGCCAGGGCAGGGTAATCTGGCATCTGGGGAGAATGCCACCCCTGCCCTCGCCAGCACCTCTGGCCGTTCAGGTGGTTACCTGTGGCTGCAGCGATGCTTCACCTCGGGATCCGAGCTCAGCGTCCTCTCCATCCATGAGCAGCATGGCAGAGGGCTCCTTCCCTCCCTTGAGGTCCTCAGCTCAGGTCAGCTGCTCCCCCAGCAAGCCCCAGGCCTGAGAGGACAGTGCCCAGTCCTCTCCCGGGCTCTCTGCTCAGCTGGCCTCTCTTCTCTCCTCCCCACACCCACTGCTCCTCGGGTGATGCTGAGCCCTCTGTCTCTCAGGACCAGATGCCAGAAGCACCAGGAATAGGAAGTCTTTCAAGGGCGACTATCCGATGGGCCTTCACGGCTCACTTCCAGACACCCCACCCCAGGGTCTTCCTGTGCAGGATGCTGGGGAAATGGTTAATGACCCCACACCTGTCTTGGGCATCCCTTAAAAGCGGGTGAAGAAAGCAGTTGGCCTTCTGCTTAGTTTCCTGGCTTTCATCCCCTTTTCTTCAGAGTATTAAGTATGAAGGAAAAGGCAGCGGTAATTACATTTCTTTTCCCTCCTGCGAAAGAGCAGTTCTAGAGAGTTGGGGGCAGGTGGTGGCGGGTGTCCTAGACATGATATTTGGACTCTTTCCTCCTTGGTACCTAAGATAGAAGTCAGTCTTCCTGTCCCCCTAGGGGCTGCAGGTACCACAGCAAAGACCTGGCCAGAAGCCAAAGCTAATCAAAGCAAGGGAAAGCCATCCTGTCTTGTAGCAACAGCAATGGATCCCAGCCAATGACAAAAATACTCCAATGTAAACTCTCTCTCGTTCTCTCTCTCTCTCCAGCTGGCTTTCTTTAGCAGATACCACCAGTCGCCTACTCAGTATGCCTTCTCTTTGTCTTCCTTCATTGTGTTCAAAGCCTCCACTCCCTTGCAGCTAGGCAGATGGGAAGATGCCAGCTTCCCTTTCATCCTGTGAGGACTTTGGACAGAGTTGACTCCAGATACAGTGGCCAAAGTAGAGTTTCAAAATGTGAAGTCCATCCGTTGAAAGAGACCCTACAAGTCTCGTTCCTTTAATCTATTTGGGATTTATTTTTATAAATGATACTAGATACAAGTCCTCTTTAATTTTCTTCCAGATAGATAGCCTGTTGCACACATTATTTATTAAATAAATCATTCTTCTTCCGTTGAATCGAAATACCACATTTTCATATGTAAAATCATCCTAGCACAGGCAAACTATTATATATAGTATAGATAAACAACAAGGTCCTACTATATAGCCCAGGGAATTATATTCAATATCCTGTGAAAAATCATAATGGAAAAGAATATGAAAAAGAATATATATATGTATAACTGAATCACTTTGCTATACAGAAGAAATTCACACAACACTGTAAATCAACTGTACTTCAATAAAAAAATGTTTTAATCCTATGAAATGGGATCTATTTCTGAAGTGTCCATCTGTGTTTTGATCTATATGGCCATCCCTATGCCTGTATCATACTGATTTATTATGGTGGCTTTTTAGTTAAGCAGATGCCTCCTTACTATGCTTCTTTTTATACTTTTTCTGGCTGTTCATAGGCATTTTTTCCTCCATATGAAATGTAATATCATCATAATCAATTATCCCCCAGAAAGCTCTCATTGGAATTCTAATTGAAATTGCATTGACATATTAGTAATGACATAATTGATTTTGTTTAATATTAACACTTCCAATCCAAGAACATGAAAGTTTTTCCAGTTATTCAGATGTTGATTTACATCCTTCCATCTCATACTATCATTTATTTTACAGGTTCTGTACCATTCTCATCTATATTTTAAATTTTTGTTGATGTTATCAATGAAATGTTTTCCCATTTCCATGTCTTATTTCTAGAATAAAGAAAAGCTTGTGTCCCACATCACCAAATTCTCTTATTTCCCCTTCATTCTCTAGGAAAATTTCTTTTCCTAGAAATTTTTCAATCTAGAATTTCTTGGTTTTTCTAGGTGTAGAATCATATGATCAGTTTACCTCTTTTTTCTCCATTGCTTATACTTACTACAGTAAGTAAGTCCCCTACATATGAACGAGTTCTGTTCCGAGAGTGCGTTCATAAGTCCAGTTTGTTCGTTAGTCCAACAAAGTTAGTCTAGGTACCCAACTAACACAATTGGCTATATAGTACTGTACTGTAATAGGTTTATAATACTTTTCACACAAATAATACACGAAAAAAACCACAAAAAATAAAACATGTTTACTCTTACAGTACAGTACCTTGAAAAGTACAGTAGTCCAGTACAACAGCTGGCATCCAGGGGCTGGCATCAAGTGAACAGGTAAGAAGAGTTACTGACTGGAGGAGGGAGAGGAGGTGGGAGACGGTAGAGCTGAAGGATCGTCAGCAACAGGAGACAGAGGGCAAGCTGCAATTGCACTCACGCCAGACGTTGATGGAATGCACGTTCACAGCTTCGAAAGTTTGCAACTTGAAGGTTCGTATGTAGGGGACTTACTGTATTTTATTTTTATTTTGTCTTAGTATATACAACAGAACCTCCAAAATGATATAGAATGATAAAGGCAATAGTTGGCACGTCTTTTTTGAATTTCATTGACTTGCCTTCATCATTTCAGTACATAGAGTGATGTTTCCTATTTCGTTTTCAAAAAAGAGTCTTTTGTTTTGTTTTTTTGTGGTACGCGGGCCTCTCACTGTTGTGGCCTCTCCCGTTGCGGAGCACAGGCTCCGGACGCACAGGCTCCAGACGCGCAGGCTCAGCGGCCACGGCTCACGGGCCCAGCCGCTCCACGGCATGTGGGATCTTCCCGTACCGGGGCACGAACCCGTGGCCCTTGCATCGGCAGGCAGACTCTCAACCACTGCGCCACCAGGGAAGCCCGAGTCTTTTGTTTTAATTGAGGTATAGTTGACCTATAACTGTATTAGTTTTAGGTGTACAACATAATGATCCAATATTTGTATATATTGCAAAATGATCACCACAATAAGTCTAGGTAAAATCTGTCCCCATACATAGTTACAATTCTTTTTTCTTGTGGTGAGGATTGTTAAGATCTACTTATTAGCAATGTTCAAATATGCAATACAGAATTATTAACTGTTGTCGCCATGCTGCGCATTACATGGCTTATTTACTTTATAACTGGAAGTTTGTATATTTTGACTCTCTTCACTCATTAATCATTTTTAAATACCTTTTCTTAACTGCCATTTATTTAGAGGGGTTTTTTTAGGAATAACTGCTGCGGTTGTTTTTAATCAAATTTTTTTAGCATTTATTGCTCTGATCATATTTGCATTTCTCTTATTTGCTGATATAATTAATTATTGATAAATTTCTTGATAATTTAGATGCAACCACCCTTGCCTTTTCTCCTTGGTTGTAACATACCATTCACTCGGTACTTTGCTGTATTTATTTGTACATGTTAGGTAGGCCAATTACATCTCCTGATCTTGGAGAAGTGGCTTTATATAGGAGACCTCCTGTGGGACCCAACAGCACCCTCCCCGCTGGTCACCAGAGCTTTATGCTCTAGGGGTGCCCCTCATCTGGGTTGTGTGGGCCTTTCTGTTGTGGTAGGGGTGACTGCTGTGGACCCACTGGTCACTAAAGCTGGCACTCAGCCCAGTTAGCTGCCAGGCCCTGCCTCGTGTGGTGGTTGCCAGCCTCCTGCTGGGCCAGGCCAGGTCCCCGTGCAGCTGGCTGCACAGCCCAGAGTGTCCAGGGCTGATGACAGCCCATAAGTGGGGGGTGGGGGACTGGGTCCCAAGACTGGTGCTGGCCTGTGGGTGGGCAGTAAGCCCCTGGCACTAGTAGGCTAGAGGGAGGACTCCAAAATGGCACTTGTCATCACCAATGTCCTCAGGATAGAATGAGCTCCCCCAAAATAGCTGCTGCTAGCATCTTTGTCCCTAGGGGGTGTCCAAATTGCTTCCTGTCTCTCCAGGAGGCTCTCCAAGATCAGCAAGGGGATCTGACCCAGGCTTCTTTCAAAGTATTACCTCTGTGCGAGGACTCGGAGCATGTGAGATTTTTGTGTGCACCCTTTAAGAGCAGAGTCTTGGTTTCCTACAGCCCTCTGGCTCTCCCATACGCAAGCCCTGCTGGCCTTCAAAGCCAGGCATTCTGGGGGCTCATCTTCCCGGTGCAGGACCCCCAGGCTGGGGAGCTTAATGCAGGACTCAGACCTCTCACTCCTTGGGGAGAACCTCTGCAACTGTGGTTGTTCTCCTGTTTGTGGATGGCCTGCCCCAGGGGCATGAATTTTGACCATACTGTGTCTCCACTTCTCCTACCCATCTCTTTGTGGTTTCTTCTTTCTATCTTTAGTTGTGGAAAATCTTTACTGCTAGCCTTCAGGTCATTCTCATCAATAGTTGCTCTGTAAATAGTTGTAATTTTGGTGTGCCCATGGAAGGGGATGAGCTCAGGGTCTTTTCCTACTCCACCATCTTGGCCACATCTTTCTCTATAAATATTTAAATGGTTATTTAAATACCTACATAATAGCCTCGATTTACCTCTCACAGAGCCTAAAATATTTACTACCCGGCCTCCTAGAGAAAAAGTTTGCCAACCCCTAGTATCTTTTTTTTTTAATAGATCTTTATGGGAGTATAATTGCTTCACAATACTGTGTTAGTTTCTGTTGTACACCAAAACGAATCAGTCATATGCACACACATGTCCCCATATCCCCTCCCTCTTGAGCCTCCCTCCCACACTCCCTATCCCACCCCTCCAAGTCATCGCAAAGCACCGAGCTGATCTCCCTGTGCTGTGTGGCTGCTTCCCACTAGCTATCTATTTTACATTCGTTAGAGTATATATGTCGATACTACTCTCACTTCACCCCAGCTTCGCCCTCCCACCCCAAGTCCACTTTCTTCTTTTTTTTTAACCTCTTTATTGGCATATAATTGCTTTACATTCAAGTCCACTTTCTATGTCTACATCTTTATCCCTGCCCTGCCACTAGGTTCATCCGTACCATTTTTTTTTTTTTTTTTTTAGATCCTGTATATATGTGTTAGCATATGGTATTTGTTTTTCTCTCTCTGACTTACCTCACTCTGTATGATGGACTCTAGGTCCAACCAACCCCGGTTCTTGATTTTCAGATAGGTTGCTGATGATTTGCATGAATATTCTCTTACTGTTTCAATCTACCTTCTCTGTTAGCTCTGTGTCTTTTCTTACTCCTAATCCTGTATATTTTTGCTCCCACACTTTTGTCCTTAATCAGGCTCATGAAGAATTTATTTATACATTACCAATCTTTGCAAAAATCTAGTTTTTCCATTTATTTATACATGCTACTCTTTCAGTTTTCTATTTCATAACTTTAACTTTTGGCTGTGTAACCCCATTTCATCATTATTTTGGACACCGCTAAAAAAATAAAACTCTTCGACATTATCTAGGACATAAGGCTTTCTTATCACTTAGAATGTTTATTCTTTACTTATTGGAAGGCTCTTTTAGACTCATTAGGCATAAATTTTAATCATATTTCTCTTATGCATCCATAAAAGAAAACATAAAATCACTTAAAGTACTTCTAAGATGTCTTCTGATTGAGAGACCAGCTCTTTTAAATCATCATCCACTCAGTCATCAATGTTCCAATTTTTCCACACAATTTTGTCCTCCGTGCTGGTGACACAGCATTTCCTAAGAGCGACCCACAACTGTTTCCAAGATTTTCTTCCAAATTGCTGATACTCACTCTTCAAGTTTTGATGCTAGTTCTCTCTTACTGGAAGTGTCATTCAAAGTATTTTA
This sequence comes from Mesoplodon densirostris, assembly GCF_025265405.1. Lineage (NCBI taxonomy): Eukaryota > Metazoa > Chordata > Mammalia > Artiodactyla > Ziphiidae > Mesoplodon > Mesoplodon densirostris. The sequence goes on from NC_082665.1 coordinate 144,007,496, forward strand.
GACATCAACCAGTATTCATAGTCCTTCTTCAAACAGTGCTTAAATGGTTTTTTGACTGACATCTCAAGGGATTTCAATCATGCCACCAGGAAGAACAGCCAAGTTCTTACAGGCACAGGTAATAACAAGGTCACACTGCTACATGGTCAACAGAAATTGAGGACATGTTCTGATTTAAGAGATGTCAAAATAAAAAGGAAAGTGAGCCTTAGAATTGATGCAATATGGTAATCCTCACTTCCTGGCTTGTTTTGTTTGATTTATTATATTTTATTCTAAGATAGGCAATGTTTATTTTCAGTACTTCTATAATAATAAAGATATTTAAGGTTATGGATTTTTCTATGAGAATAGCTTTTGCAGTGACTATTAGGTTTTAAGATAAAGCATTATTTTCATGGTTTTAAAAAGACTGTAACTTCAGTTTTGATTTTGGATTGTACCAAGTGTTTTCTATTTATTTTTATTCTCCATGCAGTAATATTTTGGTAACTTTCCAGTCTTTATTTTTAACTGTATTGAATTACGACCATACAATTTCCCTGTAAAATCTCTACCTTTAAAAATGTAATAAGGTGACCTTTTTTGGTAACATATAACTAGTTTTATAAATTTTTGTAGACATACACACATACGATATTTATCCCAAGAAAATGAAATTAAAGAAAATAAAATCCACTAAGAATTAAAATCAGTTTGATAATTGTTTCATTCAGTTCCTCATTGTTTTAACTTATTTTTTTTCTACGTTATGAAAGCAAAAAAATTAAGAAACTTTGAGAAGCCTGGAGTTTCTGGGTAATATGGAAACTTAAGTGGGTCTGGGGAGTGAGGTTCTTTTTTAACCACATGGTCAAGCAGAGCTCAGGTGCAACCACAGCGTTGGAAGTCAGAACAGAGGTATTTCTGTGGGTTTGTGACTGACAGCATCATGAAGAGAGCTTCTAGGATCCTGGTAATACTCTGGGTTGATTTATTATTATTATTACTACTCACTCGGTTATGTGGACATATTCCGTTTGTGAAAATTGTATGATTTTTATACATTTGTTTATATGTATTATTCTTTTTTAGAAGTTTTTCATTTTTTAGTGTAACCACAAGGTAAAATTATTTAATGTCATTTCTTCTTTCTTTCCCTATTCCCTGTTCTCTTCAACAAATATTGATGTAGGAGAAATATTGATTCCACCTTTAGATCTGTTTTGGGAAAACTGCTTTATGTTTTTGCTGCTTCCTTTCTTCCTAGGTCTTTTCCCATATATTAGTCAGGATGGTTTAACCTACAGTGAACCCAACATTTCTATGGCTGAACTTGTTCACACAAAGCCCTATACAGGTCAGGAGAACTTCCTCTGTCTTGTTTTCATCTAGAAAACTTCAGAGTAACAGAGAAAGAGGAATCTGGAGAGTCTGCCTGGCTTTTAAAAACCAGGTCTGCAAGTGGCTTACACCACTTCCGCCCTCATCAGACGGCCAGAAACCAAAAGCTGCAAGGGAGCCTGGGGAAAGGGAGCTATCATTCCGCTCCTGGTGACATGACTTAATGGCCTGGAAGAGCATGTTCCATGTGTCAACCCTGCAATCTTCCCAGCTGTTCAAGATCTCTCTTAATCCTGCAAACCAGCTCTTAAACTCATGAAACCGGTATCTTAATCCCTTTTCCTTCATCATAAAATCAAACGATGTAAGTAAACATTTTGCTTTGTTAAGAAAAGACCTGTGCTTCCTTTTCCAGTAAGCAGCCTGAGGTGACCTCTAAAAACGGTTCTCTATTCACTTGACCCAGAAAACCCCACAAAATCATGCAAGTCAAGAGGTTCAAATCTTCGTGTTCACTTTAAGAACACTCATGAAACTGCCCAGGCCATTAAGGGTATGCATATCCAAAAAGCCACCAAATATCTGAAGGGTGTCACTTTAAGGAAGCAATGTGTGCCATTCCGTTGTTACAATGATGGAGTTGGTAGGTGTGCCCAGGCCAAACAATGGGGCTGGACACAGGGTGGGTAGCCCAAAAAGAGTGCTGAATTTTTACTGCACATGCTCCAAAATGCAGAGAGTAATGCTGAACTTAAGGGCTTAGATGTAGATTCTCTGGTCATTGAGCACATCCAGGTGAACAAAACCCCCAAGATACGGCACAGGACTTACAGAGCTCATGGTAGGATCAACCCATACATGAGCTCTCCCTGCCACATTGAGATGATCCTCACTGAAAAAGAACAGATTGTTCCTAAACCAGAAGTGGAGGTTGCACAGAAGAAAAAGATATCCCAGAAGAAACTGAAGAAACAAAAACTTACTTATGGCCTGGGAATAAATGCCTCAAAAAATAAATGCAAATAAAAGTAAAAAAAAAAAAAAAAACAAGAAAAGACTTGTGGTTACAAAGGAGAAAAGGGAGGGAGGGATACACTAGGGATTTGGGATTAACAGATACACAATACTATACATAAAATAGACAAACAACAAAGACCTGCTGTATAGCACAGGGAACTGTACACAGTATCTTGTAATAACCTATAATGGAAAAGAATCTGAAAAAGAATATATATATATATATATATATATATATATATGTGTGTGTGTGTGTGTGTGTGTGTATGTATAACTGAGTCACTTTGCTGTACACCTGAGACATTGTAAATCAACTATACTTCAATAAAAAATTAAATTTAAATTTTAAATTTTAAAAAAGAAAGCAATAGGATTCCAGTGCTTATTCCTAGTTAAGTTTGAAGTGGGAAAGGGAGAGTTTTAATCATCAATTTTTACTTATTTAACATCTCTCATTTTTCTCGGACATTCCTTAACACTTGTCCAATTTCACCTTTGATATTCTCATGGAATCCATATATGAAAAGAATCAAGCTCATGTGTGGCTTAATCATCTTCTCCTCCTACCTATTCAAACACATCCTGGGAGGCCTAAGTTTTGCCCTGCTTGCTAGAAGAAATTGAAGACAAGTCTCATGGTTTTATGGTCAATCATCACCAATAAGAAAAAAAAAGAATTTTCCAGCTATGTGTACTTCATGAAAATGGTCTCAGTTCAATAATTAAAATATCCAGTCTTACAGAAGAGTCATAAGATTCGATTACATTTAGAATGACGTCTTCTTCCTGTCAGACATGCTTTGAGAAGGAAATAGATGTGGTCAGCTCCTTTTCTGTTTCTTCATCTTGAGTTTCTGTTCCCCTCCAATCTCTAGTCTGCGTTCACCTCTTCTAGGCTTAGAGCGCAGGGAGAAGCCAGGGGCAGAAATGTTCTTATTAGACAGAGGTTGTCATGAGCTGGTGCATGGAGAGGATTAATGCCAGCAAGCCTGGAATAAGGCTGAGCTGTTTTACTCAGATATGAAATGCACCAGCATGGCACTGACATGCCAAGGCATGATTAATAGTGTCACTTTATAATCATGTGTCTGAGGAGTTTGGAGTGGTTTGTACAAGCCTGTCAGCATCTTTATGGATAACAGTGAGGCTGATGATTTGCACCTGTCTTGGTGAGAGCCCCCCAAAAACCTTGGCCATTGGAGCTGGCTGCATAGCAAAATTATACCCATGTGACCAGCAGAGTATGAGAAACCCTGGCCCAGACTCTCCTCTGGGCTCCCCAGTTCCTAAGTATTCTGTGCACAAATCAGTGGTTCCTGAGCTGAGATAGCAGGGGCATCCCACCTCAGCCCTTACAGAGGAAGACACCTGGAACTTGGGCTCTCCTGACCCCTTGCTGTGAGGCCGCCCTTGGCTGAGATGTATGTCCTGGCTTTAATGCTGATGCTCTATTTCATCCTTTTCCTGCAATGAACTGTAGATTGATAAGCGCTAACTATTGAGGTCCTGTGAGTCTTCTTTCACAATCCTACCCCACCTGCCACCGTAGTGCTGTGACACCAGCACTTCCTAGGATGGGCAGCTGTATACAACTGACTCTGTGTTTCAAGGGGCACTTATGTGGGTTCTTCAGAGACTCCTCAAAGATTGGGTTTCTCCCACAAACCTCACCCAGCAGGACCCAACCACACTCTCTCCTGACTTCACTTTGCCCTTTCAGGCAAGCTTCCTGCTTGGCAGCTAAGACAGCCCTCCTGGGCAACATCTGGTCAGAAGGACACATATGCTCTTTGCCCCAGTCAGCCTGGGGAGTGAAAGTCATCCTTATGCAGCATCTTTTCACTCTTCTCTTGGTGAAACGAAGCAACAACAGTCTCTTACCTTTCTGATGTCTTCAGCGTGACTCAAACATCAATCCGTTGGGACACATGTCAAACTCACTTGTGGTCCCACTGAAGACCTTCTCCCTGGGCTTGAGGTAAAAGAAAAATGTCCCACCTTTCCAAATAAAAATCTTCTAATCTCTATTCAACCCTTTTATATCCTTGATGCTGAGGGGATAAGAGTCCCAAAATGGTGTTAAACACTTTGTTGCAAGTTCTACATGGTGGTGTCATACCCCATGTTGTAATGTAAATTAATATCATGGTCTTAAAGCCCTGGCCAAAAGTGATACCAAAAAAAAAGTTTTATCTTAACATCCTATTACACTGCTATAAGTGGAAAATCAGGATTTGAACCCACAACTAGCTGATTCCAAATTCCCTATTCTTTCTATTATGCCAGACAACCTCCAAATTCAAATTCAGAATTCCATTTAGAATTTATTTAGTACTTTTTGAATAGTCTTCATTTTGGTCCTGGAAAAGATGTCCTTTCAAATGTGTCTGTGCCACATCCATCTCTTCTCAGTGATTTTTGTCCATTTTACCCAGATATGGAAAACCAAAGGAAGCTATTAGTTTCCCTTTCCTTGGTCAAGTGGAAAAATTTAAGTAGCTCCTCTTCTCAATGAATCGTGCCATTTTAACTATTGTCAAACTATAGTCTTGTGGCATCATTCTCTCCTTAGAAAAATAAGGAGGTAGGGAGGAGTACAGAAAGAAAAATTATCTTCTCAACAAATGCTTAGAAAAAGAATTTGAAAGCTTTTGCTGCTGGTTACTGACTCTGAAGCCCAGGATTTCCTAATTTTCATTTCCAACTGGGGCCGTATCAACAAATGTGCAAATCTCTCTGCGTCCTGCGGGTGAGGTTGCTGTATTCATTGCGGGCAGTAAATTCCTGGCTCTCTGACACCCCTTCTCACTCTGAGTTTCGGCCACGTGGTCAGCTGGTCAGAAGTCACTAGGGAGATCTTTCCACAGTTTAATTATTTCCCTCATTCATTCTGTCCACCTCGTCCCACAATTGCCCCATAATAGAAGCACAGAGAGAGATAATGTTGTATGAAACACAATAGTTCCTCTCTTTTTACTACAAAATAATCAGTCCTCCTCAGTAGCATTTACCCAACCACATAAAAGAGCCAGCAGGACCTCTATCTAGAAAGAAGTTTGTAAGAAGAGCCCCATATAGGACTTCCCGGGTGGTGCAATGGTTAAGAATCCGCCTGCCAATGCAGGTGACACAGGTTCATGCCCTGGTTCGGGAAGATCCCACACATCACGGAGCAACTAAGCCTGTGCGCCACCACTACTGAGCCTGTGCTCTAGAGCCCACGAGCCACAACTACTGAAGCCCGCACGCCTAGAGCCCGTGTCCACAGCAAGAGAAGCCACCGCAATGAGAAGCCTGCGCACCACAACGAAGAGTAACCCCCGCTCACTGCAACTAAAGAAAGTCCTCATGCAGCAATGAAGACCCAATGCAGCCAAAAAAAAAAAAGAATAGCCCCCCACATATAAGTCTCTCAGGCAGATATAGCATTCTGCCACAGCAGAACAGCGGGCTGGGTTTCTGTTCCTGAACTTTTAGCCCAAAAGCCTTCCACTGCATGGTTTTAATTAGCACCTTCATGTTAGCTACTCCTATTTCAGGAAGACTTGAAATAATTTTTTCTATAAATTAAAAAGATGTTTTGATTGTTATAATAAGTTAAAAAAAAAGATGTTGAAAGTGTGAACAATTTCTCTCTACCCCACCTCTTAGAAATCAAAGTTAGAAGCTTGGCCATATACTTTCCCACTTTTCTTGAAGATCATTTAAACATTTCAAGCATATATGCATACATACAAGGCAAATTCTTTCACAGATATTTTAAAATCATATCATACTATACACATGGCTCTACAACCGAAAATTTTTTTCCTACTTATATGAGGTATTAATTGGGCTACAAGTCTGACTGCAGGTAACAGAGATCCAAATTAAGAAGACAGAAGTTTCTTTCTATCTGACTTAACAGTTCCTAGGTAGATGGTCAAGGGGCCTTCTGGAACTCTGTCCCATACGGTGGGCCAGGCATCCAAAATTTTCTAGCTTGTTACCCATTCTCCCCAAGCAGTATCCCTCATCCACATGGCCTAATTTTGCCATCACAGCCACGTTCAGGAAATACGATGAAGGAAAGAAGGGAGGAAAGGACATGCCCAGAAGTTGCCTATCTCACTTCTCCACATATGTCATTAACCAGGGCCTGGTCACGTGACTATACTTTGCTACAAGGAAAGCTGGGAAATGTAGTCTTTTCCCCTGGCAGCTATGTGGCCAGCTAAATTTCATGGAAAGGGATAGACTTATTGGGGGGTGGGGGTAACGCACAGACTTTGCCCCAGATAAAGCTCTTACTATAATACATACTGCTTGTTTTAATAACCTTTCTTTCTAATAACCAATCATTCTTTTTTTAAATTTATTTATTTAATTTATTCATTTTTGGCTATGCTGGATCTTCGTTGCTGTGTGCGGGCTTTCTCTAGGTGAAGCAAGCCGGGGGCTACTCTTCGTTGCAGGGCACAGGATTCTCACTGCCGTGGTTTCTCTTGTTGTGGACCATGGGCTCTAGGCACGCGGGCCTCAGTAGCTGTGGTTTGCAGGCTCTAGAACGCTGGCTCAGGAATTGTGGTGCACGGGCTTAGTTGCTCCATGGCATGTGGGATCTTCCAGGACCAGGACTTGCACCCCTGTCCCCTGCATTGGCAGGTGGATTTCCAACCACACTGCCACCAGGGAAGCCCCCAATCATTCTTTTTAATAATCGCTCAATTCTCTAAAGTGTGGGTGATCATAGTTTTTCCAACCAACCTCCTATTTCTGAAAATGTGTCCTACTTCCAGTCTTTTGTTGTTTTCTCTTTGCCATGACAAGCAAGAGTACTTGAATTTGAGTGGAGATTTATCAAATATATTTTTTTAAATGTGTTACATTTTTACCTCTCCTGGACTGACAGGTGAAGAGACTGTCAAGTCTCTCTTCTTCTCTATTAAAGAACATTGAGAAAAGATGAAGAAACTCATGTGAAAGGCCCTCTTGTTGTCCCTTGTCTCTGGGGGTTTGTTATTCCCTTCTCAGTGCAAAGAGCTGTTGAAGATCACACAAATGGAACTAGACATACGTACTTAACTAAGAGGAGGCTGCCTTTAGGGAAGAACAATGACTTTGCTTATTTTCTTCAGATAATAGGTTGTGAGCTATATTCTGGGAGGTATACCCTTAAGCTTAATTTAGCCTTCAAAGCTCAGGGTTTGTACCTATGGGATTCCTGGCAAGAAAACCACTTTGGGTTAGAACAGGGATTCTCTGTAACCTGAATACACAATGGCAATGCAGTCCTGGGGGTAAATGAAAAGCAAAAAGGAGAAGTGTGGGAGGGAGAGAAGGGAGAAAGGGAGGGAGGGAGGAAAGGAGGGAGGGAGGGAGAGAGGAAAGAAGAGCAGGAGGGAAGAAGGAAGAAAGGAAAATCAAGCAGCAATATCCAGGCACCAGAAGTATGTTCAGGAAAATGGGTCTATGCTAGTTAAATCTCTTTGGTTTTAAGTCACAGAAAGTAACTCAAGTTGGCTTAAAGATATAAGATATAAGAATATAAGATATAGGAATAAAGCCATAAGATATAAGAATTCTTATAAAGATATAAGAATATTCAGGAAGCAAAAGGAAGGTGGTATCTGGAAGCCAAAAGGAGGAAAGCTCTGTGGAATCCACTTCTCTTTTCCCTCTGAAGGGCCTCTGATGCTTCTCTGTGCCTGTGTGAGCAAAGGGTGAATATGTCTCAGCTCCCAAGTCTCTGTCCTCTCGCTTCAATAGACCAGCCAGGACTAACTGGGTCACAGCTCAGTTCCAGCTCCAAATTCCAAGGAGAAAAAATATGGTTGGTTCAGCGTGGATCAGTTGCTCACCTTAGCTCCAGTCAACTGTGGCCAGAAAGACAGCATCAGGAGAACAAACCTGGTGGGCAGGACAAGACCCCTATGAGGACAAGAGTCCTTCTCCATGAAGTGTAAGCTGGGAAAGCAGCCAGGTACCTACTCAAGTTAAAGGCCAAGCCAACTACCTACTCAGGCCTCTTAATAAAGGAAAGATAAGACCTTCTACCTCAAATAATATAAATTGTCGTGTGATCCTGGCTATCTCTGGACATGTTTCTTGGATTCAAGATTCAGATTACATAGTTAAGGATGAATGAGAACTGACGTAGTAGTTCTCGTCCACAATCTGTGCAAACCTCAGAGTTCAAACCAATAGATCAGAAAAAAAGTCGTTAGTGATTGCACAATCATCTGAACTCTAGTCCATCCCCCAGGAAGGAAGGTTTGGCATTTTCTCACCACATTCAGACCCAACCATCAGGAAAGTCATTTCAGCCTTAGGCATATAATGACCTACCTGCTCCTAGGAAGGTATAAACCAGTACAAAAATGACAGAGACATTCAACTTAGGAATTTAGTTCTTGCATACAGCATGGAGGAGAGCTGCATGGACCAGAGAAGTGAAATGTCCTCCCGGACCCACAGGGTACACCTTGTGGCCACTCCTATAGGTCCATCCACATGCCTCTGTAGACTGAAAAAAAAATACACGTGAGTGCTGTGAGTTAAGTTTGATTGGGGGCAAAATGAGGACTATAGCCCAGGAGACAGCATTTCAGATAGCTCTGAGAAAATGCTCTGAAGAGGCAGGGGGGAAGGTCAGTATATATATGATTTTGGTGAAGGGGGGTACATGCAATCAAGCACAGAGTTTTGCAGAAAGTCGCTGCTAGTCACAAGCAGCAGATGTCACCATGAATGATTTTATTGCTCTTCTAGACAGAAGGAGATGCAAAAAATGGGCTTATAAAATCTTCTCCTGAAAATATCTAACTCTCTGAAGGCTTGTTCTGCCAGTTTTTCCCAGAGTACAGAGCGCCTCTTTCCTGGTCTCCACCCTGAACTCCTTTCAGGATGTGTTGAAGGTCAGTGGCTTAATCCTTGTAGAGGCAGATGGCAAATGCCAATTTTTAGTTGGCACCTCTTTCTTAGACCTCTTTGTCCCCAGTCTGCTAATCTTTCTCCTGCCAGGCCTCTGACCAACCAGTCAAGTCATTTGCCACTGCCCAGGAGTCCATTCATATTCCTGCCTTGAACCACTTCTCTTTCCATAAAAGTATAGACTAGATGCAACACTCAAAATGCTGCCCTTTGAGAGGGTCTAGTTCTTTATCAGTTATGCTAATTGCTGCCATTTCCCCCAGGATGTTATATTTTTTATTTACAATTGTTTATTTCTTGCTGAAAAACAAATTACCACAAAATGTAGTGGCTTAAAACACTGACTATTTTATTATTTAGCACAATTCTGTGGGTTAACAGGGGCTTAACTGGATCATCCCTCTGTTGGTCTTGCTTGGAGTCTCTCACGCTGATGCAACCAGATGGCAGCTGAGGCTGGAATGTCCAAGATATCTTCATTCACACGGCTGGCATCTTAGCAGAGATGGCTGGCAGTCCACATCATCTCTTCATGTAGCTACCTAGAGCATCTTTACATGGCAGCCAATCCCAAGAGCAAGCATTCCAAGAAGACAAGTCCTTATGTGCAAACTCTTATCAAGCCTTTGTTTGCATCATGCCTGCTCATACCCATTTTCCCAAGCTCAGACTCAGTGTTGGAGGGGACAACTCAAAGCTGTGAATACTGGGAGGTGTGGTGCCTTCAGGGCCACCGAAGTTACTGCCTGATTGACCATTAGGAGGAGAGTAGCTGCAGTGAAATCTTCCACTTGGCCTTTTCCACTACAGTATCTCTTAGCTTAGAACCAAGGAATAAATATGGCGTTTCTGCAAACTACCAAGTATGTCTGTTCCAGGGAAAGACCTCTGGATGAGTCCATGAACTCAATGTACTCTGTGAGTTAGACTATGCTATTGAAGAGGAAGGGATCCCAGGTATTAATATCAACTCTGTTGCCAACAGTCTTTGAAATGTTTGGGTATTCCCCTTTATCCAGTGTACAGTTAACTGAGTAAATGATTGGAATGCCCTCTGGGGCATCATTACCCAGAGGAATTATATCATATTCACTTGCCATGGTGTTGCAGGGTCCTTCTTCCTAGGGACTCTACCTCTCTTTCAGTCGAAAAATTCCAAGTCCAAAAACTGGCTCAGGCCTAGAAACTAGACAAGGGACATCATGAATTTTTATTACATTAGTTCCCTCAACTTCCTGATAATCTAGCCTTGATGGTTTTTGATTGTATGGTTTGGGCAATCCTTTGTGGCTGCCCGTCTATCTCACCTGCAGCAATGCTACATTTTACTAACCACCTCCATAGCTCTCAGTGGGTCAGGTTTTCTGGCTGTCACTTTGACCTTGTCATTAATTATGATTATTTTGCCCCCCTCACTTCTGAGAGTGAAGTCCTGTGGATGCTATCAGCCCCATTGCTGTCACCAAACTAGGTGCCATAAAGGCATCACTTGTGTTAGCTCTGGCCTTCAGAACACAGCCACCACTGAACTGCTCAGTGAGGCTGGTATCCTTCTGACCTTATTCTTCTGGCTTTCTCATGGAACGCCAGAAAGTTAATTGGTACTTTTTTATCCTTACTTAGTGTATTCTCTCTAGCATCCTCAATTCTCTGAGCCTTTGATCCCTTCCACCATCTGCCACGGTTTTGGAATTTCTACTTCACCTAGTGTAGGGTATCACCTTCTTTAAGCTTCTAAGAGCAATGTGCTAGCAGCGTGTCAGCCTCATCCCCCAGGGTCCTTGCCAAGGTGTTAAATCATGTATCCTGTGAGACTGTTCCCATATCCATAAACTCCCCTTTAACCAGCCTTGTATTTCCTCTTCACCTTCACCCCCACTTGATCCAGCCTCCCATTCATACTCTCCCAGTTCTGAGAACCACGTGCTGGCCAGGTACTGCTGCTCCCTCTCCTCCCTTAGCGGACACAGCACTTCTCTGGCCAGGTTATACTGTGGCTTAACTCTAGTTACTGGTCTAGAGAAAAGGTGGAGATAGATCCTGGGGATGGTGGGCATGGTTGATGTATTGTTTTTCGAGGCAGAGACTTCCTCCTAGTCTTCAAGAAAGGAGTACACTAGTCTTTAATAGTGAGGTCTCTGACCATTTCTACAAGCTCAGAGACTTTGGGGGACTCCAGGGATTGAGTTTAATTACATCAACCCAGATGGTCCCATTCCAAGTCTCAGAGTCCTACACCTTTCTCATCAGAACCCTAAACTTGGGGTGGCAGACTTGCCATGTTTAAGAATTCAACCTCTTCTGGAGCACCATCACTCTTGTAATTAAGTCCTAGATTCGATGCTGACTGTTTTCTGCCCTTTGGCTATAATAAATGAGAATCTCTTCACATGCTGCCAGACATGTGGGCTGGCTCTGCTTTTCACACTTCATCTGAAATTGGTGATTAATCACCCTCAGCCTTTCCTTCTCTCAGTACCTTGAGATCTCCAACCAACCACCATCCAATTCCAGAATCCTAAAAACGTTTACTTTCCCTGAGCCTCTCGACTGCTGAGGTATTGCATCTGCCAGTGAATTCCCTTCCACAAGTACCCCATCCAGGTTCACCACCAGGGACATTTTAGCAATTGCACCACATAGCAGGGGGCTACCACCAAGGATGGGGTTCTCATTGCCACCTGATCAGTGATCCAGCTCCAAAATTCTACTTTGGATGCCATTTGCTAGGACTATGCCTGGCACAAACGTGTAGGTGGGCTTCCTGGAAACAAACTCTGAAATAGAGGTTTGTTAGGCTGTCTTGTTGGAAAGGACTCCTGTAAGCAAATGAGGAAAGCTGAATGGGGTGGGGGGAGTTGAATTGTGATGCATGGCAGCAAAGCCTAAGCCAAGCCCATGGGGAGCTCCAAAACTGGAATGGCTCCCATAGTGAAGATTTAGAATATTGAAGCAAGGGGATCAGCATTTGTACCACTACACCAACCTGTCTTTGGGACAAGGCAGCTCCCTTTGCCCAAGGACAGTTTCTGCTGAGCCGTCAGCAGGCAACATGCCTACCCACGAGTGCCCCAGTCATCAGGGGAGGAGCTGGAAGGCACATCACAGCATCCACTATGTAACCCAAAGAAGAGAACTTACCGCACAAACCTAATCTTCTAAATGCACTTATTAATAAGAATGAGATTCTAGGAGTGCATAACTACATTCCAATAAGACTTAAAGACCTGGCCAATATACAATAATGGCAGGATAGTGAGAAAGACAACAAATATCAAAAGCCTAAAAGCCTCAGAAATCTAAAATCTCATGACTAGCAAGAGAAACAGTTAAAAAGTGGACCCAGGGGGTTTCCCTGGTGGCGCAGTGGTTGAGAGTCCGCCTGCCGATGCAGGGGACACGGGTTCGTGCCCTGGTCTGGGAAGATCCCACATGCCGCGGAGCGGCTGGGCCCGTGAGCCATGGCCACTGGGCCTGAGCGTCCGGAGCCTGTGCTCCTCAACGGGAGAGGCCACAACAGTGAGAGGCCACAACAGTGAGAGTGCAAAATAAATAAATAAATAAAATAAAATAAAAAAGTGGACCCAGCCTGGGCCATTGACCAGGGTTCTGGTTTAAATCATCTCGAACTTAAAAAACAGGTCCTACATCCAGACCAAGAATCTGCTGATGCATCCCAGAACTTGGCATCTATGTTGGTCTGGTAAACTTACTGCCACCCTGGGAAGGTATAAGAATATAGATGAGAATGAGGATACAGATTTGGATAGAAACAATAAAACAGTGAAATCAATAGTGTAAGTATAAGAATAAGGGCTGCAATCATTGTGATATTCTGTGTGTTTTACCTCCCTCTTGGCTGTTTAGAGCATTTAGGAGAATCCTGATACATAGGACTTGTAAAGATTTACTGTACGAAAACATTTAATCAAATAATTTTCTAAGTTTGTGTGGGGGAAAATATCTTCTCAAACTCCTAAATTTTGACTTATTAGTTGTGTTGAATAGCATGCAAATATTTAGAAGAATATTAGTTATTTAATTATGTTAATGCTTATTGTTTTATAAAGTCCAAAAAGTTAATAAATTGAACATGAAAGGAAGCTAGGTAGTAGCGAGTATTCCTATCCAAGCAAAAAAATGCCCTTCAGATAGTAAATAATAGAATCAATAGAGACACTATCACAAATTATTTCCCCAGGGTAGGCATGGAATATATAATTTGATATATGCTGGTATTGCTATAACCATAAAATTCCCCATATTCAAAAGACACAACCCAACAAAAGACAGTTCAAAGCTAAATATAAGTAATTGGGTATCATCCACAGCTGTCACATTTTTCTATCCACCATGTCTCATTTGCCAGACAATTGTGGGCTGACCCTACACACAAATAAGGATGAAATTCTCTTGGTTGGCCATGACACAGGAGGAGATCTTTATCTGCTTCTCAATCAACCCCTTCTACCCTTTGTTCTTCCTAGAAGGCAGCAGAGAGTGTATTCCAGGGTCCCATCGAGTGTCAGCTGAAACTGGTCATTATTGGAGACTTTATGCAAACTTATTTCCACTGAGAAGGTAGCTCAATTTCCCTGGGTAGGAGAAAATCAGAAAAATCAAAACAAATTCAGACTGATTTTTGTGTGAAACAATAAATAGAAAACACAAAACTACTGACACTTCAGAGAAACCAAGAACCAGGCAAAGTTTCAGATTTTAAAACCAGTTCCTTCTCAAGTGTGTTTTTAAGTACTCGGGCTTCCAAAATGCATGCTGTCAACTTGAAACGACTCTCCTGGAAGTGTTCAAACAAACTCCAACGAGCTTATTTCCTTTCCTTTGTGAAGCATTTAAGCTCTGCACCTGCAATGGGAACCCTCTGTCCCTGGACTCATAACCTCTCGTGGAAGTTTTTAATCCGCATAGAATGTAGGTGTGAGAGCTTTCTGGCTTGATTCAAAGCCACTTTAACATCAAAAAAAAAGTGAGTGCACAATGCCTACTCTGTTCTCACAGATTTGTTTGGTTTTTTGGGGGGATTTCTCTTTTGTTTTCCTTTTCAGCTCTTGATTTCCTTTTCATTTTAGGTCGAGTTAGTATTTACTTTTCAAGTCACTTTCCTGAGCCAGCTTGTCAGCAAACATCAGGCAAGTTGGCCTGGAGCTGCCCTAGTGAGAGAGGGAGAGAGGGAGAGAGAGAGAGAGAGAGTCCCAGGTGGTTGATGCTGAGCCTGACCGCCATCCTTCAGCACTTCTTTCTTCCCAACAGATCCACAAAACACGGAGACCGTTGTCCCCTGGATAAAGAATTTCCTTGTCCTCCAAGAAGACTTTCCACCAGGTGCTGTGAATGGGGAGGAAAAATCTCTGGTCTCCAGAGGCCTGGATTCCAGCACCAGCAGCATTGCCTCTAGCTGGCTGTGTGACCTTTGGCAAGTCACCTTCCCTTTCTGCGTTGAGTCCCCATTGGTAAAAGGAAGGCACAGGATTAGATCATGCAATGAGAAGTCTGACTCTTTTATGATCAGCAGCTGGAATTGACAGCTTTTAACCTCACCCTCCCTCTTCCCCTTTGGCCCCACATCTGGAAAAGCTGAAAAGAAAGCCCAGATGTTCCCTCCGGGGACTTTCTAGTCACTCAAGCCTCTGCCAGCACATGGGAACCCTCACCCCAGTCCCATTCCCGAACGGCCATAAAAACCCCAAGCCAGTCTCCTATCCCTCAGCTCTCAGGGTATTTTTGGAACTGCCTAGGACCTACACTGTTCTCCCCAGAAAGCCTCATTAGGTGAGTAGCAAACCTTCTCATACCCTCTTGTTATGTGGCATAATCAGTCTCAACGTCTGAACCAAATTTGGGGTTGAAGCCCATCCAGCTTCTAGCGGGTGGTCACAGCAGATCAACTCTGAGATCTCTGTTCTAAGGCAACACTGTCCAGGAGAAAAGAAACGTGAGCTGCGTATGGAAATTTACAGTTTCTAGTAGCCTTACAAAAGGAAAAAGAAACAGATGAAATCAACTTTAATAATATAGTTTATTTGATCCAATAGAGCCAAAATATTATCATTCCAACATGGAATCAACAAAAAAGTATTAAGGAGCTATCTTAGCATTATGTTTTTCCATACAGAAGTCTTCAGACTCTGGTGAGTATTTTGTGCTACAGCACATCATCATTTGGACTAACCACACTTCAAGTGCTCAAAACCCACATGGGGCTAGTGGCTACAGTTTTAGGCAGTGCAGTTCTAAGAGAGTCTAAAGAAGGCCCTAGATTCCTGAAACTATTGTTGTTTATAAAAAGTATTACCTTATTCATCCAAACTAAGATGCCATCAATGGCGAGATATGTTACTTCATATACCATTAAAAAATTGTAATTATAAATGCCATAAATTGTCAAATAAATTCAAAACTCAGAGATATTAACTTTTTAAAATGTGTACCTTAGAATTGATTTTAAAATATGTATAATATATATACATATTATATATAGTGTGTATATATATATATATATATATATATATATATATATATATACCTTAGAACTGATTTTAACATCCATAATATATTTTTTATATATACACATACTAGCTTTCCATAAAAGGCCTGACATCCAGGAAAGCTGTGAGGTGAGGAAATCAATGTCTTTGGTGCTATTACCCATTTCCTACAAGATTCTATCTCTCCCCTTTGACCCTCTCCACTTAATTCCTGCCAATCCTTGTTTTAATTATCGTTAAAGTGTTGAGTGAATGCTCATTGATAAGCACTCATTGTATTGTAGGAATCCTTGATGTGACACTTGTATTTTCAAAGAGGACATCTAAAATGAGACATTTATTGAGCCCCGTGCTATGCAGTGAGCTCATCTAATTCTTCCATCAATCCTGTGAGTTAAACATTATTTTCATTTCCATAGGCAAAAAAAAAAAAAAAAAAAAAAAAAACAGACTCAGAGGGGTTAAGTGTATTACTTAAGGTCAAACCGTATCTAGATGACAAGTTCGGCTTTCAAACCTAGGTCTGTCTAAGAGCCCAGGCATTTTCTCTGTAATCAAAAAAGGAGATGGAAAATGTGGGATGACAGGTAGGGTCCCAGAAGGCAACTACTTACCTACACCCCTTCTTAATAAGACCTCCTCACCCCTTTGCAGAGGCCTAAGGCTGGAACTGTCGGTGACCCCTCCATCAGAAACACCATCAGATGCCACCTCTGGCCACTGCATTTGGCCACCTGCAGTAATTCAACAGGTTTCTTCCACAAGACTGCAAGAAGCGCTTGAAACCAAAAATCCCCTTTAAACAAAAAATGCACTATCCTGAGCTCCAGGGAAATGCCTCTGTGAGCAGCTGCAAATGCACACACAAAATGAAAGGGCTGCATGTGCATTTTTGGAGGGGAGACTCTGCACAGTTGAGTGGTCGTGGCCCATCACTCAGGACACCAGGGCTACACAGCTGACATTCTCAGGAGCCCAGCAGACAGGGCTGGGCAGACATGACTTGTTTTTCTTCTCCACACTTGACAGCAGCAGCCTGAAGACCTCAGTCAGGTCTGAAGCGCTGCCTGGCAAGCCAGCCAGATTGAATTCCAACCCGGCTCAGCCAGCTGAAATGTGAGAAGGGGATATTCTTCAGGATAACCAGGGTCAAGGCAGTGCATGGCATAAGCAATGTATTGAAACACACAGGCAAAGAACCCTTCAACTAAATCTCTCAGCTGGAGGTGTGGGTAGGTTTCAAAACTGCTTTTCAGCACTATTTAGCATTGACAAGCTGTGAATATTAGGGAAAACGCAAACAAGAATAGTTGGATGCCTTAACAGAGAAATAAGACAGTGCAGAAAACATGGTCCAGCCTCTGTCACTGAAGGGAATTAGCAGCAGGCCATCGTAGGAGAGAATTTGCTCCGCCACTTGGAGCTGGGAATCAGGGCGTTTCATACATTAATCTTTCTTAGACACCACTATAATTTAAAACTACTTCACAAATGCCTGGCCCATAGGTCCCTACCAAAAATCCATACTGCGTTGTTTTTGTCATTATTCTCCAATTTCTAGGTATTTGGGATACTCAGAATGAAAACTGCTGCTCTAGGAGCTCCAGTGGCACAATCGGTTAGCGTGCGGTACTTATACAGAACTGCTGCTCTAAAGTCTACACAAGCCTCATCACAAGCCAAGCCCTCACGCCTTCCAATGCACAGCCTCAGTGTGGACTCTAAGAGCCAGTGTCACCCATCTACCCACTTTGCAGGGTTGGCAGACCTGAGGCAGGGGACCACCGTGGAGGGGAACATGCTGGCACTTGGCCACCTCCATCTGACATACTTCAATAGCCCTGGCTGCCCAAGGGTCAGAAGAGAGCCAGCGGGGACCTGTCCATGGAGCTCTCCCACCAGCCACACATCTCTCCTCGGCTCACTTGGGGAGGGGCTGCACCCAGGAAGAGCCAATTGCAAGATCCTGAAGGGTAAACATTCAGGCCAGTGCATTGCAGAGAAGGCCTTACCCACTTAATCCTAATGGATGGAAATGGGGGAGGGGGAACAAACAGCCTTCATGTTTCTATAATCCTCAGACCAAAATCCAAGTTCACTCATGCGACTTACTTTCCCTCATGGCGATTCCGATACTATTAACTTTAATAATAAAGGTAATAGATGTCACTACAGATGGCTTGCACTGTGCCAGGCCCAGTGCTAAGCATTCTGCGGACCTCCTCTTATGTGATCTTTATCATGCTTTTTGCCACTACCTGAGATTATCTTGTTTAGGTCCTCATTTACGATCTATCTCCCTCACACGAATGTAGCCACAGTGAGGGTTGGAAGCTTATCTGTCTGATACAAAGCCATTTCTCCAGAGCTGAAAATGGTACCTGGCACACAGCAGGCCCTCAATAAGCACCTATTGCGTGACTGATTTTATTTTCACAAGAATTCAGTGATGAAAATCTTTTTTAGTCTAAGAAAACAGAGAACCACTCAAAGTTTGACAGCTAATAAGTGGCAGAACCAAAATTTGAATCTAGATCTTTAGGACCAAAACCTATGCTCTGAAATATGAGATCTAGGGCTGAAGCTCTCAGAAAGGCCAACACAAACAGGCTTAAACAATGAGGGAAATGTTAGCGTAAAAAGAAGTGCAAAAGCAGAGGTAGTTCCAGGATTGAGCATCATCAGTGTGGAGCCTCATCAGGGACATAGATTCTCTATCCTTCTCTTTGACCTGTTCCCTTCAGTGTGTGGCTTGTCCTCTTTGCTCTCCTGATGGTCCTAGGTTGGGTACCACGGGTGTAGGCGTCATGTGCAGACAGCAGCATCCAAAGGTAGCATGGAGAACCAGTCTGTCCTTCAAATCTTATGGAGAATAAGGGAAATTTTCCCAAAAGCAGCCCCAGCAAACTCTTCTACTCACTGAATTGACTAGAATTGCATCTCCTGACCATACCCAACCTAAACACATAGTAAGAGAAATGAGATGGCCATAATTGCCTTAGACAAATAAATACTCACCCTCAGGAGTCAAGAAAGGGCCATAGCCTCTCCTTCAGGACATAAACATAGACGTGGACGACTGGGCTTCTGAGTGTTCTGGTTATTACTGTTGCTTAAACAACTTCCTTAAGCGTAGTGGCATAAAATAATGATGATTTCATCATTTTTACTGATCATTTAGAAAGGTACAGAAAGGATGGCTATTATGTTTCGCAAGGTCTGGGATTTCAGATGGGACAATGAGAATGGGCAGAGTTGGGTGGTGGACAGCATAATTATCTGGAGGCTTCTTCACTCAAATATCTGGTGCCCAGGCGGGAATGACTCGAAGGCTAAGCTCAGCTGGGGGGTCAACCAGAATGCCTACACATAGCGCCATAGTGCGACTTCGGTTTCCACACAGCATGGCGGCCTCATCGTAGTTGGACTTCTTTCATGGCTTCCTGAGCTCCCAATGTGAATGTTCCAGTGAACAGGAGGGAAGCTGTATCACCTTGTATGAATCAGCCTAGAAAATCATCTAACATAACTTCCACAATAGTCTATTGGTTGAATCAGTCATAAGGTCAACAGACTCAAGGAGAGATTACAAAGACCTTATCTCTCAACAAAGGAGTTTCATTAAAAAAAATTGTGCCTGGGGCTTCCCTGGTGGTGCAGTGGTTGAGAGCCCGCCTGCCGATGCAGGGGACGCAGGTTCGTGCCCCGGTCCGGAAGGATCCCACGTGCCGCGGGGCGGCTGAGCCCGTGAGCCGTGGCCTCTGGGCCTGCGCATCCAGAGCCTGTGCTCCACGACGGGAGAGGCCACAGCAGTGAGAGGCCCGCGTACTGCAAAAAAAAAAAAAAAAAATTGTGCCAATTTTTTAAAACCACACTGTTAGCAAAAAAAGGAGTAGATAAATAACAGCATCTGCCTTCGGATCAGAAATAAATTTCATTTTCAGAAAACAATCCCAGAATAACCACAAGTTTAGAAAACTGACAACATCTTGCAAATCCTTCCTAGAGCTGATTCTTTTTTTCAGCCGTGAGGTTGCAAGGCAGACCACCTACCCACTGACTTCATCTCCAATTTAGCAATCAGTAAGGCAACTACTTTTCAAAATAGATGAAGAACACATTCTCTGCTCCCTAGGAGTTGAAAAGTTTAATGAGAAGAAATGAGCTGGTTTACAGATCCTTTTCTTTCGCGTTTTCCATTGGCTGGAAGTTCTGCATGCTTCCTAGCTAGTTCTGCCGCTCACGTAAAATGGACTCTTGTGCTGTGTTTGCTCTAGCTTAGCCATCTGTAAAATAGAGCTAACCGTCTCCAGAGGAGCAGGTTCTTGTGACTCCTGTTCTCTATTTGCAACAGTCTGTAAGGTCCTTGGAGACTGTGCTGTTTAAATGCAAAATGTTGCATTTCATGAAACATTATCGTTTCATTATTTGAAAAACTAAACAGCACGTGGATGCTTATGTCGTCACGTTGCTAGGTTACCGACAGATCTCCCTGTCTTCACTGAAATGTTGAGACTCGAGACTCGCTGCAGCTTTGCACCAGGGCAGCCTTTCTCAAGCTGAGATGAAGGTGGGAGAGAGGTGGTTGACCTAGAGTCAAACTGCTGTGGACATCACTGGGAGGAGAGGGCATTTGGCAACCAAGTACCATGGCAGTGACCACCTGTTCTTTGAATCTAACAGCCCAGCTTGTAGTATCAAGACGACTCAACACCCAACCGATGGGCTTAACCCCGACAAAGTTGAGATTGCCTCTCTGAAGGAGCCAAGTCCATATGCACTTCATTTTCTGGAGAGTAAGGGATGAGATAATCAAAGGTAACAAGCAGGCAATAATACCTGGAACGTCTTTCATATGCTCAAGGCATGACATTGCCTTTCTGACACATTTGTCCACATTTTTTAAAGGGAGGAGGAAAATCATATGCTATTAATATGAGCCATTAAAAATCTTCTTTCCAGGGCCGAGTAATCTCCTATTGGCAGTCCCAAGGTGGATGCTATTGGAAATGTCTAAAGGAAGATAATTTCTCCCAGATATGACATTTAGATACAGTGACAAGTAATTATACATAAACACACACACACACACACACACAAAAGAAGGAGCTCTTATCCAGCGTACCTCCAGGTGAGTGCTATTTATTGAATATGCTCTACTACTAAAGAAAGAAAGAAAACTTTCCAGCAGCTTTATCCTGGTGAGTCTTTGTCTCTTTAATAATGACTTAAACCTGGCAGCAGCATCCCCACTCTCAAAAACCCAGGGATATTTTCTCCCTGGCCATGTAACCACAAAGAGTACTTTTAGAAAATTCCAAAATGATCTCATCAATGGGGATGTGATATTCAGTATTCATCCGAAATCCTCTACCCATCTGTTTCCTTCTAGAGCTGTATGGGAGAAAAAACAGGGAAACCAATAAAGTTGTTACAAGTGACTAGGGGAAGGAGGGAAGGACAGAGGAAGGGAGTGAGAAAGTAAAAAGGAGACAGATGGAGATCAAGCTGTTGGAGAATTCTGCCAAGACAAGGCAGGGACGGGAGTGGAGATGAGTCTCCCTCGGAAAACCACAAAGTTCGCTCACTGGTCACCGAGGATGTACTGGGCACTTGCTGTGTGCCAAGCCTGTTCCAGGTGCTGGGGAGCCACAGCCGAGCCCTGAGGGGGATGTACCACCTGGCCAGAGAAACCAGTAAGCACACAAGTCAATGCACATGTACAGATGGCTGTGAGAGCCGGGAAGGAAACCCACAGGATGCCACGAGCAAATACAACTGGGAGAGCTGAGTTAGACCTGCAGGTCGTGGAAGGCCAACCTCAATTGGTGACATTTGCTCATGAGAAACACTCAGAGCCTGTGGAGGGCAGCGGGAAGAGAGGCTGGCGTGGAGTTTGCGGGCTGCTCAGCATTAGGGCCAGACCTCAAAGGCAACCGGAAGAGGAAGTGGAACTGGTCCATTGCCCTCACTGCATCTGGACCGAGAAATACCCAGGAGCTGCAACCTGTGGGCTGGCTCTGCTGCTTCCGCCCTCTTCCTTTCCCAGGGCTCCCAGGGAAAACAAGCCTTCCATGTGCAGGCTGGGTTTGTAAACACTCCCTCTTTCTTAGGTCTAGAATGAAGTCAAAGACATTTGTCTGTTTGGTTTTATAATTTGGCATATTATCCTCTCTTTCAATCCTTGTCACTTTTCATAGCATGTTCATCATTCTTGTATCCACATGAACACCCTCCTCCCTTGGTGTGTAATTAAATGCTTCCCCAGAATCCAGTTGTAAAGGAGGCTTCGCAGTAAGCTATTTTCCAAAAAGAAAAGGGACAGGATCTCAATGTGTACCGACAGGGTGAATGTATCTTTTTAAAAACAGACCAAAGGAAAAGAAAAAGAAGGTTCTGGAGTTGGGAGAAAACATTTCTTTCTCTTGATGTTGGAAGAGTTCCTTAAGAGGACTCACAGAAACCTCAAAAAGGACTACATCAATTAGCTGCAAATTAAGTTAAAATTATATAAACTTTGAACACTGTCTCTCAGTCCCTTGAATCATTTTTCTTAATGCAGCATGGTCACAACTTCCAGATGCTGGTAGCCTGGACAGAGATGGGAGGCAATGTTCACAAGAACTGGCTGCATTTATTCATAGTCACAGCTGCTATCCTGCAATAAACATTCTATATGCAAATTGCCTCAAGTGAGTCTCCAGAAATTGACTAGTTTCTTACACTGTAGCTTAACACCAAAAGAAATTGAAAACATTTTTATGGCTTACGTCCATAATACATTCCTTCAGTATGTGCTGTGTTTTTATCTGCCAATATATTAAGCTCTTCTTCTAGTGCTTGCTTAGGCATCACCAGTTCGTTTTTTTGTGACAGTGGGAAAAAAAAGAGCTTTCCAAAATATCCTTCTAAATGAGAACAGTTAATGGCCATCACCAAACTGAGTTCAATCTTCCACTGTTCTTGAAACTGAATTGTTTTCAAAAGCAATAGGAAAAGTTGTGCAGATTCAAACCGTTTATGATGTGGAAATTAAGCCCCATTTTTCTAGGGATGAAGGATCTTGGGTGGACCTGTAGCTTTGCTCTGAGTTATTGTGTCCTGGCCATAAAGCTTTGGTCACTTCGTTGCAATAGAATTTTCATAAAAACTTTATAATCCAATTAATGAGATCAAGCAAAGCCACTGTCCTTCGTGTTTTCTTTTTAATGGTGAGATGAAGATGACTGTGTTTTTGTTTTGTGGGTTCCAGGGGGTATTAAATGCTTGGTCATGCTCTTAGAAGCCTCATTTTCCTCCTAATCCCGCTGCTCTTAAGGGACCTTCAAAGCAGCTCCATTTCTTTTGTTTCGCTTCCCTGGAGCTTTGCAAAATGGTAACAGTGCCCACGGCTCCATGCCCCTCCATGAGGCCCCCCTCCTCCCACTGAGAGCTCACATCTCAACCCTGCTTTGGAACAGCAACAATGGCCTGGTAAGGTGGTTTTAAATTTGTTTTTATCACAGCACTGAAAGCTAGAAAATGTAAGAAATGAAACTAATTCCATAGTGTGCACAGTTCTTCTCTTTCTTACTGACTTTCATGTAAGGAATGGTGGGTGGATGTGTTCAAAGTTCTGTGCACGCCTATGATGCCAGTGCAGGGAGCTAGAGTAACATTCTCCTCCTGGTGGGGGACCACTTGCTGTACAAATTTTGCATCATGATTCATGGAATCACAGATGCTGTTGCTGGAGAGATCTTAAAGAAGTCTTTATCAAGCCTTCCTCATTTTACAGGTGAAAACACAGATCCCCAAAGATGCTCATCATCCAAGTTTACACAGCCAATTGGTGGCAGGGCTGGAGCAGGAATCCAAGTTTCCCGATTTCTGTTCCAGGACCGCTTGGGTCAAATCACATTTCTTCATGATTTTATGGGTTTATCAAAGATATTACACTGTAGATAATTTACTGAATATAACAACTAGTTAGCTATTTGAATAAATGAGAAGATAGATCATGCTGGGCAAAGAAGCCTGGGTAATGAGAAGATGTTACTTCTCTTCAAATTAATTTATAGGCTTAACACATTAGATTAAGTAGACTGGGGATAGGAAAGAGTGTGAATAAATTATTCTGAAGTTCATATGAAAGAATAAGTAGGCAAGAATTGCTTTTAAATATTTGAGAAAGACAAGTCATTGGAATATTCACTACCACTTTTAAGAATATACTGTAAAAATACAATAATTAGAACAGTGTAGTAGCACTTCAGTAAGCAGATACAGTGATAGGAAAGAATTAATATCCTTGAAGCAGATCCCAATGTATGTAAGAATTAAATATATTTCAAAAATAACATTTCTATTTGGTGGATAAATAAAATCTTATTTGGTGGATGGCATTGGTACAGTTGGCCGTATGTTTAGCAAAACAATAACGTTAGATCTCTATATCACGCTTGCAGAAAGGTAAATTCCAGATGGTTTAAAGATTTAAATTTCAAAAGTGCCAAAGAAGTAAACCCATAAGAGAAAGGATTCATGCAAAAAACTTAAAACTCCTCTATTCAAAAAAAAGTCCTAGGGCTTCCCTGGTGGCGCAGTGGTTGAAAGTCCACCTGCCGAGCAGGGGACATGGGTTCGTGCCCCAGTCCGGGAAGATCCCACATGCCGCGGAGCGGCTGGGCCCGTGAGCCATGGCTGTTGAGCCTGTGCATCCGGAGCCTGTGCTCTGCAACGGGAGAGGCCACAACAGTGAGAGGCCCGTGTACCGCAAAAAAAAAAAAAAAGTCCTAAACAAAACTAAAAAGAAATTCAGAGACTAAAAAAATTGTTTGAATATATATACATATATGTAAACACATACATATGTTCAAGAATTCTTCTCTTCCATATACATATATATAGAAGAGAAGAATTCTTAATCCATAAAAGTCTTATAAGTAATAGAAGAGAGACACACTAACAGAAAAATAGGCAAAAAGATCTGAGCCAGAAAAATTACAAAAGAAGAAATGCAAATAGGATAGTTAGATAGACAGACAGACATATTTAATTTTGGTAAGAATCAAAAAAACACAAAAGAACATTGAAAAACATGTTCTTCTGTCATGCTGATAGAAAATCTTTTTTCCCATTCTCTTTTTTTAAAAGATAATATCAAGTTTAGATGCTAGGGAATTCTTACACAGTAACAGAAAAATGTATTCATTGATACTATCTCAACAGATGGACAATTTGGCAGTATGTACAAAAAGCTTTAAAATGTGCTGAAACACTTTGGCCTATATCTGCCATCCTAAGAATTAATCCAAGGAACTAAGAGATGGGGGCAGGGGGAGCTTTATGAACGAGGATATTTCTCATAGTATGACTCAATAGAAAATCTAGAAATGCTCTAAAAATCAAAAGTAAAGAATAGGCAAATAAGCTGTACTGTAGCCATGTGATAAATATCATGCAACATCAAGGATCATGTTTTGAAGAATATTTAAAGACATAAACTATAAATTTTTCTAAAGTCAAATAAAAACTATGTACATCATATGCTACCTATTTCTCAAAAAACTGGAAAGGTATACAGTGAATTTGTAACCTTTTTTCTGGGTAGTAGAATATTGAGTGATATTTAATATTTTAAATTCTGAATTTTTCAAATTTTTCACAATGATCTTATATTCACAAGAGAAAAACTGTTATTAGTAAAATAATACAGAATACCAGGTGAGGAAGAGGCCAGAGCTGGTCCAGGGGTAGCATGCCCATCCCCTTCACTAGACAATATAGATTTAAACAGTGTCTCTATATTCTGAGTCCTAGAGGTCTGCTGTGCTGTTAATGGTTATGGCTGGGAAGTGATTTTGTAGGTGCCCAGGGGCTGGAGGAGATGGTTCTGATTTCTGAGTTTTGAGAAGGGGAGAAAAAACTCACAACCACCAAAAATCCTCTAAATTGAAGCAAACAAGATGTCCTTCAATAGTTGAATGTATAAATAAACTGTGGTACATCCAGACGAGGAATATTATTCAGTCCTAAAAAGAAATGAGCTCTCAAGTCATGAAAAGACATGGAGGGACCTTAAATGCATATTACTAAGTGAAAGAGGCCAGTCTGAAAAGGCTACTATATGATTCCAATGACGTGACATTTTGGAAAATGCAAAACTATGGAGAAAATAAAAAGATAAAATAAAATAAAGAAATAAAATAAAATAAAGAAAATAAAGAAAGAAAATAAAGAAAAGAAAATAAAGAAAGAAAATAAAAAGATCAGTGGTTGCCAGAGGTTGAGGGGAGGGAGTGATGAATACATGGAGCACAGAGGATCTTTAGGGCAGTGAAAATGCTCTGTATGATACTAGAATAATGGATATGTGTCATTATACATTTGTCCAAACCCATAGAGTGTACACCACAAAGAATGAACCATAATGTAAACTATGGATGTGTCAGTGTATGTTCATCAGTTGTAACAAATGTACCACTCTGGTGGGAGATGTGGATCATGGAGGAGGCTACACA
The DNA here is from genome assembly GCF_025265405.1 of Mesoplodon densirostris. Classification (NCBI taxonomy): domain Eukaryota; kingdom Metazoa; phylum Chordata; class Mammalia; order Artiodactyla; family Ziphiidae; genus Mesoplodon; species Mesoplodon densirostris. The sequence continues at coordinate 144,033,756 of NC_082665.1, forward strand.
TGTAAGGAGAGAGGGGGTATATGGGAAACCTCTGTAACTCTCCCTCAATTTTGCTATGAACCTTAAACTGCTCTAAAAAATTTTCTTTAAAAAAACAAAACAGGGCTTCCCTGGTGGCGCAGTGGTTGAGAGTCCGCCTGCCGATGCAGGGGACACGGGTTCGTGCCCCGATCCCGGAAGATCCCACATGCCGCGGAGCGGCTGGGCCCGCGAGCCATGGCCGCGGAGCCTGTGTGTCCGGAGCCTGTGCTCCGCAACGGGAGAGGCCACAGCAGTGAGAGGCCCGCGTACAGCAAAAAAAAAAAAAAAAAAAAAAAAAAACAACAACAACAAAGATCCCTCTAAGGTTCCCTTGTACATAATCAGCCACATTAATTACTAACCCATGTCATACCTCCACTTATAAGGCAGACTCCCCTTCTGCACATCTATCCCTCAAGCCACACATTGACTTTTTATGTCTTTTTCTCTTAAATCTTCCCACAAAACTCACTCTATTCTGGCTTCACCTGGATAAAAATACAAAGGGTTATATACTGACCCTGGAAGATGAGTAACTCAGACATTTTTTTTGAAAGAGGAGGATGAAATCAGTTGTAGAAATAGATCTAATCAGCTCCAGAAGAAACTTACTTTAGTGGCCCTTAGTAGAAAATCTAATCCTTTTATTACAAAGAGAAATAAGCAGCCAAGCCTCAGCAAACAGTTAAGGAAATCAACAACATGAAAGAAACTCTAAGGTACACAGAGCAACTGATTACCAAGGATGCATGGACAGATTCAAAAAGACACCACATCCATCAAAATTGAACCGGACACTTGAACATGTGCAGAGACAACTACAACCTTTCAGAAATTAAAGAAGTAATTGTTAAAAGAAAAATCATAGAAGGGCTAGAAGACAAAGTCAAAGAAAGATTGTACATTATAAAGAAACAAGAAAGGAAAGAAGGAAAAAATTTTTAAAGAAAAAAAAGAGAAAAACTTAAGCAACATGGTAGATTTAACTTCATTCTGAGGATTCCAACACCAATCCAACAGGAGTTCTAGAAGGAGAGGGGGAAAAAAAAGAACTGGAGAGAAGAAAATCATGAAATAAATCATAGAAGAAAATTTCCTAGAGTAGAAGGAAGCACAAGTCTGGGATGTACCAATTACTGAACAAAAACATATTCTTATAAAATTTTGAAACATCAAAGATAAAAAGAACATAAAACTTCCAGAGGGGGAAAAATATCTTCAAAAGAACTGGCATTAAACTTCTCAACTATACTGGATGCTGGAAGATAGTGGAGCAATATTGGCAAAGTTTTGATAGATTATTTCCAACCTAAATTTATAACCAGCCAAACTATCAGTCAAGTGTGAGGGCAACATAATGCAAGAACTTTTTAAACATACAATGACTCAGAAATTTTACTTTCCAGTTACCCATTCTGAAGAACTTACCTGTCATTGCATGCCAGCAAAAATTTAAATGAAATAAAAGAAAGAGGAAGACGTGGACCAAACCAGAAGTACAATAAAAATAAAATGTCAAGATGACAACTACGCAGCAGTACTAAACCTGAAAGTTTAAGTTGAAACAGGATGTCAGGGCTTCCCTGGTGGCGCAGTGGTTGAGAGTCCGCCTGCCGATGCAGGGGACACGGGTTCGTGCCCCGGTCTGGGAAGATCCCACATGCTGCGGAGCAGCTGGGCCCGTGAGCCATGGCCGCTGAGCCTGCGCGTCCGGAGTCTGTGCTCCGCAATGGGAGAGGCCACAGCAGTGAGAGGCCCGCGTACCACAAAGGAAAAAGAAAACAAAAACAAAACAAAACAAAACAAAAAAAGAAACAGGATGTCAGAAACCTTCCCACAAAAGGTCTTCAATTTAGAAAAAAATGTTTACTTCAATTAACAGTGTAATTAAGAAGTTTGATATGCTTACTAATTGGGTAAAGACATCACAAAGTGATTAAAATCTCAGTCTCCAAAATTAGACTGCTTGGTTCAAATTACAAACTATGTGTGTAACCTTGAGCAGTTACTTAAATTCTCTTTGGTTCAGTTTTCTTGTTTGAAAAATAGGTATAAAAATAATTTCTACTTCATAGGTCATTATGGGTATTCAATGAAATAATACATGCAAAATATTTAGTGCCTGGCCCTCAGTAAGATTTATATTGTTATAATTTTCATATCAACAGAAAAAAAGGCAATTAGAGATCTTGGAAAAAACAAAACAAAGCTGTCAAGAAATGTCATATGTCAAAACAAATTAAACCACAGGGTGACTTTCGCAAGTAAAAGAATATGGAGTGGAAAACAGAGAATTAATTTGACCTTGAAGATTGGATTTTTCTCCATTGCATGTCATGGGTTTGGTAATTTGGGATTATTTTTCCTTCTCTACAAGTCTAATCAAATTACTTGGTTCTACACTGAATAATATTTACATAATCATAATTTCCAATTGCCATTTAATAGTATTCAATTTTAAGAAACTAATCTATCATCAAAGCACAGAAGACTTAATTATAGTTACAGATCAGAATATAAATGTAATAAACCTTGATCATGTGAAAGTAATGACTGAAGCTAAGAGGGGAGGGCCAGAGAAAAGGGGAAGGAAGTACCTGTGTATATTTTCTCCTCTTCCATAATGGGGAGACAAGAAATAGTGGTTTATGTGTGCTATTTATGGTTATAAAGTTAACCAAAAGAAGACATTTTAAACAATAATGTAACTTTTAAAAATGGACAAAGAAGAGAGAAGTGATGGTAATATGATGAATTCTACAAACTTCCAAAACCAACTTACTTCTTGGGAGTGAGAACTGGATGGGGGTGAGGGGGTTGGTGTCCTGAGAACAGACAGATGGATAATTTTCTTATTTTATGCCTTGATGCTATTTGAAAATTTTCTCATGTGTTTGAATTACTCATATTATTCAATAAATTAAAAAGCACAGGTCCAGTTAGTTAATAAATATTTACAGATACATACTCTGTGCCAGCCCTCATCTAGGTTCCGAGAATCACAAGTGAGAGTCCTTGGCCTCAAGAAACTAACATTCTGGGCTTCCCTGGTGGCGCAGTGGTTGAGAGTTCGCCTGCCGATGCAGGGGACGCGGTTCGTGCCCCGGTCCGGGAAGATCCCGCATGCCACAGAGCGGCTGGGCCCGTGAGCCATGGCCACTGAGCCTGTGCGTCCGGAGCCTGTGCTCCGCAACAGGAGAGGCCACAACAGTGAGAGGCCTGCGTACCGCAAAAAAACAAAAGCAAAACCAAAAAAAAACTAACATTCTGGTGAGGAAGATTAACAATAAACATGGAACTTGATGAATAAGCAAATTTTAGATAGTGATTGCTATGAAGAAAATGGAGTAATCTGATATAGAGTCTACAAGGGGTCACATGAAATCTCCTTTACCTACAGTAATCAAAGAAGCCTCTTGGAGGAGGTGACTTGAACTGAGTTATGAATGATGCTCTCAGAGCAGCCATGTGGGAAGTATCACATTCAAAGGGCTGAGACTGGAAGGAGCATGTTCTCAGGCTAGAAAGGCCAGCTGGTTGTAACAGAGTAGGAAAAGGGGACATTGAGTATAGGAACTGAGTTCAGAAAGTTTGGCAGGAGCCTTTTCAGCCATGATTAACCATTTGATTTTGTTCAATTGCAATGAAAAGTCATTAAAGGGATTTAAGTAGGAGAGTGAGATAGCCTGATATTCTCCTTAATAAGCTGTCTCTCACTTTCTTTAACTAGTTTGTCATTTGAATCAGGCAGTCTGATGCAATTCACTGTGATTTTAACCACATAGTGATGGCTTTACCCAACTAGTAATAAAGTAAGTTGCTACCAGTGAAAGTGAAGGCAGGATGGGCAGCTACAAGATGTTATTGTGGCTTTTGGACTGCGATGATCGCAGTGGAGATGGTAAAACAGTCATATTCAGAATATTTGGAAGCAGAGTGGAAGGACTTAAGGATGGATGGAGGGAGGGAGGGATGGAAGGAGGGAGGGAGGTAGGAAGGGAGGGATGGGTGGATGGGTGGATGGATGGAAGGATGGAGGCATGGATGAACAAAAGCGAGGAATCTGTTAGGACCGTGGGATTTTTGTCATGAGAAACAGAATGGATGGTGGTGGGCTTTGCTCCAGTGGGAAGCTGAGGGACAGCAGTTTAGGGTAGGAGAAGGGGGTTACATCCATTGTTCTGTTTTAGCTGAGTTAATTTTGAAATGCTTATTAGACATTCAAGTGGAGACATGAAGTAGGCAGCAGGATATACAAGCCCTAGCTAGAGTTATAATTTAGGAATCATCAAAGGACAGATTGTATTAAGACCATGAGATTATTTGTGATCACCAAGAAGAGAGTGCAAATAGAGACAAGAAGACATCCCAGAGACTGAGAAGTTGATGATGTTAGAGAGAGGAGGGAGAGCTGCAGGAATGAAGTATTTAATGAGGTGAGAAAGGATGGAGGATGCCATGCACGACTGGAAGGGTTTGCCTTGGGTGGCATCAGAGATTCTTTTTCCACTTCAACAGAATGGAAGACAAGGTGTGTGAGTGCAGATTCCTGTAAGTTGATGGATATGATGATGGGAAAAATGAGGTACTTCTCATCTGATTGTATATATAATTTGTGAGGTAAAGTTAACCCCAGGGTGGGATAGTGGGATAGAGGGATAGAATGACGTTGGGGATTTAAGGAAGGAGAGGAGGTGTGAAATAGTCCTGCTGGAGAGTGGAAGGGTGAACATCAGGAAACTGTGTGGAGATTGTCTAGAAGTCTTCAGAGATCGTCTGAGACTCATGGTGATAACATAAAAGTGAGAATAATTAGAAAGTTGTGTGGTCTTTCTCCAGAAACATTCAGCTACTCAGGTGCAAACACGGAGTCAATTGATAGTTGGGTTTGACCAGCTCAGGAATATTGCCAGGCAAGGAGGAAGGGAAAGAGGATAGGGGAGGTACAAGCCCATTCGAAGGAGAAATTGTAATGCTGTGTCATAATTAAATTGCTTCCAAGGATAGTGTCAACAGTCTTCCCCCACCCCTTTCCACATGCTCTTTTGCAGTGTAATCTTGCCATTCATCCACTAGAGACACAGTCTATTTCCCCTTCCTTTGGATCTGGGCTCACCATACATTTTGTTTCGGACTAAGAGAATGCAGCAGAAGTGATGCTGTGTAACTTCTGCAGCTTCTAGCTTTGTTGATTGCAATACTCACTCTTGAGATCCAACTGTGTGTAAAGAAGTCCAGGATGGACACTTAAAGTGCAGTATGAATTGAGAGAGAGAGAGAGAGACAGAGAGATCCCTGCCATCACCACCAAGGGTCCAGGCATGAGACAGAAGCCATCGTGGACACTCCAATCTCAGTCACCATCTGACTACAACCTCATGAGAGACTCCAGCTGATGCCACTTGGAGTGGAAGAACCATCCCATCAAGCCCTGCTCAATTCCTGACCCACAGGATTGTGAACGAATAAAAGGCTTGCTGTTTTGAACCACTAAGCTTTGGGGTGATTTGTTACACGGCATTACGTAACTGAAACAGGAAGTGCTCCCCTAGCTTGTGGCCATCGTCCACCAAAAGGAAATGAGGATTTCAGGGGGTGTTATTATAAGTGAAATAACAGAGTCAATGGAGTTGTTGGATTTGAGGCTTCCATGAGGCTGAGGAATTTCTGGAGTGGGATCACTACAGTAGAGGGTTGGAAAAACAGGAGTTGACAACTTGCCCAAAGCCAGACAATATTTCACTGTCCCTCAAATCAGCTCTTCTTCTGAGGGCCATTTACCCTCAGGGGAAACTTGGGTTTCCCCTGTGATACCCTCAGTCTCTTCTGTCACACCAGACCAAGTCACTGATTCTTCAGTCACCACATCTTTTGCGTTTGTTCCCTGTATTTCATTCCTGAGTTTAGTCCTCCTCGTTTCTGCTCCTGGAATACTGGGACACATTCCTGAATTGTCTCTCTGACTCCTTCCTCTTCTTCTCTGATCCAACCTGCTCAGTATTGGAAATCGGTCGTCCTAACATGTTCTCAGGCCAAGCTCCTACTAAAAACAGCTCCAGTGATTCCTTATGGTATGCTAAGTAAAGTTTATTAAAATTAAAAAAAGAAAGAAAGAAAAACAGGGGTTGATGCCAGACAGGAGGGAACTTGAAATCCATATTTGGAGATAATGCTGTTGTAACTGAAGCAAAGATCGCAGGAGTGAGCAGCTGTGGTAGAACAGGGGAACCAAGGAGATTAAGGAGCAGAACGGCCAGGGTGTCACGTGGGTCATCTGCAGAGATGTTAAGGTTGCCAGGAACGGCGACAGGGAAATAGCTTAATATAGTATTTAAGGGCACTTGCTCTGGAGCCCGACTGTGTTTCCAGCCCTGACTCTGTCACTAACTGTGTGTGATATTTGATTACTCTCTGCACCTCAGCTTACTCATCTATAGAATGAGGATGATATTGGTACCCATCTCATAGTATTATAGGAGTTAAATAAAATAATGTTTTTAGAGAGCTTAGAAGAGTTCCAGGAGAAAAGAGAGCACTTGGTAAATGCTAACTATCATTGTCATTATCATGGGCAGTAGAGATAAAGACAGCAAAGCAGATGCTGGAAGCACCAAGGACTAAGGCCAGTGAATGACAGCAGCAAGGTGGGGTGGCAGGCGGTAACATCTGATGCTGTGCTTCAAAGGGGCTCAGACCTTTGAAGTTAGAAGCAAGAGCAATGATTAATTAGAAGCCGTAAAGGGGGCTAAGGAAGAGACTTACCCTTTTTCCAGGCTTTCAGATCCATGGGGTATGAAATCAAAGTCTCTCCTTGAGAGGATTGTGGAGGAAGCAGAGTCCTCAGGGAGAGCCAGGTTCCAGTTAGAGTGAGAAGGTAAAGGGAACATTCGGGGGAAAAGATGACAATTTATGTCTGATAAAGACAAACCAGGAGCTCCAACGGGCATACTGGAAGGATTTGGACAGATGCAAAGGCATGGAAAAAGGATTTTAGGATGTACAGAGCAGTGTAGGGATAAGGCAACATGCAGGTAGTGAGGGGTTATCAGATGGGGAGTAAGGATTAAGGCAAAAATGTTCATGATCCACAGGGGCTTGGTCCAAGAAGTCTCTCAAGAAGAAATGTGGAAAGATCCAGAACAAGCTGGCCATTCTTATGGCTCAAAGTGGTGCGTGGGTCTAGGGGATGACAGAGGCCTCCTCAGAGCTGTTCTGCTGAGCAATTCAGTTCCTATGCAAGTTTTGAAAGGTACAAGGGTGGGGGGATAAAGGGGGTCTTCCCATCTCTCCCTGGCTGGAAGGGTGAAGAATCAGAGCATCTATCTGTGATCTATTCTTGGAAGCCCAGAGGGTGATTATTCTCTTCCTGGGCCTTAGAGGCTAGGTCACCTGACCCTGGGTGATTAAAGGGTATTAGGTGCTAGACATGTCCCATGGCAAAAGAGGAACCATTACTGGTCTTTACACAGTCTGTTTGGGCTTCTATAACACAAATACCATAGATTAGGTGGCTTATAAACAAAAGAAATTTATTTATTGCCGTTCTGGAGTCTGGGAAGTCCAAGATCAAGGACCCAGCAGATTCAGAGTCTGATGAGGGCTCACTTCCTGGTAATTAAACAGCTGTCTTCTCGTTGTATCCTCACATGGCAAAAAAAAAAAAAAAAAAAAAAAAACAGGAAGCTCTCAGAGGTCTCTTTTATAAGGCCACTAATTCCATTCATGAGGGCTCTACCCTCATGCTCTAATCACCTCCCAAAGTCCCACCTCCTAATACCATCATATTGGAGATTAGGTTTCAACATATGAATGTTAGGGGCACACAAACATTCAGTCCATGTTTCAGTACCTTAATGTAAATCAGGAAAAAACACTCTCTCCCATCAGATGCACCCTCCAAGGTACCTGGCTTGACCAGCACACAGTACTTTATAGAAAGGAAAGGCCTCTGCTTCCTCTGAGCAAGCACAGCCTATAACAAGGACACCAAGCCTGACATGGGCTCAGCCAGGTGTCCCCCTTATAATGCACAACCTGCACGTAATACATGGTGGCACAGGCTGGAAGCAGACTAAACATCAGCTGCACTGGGTTCTTGTGTTGGTTCTAATTATGCAAACTGAAGTCAATCACTTCCCCTCTCTGAGCTCATTCATCTTTAGGGGTCTTATTTGGTTTATATGCCAAATGAATATGTTGGACTAATTCAATTCACACATTTTTTTAATGCTGTAATGTGTCTGGCTGGTACTGGGCACCAAAGACACCGAGATGAATTAGATACCCATGGTCTTTGGAGGAGGACAGACACTTAAACAGCTAGTTCCCACACTGTAAAGCAGGTGTTATGACAAAGGAGTGCACAGGTATCTATGGAAACAAAGAGGAGTCCCTGTGTCTCCCATGAGACATGTGACAAGTCCTGGCCAATGAGAAGTGAGTAGAAGTGAAGTCTGTCACATCAAGCAGAGATGGTGACAAGTTCCCCCACTCCCACCACCCCCGCCAATTCTCCAGTCTCCTCTCATCCTGGTACAATGCTCTCAGGGAGGCCTTGTGTTGAGATGGTGAAACCATATAAGACCAAAGCATCCTGGGTCCCTGAGGAGCCACATGACAGATGGCTGCCGGGACCCACAGTGGACTTTGTATGAGCAATAATTAAGCTTAATCCACTAAGACTTTGGTGGTTATTTGTAACAGTGACAAAACCTAGACTATCTTGACTGATGTTGGAAAAAGGTAATTAACTATGGATGATGCCTAACTTGCTTTCCAAAATGGATAGGTCTGATGAACTGCTGGGCTTTTGTTCAGCTGAATGTCTATGCAAAACTGGGGCCAATGTTGAATTGTTCAGGATAACAGAGGAAGGCTGGACATGCTGTCCCCACAGCCCTGAATCTCTGCACTCAGATTTCCTCCAAATAAACGTGATGCAAATCATTTAAATTTTTTCCTTTGGGGACCTATCCTCCCACACTCTCAGTTCATGTGAACTAGCTCCAGGATGGAGGGGTGTACTTGGCCAGTTGCAGTCCCACATCTTCTTGGCCACAATGGGAATATGAACCAGGCTAGGCCAGAGAGAAGAACCCAAGGTATCTTTCTGGAGAATCACTGGGGGAGAGATTTCTTTCCTAAGGGGTGGTCATATGAATGGATGCAAGGCTGGAGCTGCTACGCTGACTTTACTATGGCATGGAGAGAATCTTCCTGAAAATGAAGACGACTCAGTGGAGAGCAGAGTGAAGAAATGAAGAGAGACAGTGGCTAGATGATCTTGTTTCTCCTGTGCAGGACACCCACATGTGACAGTCTCACCATGGTGTGGCACAGGAGCCACTGATCCCAGCTTTGGTCCTCAGTGCTAAGCACAAACTCTGGCACCTAGTTCATGGCCTCCGTCCACAGGAATGGAAATGAGGCCAAAAGCTCAGGTGCTCTGGATACCACCACCCAGCCATGTCTCCACACCCTCATTGGCAGGAGACAAGAGGGAGCTCCAAAGCTCTGTGTGTCCCTGGGAAGACCACACACACCTTTCCTGCCCCCTGCCACCACCAACACTCACAGCCTCAACATCACTGTCTGCTGTAGAGACAATCTGGATCCCCGTTTGCCACCCTCTACAGACGTGTTTCTCCAGGTCATCCCTTATACCCCAGCCCTCATCCCAGGCATCCTCTACTCTGATTCTCCCTCCCACCCCTCCCCAACTCCTGAAACTCTCCCACTGTGTCCTCTGAGGCTCACTGCACATCCACAAAATCCCACATCGCAACATCTTTTCTAAACATTTCCATCACCTCCCTGCTCCATCTGAAACCTCCTGTCATCTGAGGACGCTCCCTCCCCTTCAGCCCCCGGGCATTGTGAGCTATTTTCTGTCTCACGGTCATCATTTCACAGGGCCTGGAGGTGGACTGGGTGACTTGCTTGCTTCTCACTGACATCTCACATCTCCTAAAATTCTCCCAGCTTTGCACAGCCAGCTATCAGCCTAGACGTCCACTACCTCTCCTGCTGCCAAGACCCTCATCACACTCCCTCACTCTTTACTGCTCTTAGCTACAAGTTCACAAACTAGCACCTGCCTGTCTTAATACTGGCTGATTTCAAGATCCGTGGAAATGAACCTTCCAGTATCCTGGCTTCCCAGTTCCTAGACCTACCCTTCTTCCAATGATCTGCTCCTTCCCCCCGCCCACCACTGCTGACCTACCTCAACTGCTCAGTCACATGGTCGCCCTAAATCTTGTCAGTATCAATAACTACATGCTCTCTGCAATCTCACTTTAAATCTCCTGCTGCCCATTCACCAATTACATCACCCCCTCTGGCACCCCAACTGCAACAACTCTTTGACCCACCAGGATAAAATCTATTGATCCTACCACTTTTATTGTTCAGATTCTCACTTCCCTCTCTACATAGCTTAGAATCTATGGTTCACCATTGTAATCATTCCCTTGCCCTTTCCTCCTTTCTTCTTATTCATCTGGAAAAAAAACACAGCCCTAGTTTAACCTCATACCCTCCTTGATCCACACTCGTATACTCCAGCTGGATGTGGCTGGAGAAAAGCACACAACCAGCCTGACAGGTCCCAACTTAAGTTCAAGACCATTATCTACAGCCCTTCATGCTGCCACCACATCTGTTTCCTGAGTCCACTCACTCTCCTCGCTCCCAGATTTCTCCTGTCTCCTCTCTTACACCCTCCAACATCTCTTCCCCATCTTCTCTCTTGGTTAACGACTTGGCTTCCAATTCTCTGAGAATATAGAATCAATCAGAGAAGAATTTTCACATGCTCCTACCACCCACCCATGTGATCCTCTATTTTGTGCCTCCCTTCTCCCTCAGTGGATAAACCATCCATACTTCTAAGACCAATTTCTCCCCTTGTGCCCAAGATTTCCCCCTCCTTTCTTGCCCACTCAAAGATATGGCTCCACCATTTACCCCATCTTTTCTGCATCATTTTTTCCCTTTCTTGGCTAGATTGTTTATATCTGCATATAAACTTGCCCTAATACCAAGTATCTTTTAAAAAATAAATCTTTTAACTCTGCTCGCCATGCCATCCCAAAGCTCCACTTCACAGAAAAATTTCTCAAAGGAGTTTTCATGGGTTGTTTTGTTTTGTTTTGTTTTGTTTTGTTTATCCACTGCTTCCAATTCCTCTTGTTCCCATCTCTCTTGAGCCTGCTCCAAACAGGTTTCCAGCCTCTCTACTTTGCCAAAACAGCTCCTTTCTACTGAATTTATTCATCTGCTGTTGTTGTTGAATGAATGAATCCAGTGGTCAATTCCCAGCCTTCATCTTACTGGAACTGTCAGCAGCACTTTTTCACAGAAGATCACATCCTCTTCCTTGATACACCTTTGTACTTGGTTTCCAGGACTTCACCCTCCCTTGGTTCTTCTCTGTCTCCTGTGTGCATGTCCATCTCATGTCCCTAACTTGGGGCTCAGGCCTCCAACCTCTTCTCTCCTCTATTTACACTCACTCCCTTGTGATCTCTTCTGATTCACGGTTTAGAAAACAGCAAGAATCCCAGATTCGTGATCTCCACCTCAGACCTCTGCCCCGAATTCCAGACTTATATGTACACCAACCTCCTCAGTCTCACTACTTGGGTATCTACTAGGCATCTCCAACTTAACTCATCCAAATCCAAGCTCTTAGTCTGCCCTTCCCAACCCTTCCCCCACCTGTTCCTCCTACCGTCTTCCTACCTCAATATATGACAATGGCATCCTTTCGGTTTCCTGGCACAAACGCCTCGGCATCATCCTTGACTCCTCTCCTTTCCCCACATCCTGTATCCAAACCATCACCAAATCCTGTAGCCTCTGCCTTCAAACACTTCTCATCACCTCCATGGCCACCATCCTGGCCTCAATACATCATTTCTTTTCTTTTTTTTTTTTTTTTTTTTGCGGTACGCGGGCCTCTCACTGTTGTGGTCTCTCCCGTTGTGGAGCACAGGCTCCGGACGTGCAGGCTCAGCGGCCATGGCTCACGGGCCCAGCCGCTCCGTGGTATGTGGAATCTTCCCGAACCGGGGCACGAACCCGTGTCCCCTGCATCGGCAGGCGGACTCTCAACCACTGCGCCACCAGGGAAGCCCAATACATCATCTCTTGCTTGGATTATTACAGGAGCTCATAATGGTATTTTACCTTCTGTCCTTGCCTCCTGACAGTCTATGCTCCACATCAGCTTCTTCAAATGTAAGGCCTCTGACTCGAGAGACAATACTATACTGCATTTGTAAAGTATGGAAGTCCCTTTGTCACTTTGTTTGATTTCTTTCCTGAAGGGCTTTTATTATATTTTATAATGCCTTCCAAATGCCATGAAAAAGAAAAGATGTTAAGAATTCTATCTGGTATGTTTTAATAATTTTTCATAGTTTCAAAAACAGAAATTTATGAATTACCTTCTTTCTGTTACATTATTGGGAATCTCTGGTGGTTAATTGGTTAATTACATTAAAGAAATTAGAGAAATGTTCAAAGTATGTAATATAGAAATGAATTGCTGTTGGATTAAAATGTCCTTTATTATATCATGAAAATAAAATTAAATGTAAGGCCTCAATACCATGCCTCTGCTAGAACTCTCCAATGGCTTTCAGAGTAAGTACCAAAGCCCTAACAGTGCCCTATAAGGCCTTACATGAACTGGCCACCTGTCTGACTTCAATTAGTACCCACTTCCCCCTCACTCTTTCTGCTCCAGTCACACTGGTCTTCTCCGTCCTTGACCAGGCCAAGCACACACCCACCACAGGGCCCTTGCACTTACTGTTCCCTTATCTCTGGAATATTTAAATGCCTTGCTTCCACATTTCCTTCAACTCTGTCCTTAAATGTCACCTTGTTAGAGAGGAAGGACATCCCTGACCCTTTCCCACATGAAATAGAACAGTCATCCACACAAATGCTATCTCCTCATCTGGCTCCGTTTTTCTCCATTAGTCTTCTCATCCTCTAATAGACGATATTCACTTTTGGATTTTGTTCCCTGCTTCATCCCTGGCATTTAGAACTACTCCAAGAATGTCAACATTAGTTGAATAAATGAATGTATTTGAACCCTCACTCCATCGTATTCTATGTGCATGACCTTAAGTATGGGACTTAACCCTTTCAAGTTTCATTTCTCCATCCATAAAATGATATCAGAACATATCTCATATTTCTATTGCTAAATTAACTGACATAATGTGTGTGAAGTATCCTCAATTGTGCCAGAATTTGATAGGAGCCACATAAGGAGTTGTTATCACTATTGTGGTCATCACTGATGTTGCCACAGCAAAAGGTGGTCAAGAATTCAGTTTTCAGAGTTCCCCAGAAAACGCTCCTGACCCAGGTCTAGAAACTTCAGGGGCCAAACACAATCCCCATGCTTGCCCTGTCCCAGCAGACTTTCAGCCAAACATCCTTCAATCCACCTACAAGACTCAGGCTCATGGGTCCCCCAGGGCCCTCTGTGTAGGAACACTTTTGCTCAGGGAGAAAATAGGTCACCTGTGTGACACCAGTCTTGTCTTCCAGGACACCAGGGTGGAATTCTGTGCAATGAAAGTCATTTACTAAATAGCCCTCTACTGCCATTGAAAAGTGAATTCGTTTTGCACAGGTCACAAGTTCACTTTCAGAGAGCAGTTTTCTCCCTGCCCAAGCAGGCCCGAGTCTAATGGACCATCAAAGGGCAGTACCCAGGGTCCCTGCAGACAGTTGTTCCCCACAGTCCTGGTCTTTGGGAACCCGGTTGAGGGAAAGAAACAGGAAGAACAATAATGACCATGAGAAAGGGAAATCATTCTCTATGTTGCTCTTGGGATTGTTGGAACCAAAAGATTGGGGTTGAGGTGACTACCATCAGGAGGGGGTAGGGAGAGAGGATAAAGCCAGGGCTCAACACCATAGTCAGAACCAGGTGTCCAAAGTACAGTGAACTTAAACCTGACTGGGTTGAGAGAGAGAAAGTGTATGTCAGAGAAGGGAGCATACAATGTTTTTAACAGTATTCTTAGAATGTGTTTGGGAATTCCAGTCCCCAGATGTAGACAAAGCATGAAGTGATATGACGAATACAGAGTCTTCAATACATGACAAATCTCTATATCAAGTTCTCTCTCTCTCTCTCTCTCTCTCTCTCTCTCTCTCTCTCTCTCTCTCCCTCCCTCTTTCTCTCTCTCATTTCTTGTTTTAAAAAGATCTTTTCACATATGTGTGCGCACTCCATAGCTGTTCTTCTCAGATAAGTAACAGCGTCTCTCACCAGATCTGGATTTAGAATCTGCCCTTTTTGAGCATTTAGAAATCACTCTAAAATATCAAAAAAAGCAAGGCTATTCGAGGAGACATCCACAGCACACATGGGGAGGGCAAGTGAGCTTCTCCACAATACTTCCCAAGCTTACATCTAGAGCTGACTAAGATCAGGAAGAAATCCAACAATGTTATTCCATGATGGGAAATGTCAGTGTAGCAGATTATCATAGACTTAAAAGGTGAATTCAGACAGTATAAGCAAAAAGACAATCATCTGTTTCATTGTTTCACTTCTTGGTTATTTTTTTTCAGCCCCTTTTTGCTTGCCTTCTAGAAGCCTCAGAGCCAACACTTGGATTTTAAGGAACCTGATTAAAATTGTATGACACTGGTGCTATAGGATGTTAATAAGAATTTTGTGAAAAAATAATCCTTTGGTCAGTTTAACTTGATAAATTCTAGGCTGAAAAAAGCTAAGAAAGTGTGTTTCCTGAAGGACTTTTCAGTACCTTTAATATGTGTGTTGTAAATCTCAAATATATGTATATAGCATGTGAAGTTCTCCAAACTTATTTGATGATGTAGACGTTTTTACGGGGAGCATCCTATAAGGGCATTCCTGCAAGGAACACATTTTAAGAAATGTTAATTAGATCTTTCCCTCTTACCATAAGAGAATTCATTAATGTTTCTTTGACCCAAAGAAACATTAATGGATTCTCTAATGGTAAAAGTCTAATCAACAGTCTTTTTAAGGTGAGGACTTATCTACTAGGCACTTTTGAAAATCTTGGTTTAATTGTTTGATAAACACTTCAATTCATGAAATTGAAATCTGAACCCCACAGCAGTGGAATTATTGTAAACTCAAGCCTCCACTGAATACAGAGAGCCTGGTGTAGTGGTTCAGGGCACAGACTCTGGAGCCAGACTTTGGGTTTGAATCCCAGTTTTAATCCGATTTATTAACTGCAGCCTTGTGTTAGGTACTTAAACCCTCTGTGCCACACTTCTCAACTGACCCATACATGTAATGAGGAGGATAATAATAATAGTACCTACTGACAGCATTGCTGGAAATTTAATGAGTTAAAATTTTATAAAGTTGGGCTTCCCTGGTGGCGCAGTGGTTGAGAGTCCGCCTGCCGATGCAGGGTTCACGGGTTCGTGCCCCGGTCCGGGAAGATCCCACATGCCGCGGAGCGGCTGGGCCCGTGAGCCATGGCTGCTGAACCTGCACGTCCGGAGCCTGTGCTCCGCAACGGGAGAGGCCACAACAGTGAGAGGCCTGCGTACCGCAAAAAAGAAAAAAAAAAACATAAGTAACATTCATGATTCCTAAATGAGTTAAAGTACCTCAGAGACAGTTATTTAGCAAATATTCGAAATGTTTCAAAATGTATAAATTAATGTTCTCAGAAAAAAAGAAGAAAAAGCTTATGTTGAAATCTTTAATTTAGACTCTCACAAAATTCATCAACTTTAGCAAACATGCTGGGTCCTTCCTTGCCCTTGCTTCCTCTCTCTACCTGCAATTCTCCAGATCTCTTTATGGTTGACTTTTTCTTATCATTTAGATCTCAGTGGTGACCCACCTTGGACCCCAGCATTCTAATTTAATCCTGTACATAACATCTTTTACTATTTGGTTGGTGGGTGGGTTTTTTTGCTATTCATTTGTTTGTTTGTGTACCTTCTCCCCCACTAGGACATGAGCTCCATAACAGCTGAGACCTAGTCTATTTTATTCACTGATGTATCCTCAGCATTTGTACCATAGTAGCTGTTCAAAAACAAAATCATTGAATGAATTGATGAATGAATTGGCATTTTGTGAAAGATAAATGAAAGAAAATACTGTTTCTGACCTCAGGGAAGTCATAAATGAGGAGAAAGAAACACACCTGAAAATTTATAATGAAAGATCATGCTGTAATAGAAGAATACACAGAATACCACTTCCAGCTACAGCAGACTATGTCATAGCAGAGCGATCATCCCACTGAACAAACTACAAAGATGTGCTAAAATGAAAAAAAAAAAATCTGTTTGAAGACATTGGAAACTCTTAAGGAAGCCAGGATTTGCAGGAGCCCAGAGAGAGGAGAAACTCACTGAGGTGAGCCCAATATTTCATATCACTTTTCTCTTTAGGATATTTTCTGATTCATACACAGTGTGTGTGATGGCTGAGAAGCCAAGAAGAAAGCAACTGCTGAGACAAAAAGGCTGAGCAGAGCTTTCACCATCTCACAGAGATAGGGAGAAAAAAATTGGAGTTTAGAGCCAGCAAGACAGCCAGGACTTAAAAGGCCAAGATGCAGGGAGGAGGGAAGCAGAGGGGTGAACCCAACAATCTGAGCAGCATTTACCCTTGAGGCATTTACTGATTCATACAAAGCACCAAAGGAAAGGCAAATAGTGGTTTCTAAGACTATAAAAAGCTGGGCAGAGCTATCAGCAGCACCAGAGCGCTGGAAGAGTTTTTAAATTCTCTTTGGAAAAAGAAAGTGTTATTATACATTCTACAAATTTTTCTGTGCATATCTGGCATTCAATAAAATGTTTCAGACCTCCAAGAGAGATGACCAAGAGGAGGGAAAGACAGTAAAAACAGACCTTCCCCCTACAGCAATCCAAGGAGTTATTTAAATTCTTTAAAACTCCTGTGATTTATAGGTTAATAAAAATAGATGGTAAGATTGAGAATTTCACCAGAGAATTAGAATCTATAAAAAAGAATCAAATGGAAATTCTAAACTAATATCAGAAGTTGAGAACTCAATAAATAGATTTAATAGATTAGACACAGCTAGAAAAAAAGACTAATAATTTGGAAGATAGGACAGTGGAAATTATCCAGAATGAAGCACAGAGAGAAAAAAAAAAGATGGAAAATATTGAAAGAGATATAGGGGACCCAGTAGAAAAATCTAACATATGGAATTAGAGTCCCAAAGAGAAGAAGGAAAGAAAAGGGCAGAGCAATATTTGAAGAAATAATAACAAAGAATTTTCCAAAGCTGAAAAAAGACATCAAGCTACAGATTCAAGTAGCCCCTCAAGCCCCAAACATGATAAATACAAGAAAAATATACCAACCCACATCACAGGGAACTGCTCAAAGCCAAATGCAAAGAGAAAAATCTTGGAAGAATATGAAAATGTTATTGTCACATAAAGGAGAAAAATAGTTTTGCTTCAGAGGATCAGATATTCACAAAGGAGGTAACAATTCATTTATTCATCCATTCAGCAAGAAGAATTCATTGAGCCGTTAATACATATCCATCACTAATTTGAATCTTTTAAATTAAAAAAAAAAAAGATAAAAATGACATAGTCCCTGCTCTCCAGGAGCTCAAATCTGGTGCACAGGAGAGATGGAAATGTAAACAAAGTCTCCAGAAAGCCTGCCAAGAAGGGTTGTTTTTAAAACAGAGGACAAATGATGCTTGGACCAGATGGGGGTGAGGGGCTAGGGGAAGATGCAGGATATTTGCATGTTGTCTTGCTGGAGGCTCTTGTGGGTGAAAACAGCCCAGGCAAAGGCACAGTGGGCATCTCATTGAGCAAAGTGAGTTGTCTTTTGGAGCTCAGTGTGGGGAGATGGCGGGGAGTTGCAGAAAATGAGGCTGAAGAGTTAGGTTGGAAACAGATTCAATAGGCAGTGGCGGAACCACCGCAAGTTTTTCAGCAGAAGAAGGGTATCACCCAAGTCATTCTTTAGGAAGACATCCCGGAGGCCTCATGAGGGTGCTTTTGAGAGGGAATCGATGGTAGCCCATGAGACCAATTAGGACAATTCTTTGCTGTCATGACCCAGGTAAGCAGGAACTATGGCAGTGGAAGTAGAAATGGAAACTGGAGAGCGTATTCTGTAGACATTTCAAAGACAGAATCAACAAGACTCCGCCACCATGGATTGATTGTAGGAAACAGAAAAATTAGTCAAAGTTGACTCAGGCAGGGGGAGGATGTCAACGGTATTGATGCAAATACTGCTTGGGGATAATATTATGAGGTCACTGTTAGCTTGATGAGTTAGAAATTTCAATAGGACTTTTCTGAAATGTTTATTAGAGAGCGAAAAAGTTCAGTCTGGAGCCCAGAAGCAAGATCAGGAGCTGACACCGAGTGGTGAGGGCCCAGACGGGGAAGACTGGCAGAGCAAGAGCTGAATAAAGACCAGCGACTCCAAACTGAACATGTCTTGGGAAATACAGATTATCCTAACAATATATTCTTGCATTTCTCATTCTCAGATGTGTGAAACTATGTTAATTGAAAGAAAGTCATTAAGATGCTCCTTACGTAAGAAAACTCTATGAGAAATAGATATATTACTCTTCCTATTTTATGTTTTTCTCAGCCTTTTGCTGAGCCACATTCCCATTTTTTCTGCTTAGACAGCAGAAACATTAATGAAGTGGACTGTAGTTAAAAGTGCTTTTCTCTTCGGCTGGTTGAAAGCTTCAGTATGAATAATGCCACAGGCCGGGGGCTGTTAAAGGTTAATCTGTGCCATGTTTTTAAAATAATGCACATCAAATTAAGAAAAATACCACTTAAAACCGAGATGAAGTTTCCATAATATTAACCAATTACTTTGATTTAAATATATATACACATATGCATAGACTGTGTACTGTCACTGGGGACATTTTTTCTCTGCTCTCAGTCAGTTGGTCCCTCTCATTTCAGATAGATTTATGGGTAAGAATATAACTTTATCAGTGAGATTAGAAACACTTTTGCAGCCCCCATGTTATCACAGAAGACTGAAGTTCAGGTCGAGAATAACAGACTTCCTCTGCTGTAGAAATTCTCTCACAGGGTTACACCGGATGCAATTTGAACTTTTGTGTTTTTCAGCTACTTGTGGTTTATTTCTTGAAAAGTCTGTTGATCTGATCTAAGTCCCATGAGGCCTACGGAGAAGCAACCTAAGTTAATATTCATACATTTGGTCTTTGGAGTTGATTCCCCCAAATTACTTTCTTACAACCCCTAAAACCCAGCACCCTCTGGTAGCTACTCCATAGTGGATCTAATTAGAGAGTAAAACAGTTAATAGTTACCAAGCTCCTCCTACATGTTCAACACTGCTTCATACGACAGGAAGCAAGGGAGCAGTGGAAGAAATGAGCTTTGAAGCAAATGAAAGACAGACGTTATTAAAGAAACTAACCAAAAATGGCTATAATCAAGGGCTGGAATAGTATCAAGTATTAAATGCTGTAGGATCTTCTGTAAAGGGGTGATGTGTGTAGACTGTAAAAATCTGCAGGCTTCATGGAGAAGGGAGAATTAACCCTGGAAACACTCGTGTGTCTCTCACACGCTCTTTAGTCTGGGTACAACCTGTGTACTGCACTTTGCCAGCCAGACAGGGAGGAATGAAATATCCTAGACCTGGTTTTGAGACCAGACTGAAAACTCAAACCCTCTTCCTCAAACACTGGAGTAAGCGGTCAAAACTACAACTTCCCTCACTCCCAAGCCCACATGTGCTGCCTGCCCCCATCTTAAACACACAGACACACACACACACACACACACACACACACCCCAACATGAGTGCCTGAGCAGGCATGAAGAGGTAAATCAAGGAGAAAGGGGTAACGTTCCTTATATGCTGAGGTCTGTAGCCTTATGTGAATAGGGATGTTGCAGCCTGATTCCAGGTCAATCTCAGGCAAAGTAGTGGCATGACGGAAGCTGGTCCACAGAACGGCTAGTTCTACACCTCCTCCAACAGCTCTCTTTTAGCCTCTCTCTGGAGTTTTTCACCTGCAGATTTAGGTGTCATGAGTTGTCATTCACCAAATATTAACTAAGCCCCTACAAAGTTCTCTACATGAAGTAGGTAGAACATGTGTACTGCATGAAGGGACGGCCAAGAAGTATACAATCTGTCAGAGGAGCAGACAGAAAATTCTAAGGCTGGCAGGGAGTACTGTGTGCTAGAATTGTGTACAGACCAAGCTATAGGGTGATGTAAATATTATTATGGCTACAGACACAGGAATTTTTTAAAGCCTTGTGGTACTAAGATCTGCAGGGAAGGGAGGAGGGGAGTGCTCATCAGACAGTTAACACATAGAATTTGCAAGCAAAGCCCTCTGAGAATTGCCTTGTGGTCAGCAGGGGAAGGGGACCCAGATGACACTCAGGGGAGAGGAGATCTCATTTGACTGCATATGAGAGGGAAGGGTAAACCCTAGAACTATAAAAAAAAAAAAGTGGGGTCGGGGAGAGGAAGGGGATTTGCTGATGATACACTTGAAAAAAGTCTCAGTGTTTGTCGGATAAAATTTTCACGAGCTTTCATTTTGCTGAAACTTTACCTCTCTTTCTCTAACTCCTGTTGTGCGATGTTATCAAAGTAGGGGCTGGTTTCTGCATTAAGGATCACTAAGGGAGAGAGAAATGAATTAGGAAGCTCAAGGAAGACTTTTTGTAGGAGGTGGCATCTGAACACAGCCCAGTGGGTAGACTTTTTAAAGACAGTGATGGGAGGACAGCAGGATGGGAATCCATGGGAAAAGTGAGTAGCACATTCAAGAAGATGCATGGACTCCGGAAGAGCTGTAATATTGACTTGTGGGGTAAGATGGGAGAATTCAGGAGGAGTCCGGTCCAGAAGAGTAGCCTGGCACTAGTTCTGAGAGCCCCTGTGGACCAGGCTAGACTATTCAGACTTAATCACAAGGGCACTGGGGAGCCACTGAATGCTTCAGAGCAGGGATGGGGACTTGATCCCACCAAACAATTCCCCAAAGCCACTAATTAATATTGCCTCAGGTGTTGCCCTCCTGGAAATATTTATATTTCAGTTTAAAATTTCCTGGACCTCCTGTATAGCACAGGGAACCCTGCTCAGTATTCTGTAACAACATAAATGGGAAAAGAACTTGAAAAAGAATAGATACATGTACATGTATAACTGAATCACTTTGCTGTATACCTGAAACTAACACAACATTATTGATCAACTATACTCCAATATAAAATAAAATTTTTTTTAATTTAAAAAAAAACTCCATAAAGGCAAAAAAAATGTTTTTGCTTATGCAAAGAAATAGGTGTCAAATGAGAGAATATCTTCAAGGGATGTGTCTTGGGACAGCACCCACAACTAGTCCTCAGACAACCCCTTCCACACCAGGATGGTCTTCCTTGAGGCTGGGAGATAAAAAAGTTCTAGCCCCAAGTCTCCCTACACTTTTTCCCCTGAGACACCCAGGTCAGGTGATGGTCACAGACAGAACATACTCCCATGGGTGTACCCAGGCTCACGTGGGAAACGATCTCATGGAACAGTCTGAAGCAAGCAGGGTTCAAACAGGAAACAGCTTTGTTTTCCTCTAGCTGCTGCCCTCAGATCTGCCTTATCAGACCGCCCTCCTCTACCCCTTGACATACTTGACCAATCCCATAACTTTCCTGTCTCTGCCACTTCTAAGAACAAGCCTCATTTTGGCCATCAAGACTCACTCTCAAGCCTGGTCCACTCAAAATTAAAATATCAGCCCCATGCAATTCAAGGCTCAACCTCCTCTCCTTCAACCACTGATACCCTGTCCCCTCAAGCTTAGCACTGACCTGCAGAGGCTGGAGAGTTGTCTGTATTTCCACCACCCTTTCACACCTCCTCCACCTCCACCCAGTTCTCTTCTGGGGTAGGAGCAGGGAAAGGGGGATGGGGCAAAGTGGGCATACCTGATCAGTGCTTTTGTGATTCAGTGTTGGTGCTCTGGGGGAGCCCCCATCCCAGGCTTGGAAGGAAGAGCCAAAGCCACGTCACTCATTTCCTTGATGATCCTTTTGAAGTTCTCGTCTTCTCTTCATATAGGTTGGAGGTGGTTCTTGGGTTGAGGTTCACTGGGTTGGTTTGACCCCTTCTCAGTAGGGGCTGCAGGGACATGGCTAACAGCAACTCCCTAGGAGCTTATCACCCAATCATTATTGGCTTTGGGACTTTAGCTGAATTTTTCAAGATGGCAGAAGTGCCATTCAACACCTGATGGATATGCAAGTTACCACTCACTAATTGTTAGAAAACCTTTCTCTCCCACTCATTCATGAGACCATATCAAATGCAAGTCAGTGAGAATGAAATGGTTAGGCAGAAATCACTGAATCTACTCATTAATTTTTTTAAATACATTGTTAGTGAATTTGGATGCTGTAAGCATGACTAATAACAAGTTTGTTTTGACACGCCTCATGACTGATGTTCTGCAACATAAATGGAAACTTTCCTTGTTGGGGACAACTATAATCTTATTCCAAGATGAAGGACTCAGTAGAGAGAGAGTCATTTATGCAGATATGTAAGTTCTAAGATGCCAGTGTTAAGTATTACTTTGTATTACTAATTTGCATGTCATGTGGGCAAGTAAAGGAATCCTGGCTAATTGCACCTTGCATTTCTGATTCACCTCTCTGACTGAGGCAGGGAGGAAAGTGATGGAGAATCACGAGAGTGGAAAAGGACCATGACAGAGAGCATGTGGTATAGAGGCAGTATTGATGGTTTCAAATATGCAGCCCTCACAGTACACTTTGTAACATTTTCCAGCCACTGAGTTGTGAATACCTTTTGTCTCTGTGGCCTAATTTGTGGTGAACCAGCATTATAGGAACTGCCTGAGAGCCTGACCCAAATGCACCAGTGTTTGGACCCCAGTACCCATTCTCTCACTTTGGTCCCTTGCAGATTAGGGCCTTAATCTTCATAGTGATTTATTAAATCACTACTGCATCCATTAGCCTCTGCTTCTGTAGGCAGGGAGAGGTCGGTAAAGGATAGCCAATTTTTGTCAATTTTTCAGTCTCCATTAATGAAAACCTTTACAGTCACAAGCAAATCAATCAAGCAACAAATATCTAAGAAGCACCCACTAGGCACAAAACCCTGCAGGCCCACCCCACTCCTGCCCCCACCACCCCCATTCTAAGGAAAAGTACAAGCTAGTCTACCTTTAAGGCTAGAGAGACTGGACCCATCCAGTGACACTACAGCTCACAGTATATTCCCTTTAGGAATGGACTTGAGTTTGGTGTGGGCCAGGAGGGAAGAAAAGAAAGGCGAAAGCTCATCAAGAAGTGGAAGAGATGCTCAACTGACAGTAAGAAATTAGGAACGTTGAAGAATTAGGGTTCTTAAGAAAAGACAGGTCTAGCAATATAGTGGTTCTACAATTAGGAAGTATGACTCATGCACAAGTCAGATTCATCCATTCAACAGATTGGGTTGAGTGACTTCTAAGTCCTCATTACTCAAAGCCTGGTCCCCAGACCAGCAGCATCAGCATCACCTAGGAGCTTGTTAGAAATGCAGGCTCTTGGGCCCCATCCCACAAGTAGTGAATTAGAATCCACATTTTAACAAGATTCACAGGTGACTCATAGGCATGTTAAAGTTTGAGGAGAACTGTTCTGAGTGCCAAGCATTAGCTACACATATATCTACAAATGGAGACCAGGAAATCTGTTTGAACAGACCATTCTGAGCTACTGAGAAAGCACCGGTCCTAAGTTTGTCCTTCTCCTCTACAAATCTAGACAATTCTCAAGTGGTCGGTAACTCCCACCTGGCTCCCAGTTCCTTCAGTGGGAGTCATCAGTTACAGCTGATGCTTTAGAATTCAAGAGAGTCCTCTTTTCAACCACTGAGACAGCAGGAGGAATGCTGAATTAGAACTCAGAATGCATTTTGCCCATTGGACAGTGCGTGTTATCTGTTGTTATGTGCTGGCATTATTTATACTTCCAAATTAACTTATAAATTATTTATACTGCCAAAAATAATCCATAACAACTTGCAGCAAAAAGAAAAAGATATATTCAGTAAGGTTATTCAAATGCAAAAAAAAAAAAAAAAAAAAAAAGTCAGACATCAGGTAGGAAAAAGAAGAAGCGAAAGGAAATGCTTCAAGCACCGTGAATATCATGGTTATTTAAACTAAGCAATAGTTATAGCTTTGAGGTTGCTGGTAGCCAAAGCAAAAAGAGAAACATGATGAGTTCTGAAATCCTCATTATCTGAAACATACTATTCAAGGGAGGTAAGAGCTATTTTTGTAATACCTAGAGATCAGTGTGAGGAGGAGGAAGTTAAATATTTAGAGAAAGAGAGGTTAAAGAAGCAAGTCTGACTCCAAAATCTTCAGACCAAAAAAAAACACTTCAGAGAGCCATCAAGAGTAAATGTTTTACATTTTACACACAACTTTCAAACTCTGCCTAAAACTCTTCAGGATAAGAACTGTGTTTCCTAATACTTTTGTCCCCCTACCAAGGCACTGAATACAACCTGCAAATTCCATACAATTGAAAATCTATTTCCTTCATTTCCTCTCCATTACAGACTTAGAATTTAAAGCACTGAGACTTTCAAAACACTTTCAAGTGTTATATCTTGTTTGATCATCACAACGACCTTCTGAGATTACTTCCTCCATTACACCATGAGGAAAGCAGGCCCAGGAAGTTTATAGCACTTGCCTAACATCACACAGTGGGTCAGCCCTGGAAGTTCATCTGGAATCTACATCTGCCAGCACCCAGTCTGGAGTACTTGACACTACAAGTTGCTCATTCTTGGAAGTCAAGATTTAATTCCAGTGAGCAGCCTGAAAATCTCATTTCCAGCTACGAAACAGCAGGTTCTTAGGGAAAGTAACTCTTCAAGACAAGAGGGAGATGGATCTGTAATATCTTGCAAGGCCAGTGACTCCCTGTAATTAGGAAGCTCGTTCTTAAAAGGGTTAATGGGAGAGGGCCCTCCATCTAAAAAATTCCTGCATCCATGCACTTGATAGCTTGGCTGAAACCCTAAGAAGAGGTTTTAAAGTCTAAAATAACTCTGAGAAGGGGAAGGGAAAAAATAAGTCTACCATAATCAAAGAAAAACAACCAAGGTGAATGAAAGAGACCTCTGCTGGGAAGGGCCATTCAGCAACAAGCTTGTCTTGCCGGAATACCACTCAAGAAAAGGTGTCAACATCAAAACTGAAACGCAGAAAAACAGCGTGAGGATGAACTGGGCAGTGGGGTGGGCTGCTCACCCAGAGGATGACCACAGAGATTCAGAATACAAATAATGTTATCTCCACTGCATGGAGAGCCCTGGCGACACTAGCTTCCAGAAGGAAACCTTCAGTGTCTCCCTGCCAGGAAAACTGAGCCAAGAGCAAATAAATCTCTAGTTCCTTCTCTCCTCACCACTAATCCACCACTTGGGGAAACAAATTTGGACACCTGGGGCTCTGAATAACAGATACCAGCTCAAGATGCTGCTTGAGGGCATCTCTGCTCTGTGGGCTGTTTAGTGACTAATCATATTTCCCTTTTTGTTGCTGTGGCTAGGAAGCTCAGAGCCTAATTTGTAGCCTACCTCGAGCAAGGGCTGAGAAGCAAATGGTGTCTATTTCCTTCTGGCTTTAGGTTTACATTTGTTTCCTACACCATTTTATCTGGTAGCTGACTCTATTATTATAACCACGTTAAACTGACTTTGGAATGAGGTGGAATAAAGATGAGAAATGAATAGGAAGGAAGGAGAGAAGGAGAAAGGAAGAAAGGAAGGGAGGGTCATGATTTTCTCTGTGTGTGTGTGTGTGTGTGTGTGTGTGTTTGAGAGAGAGAGAGATGAGGAGAAAGAGAGAGAATATGTGTGAGTTAAGAATTCAGGTGCAAATAAGCAAATGGGACCTAATTAAACTAAAAGCGTTTGCATAGCAAAGGAAACCATAAACAGAACAAAAAGACAGCCTACAGACTGGGAGAAAATATTTGCAAACCATGCTACCGATGAGGGATTAATTTCCAAAATATACAAACAGCTCATACAGCTAAATATCAAAAAAACAAACAACCCAATGTAAAAATGTGCAGAAGACCTAAATAGACATTTCTACAAAGAAGATACACAGATGGCCAACAGGCACATGAAATGATGCTCAATATCACTAATTATAAGAGAAATGCACATCAAAACTACAATGAGGTATCACCTCACACCAGTCAGAATGGCCAACATTAACAAGTCCACAAATAAATGCTGGAGATGGTGTGGAGAAAAGGGAACCCTCCTACACTGTTGATGGGAATTAAATTTGTGCAGCCACTATGGAGAACAGTACGGACGTTCCTTAAAAAACTAAAAATAGAACTACCACATGATCCAGCAATCCCACTCCTGGGCATATACCCTGAGAAAACCATAATTCAAAAAGATACCTGCACCCCAATGTTCATGGCAGCACTAGTTACAATAGCCAAGACATGGAAGCAACCTAAATGTCCATCAACAGATGAATGGATAAAGAAGAGGTGGTATATCTATACAATGGAATATTACTCAGCCATAAAAAAGAATGAAATAATGCCATTTGCAGCAACATGGATGGACCTAGAGATTATCATACAAAGTGAAGTAAGTCAGACAAAGACAAATATCATATGATATTGCTTATATGTGGAATCTAAAAAAAATGATACAAATGAAGTCATTTACAAAATGGAAAGGGACCCAGAGACATAGAAAACAAACTTACAGTTACCAAAGGGGATAGCGGAGTGTGGGGGAGATAAAGTAGGAGTTTGGGATTAACATATACACATTACTATGTATAAAATAGGTAAACAACAAGGACTTACTGTATAACACAGGGAACTGTACTCAATATCTTGTAATAACCTATAATGGAAAAGAATCTGAAAAAAAATACATATATATAAAAAAACTGAATCACTTTGCTGTACACTTGAAACTAACACAACATTGTAAATTAACTATACCTTAATAATAAAAAAAAAGAATTCAGGTGCATGATTGTGGGTAACAATAATCAAATCAGAACATCTACTAAAAGTCCCCTGTGAGTCCACAGGACCCTGCTAGGCAAAGGAGATGGCTGACAGAGCCTCTGACTTATTGGGGCAGCAGATCAAAACTAAAACTACTGGTATTGTTGTCCATGCCTGTAATACCCACAGCCACCATTCCTGAGAAGTTACCCTGTACTGTGCCCTTTACCACATTGTCCTTTTTTTTCAGGAATAGTTTACATACAGTAAAGTGCACACATCTTAATTGTTCAGCTCACTGAGTTCTGACAGTTCTATGCACTCGTGCAACCACCAGTCCTGTAAAGATAAAAATCATGTCCATCACACCCCAGTGTTGTTTTGTGTCACTTTCAAGTCAGTTCCCTCCCATGAAGACAATGATTGTTTGATTCCTATCGCTATAGATTCATCTAGTTCTGTCCTAGAATTTAGCATAAATGGAATCATGCTGTATGTTCTCTTTTGTATCTGTTTTCTTTCATTCAGCATAGTGAGGTTCACCCATGTTGTTACATATCAGTAATTTGTTCTTCCTTATTGCTGCGCAGTATTCAATCACATGGATATACCATAATTTGCTTATCTTTTCAACCTGCTGATGGATATGTAGGTTGTTTCTGGTTTCTGGCTATTAAGAATGAGACTGCCATGAACGTGCTTGAACAAGCCTTTTTGTGAACATAGATTTTCACATCTCTTATCTCAGATAAATATCTACAGGTTTAATTACTGGGTCATAGAGTAGATGTACATTTAACTTTATAAGAAATTGGCAAACAGTCCTCCATAGTGGTTGCACCATTTAAATTTCAACCAGCAGCATATGAATGTTCCAAGTATTCTACAACTTGGTGTTATTGGTTGTCTTAATTTCAGTCATTTTAATGGATATCTAATGGTATCTCATTCTGATTTTAGTTTGCCTTTTCCTGATGAATAAAGATATTGAATATCTTTTCATGTATTTTTAGTCCATTTGTATATCTTCTTTTGTGACTTTCTCTGCTCAAATATTTTGTCCATGTTTTTATTGGGTTGTTTGTCTTACTGTTGAGTTGTAAGAATTCTTGGTATTTTCTGGATACAAATTCTTTGTCAGATCTATGCAGATACATGTATTACAAATATTTTCTCCTAGTCTGTGTCTTGCATGTTTACTTTCTTAACAGTATCTTTTGATGTACAAAAATTTTGACTTTTGATGTGGTCTAACTTACAAATTTTATCTTTTATGGTTAGTGCTTTCCACATCTTGACAAAGAAATCTTTGACTAAGATATTCTCCTATACTTTCTTTTAGAAGATTTAGGAATCTGATTTTATATATTATGTCTATAATTCATCTCAAATTAGTTTTAAATGTGGACTTGTAGGGGTTGAGGCTCATTTCCCGCTGCAGGGCTATCCAATTGTTCCAGAACAGTTTGTTGAAAAGACTTTCTTGTCTTGCACTGAAATAACTTGGCACATCAGTCAATTATCATGTTTTCATATCTACTCTTCACAATCCTGTGGTGTATTTTCCCTATTTTACAGATTAGGAAGAATATATGTGTGTGGGGGGGGGGGGAATACTACCCAGCCATAAAAAAGAATAAATTCTGCCATTTGCAACAACATGGCTGGACTTGCAGAGTTTTATGGTTAGTAAAATAAGTCAGACAAAGAAAGACAAATACTCTATGTTATCACTTATATTGGAATCTAAAAATAAATTAGTGAATATAACAAAACAGAAACAGACTCACAGGTACAGAGAACAAGCTAGTGGTTACCACTGGGGAGAGGGAAGGAGAGAGGGGCAATATTGGGGTAGGGGATTAAGAGATACAAACAACTATGTAAAAAATAAATAAGCAACAAGGATATAGTGTACAGCACAGGAAAATATAGCCATTATTTTGTAATAACTTTAAATAGAGTATAATCTATAAAAACATTGAATCACTATGCTATACACCCAAAACTAATATAATATTGAAAATCAACTATGATTTAATAAGAAAAAGAAAGTAATAGGTAAATTCCCTTCAAAAATAGTTGTCTCCAGAAAACTGTAGCTTTGTCATAAATATGAAATATGTGTGTGCCACTAGACACAGAGAAATTACAAAAGAAACTGAAGACTGAATCATGGGGCACTGTTGGAAAAGGAGGATTCTAAGGAGTTCCAAAGATATAAGGTATTGAGCTGAGCTTCTGGCCACAGACGACACACTAGAAGGTCAAAGGGCACCAAGAAATGCAGCTAAGAAGCCATGCCCTCATAGGGCAGGGTGTCTGAGGGTCCGAGAAGCCACAGTCCACACAGGGGGTGAGTGTGGTTACTGAGAAGTTAAATTAATTTTTCAAAACAGCCTGCCCCTCAGAAGAGATGATAGAGCAATTTCCATCCCAAAGACACTGTCAGCAAGAAATCATGGGGTAATCAGAGCTAGAGGCTAAGGTTTCCAGGGAAGAGGTAAAGCAGCCTCTAGAGAAACACAGAGGTGATCAATCACGAGGACAGAAGGCCAGTTGTCCAAGAATTCAAAAGTCATTAAAAACAAAATGTTAGAGAAGCAAAAAGAACTACAATCCTGCAGCCTGTGGAACAAAGACCACATTCACAGAAAGACAGACAAGATGAAAAGGCAGAGAGCTATATACCAGATGAAGGAACAAGATAAAACCCCAGAAAAATAACTAAATGAAGTGGAGATAGGCAACCTTCCAGGAAAAGAATTCAGAATAATGATAGTGAAGATGATCCAGAACCTCAGAAAAACAATGGAGGCAAAGATCGAGAAGATGTAAGAAATGTTTAACAAAGACCTAGAAGAATTAAAGAACAAAAAAAAGAGATGAACAATACAGTAACTGAAATGAAAACTACACTAGAAGGAATCAATAGCAGAATAACTGAGGCAGAAGAACAGATAATGACCTGGAAGCCAAAATGATGGAATTCACTGTTGCAGAACAGACTAAAGAAAAAAGAATGAAAAGAAATGCAGACAGACTAAGAGGCCTCTGGGACAACATTAAACGCAACAAAATTCACATTATAGGGGTCCCAGAAGGAGAAGAGAGAGAGAAAGGACCAGAGAAAATATTTGAAGAGATTATAGTTGAAAACTTCCCTAACATGGGAAAGGAAATAGCCACCAAAATCTAGAAGCACAGAGAGTCCCATACAGGATAAACCCAAGGAGAAACACACTGAGACACATAGTAATCAAATAGGCAAAAATTAAAGACAAAGAAAAATTATTGAAAGCAGCAAGGGAAAAATGACAAACAACATACAAGGGAATTCCCATAAGGTTAACAGCTGATTTCTCAGCAGAAACTCTACAAACCAGAAGGGAGTGGCATGATACACTTAAAGTGATGAAAGGGAAGAACCTACAACCAAGATTACCCTACTCAGCAAGGATCTCATTCAGATTCGATGGAGAAATCAAAGCTTTACAGACAAGCAATAGCTAAGAAAATTCAGCACCACCAAACCAGCTCTACAATAAATGCTAAAGGAACTTCTCTAAGTGGGAAACACAAGAGAAGAAAAAGACCTACAAAAACAAACCCAAAACAATTAAGAAGATGGTCATAGGAAAATACATATCGATAATTACCTTAAACGTGAATGAATTAAATGCTCCAACCAAAAGACACAGGCTTGCTGAATGGATACAAAAACAAGACCCATCTAGATGCTGTCTACAAGAGACCCACTTCAGACCTAGGGACACATACAGACTGAAAGTGAGGGGATGGAAAAAGATATTCCATGCAAATGGAAATCAAAAGAAAGCTGGAGTAGCTATACTCATATCAGATAAAATGGTCTTTAAAATAAAGAATGTTATATATATGGAATCTAAGAAAAAAAATGTCATTAAGAACCTAAGGGTAAGAAGGGAATAAAGGCACAGACCTACTAGAGCATGGACTTGAGGATATGGGGAGGGGGAAGGGTAAGCTCTGACAAAGTGAGAGAGTGGCAGGGACATATATACACTACCAAACGTAAAATAGATAGCTAGTGGGAAGCAGCCACATAGCACAGGGAGATCAGCTCGGTGCTTTGTGACCACCTAGAAGGGTGGGATATGGAGGGTGGGAGGGAGGGAGACACAAGAGGGAAGAGATATGGGAACATATATATATATATATGTATAACTGATTCACTTTGTTATAAAGCAGAAACTAACACACCATTGTAAAGCAATTATACTCCAATAAAGATGTTAAAAAAATAAAGAATTTTACAAGAGACAAGGAAGGACACTACATAATGATCAAGGGATCAATCCAAGAAGAAGATATAACAACGATAAATATAACAATTATAAATATATATGCACCCAACATAGGAGCACCTCAATATATAAGGCAACTGCTAACAGCTATAAAAGAGGAAATTGACAGTAACACAATAATAGTGGGGGAATTTAACACCTCACTTACACCAATGGACAGATCATCCAAAATGAAAATAAATAAGGAAACAGAAGCTTTAAATGACACAATACACCAGATAGATTTAATTGATATTTATAGGAAATTCCATCCGAAAACAGCAGATTACACTTTCTCCTCAAGTGCGCACGGAACATTCTCCAGGATAGAACACATCTTGGGTCACAAATCAAGCCACAGTAAATTTAAGAAAATTGAAATCATATCAAGCACCTTTTTGGACCACAACACTATGATATTAGAAATGAATTACAGGGAAAAAAACGTAAAGAACACAAACACATGGAGGCTAAACCATATGTTACTAAATAACCAAGATATCACTAAAGAAATCAAAGAGGAAATCAAAACATACCTACAGACAAATGACAGTGAAAACACGACGATCCAAAACCTATGGGATGCAGCAAAAGCAGTTCTAAGAGGGAAGTTTATAGCTATACAAGCCTACCTCAAGAAACAAGAAAAATCTCTAGTAAACAATCTAACATCACACCTAAAGCAACTAGAGAAAGAAGAGCAAACAAAACCCAAAGTTAGCAGAAGGAAAGAAATCATAAAGATCAGAGAAGAAATGAATGAAATAGAAACAAAGAAAACAATAGCAAAGATCAATAAAACTAAAAGCTGGTTCTTTGAGAAGATAAACAAAATTGATAAACCATTAGCCAGACTCATCAAGAAAAAGAGGGAGAGGACTCAAATCAATAAAATTAGAAATGAAAAAGGAGAAGTTACAACAGACACCACAGAAATACAACCCATCCTAAGAGACCACTACAAGTAACTCTATGCCAATAAAATGGACAACGTGGAAGAAATAGACTAATTCTTAGAAAGGTATAACCTTCCAAGACTGAACCAGGAAGAAACAGAAAATATGAACAGGCCAATCACAAGTAATGAAATTGAAACTGTGATTAAAAATCTTCAAACAAACAAAAGTCCAGGACCCGATGGCTTCACAGGTGAATTCTATCACACATTTAGAGAAGAGCTAACACCCATCCTTCTCAAACTCTTCCAGAAATTTGCCGAGGAAGGAACACTCCCAAACTCATTCTATGAGGCCACCATCACCCTGATACCAAAACCAGACAAAGATACTCCAAAAAGGAAAATTACAGATCACTATATTCATCACTGATGAATACAGATGCAAAAATCCTCAACAAAATACTAGCAAAAAGAATCCAACAACACATTAAAAGGATCATATACCACGATCAAGTGGGATTTATCCCAGGGATGCAAGGATTCTTCAATGTATGCAAATCAATCAATGTGATAAACCATATTAACAAATTGAAGAATAAAAACCATATGATCATCTCAATAGATGCAGCAATAGCTTTTGAAAAAATTCAACACCCATTTATGATAAAAACTCTCCAGAAAGTGGGCATAGAGGCAACCTACCTCAACATAATAAAGGCCATATGTGACAAACCCACAGCAAACATCATTCTCAATGGTGAAAAACTGAAAGCATTTCCTCTAAGATCAGGAACAAGACAAGGATGTCCACTCTCACCCCTATTATTCAACATAGTTTTGGAAGTCCTAGCCACGGCAATCAGAGAAGAAAAAGAAAGAAAAGGATTACAAATTAGAAAAGAAGAAGTAAAACTGTCACTGTTTGCAGACGACATGATAACTATACATAGAGAATCCTAAAGATGCCACCAGAACACTACTAGAGCTAATCAATGAATTTGGTAAAGTTGCAGGATACAAAATTAATGCACAGAAATCTCTTGCATTCCTATACACTAATGATGAAAAATCTGAAAGAGAAATTATGGAAACACTCATTTACCATTGCCACAAAAAAATATAAAATACCTAGGAATAAACCTACCGAGGGAGACAAAAGACCTGTATGCAGAAAACTATTAGACACTGATGAAAGAAGTTAAAGATGATACAAACAGATGGAGAGATATACCATGTTCTTGGATTGGAAGAATCAATATTGTGAAAATGACTATACTACCCAAAGCAATCTACAGATTCAATGCAATCCCTATCAAATTACCAATGGTATTTTTTACGGAACAAGAACAAATCATCTTAAAATTTGTATGGAGACACAAAAGACCCCGAATAGCCAAAGCAGTCTTGAGGAAAAAAAACGGAGCTGGAGGAATAAAAAAGAAGGAAAGCATGACTTCAGACTATACTACAAAGCTACAGTAATCAAGACAATATGGTACTGGCACAAAAACAGAAACAGATCAATGGAACAAGATAGAAAACCCAGAGATAAACCCACGCACCTATGGTCAACTAATCTATGCCAAAGGAGGCAACAATATACAATGGAGAAAAGACAGTCTCTTCAGTAAGTGGTGCTGGGAAAACTGGACAACTACATGTAAAAGAATGAAATTAGAACACTCCCTAACACCATACACAAAAATAAACTCAAAATGGATTTGAGACCTAAATGTAAGACCAAACACTATAAAACTCTTAGAGGAAAACATAGGAAGAACACTCTTTGACATAAATCACAGCAAGATCTTTTTTGATCCACCTCCTAGAGTAATGGAAATAAAAACAAAAATAAACAAATGGGACCTAATGAAACTTCAAAGCTTTTGCACAGCAAAGGAAACCATAAACAAGACAAAAAGACAACCCTCAGAATGGGAGAAAATATTTGCTAATGAATCAAAGTACAAAGGATTAATCTCCAAAATATATAAACAGCGCATGCAGCTCAATATTAAAGAAACAAACAATCGAATTCAAAAATGGGCAGAAGATCTAAATAGACATTTCTCCAAAGAAGACATACAGATGGCCAAGAAGCACATGAAAAGCTGCTCCACATCACTAATTATTAGAGATATGCAAATCAAAACTACAATGAGGTATCACCCACACCAGTTAGAATGGGCATCATCAGAAAATCTACAAACAACAAATGCTGGAGAGGGTGCAGAGAAAAGGGAACCCTCTTGCACTGTTGGTGGGAATGTAAATTGATACAGCCACTATGGAGAACAGTATGGAGGTTCCTTAAAAAATTTAAAATAGATTTACCATATGATTCAGCAATCCCACTACTGGGCATATACCCAGAGAAAACCATAATTCAAAAAGACACATGTGTCTTTTTGTCAAAGACACATGTCATTGTCATTGGGGTGTCAAAAAGACACCCCAATGTTCATTGCAGCACTATTTACAATAGCCAGGTCATGGAAGCATCCTAAATGCCCATCGACAGACGAATGGTTAAAGAAGATGTGGTACATATATACAATGGAATATTATTCAGCCATAAAAAGGAACGAAATTGAGTCATTTGTTGAGACGTAGATGGATCTAGAGACTGTCGTACAGAGTGAAGTAAGTCTGAAAGAGACAAACAAATATCGTATATTAACGCATGTATGTGGAGCCTAGAAAAATGGTACAGATGAACTGGTTTGCAGGGCAGAAGTTGAGACACAGATGTAGAGAACAGACATATGGACACCAAGGGGGGAAAACTGCAGTGGGGTGGAGATGGTGGTGTGCTGAATTGGGCGATTGGGATTGACATGTATACACTGATGTATATAAAATTGATGACTAATAAGAACCTGCAGTATTAAAACAAACAAACAAACAAAACAACTAATACTAAACTGTCATTGGGTTATTTTTATGGAAATATGTTAATATAAATGTTTCAGACATTACATGAAATTTCTAGAAATCTTATATGTTCTGGTATAATGTTATAAGTCATAATTCTAGTTATTACTTTAAAGTATATATCTCAGAAATAACTAAATTTCCTGTCAATTGCATTATTATGAACTTTCATCAAATCTTTAACCATGGTCATTTTTAGCTCTTTTGTCATTTACAGACAGTTCTGGATGCACTCTGATGCTTTTGCAAATATGTTCCTATAAAAGGGTTTCATCTTCAAGGAATTCATGGAAAAGACTCTGACAAGTACAGGTTTCTGGTAACTTACTGTACAGCTGCACTGAATGAATAAGCATTTTCAGAACTCTAATGAAAAACTGATGAACTCATAAAAGTGCTAACAAAAGATAAAGATGAAAAAAAATTAATTACATGGGACTGAGTGAACTGATGAGGATGATTATAATTTTTGTGACTTTCTGTTTGAATTAAAAAAAAATCCCACAAGGACTCAGAGGCAAAAAATATACAAATCAATTTTCACTGCAAAGTAAAAGCTGTTACAGTGGAGGATTACTGAACTGAATGTCAATATTATGACATAGTATGAGTGTGTTTCATGTTTGGTAATTGCAATCATTGTTGCTCTTGTTGTGGTCATCCATTTACAATGCTTGGTGTCAGTCTATTTATCTCTTGTAAAAATAAAATACAGTGTGTGTGTGTGTGTGTGTGTGTGTGTGTGTGTGTGAAATAATTAATTAATTAATTTCTTTAAAAATGGTAGAACTCATGACAAAGAACGAAATCTAAACGGTAGAAAGAGAAACACTTGTATGCAGAAGCCAATGAGGAGTTTAGCTTTAAAATCACTTTCATGGGAGAAAAACAAATATCATATATTAACACATATATGTGGAATCTAGAAAAATGGTATAGATGAACCTATTTGCAGGGCAGGAATAAAGACGTAGATGTACAGAACAGACATGTGGACGTGGGTTGGGGGGAGAAGGGGAGGGTGGGACGAATTGGGAGATTAGGACTGACATATATATATTACCATGTGTAAAATAGACAGCTAGTAGGAATCTGCGGTATAGCACAGGGAGCTCAGTTTGGTACTCTGTGACGACCTAGATGGGTGGGAAGGGAGTGGAGGGTGGGAGGGAGGTCCAAGAGGGAGGGGATATATGTATACATATAGCTGATTCACTTCGTTGTACAGCATAAACTAACACAACATGGTAAAGCAATTATGCTCCAATTAAAAACAAAAAGAAAAGAAAAGAAAATCACTTTCATGGGATCTGTGGACCACTCCTACTATCAGGACACAGTCAAACGTTCCTGTCTCCACAAGCAAAGCAGAGAATTCAACACATCCCTGGGAAAATGGGGACAAAGGATTCAGGGTTTTTAAGAAAGGGCTGTCGGTTTCTCTCTTAATCCGAATTATTAGAATGTATCTTCAGTGCTACCTTTAGAGCTCTACAAATAGAACCTTGCAATTAAAGACAAGGCTCACCATTTCAGTAGCTCCAGAGAAGGTTAGATTGTTGAATCAAATCAGTTTAATAAACATTTTTTTCTAAAAATCTCCTGAGGTCTTTGTAATCTTTTATTAGTCTCTGAAGAAAACAAAAGCAACATAGAGTTTCTCATCAGATACAAGGCAATTTGGTTAAAATATATATACAAACACAGGAACTCAATTACCCAGACAAATGAAGGTAAGAACAGGTAATTCACAAACTGCCATTAAGCCACATAATAACAATAGCCACTATTTATTAAAGGTTTAGTGTAGTAGGGCAGGCCCTATGCCCAGCACCTCACATACAGGAATTTAATCCTCAAGAAATTCTGTAATCAGGACTTCCCTGGAGGTCCAGTGGTTAGGACTCTGAGCTTCCACTGCAGGGGGCAATGGTTCAATCCCTGGTCTGGGAACTAAGATCCCACAAGTTGCACAGCGCAGCCAAAAAATAAAACAAAACAGAAATTCTGTGATAATAATACCAATGGCAACTTATGTAAATTATTTTGTTTATCAGATCAAGCCTTGGAGGGAGACACTATCATTATCCCATTTTCCAGACAAGGAAAGAATTTAAAGACATTAAATAAATATAAAGACACTAAATCTATTTCCCATGGTCATATAACTAGGGAGTGTGGACCACGGAATCAATCCAAGGGTCTGATCCCATTGCTTGTGCCTTTGACTACAAGGCCTTCCCACATTTTACAGATGAGACAACTGAGCCCCAGAGAAGATAATACATCAAAGAACACACAGCTGGTGAGTGGCCACGTCAGGACTTGAATTCCAGTCATCCTAATTCCAAGTTTCCACGCTCTTCAACTTGGTATTGTACTAAATTGATGTTCACACCCAACCTAACTTCTATTTGCATTTTATTTGAGGATTTCATAAAATGTGAAATCAGGGGAATCCCAGGGCTTCAAACCAACACCCAATTCCACAGTAAAGGACTGTCTCAAGAGAAGCTGGGTGAACGTCCAAGTGACACTCCCTGACCATTTGCTACACTCCACTCTGAAAGATGACCCAGAGCACATTTTGGACAACAGCAAAGCCAACCATGTGTCACCATCTGACTCACACTTACCCTGGCAGGGAGTGGAGAACTTTGTAGGATTTACAGTGAATACATGTAGGGAATATGGGGAAAGACAGCCTATTGCTCAACTCTTTTTTTTATTGCTAAATTAACTTAGAGCTCACAATAGATGGAAGAAAGATGACCATATCACAGAGAGTACTGGACTTCTGTTATTGGAAGTTTACCCCCCTCTCCCCATTGGTGGGTTTCTATTCAAGGTTCTCTGCCTTCCCACAACCAAAGGTGGGCATGTGGCCCAGGCTAGACCAATAGAACACTCCCAGAAATTGAGTCTTCTGTGGAGAGACACAAAGAGAGGTTTCTGGAATTGATTCATTCTGGCAGCCATGGCCTGGACACAGGGACAATTGGTTCCTGCTATGGAGTTTCCCAGAGCTTCTAAGTCCCTATTGTTCTGAAACAGGGTCCAGCAGCTTTCTCTTCCATTCTGTGAGCAACCTCATATCCTCCAGCACATTCCTTTTCTGCTTAAGGTAGCTAGGTTTTTTTTTCCTGTTGCATGCAACCAAAAAAATCCTAACTGAATCTCAAGTTGCCCAAGGGGAGGCATCCTTTGACACTGGTGAGTCTGAGCCTTAGAATCCACTACAGAGATCAGAGGGTGACTGTTACTGGACAGCAGATGAGTGGAGAAATGGGGCTGTTTCAAGAGACAAGAAGATGAAGGAATAGGCTCTAATTTTGTTGGGTTTCTAGATAGGTTTTAACCCCTGGAATTCTCTGTCCCTTGCATGATTCACACCTTTTACAGTTACTCACCATTTAAGCCCATAGAGTTATCGTCCTGTGAGAAGTAACTCAGCTGTCTAGAGCATGATGCTAATGAGGGCAGCACTTCTGACTTGATTTTTGTGGGCTGGTTACCTTAGTTCTGAGTCACAGCCAAGAATGGCACTCGAAACCCGATCAAAGCTCTTTTGACATTTCACGGGGCTGCAGTAATGAAGCTGATGGACAACACTAATCACTGCCACAAATTCAGGTTCAGCTCATATTTCTTAAGACCCTGAGCCATGCCAGGTAGTGCATTAGGCACTTCACATGCATTATCTCACTGACCGTCAAGCCAGCACTTGTGACAAATGAATCCAAGTGTATTACAAATGAATGACATAACCACATTGAAGATGTTGAGGAAGGAAGGAACTGAGCTAAGTAACTTTGGAAAACAATATCTTGACTGGATACTACAAGGCTAAAGACATAAAGAATGTACTCTAGTTGGTAACTTTGTTTCTCACAGGAGTATTGTGTTAGCAATTTTGAAACCATTTTCTATGTATTCTAGAGTTGAACATACAAGAACATATATTGCTGATAATGAGAGCTAAATTTCCTACTGCTAGAGGAAGAAGTTCCAAATAAGGCAAGAAGGAGGCTAGAATAATCCCTGTCCTGCTAGATGGGAGTGGGAGGTAGCAACGTGAATTTATGGCTATTTTTTTGTGGTTAAAATATTAACTACATTAACTACATTCACACCATCATCACTATCCATCTCCAGAACTCTTCTATCACCCCAAACTGAAACCCTGTACCCATTAAATGATAACTTCTCATTGTCCCATTGTTTTTTTCTTGTAGTGTCTTTGGTTTTGCTATCAAGGCTCATGGTTAATTGTAATATATATACAGCTACAAAAATACAGAAGGAAATATAGATGTATGCATAGGTTAGTATACACACATGTGTCCTAGCTCAGTGTGTCTCCTGAGAGAGTCTAAAACTAGTAATAGAGACTTCCCTGGCAGTCCAGTGGTTAACACTCCATGTTTCCAATGCAGGTGACAGGGGTTTGATCCCTGGTTGGGGAACTAAGATCTCATGTGCCATGTGGTGCAGCCAAAAAATTTTTTTTAATTTTGTAATTAAAAAAAAAAAACTCTAGAAGTAGTAATAACCCAGTAGCAATGAGCACACCTACTACCCTGATCTTGGTTTCTAATACCGTGCTACCAAGAAAGGAACCCACGCCCCTTGGAGAAGTGGTTGATTCCAGGGCTGGAGCAGGAAAAATATAGATGGCCATTAATCTGTACTGTGTCTAAAATCTTGATTAGCTTACAATGAAAGGAAGAATAATTTGATGCCCAACAATTATGTTTTGTGACTAGTTATCAACTGGCTGCTTATTAATGTCTATCTTTTCAGTCAATCAAAGTAAAACTCCATTCTGCTATTTTTTTTTAAAAAAGATGAACTTGAAGCATCTCACACTGGCAGAAAGTTAAAAAGGGGTTTTTTACAAAAAAATAAGAAGATAAAGGCATGCTACAAAGCACAGGAGCCAACCTGAAATAGCTAAAGCTGGAACAATGTGTGCAACAATATAAATAGCAAAAGTATTGGATCATAATCCAAAAATTCAAATAAATATCCCCTGAGTCTATAGTGAGATAAATAAATGATTAAATAATTAATAGATAGAAGAGAAGGGACAACACTTCCTTACAGAAGATTTCCAGTAAATAAGTGTAGGAGGAATGAGAGAAATAGGAAATCACTATTAGAACACCACCATAGTGCCCACTGGAGGAACAACCCACTGATAGTTGTTAAAATTATTGACTGAAAATTTAAGGAGAAACAGGATATTTCCATAATCTCAAACTATCTCCCCCCAAATAAATATTTATTCATATCAAAGGTAAACATGGTCATTGTACAGCAGAGAAACCACCTTAGCCAAATGATCAAGGTTAATATCACTAGTGATGTCATTATGACATCATGTACCCTCCAACATGTTCCACTGACAAGGGTACATCGCCTCTGTGGTGTTCGTCCCAATAATCCATAGCTCCAGCCTACTCACGGGAAAATATCAGACAAATCCCAACATAGGGACATTCTATAATATCTCTGATTAGTATTCTTCAAAACTATCAAAGCCATGAAAAACAAGGAGAGACTGGGGGATTGTCACAGATCCGAGGAGACTAAAGGGACATTATGCCTAAGTACATTCTCACTGAATTCTGGAATAGAAAAAGACATTCTCAGAAAAACTCAGGAAATTCTAAAATCATCTGTAGTTTAGTTAATAGTACTGTGCCAGTGTTAATTTCTGAGTTTTCATAATTATACTACATTTCTATAGGATTTTAACCTTAGGGATGGCCTGATAAAGGGTATATGGAACCCTCTGTACGACTTTTGCAACTTCCTTTAAAGTCTAAAATTATCTCAAAATTAAACGTTTTTTAAATATCTGAAGAAAAATACAGGCACACAGAGTGAAAACTTTGAGAGTCCTGAGACATCATCTTTTTTTTTTTTTTTTTTTTTTTTTGCGGTACGCGGGCCTCTCACTGCTGTGGCCTCTCCCTTTGCGGAGCACAGGCTCCGGACGCGCAGGCTCAGCGGCCATGGCTCACGGGCCCAGCCGCTCCGCTGGCATGTGGGATCTTCCCGGACCGGGGCACGAACCCTTGTCCCCTGCAACGGCAGGCGGACTCTCAACAACTGCGCTACCAGGGCAGCCCCTGAGACATCATCTTTCTAGGCAAAGACGGCACACTTTCATTTTTCATGAGTTAGTAACTCACAGTAGGAGTTTACCGCTTCTCCCCGTTAGGAGTATAAAGCCTTAAGGGGCCGTTGATGAGGCAATGGATTTAGGAAGCACTGTGGCACTGGGCTGAGGCAGATCTAAGTTTGAACTTTGGGAATTTGTCAGGGGAAAGTTGTTTCACACCTCTGAAATTCAATAAGATCTTTCCAGAGTTGTCTTGAATATTAAATGAGGTCATGCTTAAGAAAGCACTTTATCCATAGTAGGTATTCAGTGAATTTCTTTTCTTTCCTCTTGTTTTAAGCATGTTAGAATACAAAAGGAAAACAAGACGTGCTCCCTTTTACATTAGGGCCTTATAATCTAGATTGGGAAAAAATGTACACAAGTGTAAAATAATGACCAAAGAATGGCTTTACCCTCTGATATAATCAAATGCTGCGTCCACCTGAGAGTGGGACAGTGTGTACCAGAGCACAACCCAAACTAAAGTAGAGAAGGGAGAAATGTGATCCAGCATCCCCTGGGCAGCCTTCAAGAGCAGTGGGACTGTCCTGAGCGTGGCATGCACCGACAAGGAAAGGATGGGGCTTGTGGGGCACAATTGAGCCGGAGAGGGGGAGAAGCAAGGGCATGAAGACAGGAGTACATGTGGGTAGATGCCAGCCATTTTCACTTATTTTTCCATTATTTTTACAGATAAAGGCAGGCCAGTGGGAGATACATTCGTTTGGAGCACGGGATGAATGTGAGGAAACAAACCCACCCTGACTAACCTGGGAATGGAGCAGAATTCTGGAGAGTCTGAAAGGCGGCCTGAGTTGTTCTGGATGCTGGAGGCAAGAGAGACTGTGGTTGGTTCTTGAGGGAAAGTAAGACTCAAGGGAAGCACAGAATGTTTTAGTTTGGACTGTATTTGATACACAGAAGTGGGTTTTTGTATGTGTGTGTGTTTGTTTTAATTGAAGTATAGTTGACATACAATGTTGTGTTAGTTTCAGGTGTACAGCAAAGTGATTCAGATATATGTATGTATTCTTTTTTTCAGATTCTTTTCCCATATAGGTTATTACAAGATATTGAGTAGAGTTCCCTGTGCTATACAGTAGGTCCTTGTTATTTACCTATTTTAAATATAGTAGTGTGTATATGTTAATCCCAAACTCCTAATTTATCCCTCCCCTCCCCTTCCCCCTTGGATAACTGTACTTTGTTTTCTATGTCTGTGAGTCTCTTCCTGTTTTGTAAATAAGTTTGTTTTTTTTTTTTTTTTTTTAGATTTAACATATAGGTGACATCTTATGAGATTTGTCTTTGTCTGGCTTGCTTCACTTAGTATGATAATCTCTAGGTCCATCCATATTGCTGCAAATGGTATTATTTCGTTCTTTTTTATGGCTGAGTAACATTCCATTATATATATATACCACATCTTCTTTATCCATACATCTGTCGATGGACATCTAGGTTGCTTCCATGTCTTGGCTATTGTAAATACTGCTGCCATGAACACTGGGGTGCATGTATCTTTTTGAATTAGAGTTTTCTTTGGCTATATGCTCAGAAGTGGGATTGCTGGATCATATTGTAGCTCTATTTTTAATTTTTTAAGGAACCTCCATACTGTTTTCCATAGTGGCTGCACCAATTTACATTCCTACCAACAGTGCAGGAGGGTTCCCTCTTCTCCACACCTCAGCATTTATTATTTGTAGACTTTTTGATGATAATTGCCATTCTGACCGGATTGAGGTGATACCTCATTGTATAGTTTGGATTTGCATTTCTCTAATGATTAGCGATGTTGAGCATTTTTTCA
This sequence comes from Mesoplodon densirostris, assembly GCF_025265405.1. Lineage (NCBI taxonomy): Eukaryota > Metazoa > Chordata > Mammalia > Artiodactyla > Ziphiidae > Mesoplodon > Mesoplodon densirostris. The sequence goes on from NC_082665.1 coordinate 144,077,039, forward strand.
TATGCTTCTTGGCCATCTGTATGTCTTCTTTGGAGAAATGTCTATTTAGATCTTTGCCCATTTTTTGATTGGTTTGTTTGGTTTTTTTGCACAGAAGTGGTTTAAGCAGAGAAGTCCTGTGATCATAGCATGGAAAATCAGGCAGGATTCTGTTGCAGGAAATCAAAACCACTTTGGCAATTTTAAGCAGAAAGAGAATTAAGTGCCTATAAAATCATTGAAAGGGCTGGAGAATTGGGCTCTAGGCCGTTCTGTTAAGGGGGCTGTAAATTGGTAAAACCTTTTTCAAAAGCTGTTGGATGGCACTTATCAAAATTGTACATGTATACAATATTTTTTATTTTTATTTTATATTACAGTATCATTGATTTACAATGTTGTGTTAGTTTCAGGTGTACAACAAAGTGATTCAGTTATACATATACTTATATCCATTCTTTTTCAGATTCTTTTCCCATATAGGTTATTACAGAATATTGAGTAGAGTTCCCTGTCCTATACAGTAGGTCCTTGTTGAAAATATACATATAATATTTGATTTAGGAAATCCATTCTAGAAAAAAGTCAGTTCTAGAAAAATCTATTCTAGAAAAGAAGATTATGTATAAACACAATGATATACAAGGTTGTTCATGGCAGCATTTTTTTCTACCAGCAAAAAATTTTTTCCTACTTCCTAAATGGAAGAGGTTAAATAAAGCATGGTATGGAATACTGTGCAGTTGTTAGAAGAAAATATTGAGCCTTTATAGAAAGATCTTCCAGACAAACTGTTAACTGAAACCCAAGTCACAAAGCAAAGCCCACAGTATGTCCCATTTACGCGTTTAAAAGTGCATGGGGGGCTTCACTGGTGGTGCAGTGGTTGAGAGTCTGCCTGCCGATGCAGGGGACACGGGTTCGTTCCCCGGTCCGGGAAGATCCCACATGCCGTGGAGCGGCTGGGCCCGTGAGCCATGGCCGCTGGGCCTGCACGTCCGGAGCCTGTGCTCCGCAACGGGAGAGGCCACAACAGTCAGAGGCCCGCGTACGGCAAAAAACAAAACAAAACAAACAAACAAACAAAACATTGTTTCCCTCTGAATATTCCTGCATTGTTGGAGTCTTTTATGAGGACTATGCATTCATGTATTACTAGTGTGGTAAAAACATGAGCAATCGGTCACCTCCTCCAAACCTCTCCTTAAAATGCAATAAAGAAAACAATCCTGACCTTAATTCAGATCATGTTAGGGATGGGTGAGGAGTGCCATTCTTCTCATACAAGAAATGGGCTGTGGTCCATCTCAGATAGAAATGATGACTGAAAGGGAACACCTATCAGTTTCTCCTGATTTTGTTCTAATGGGTTGGGTGGTGGAGGGAGGGATGGAGATTTAATTTTTCCTTCACATGCCAGTTATGGTTGTAGGTCTTACCGAATGGAATGTATTGAAAGGACGGAGGCACTCTCTGAATCCATTGGAAGACTGAAGATGTAAGCTTGGAAAACAGACAGAAAAAGGCAGCCTGGGCAGCCCAAGAACATAGACAAGTTCCCGTCCGGGCAGGGTGTTTCCAGGTCACCCCCAGGAGAGCCAAAAGCACCCACCTCTGCATGCTACAACTTGCTCCAATGGACCCTGCATCCTTGCATCACTCCCTGAAAATTCCAAGCCTTGATGGAAGCATCTTATTTGCCAAGCAAGCAAGGAGTAAGGAATAAAGAGTATCTGTCCTTCTCCTTGATTTTGTCATGGACATCTGGGCCCTGCCCATCCCCAAGACTCCCACAAGCAGAGGCTTGTCTCAAATAAGAAGGGTTCTTTGACGCTGAGAAAGCCAACAATGATGAATGTCAACCACACTTGGGTAGTTCAACTCAGATTTCGCCTGATGATTGAAGAGATGCCCCACATGCTGGTCCACTTGCCTTGGTCTAACAAATTTATTTGCTTTGGATTTTCCAGCACTTCAAGTCAGCTTAGCACTTCACAAACCGCATGAGGGAGGGAGGCTCCAGAGAGAAGAGGCGCCTTCACTTCTGAAGAAGGCATCAGTGTCAGCATCCATGAGATGAGTATTTATTGAGCTGAGGGGCAGAGGGGGTGACCGATGCCCTGTCCCGCAGCCTTCAGCTGAAACTATGAGCCCCATTTCAGGAGCCCCATTGCATCAGGAAATGGAAACGAGGCAAATGATTGGGAAGTGTCTAGGCTGGCTGGCTGGCTGCAAGGGCTGGGGGGTTGTATCCACTGCCTTCAGCAGGCTGATAGGTTATACTCCAGAAAAGAGTTATTCGGCCTAGACTAGGGAGACAAAAAAGCAAATTCAATTGAGGTTCATAAAACTTATGAAGCATATGCTGAAAAGTGCCTCAGCAGCTCACTCTCAGCCTTGTCCCATAAATAACACAAGGACAAAGGGAGAAAAAAAATGAAATTAGAGACTAGGAAAAAAATCTCTTTGACACAACCAGGAGTTTAGATGAGGCATGCTCTTCTGGTAAGCAGTAGCTGCCAGAGCACACAGCATAGCAAAACGTCTTTGGAGAGGCCCATTCATTTGATTGTTTTTTTTTTTTTTTTTTTTTTTTTACCACTTTCAGCTTTTGCAGGTATTGGCACTTCTTCATTTAGAATGCAATTATATGTTTATTGGAAAAGGAGGGACTCGGAAGGTGATTATTTCCCGTGTGTAAGAGCCGTTCGTAAATAACCATATTCACTTCTGCATTTCACCCCAGGCTGTCTCCACGTGACCCTCATCACTTCAGGAAAGGAAATATGTGAATTTCTTTAATCTGGGACATCTCTGGGCAGATGTGGACACAAACACAGAGGAATCTGAAGGTTTGGTCACATCTTGGCAGACATCAGAGTCCCTACTTGCTGATAGCTAAAGGAGCGGGCATAGGCTGTTTCCAGCGCTTTCTCCCTTTTACACGGAAGAGTGGGTAGTGGGGCACCAGTCTCCGAGCTGTAACTGCACACCAGGAGCCTTTTGCCTAAAACCATGTTCCTCTTTCTCATCCAGTAAACCAGGAACTAAAACAAGGGGGTTAATTGAGATAATACAATTACCTCCGAATGTATTGGCTGTTGAATTTCTTTTTTGAAGGGCCAGGAAAAGCAATTAGGACTATGCTAGTCTCTCTCGGGCCATTCTCATGGCTTTAGGTCAAGTCACTCCCGGTCAAAATGAAGAGAAAAGAACTGTCTCTGAATTCATCAACTGCAGAGAGAGCAATATTTGGGTGGCAGGAAGAGCCAAGAAGATGCTGGGGGGTGTGACCCAGAGGAAAAGAGCCAGGACAAGAAATCAGGCTAAATAGGAGAAGAAGAAACCCTGCCAGATCTGGAGATGTAAGTGGCCTGTCGGCGTCCTCACAAATGATTGCTTCAATTTAAATTTTGTTAAGGAACGAAAGACATAGGAAGCCAGATGCCATAAGTTAAGACAAAGCAGTAGCTAGGAAAGCCAGTTCTCCTACAGAGAACTAGACTGTATAATGTTTTCATTATCAGCTCATATGCCCTCTGTTTTCACATAAAATCGAGTGCCTGTTTCCAAACGGGGAAATTTATTGCTGTCGGCTAGCCCATTGTTATGGAAGTTATTTGTATCAGTTAGAAATAAGTGCAGATGCAAATAAAAGAAACCTTGACTACCAGGGACTACCTTAAATAGATAAGGATTTATTGGTCTAATGCATGAAGCAATCTGGGGGTCTGCAGTCTCGCCATAGCGCCGAAACTCAACACTGGCATCAGGATTCCAGGTTCTTCTCTTCTTCCTGTCCCACAAGTCTTGTATCTTAGGCCTCCGTTCTCATGCTTGTTGCCACATGGCTCCGAAATAGCTGCTGCATCTTAAGTCATCAAATATACATTCTAGGCAGGAAGAAAAGAAAGAAACTAAAAGGGGAAGCATTGCATCCAGAAAGTGAATGCTTTTCCAAAACCCCCTTATAGCAGCGTTCTGCTTACACCTCAGTGACCAGAATAGTGTCCCATGGCCACTCTTAGCTGCAATGGAGTCTGAGAGGTGTGCGTTTCTAGTGGGACACATTGCCAACCCCACACAAAATGACCAGTCTATTAATAAAGTTAAAATACATATTGGATAGGCAACAGCAGGGCCACCGCAAGAGTTGAGCTAATTATACTATGTACGATCACAAGCACCAGCCCAGACAATTAGTGGGTCTGTCATACAGTTCCTGTGTTGTAATCTGCTGAGCTCAGGTGGCTGTCTGAAGAACACTGGCATTTTATATTAATGTATAATGCTGATAAGTGTGTAGTATGTGAGTTAGTCTTGTCAGTAGCTCAGTTTTCTACATCTGTGAAATGTGTCTAAGCGGAGTTACAATTATCTGCTGAGGAGAAGGAGCAAATAGCCCTCCTAACAGTGTGGAACATGTATCTGATTTAGTTCTCCTCTGCCGCTGCGTAGAGTCTACCATTTGTGATGACGTGTTCCCATAATTACCCAGTTTCTAATTCCATTGAAAGGAGTGGCTATGGAACAACATAATATCTCAGGGAGATCCTGACCACAGGACTATGTCACAGGTGAAACTCTCATGAAAGTTAGTCTTTCTCTACCTCCAATCCTTGATCTAGACTCTAAGATCACCCTACATCTATCATATGTCACATCAAATGTCACTTGTTCAGAGAGGCCTTCCTTGGCCACCTTCCCTAATACATTTGGTGTTTCCTTGTTCTCTATTTTCCTGCCTGGTGCTTCTATTACATGTCTAAAAGCTCCTGGAGGGCAAGTATTCTGCCAGCACTCTCTCCTGTGCCTGGACCAGTGCCTGGCATAGAGAAGATGCTCAATAAATGTCAGTCCAATAACTTCTAAGTAAACATTTATAAAATATTACCAGGCACGATTCTCAATGCTTTACATATATTAATTCATTTAAACTTTACAACACCCTATGAGGTAAATGCTGTCATCCCATTTTCAGATGAGAAAACTGAGGCTTAGTGAAGTTAAAGTTGCACAGTAAATGGCAGAGCTGGGACTCAAAGCCAGACAGTGGCTCCAGAGCAAAGACGTAAGCCACTGCTTTATTCTGCCTCCACCTTGTAGAAGTTTCCACAACACAGTGGCATGTGTTGTAACAGTGCCTGTCTACTGTTCAGGGACTTCGTTCAGTTCTGCAGTTATCCTTACTTCTTAATCTTTTTCTCCCTTTTCCCCGCTGCTTGAAGTGACCCCAGGCCTCGTTTAATGCATCATGAATTCAGCACAAAATAGGCACTAGTAAACATTTATTAAAAACTGTATGACTGTCCTTAAATGCTTGGGAGAGTCATCGTTTGTTGGAAATAACCTACATTTTTAAAGCCAACTGTGAAAATAGTTATCTTTTTCTGCTCAGGCAATTTCAATAAGGACAGATATAATTTGAGTACCTACTTCATGCCAGCAATGTGCTGGATGCTGTTCCTACGTTATTTCTAATCCTTTCAACAATCCTGTAAAGAAGGCAGCATTTTTCCATTTTTAAATTGAGAAACAGAGCCTTCAAGAGTTTCAATGAATTGTCTAAAGTTGTGTCATAAAGAGGGGGTGGAGGATTGGTATTCCTATTCACCAATTTCACCATCTTGTGAAAGAATTAAGTGTCTTCTCAGGCCTGAGATCTTCACCAGGAAAATCTGAGAGGCAGTAAACATTCAATCACAGTCTCAAAGGAAATAAAGATCCATAAAGCATCATATGATCCATAAGAGAGTTTAACAAACAGAACAGTTTCATCCTAGTTTAAAAGGTGCTATACTTGTTCCAGTAATTATGCCAAGAGGAAGGCATTTCCGAAATTTCCATAGAGCCAATTCACAAATCACACGAGGAAAGAAGCATTATGACTTGGCCGTCTCATCATATATGCCCAGCTTCTCCCGGAGAGAAACCTCACCTTATTCACAGTCCCTTTCTGCAAAGAATTTTTAGCTCTAATCCAAAAATCAAACCTACCTTCAAAGGATAAAGATTGGCCCATCACTGGAGATGATGACGAGGTTCTAATTATCTCCAGTTTACAAGGAAGGAAGTGAAGACTCAGAGCTTGACTCCATGGCCTCAGGTCATTTATTTTGTCATCAGTGGAGCTCAGGCTTGACCTCTCATCTTAGGACACTAAACCCTGTGCTTTTCCTCCATTTCTAAGAGGAGCTTCATTGTCCAGGACGGGATACAGAAGCCGAGGAGACAGAGGAAGAGAGAACTGGTGGTGTCATTGGAATCAGCCCATCTTGGCTCAGGCTTTGACTGTGGAGGACGCCATCCCCATGTGTGTTAAAAAGCCATTGATTTTACTTCATAGTCACAACTCCTGAGATGTCATTACGTGAAGGCTTGGTGGTTCTTGTCCCCAGGGAGAAAATATCATCAGGCCCTCTCTGCAGAATGTATTTCCCTGGACACCGGGGCGTAGAGAGTTCTAGGATATCTGCTCATCTCAGTCTAGCAAATGGTGGGTTTGAAGGACCTTCTGAATTCCATAGATGACAGGCTACCTATCATGATGGTTTGGAGCCTGCCATGGGCTCTGGAGTGGGACGGACCAGGGTTCCATTCCCATCTCTGCCAGCCACCAGGTGAATAATTTGTTTCTCCCAGCAATACAATGGGGTAGCTGGTGCACTCCTCAGGGGTGGCCATGAGGGTTGGATGAACTCAGGATGCAAAGCCTTGAGCTCAGCGCAGGGGCTGTGGGGCCCTTAACAGGGCAGAGGAGGCAAAAATTGCTCTTCCTTCCAAGGTCGGGAAGACATTGCCTAAAGGGACCCTGGCTTCAGATGCAACCACACTGGCTCCCTGAATGAACCGTTCGGGTGCGTCTGCCCGGGGACACCATCTCTCCCACGAAGACAAGCAGGGCAAAGAAAAACACCCAAGAGCAGCTTGCTTGCAAAGCAGCCATCCAGAATCTAAGTACACGTTTTCAATTTTAAAAATGCACGAAAACACTGTCTTTCTTTGTTGATACCGTTTCTAGCATTGAAATGTTGTCTGAGAGACACGTTTCCATAACCGCGGTCCCCTTCTGTGCGCATAGCCTGCTTCTTTCACAAAATATAATTATTCCCACTCTCCATGCTTTTAGCCGAAGATTAACTTGTAGCAACTTAAAAGGTCAAAGCTGAGATGAAACTGTGTCTGTTTTAATCTCCAAACGATGTAAATTGGGCCAAAATTTCAAAAATAACAAGCCTTGTGGGTAGACTCTATATTCATGAAGGGTTTCCCATGACATACGAACTGGTCTTTGGATAAGTAGCTTTGCATCGGAGCAGCAGGTGTAACCTCTGATGAGGCATTTGCCATGGTACAGTAAAGGCTGATGCTTTATCAAAAAGAAACAAGCAAACAGAATAGAAATTTCACAGGCTCCAAAACGTTCCACAGTTGAAATGAAGGCTGTCTCCGGCGTGGTGGCCACGATGATTTATTCAGCCAAATGTTTAAAAGAAATGCCTTGGTATGTTCATATTGATTGTCCTGAGTTTCGCTGACAGAAAGTGTATCTACTAACTCCATCTCTGGGTAGCAGGGGGATTGGATTTGGGGATATAAATTCCACCAGTGGGTACCATAAACCGTCCTGAGATAAACGGGCTCCACTTTGCACAGAAACAAAACACATTCCTTTCCACGTGGCTGTTCTTCAACAAGAAATAATGAAGGAAAACAGTGCTGAAATGTGCTGTGCAATTCTTAATGGCATTTTAATAGTTTAAACTAGGAGCAAAAGGCCGCTCGGCATGTGGTTTTACATAAACATTGCCCTTTCGTGATATTAATTGGGGTGAGGGGAGACGAGCTAGGAGAGACACATCAGATGGCAGGGCTCAGAGCTGGCTTACTCCGGGAGGTGGCCAGTGGCACAGACTCTCCTCTGCCCCTGAGAAGCCACAGCCAGACCCGGATGCCAGAGCAAAGCAAATCCTATCGGCACCCCTACATTATGAACTGACTTCCAGTGTGAAGTACACTTGGCACGCAGTTGACAGCTTGCTGGCCTGGACACTGCAACTGCTTAATTTATGTAATGTTCAGCTAGGGAAGAAGGCTTGGAAGTAAGTAAGAGGTAAATGACCCTTCACTTGCCACCAAAATCCATCTTTTCTAATCTCTTACAAAGAGGGTGATCATAATAATAAAATTCCAAAAGACAGGCAGCTTACAGGGGCATGTGCATTTACAGTTTGGGATGTACCTGAGACCACAGCATACAAATGAAAGAGGTACATACTTGTTTCTTCCAGGTAAAGTTGACGGTTCTATGAACAAATTGACACAAGCATCGTGAGCATGTGGTAAGTTTTCGCCGTTCCTATTCTAAACCAGGGGGATATGCTCACGACCAAAACAGACAAGGTCCCGGCTCCCAAGGGTTTCCTATTCTAGGCCCCCAAGTGTCGAGTAAACAAATCAACCAACAAAATAATATCAGATCATTATGAGTGCTATGAAGAGAATAAAACTGGGACAGGAAAGAGAGTGCCTGTGTGGTCAGTCAGGGAAGCCTCTCTAGGGACGGTATATTTAAGCTGAGACCTGAATGGTCAGAGGGGAACAGCCATGCAAAGATCTCAGGAAACAACATTCTGGGCAGAAGGTACCACAAGTGCAAAGGCCCTGGGGTGAGTCTGTGCCACGTTCCTTTCCTTTCACCATCAAAACGGGTCCATGTCATGTCAGATCTTCTCACTGCAACATTTCTTGAACAGATGGCCTAGCTCTCCAGGGTAGAACATGCGCATGTTTTTAACATAGAAAATGAGCACCTTTTTGAAGAAGTGAATGTAATGTTAAAGAATCATAAAGGCACAGAATCCCAGGAGAGTAGGAGAACATAAGTGCTGTTTTCAAGGTGCAAGAACTGGTTTGCAAAACCCCCTCTGAAACTTCTAGGGGCAATTACCAAAAAAAATGACACATGGACTCAAAATGTATGTGGGGCTGGGGGGTGGTCCTGGGAAGGTGTTTAACAAGCACCAGGTTGTTTGTTAGGTTTTTAACAAATACTGAGGGATAGCATATTCTGTGGCCAAATTGGTTGATCTGGGTCGGTCTCGTGCTTTTCTCTTCCCCACGATTCTCATGATGGCAGCAACACCTGCCCTCGGGGTAATCTACGAAGGAGAATTGAAGTTGAGGACTATCCATTGGAGCAGTAGCCAACTGGAAGAGGAGTCTCTGTGCTGGGGTGAGAGTAGTTGACTTTCCCTCCATCAGGAGCTCTGAATGAAGAAATGATGCTCCCAAGTGGCTTCAAAATGGTATCAAAGTGTGTCTCAAAAGGCTAAGATGGGGCCTCCCTGGTGGCGCAGTGGTTGAGAGTCCGCCTGCCGATGCAGGGGATACGGGTTCGTGCCCCGGTCTGGGAGGATCCCATATGCCGCGGAGCGGCTGGGCCCGTGAGCCATGGCCGCTGGGCCTGCGCATCCGGAGCCTGTGCTCCGCAACGGGAGAGGCCACGGCAGTGAGAGGCCCGCATACCGCAAAAAGAAAAAAAAAAAAAAAGGCTAAGATGGAAGACTTGAATGGACCTTAGTTTTTCAAAATACAATTTTAAGGGAAGAACTACCCATAAGAAACACTGTTCTGTTAAAATAGTCCCATGAGGCACACAGGAAGTAATAGAGATATCTGGGTGATCTTTCCAAGGCTATTGGGGGTGTCCTTCTCTTTGGAAGGATGGTGCCATGGTCAAGTCTGGTATACAACCTATTCAGATGTATCTCTTGAACAGCAACTACTTTTATAATCACAACCTGGGTTTGATCATATCAGGAACTGCTCATCTTTTGGGGAACTAGCTCTGGACAATAGCAACACAAAAAAATCTTTTTATAAGAATATAATTCCTCTTAATTTCTCTTTTGAAATCTTGTACTTTTCCTTCTTAATCTATTATATGCCACCAAATACATCAAGTACAATGTAGAAAAGTCTTTGACTTTCTGGATAAGAAGAATTAGGTGTTTTGATTTATATGATTGCTCTAACTGCATTACCCATGTGGGAAATTGTTGGCTAAATCAGCATGATTGAATCGTGTTCCAAGGGTTTCCTCACTGCACTCCTGTTTGATCTAGAGTGAATTTGCTTAGGAATCCATCGAAAATGAAATAGAGACATCCTTCACCAAAACAGACCAGCATTAGCTTTTGCACCGGGAGATTTGGCCTTAGAGTTCATAAATTACCTGTTGACTATGCATATAACTATGGTATCCATCAGGAGAGGGAGAATCAGCTATGCTGATTTGATATGACTCAACCATCTTGGCAAATGTATTACAAACTGGGAAACTGAATTTCTAACTAAAGCTATCTCTACACAACAGCACAATTATTTAAAAAATGAAAAATGTAGTTAGCTGATTAGGATCTAGCTATGCCAAACAACTAGCCAAGCTGATTTTTGCTTTACTAAATTGACCAGTAGCTTGAGCAAATGGGCTGAGTTAACCAAGTGATAAGGCATTAAATAGATCTATTCACACCAACACATACATGTATATAATCAGAGTTAGATTATCCAAAATCTATTTTCTTTCAGCTCTAGTAGCAATAAATTTTGATGCTCACAGGTAAAGAGATGAATTGTTAGAACAGTAAATATTCAATAAATATTTGTCAAAAGATAGTAAATAAACATAAACACGCACACTGATATTTCTGTGACTGTTAGAACAGTGGCTTTTATCCCAATATCTCACAGGCCATAAAACTAAGTTGAAAAGAATGAAAAGTGGCAACATGCAACCATGCCCCCTTGTATAGAGGCTTACACTTGTTCTAGTTGATGACCAGATCTAGCACTCAGATCTTAATTTCTAAATACCATTCTCCAATAAAAGAAATCACAGCTTCTTAGAGAAATGGCTGCTTCCAGGACAGGGAAAGAAAAGAAGATGAACCTGGACCATCTTATGGTGCCAAAGAGTCAGAAATGCTCAAAAAATGATAGAGATAGGTCAAAATGACACAGGATCCAAGTGGCCAAATCTGGAACAATTTCAGCAATAAAATAAATAAAGATAGTAATAGATAATTGCCCATAGAGTAAAATAAAAGCCATTAATCTATACAGATATAAACAAACAATTGAGAATAAACAAATAAATGAGAATGAAGGGAAAGCTCTTTCTTGCAGTAGAATTCTAATTAATAAATGTAGAAAGCATGATGACAGCAGGGAATTTGACAAATACCACAGTAATAATTGTTTCTGGCAAGAGTTATCAATGGGTGCTAAAATTAATTGGCATGAGTATGAGAAACAGGATGTTTACATGGTCTCAGAGTATCTCCCCCTAAAATATCTGTTAGTTACAGAGGGGGAAATAGTAACTTCCCAATGGAGAAACTTGTCCGACACCACCTGAACCAAGTTTTCAAAGTTAATATCCCCAGTTATGGAACAAATCAATCTCAAGGGCCTCCTGATACATTGCACGAGAAGGACACAATACCACTTCTGTGATGTTCTTGTCAAAAACGCATAACCTGGGCTTCCCTGGTGGCGCAGTGGTTGACAGTCCGCCTGCCGATGCAGGGGATACGGGTTCGTGCCCCGGTCTGGGAAGATCCCACATGCCGCGGAGAGGCTGGGCCCGTGAGCCATGGCCGCTGGGCCTGTGCGTCCGGAGCCTGTGCTCCGCAATGGGGGAGGCCACAGCGGTGAGAGGCCCGCGTACAGCAAAAAAAAAAAAAAAAAAAAAAAACGCATAACCTGAATTCAGTCATCATGAAACCTGGACAAATCCAATTAAGGAACATTCCACAGAGTAGCTGTCCAGTACTCTCCACAAAAGGTCAATGTCATGAATGACAAAGACTATGGAGAAAGCTGTCACACATTAAAGGAAACTAGGGGACATAACAACTAAATGCAACATGCTATCCCGGATTGGATCCTGGACCAGAAAAGAGACATTAGATGGACAATTGGAGAAATGTGAATATGGTCTCTAGATTACATTAACAGTATGGCATCAACATTAATTTTCTGGTTTTTATCATTTTACTGTAGCTATGTGAAATATTAACATTTGGGGGCTCTGAGTGAAGGGGATAAGAAAATTCTTTGTACTATTCTTGCGACATTTTGTAAGTCTGAAACTATTTCCAAATTAAGTATTAAAAGATAAAATGTTTATAATGGTTCCCATTGGGGTTGTGGTTGGAGCTGGTAAGCAGGGGGCAGCCAGCTTTGTAGAGACTAAACTGTGTGGTCTGGCAGAGAGCTAAGGAGTCAGCCACCAACAGGAGGCAGCAGTGACCTGAAAGAGCAAGGTCTAGATCAAGCCTAAACCCTGCACTAACCTCTTAACCCAAACCCAGACCTTTGGCCACACCTGTTTATACCCACGTATGTTTCAGACCTCACCCTGCTTCCAACTGCTCTCCAAATAGAGAACAAACTCCTTAATGGGGCTTTGAACAAGGTACTTAACCTCTTCATTCTCCATCTACAAAATGGGGCCATAATAGCAGGTAGGTCATAGGGCTGTTGTGAGGGTTACATGATATAACATGGAAAGCACTTAGCATGGTGTCTGGCACAGAGAAAGCTCTTGATGAATGTTAGTTGCTCTAACCATCATACTCCTTTCCATCATCATCATTATTATGATTCTGCTTGCAAAGCCTTACAAACAGCCTCACTAGAGTCTAGTTCCATGGGAGTGGGCACTCTGTCCAGCGTGGTGACCTCAGTAACTCCAGCTTTACATGGTCCCTCCACAGAGCAGACACTCCATATGGCATGCTACTCAAATGGAAGAAAGAAACATCTGGCACAGCTTCTCTCTGGAATTATTTTGAACAGAAATACAGCTGTTGTCACAGAGACCCAAGAGACCAGTAACTTAAATAAGAGAGAAGTTTATTCTTCTCTCATATAGTCATCTGAGTATGAACGGCCCATAACTGTAAGATACTTCCAGGAACAGGACCCTTGGGGCAGGGCCGTTCCCAGAAGGCTCATGACCTCATTCACATTCCTGCCCACAGGAAGCAGGAAAGGGCAGGAGGAAGGACACACTCTTTAAGGGCACAGCCAACAGGATATACACTCACTTCTGTTTCCATCTCACTGGCCAGAACTTAGACATGGGCAACATCCAGTTGCAAGGGAGACTGGGAAATGTAGTCTTTATTCTGGGCAGCCATATGCCTTGCTAGCATTTGGTGGTTCTATTACTGTAGATGAAGTGGATGATGCTATTCGGAAGCCACCAGCAGTACTTCCAATCTCGCCAGCTTCGTCTCTCCCACTCTAGACGCCAGCCCCACTCCACTTCTCCCAGGCCTTTGCACCCACTGTTCCCTCTGCCTGGTGCCCTAGCCTGGCCTCAACCCCACACCTTTTAGAAAATCCTGTTTCACCTTTCAGACCCCTGAAGAGACATCACTTCCTCTTGGAAGACTTCTAGCACCCCCATCACCACCCAGTAGGGATTAGGTCCTCCTCCCTCCATGCAAGTTCTTTCACTGTCCCTGAACTTGCCCTACAGTGGCACTTGTCACACTGTACCTAAACTGTTTATTAGTCTGTCTCTCCTACTACAATGTACACTCCAAGAGGGCAGAGAATATGCTTGTCTGTGTCCCTTGCACATTACAGTGCTTTAAATTTCTGCTGAATTATTAAGTATATATACTTTTGAGAATCTGTATTTGAATTTCCAAGTTACTGTTGCTTTTCCCAGTGGAAGAATATTCTTGGTATGAACATAACCACCCTGGACCCAGGCAGGTAGTAGAGAAGATACCAGTGAAATCAGACCCACTGCTTAAGAAAGGAAGGCATGCAGATGCTGTGGGCCCCGCAGGACCCTGGGAATGTTTGTCCTGCTCCTGACTCCTGTTTCCATCCGGCTGAGCTGGAGGACAACAGAGCCCCATCACCAATGCCTCCCTCCATGAAATCAGCCAGACTGGGGGCCGTCTCTAGCTCAGGACAACACAGGCTCGCTTCCTGGGCAAGGAGCATTCGGGTGGTAACATTAGGACTCTGCTGGTTGAAGTCACAGCACAGATGGCTTATGAACATGAAAAGCCTGTTTCATGATAAAAGCCTTTGACTGTTTTTTTTCCAGATTAATTCCTTCTGTGCCCTGCAAGCTGTACACAAAACTGTATGAGCCAAGGAGAAAGGGCATTTCAACCAAAACTCTAAATTTCCTTGCTTGATACCATTTCCATGAGTCCCAAATCAGTGTCTTAAATACATGTTTGTGGATTCAATGTTTCTTTTGGTTTGTTTGAGGTAGGAGAGTGAAGGATATATCAGTAGTTCTAGGCTGTTTGCTGTCCTAGTTTCAACAAAGGGGAAGAGAGAAAAATATTAAGCTCAGATGGAAGAATAAAAACTTACCATTTGTGAGTGTCTTAAAGGTTTCACTGGAGGGTCCTTCATTCACTCCTCCCAGCCGTCTACCTTTAATCACTACTTTGGAAGCAAGATAGAGAAGGAAATTGGAAGACTGGTCATCCCTTGGTCTGGGGCATCTCTCTGAACAGAGTAGGGATTGCAGGTTTCTGGGAAACCAAAGGAAAGTCCTAGAAGAACACAGCTAGCAACATCCTCCAGTCAAAATTTTGGATTGTGGATTCAACACTGTTTTCTGTTTGTAGCTTTAGCTTTGGGGATAGGAACAATGTGTTTCTGCTCTCCTTCGTGCAATTATGTATTCAAAAAAAAATAAAGAAGGTTACCGATTGCTAAGGAAGCTGTAGTGAAGGAAACCTAATCTTAAACCTAATCCTAACTCTCATTTTACTACCAGGCTTAGAACCCCAGCTCACCATCTTTTCCTCACTGAGCGCCATTTCCCTCACTCCCAAATCAGAGTTTTGAACGTGAGTTTGTCAATAGAGGGCTTGCTTTTTTTTCTTGTGAGGAAGAGTTCTTTCGGTATTAGACATCGAGCTCTCTAAACGTTGGGCTGCAGCAGAAGTTTCATCTCCTTTAATTTTCTTGCCGATGATAGAAGGTCAATAACAAGACAGGGATCAGAATGGTCCTCAGCTGGGAAATGACAATGTCTTCTCATCAGACACCTCCCAGCTGGGAAAAGAAGCCAAAGATACAATGTTTTCTTTGAATACTCAAGGAAAGTTAAGGAAACCCCAAGAACTCTTTCTCGAGGAAGTTAATAAGCCCATACATCATTCTGGGTTCTTGGCCCATACTAGTCTGTGATGTCACCAGCCCATAACACCACTCTTAATCAAAATCTCCCTACTGGGCTTCCCTGGTGGCGCAGTGGTTGAGAGTCCGCCTGCCGATGCAGGGGACACGGGTTCGTGCCCCAGTCTGGGAGGATCCCACGTGCCATGGAGCGGCTGGGCCCGTGAGCCATGACCGCTGAGCCTGCGCGTCCGGAGCCTGTGCTCCACAACGGGAGAGGCCACAACAGTGAGAGGCCCGCGTACCGCAAAAAAAAAAAAAAAAAAAAAAAAAAAAATCTCCCTACCTTCTTGCCTCTTACTGGTTGTTCAACAGGCCAGAGCGATTTGTGTGTACTCCCTGGATGACCAAATCTGTGCTCCACGGCCGTCTCCTGTCGGTGAACACAGAGCTATGACATGAAACAGTAACAGCTGTCACACACAGGCAATGTCTTTATCCTTATTTTTAAGTACATAATGCTGTGGAAGATGACAGGTTTGGCAATATTTTTTCAACCTGCTCAGAACTTCACCAGATATTTTCATAATGACTTGAGGACTCAATCTCTAAAAAGTCAACATCCACCTGTGACTAAGGTTTCAATGTGCATCTTTATTAACAATGGGGTCACTGAAGCTCCCCGCTCACACTTCTGATTAAGAAAACACGTAAATAAGTCCTCCTAAATCATTCCTTGTCAGTTGATTCTAAATGGCACCAAAACAGAAATAATTGCTTTCCTCTTGCATCCAGATAGGACACTTCCATGCAAACTGTTCATTTGATTCAAAATAGGGCCGATACATGATGATGATTCAAATAGGAAACTAGATCCTAATTGGGTCTCTGGATAAACAACTTGAAGTTTTCCTTAAAAAAAAAAAAAGAAAGAAAGAAAAGAAAGCTTGAAAAAGCCAAAAACAAAGATCCCTCCATAATTACCCACACGTAAAGAAGGAGTTGTGTGAGGTTTTCCTCTTTGTGGCAAATCATTAGGTCTATTCTAGGTTTTCAACTTAGAAGGTAGTTATGTCGGTCTGAAATGAGAACAACTACGAACCCTTTAACCGGGAAAAAGAGCTGCATGGTAAGATCTTGGGCTCTGGGCTGAGACAGCTGGCTCTCCCGGTTACTGGCTGTGTGACCATGGGTAGGTTACTGTATCTCTGAGCCTTGTCTGTGAATCGGGCTAAGAGAAGTGGCTACCTTAGAGGCTCACTGGGTGGATGACATATATGCATAGCACAGTGGCCAGAACAGTACACTCAGTCGAGGTCAGCAAATTATTATCATCCTCTGCAGGTCAAAGGCAAGAGGATCTTTCTACCCATTCACTGTCAGTATAAAGTTGCTTTTGAAAAGTGAACCAACCAACCACCAGTTTGGCAAATCTAAAAGAGCTGGTACCTCTCCTGGAGGAAGAAGGCATTGCCTGCACCAGCTGGCTGATAGGTACACTCAGTCCCTAAGCTGTTAGGTTAGGTACCACCTGGGAGGTGCACTCAAGCCCAAGGTGGGTGTTTTCCCTCTCTTTGCTCAGCACTGTTATGTTAAAGTGCTGTCTGTCCCTAAAATGGCTTCCTTTAAAATACATGTATACACACAAGCATATATATGTATGTATCTATATAGATAAATGGATATAATGTATACATAACCATCTATTGCCACGATCTTGATTTTCCCCACACTCTGAGGCTTCAGCCTTAGCAACGAGAGCTGGTGTGGCCAACTGTCCTGAGCTCTTGCCCCATGAGTGTTCCTCCAGGCTACGGCCGGTTGAGTGTGCTCCACAATGTGTCGTGTTTAGGCTGTGGTGTCTTTGCTCTCTACCATTTATTGGAGCTGTAAACATTGTGGAAATGAAGGTACTTAACCTGCCACAAAGAAACGAAGGATGAGTAACATGTTGGATATTAAAATGTAAGCTATCATACTGGGCAGCTCTCATCAGAGTGGTTAGGGAATCATCTCTGGGCCATTAGGAAGTCCTTAGATATTAGCATCAGGCATCATCACATCACGGCAGCCCAGATAACTGATCCACAGCTGACTCTCAACTCTACACTGAGCAATGAAAGCCAAAAGTCTGAAGTTATTTCTCAAGAGCAAATGCCAATGGCAATGCCAGGACCACGTCTCCCCTGGGGACAATGCTGAGTCAGTCATCACTCCCTCATCCTGGAGAGCAAACCGCAGCTAGGAAGCATGTGACTGTGCTCCTCGCCTACCCCCAGCTTGAAGTCTCCAACCAGCCATTTTTAAACAAATTCTTAAGTTACAGAAAAGAAATGACTCATTCTTTCTGCCCTGTGTTAATCAAAAGTTATGCAAATTATTTATGTTACATGTACATATGTATAAAACATGCATATATGACCCTTAGATGAGACTCTAAATTTACTCCAAATTCATGTTATGATTGGGTGTAAAGCTCGTATGGTAGAAATATATTCTTATTAACTGAGGTGAGCAGAAATCAGAAAAAAAGAACAAGACTGACATTGTCATTTTTAACCAGCATCTAATCTTTAGAGGGTCTGGCATGTCAAGTTTTCTTATCACCTGAAAACATGCTAAGAAATGAGAATATCCGTCATTTTGTCTGTTATTTATACACTGCTTGTTTGCCTTTGGTCCTTCTAAAAATGCACACTCAAAAAGAGTAAAAATCAAATTCTGGAGTCAGCCACATGGCTAAGATGCTGCAGGATGGAAGCCCAGAATTCATTTTAACATGCAGTATTCCCTAGACTGTGGCAGAATTCAGGTTTCAACTAGCTTTCTTCAGGCTCTCCAAACCAAGAAGAATCTAGTGGGTTGTTAACATATTCATAAGTAAACAAATGTTTGGTCCTTTGACAGGTGGCCAGGATGGGGTGCAGGGAGGGACCGAGGTATCCATGGTGAAGCCACGGGGGGATTTCACGTCCCTCACTCCACGGGACTGGACCAGCTACGCATGCTGCTCCTGTCTTTCTGATCATCTTCATCTATACATTTATGGAAGGGAGCAAGATGCCCACTGAAAGAAGCCTGGCATGCAGCCAGAATTACTGAACTGCGATGGTGCTCCTCATACAGAACCGCTCCAGGCTGAACGTTAGCAAAATGAAATTGCCTACAGGTTGGCCACAAACTTGAATGTGAACATCGATCACCTGGGAGCCTATTAAAATGCAGATTCCAATCTGGCAGGATAGAGAGGGGCTGATGCAACTGATCTGAGGACCCCACTTCCCTTCACAATTAAATAAACGTGGTTTGGAGGCATCCCAGGTGCCAGGCACAGTGCCTTCTCCTAGAAATACAAAGATAAGACAGGGGCCCTGCCTTAGAGAAGTTGGTGTCATAGGAGAGACAGCTTAAAACACTCTGGGAAAATTCAGCCGTCGTTTGGATTCTTTGCATCACAAGCAAGAAACCCCCATCCAAAGTGGTTCAAGTGAAAAGGGAATGTAACTGGCTCCTGTAATTGCAAAGCTCGGGTAAGGTGACTTCAGGTCCAGTTTGAAGCAGGGCTAAAATGACATCATGAATACCTAGTTTCTCTTTCTCCACCAGGACCTGGTTTCTCTCTCTCAGCCTTTTGGCTCTGCTTCCTGTGGTTTGGCTCTTTTCTCTTGGAGGCAATGTGGATACCAGTCCATATTTCTTCTCCTCTTAATAAGAGTGCCTGCTTATCCCAGAAATCTCAGCAAAAATCTCAAGGTATCTCACTGGCTCTAATTGGGTCATGTGTTCAACACTTAACCAATCACTGTGTCCTGGGAAGTCAGACTTCCACTATGGCAAACACTAATGTTTAGGGTGGAGTTAGCCCCAGCAAAACCACATGCATCAAAAGAGCAGGAGGCATGGATTCCCAAAAGAAAATCAGTGGTTGGATGCCAGGCAGCCAAAAGGCCACAGTCACCACAACAGAGGTGTGATAGAAGCATGTGCATAGAGAAAAACACTGGTACCTGATAAATACTCTTGACAACGCATGCGCGCATGTGTGTGTGTGTGTGTGTGTGTGTGTCACCAGCCACAGGCAAAGCACACACAGTGCCCAATCTGGAAAAGACTGCTGATTGGCTTCTTGGGGGCCTTTAACATGACACTGCTCCACCTCTACCTCAGCAATGGTGTAGTTCAGTCACTCCAGAAATATTTCATTCATTACTTTCCATGCAGGAAATGAGAAGTGAAAAGTCTGGTTTAATTGTTTCCGAGATTAGAGTTAAATTGGAATATAGACCAGACTGACACATCAAATATTTTAAAGCCAATACAAAATAATGTGTAGCTAAGTACTGATTTGTCCTCAAAGAAAGGAGGCATTGGTGTAAGCTGGAACAGAAGCTTCCACAGGCATGAACATAGAGTTGCAGTAATGACCTAGCTTGTGCATTGGGACATGAAGAGACTAAGCAAGTTGTACAAGAGGACAGTGTCAACTTCAAACACCAAGGATAAGTGCAAGATTTGAGCACCCAGATCAACGACAATGGCCTAGACCACCATTATCCATGATTTGAGTGTCCACGTTGGGAAGCTATCTGATATTCTAGACTTTTTCATCTCCTTAACATGTTCACCTTCAATCCACACAACTACCTTAGCCCTTGACTGAGAACAACTGCACCATCTCAGAAATATAGGATTCAAGAATTCCTGACTGCTTGTTCTATAATCTATCCTGCCAGAACTGTATATATATATATATGTATATATATATATATATATATATATATATATATATATATATATATATATGTAATCTCAAATCTTTGCTCTCATTGAGAGTTTCAGCATCTCTCCTACTTTTTCCCTATCCTTTACCCATCATCCAAGCAGCCATCTTTTCTACACCTGACCTAAAGCAGCAGAATGTAGCTATAGAAACATGCAAACTTTAAATTCATTACCACCTTAAATGCCCCAAATAGCAATGATGTTGATGATGATGATGATGATGTTGATGATGATGATGATGATGATGATGATGTTGATGTTGTTGATGTTGATGATGATGATGATGATGTTGATGATGACGTTGATGATGTTGATGATGACGATGATGATGTTGATGATGATGATGATGATGTTGATGATGGTGGTGATATCATTATCACCTAACATTTATGGAGTATCATTATGAGGTAGCTTTATTGTTGGTTCTGAGTCAGTAAGTACATAATTCTCTTTGGCTTAATTTAGCTCAGTATTTCTCAAAGGAACCACTATTGGCATTTGGAGCAGGACAATGCTTCATTACCTGGGACAGTCCTGTGCACAACAGAATATTCAGCAATACTGCTCCCAGCCCACTAAATGCCAGTGTCATGGCAAACACACACACACATACACACACACAGTTTTCCAAAGGCTGGCCCTCAATTCTCCCCACCAAGCAGACTGAAAGGACAGTTGAGAACCAGGGGCTGAGTGGAAAGCGTACTAATTTGGACCTCAAAACTGACATTTACTGTATATACTTTGACCTTGAGGGAGCCACTAGCCTCTCTGAGAGTCAGTTCCTCCTCCTACAAAAGATGGGTCATAATCCTACTTCTGCCTGGTGGTGGCAAGTTTCCAATAATCTAATAAAGTATTAGTGAGAATATTTAGTGCATTCATTAGGATTGCATTTGACTGTGAGTAACAAAAAATTTGACAGCAGCAGCTGAAACAATTAGGTGTTTATTTTTCCTACAACACAGGTATTCTGAAGGCTGGTGGTCCACGACTGGTGTGGTGACTTCATGATCTCATCAACATCCCTGGATTCTGTCTTTCTGCAAGTGGCCTTTACCTTCATGGCCACCTCTCAGCCACAGCATAGAGTCTCCCCTTCCAGACTCAAGACAGACAGACAGACAGACAGATGGGTAGACAGAAAGGAGGGGGGAGAAGAGGAAGGGAGCAAGGAAAGAAGACAGGTAGGAAGACAAAACAGGCAAGAAAAAGCTCTGTCTCTATCAGAAACATGACACTTAACTAAAAATCCCCAGCAGATTTCCATTTACGTCTCATTGGCTGTCGCAGGATCATTCCTACCTACAAGGGAGAATGGGAAATATTTTTAGCTGAGCATATTGCCTCCTAAGATTCTGTGAGTAAGAAAGAAGGGGATAATGGATAGTGGGTAGGAAACCAGCAATACCTGCCATACTTAGTAAACTACAAAGCATTACAGAAGTGTAAGGTGATGTTATTATTAAAACCTGAATGAAAGCACATCACAAAATGCACTGTCTACATGAATTTCATTACCTGAATTAATCCCCATCACTTAAATAAGTGAATGTTCTTATTTACATCCAACAAGCATGCTGCCCAATTCACTAATAAGGTATGTCGCTGCCCACATTTTAACATAGCAATGCAGAGCAAACCACCTTTTGTGTAGTGGGCTCTGAAGAAGATTGGTCCCAATTATTCAAGGTAACAGGAGATAATAAGAAAGTATGTAAATGAATATAGAAGACTTTTATTGGTTTAAGGCCACCTGGAATTTATTCACCTACTTTTGATCATTGCACCCTGATGTTCTTGTGGAAAACTACTCTCCCACATTGTGTGCAGGTTGGTGGTGAACTCAGGTGGCCTCAGCCTGCAGTGGCTTGAAGCAGGATCTCAGTCCCTCGACCAGAGACTGAAGCCAGGCCACAGCAGAGACAGCACTGAATCCTAACCACTAGACCACAAGGGTCAGGGGTTAGTGACAAGGCCCTGGTTTGTCTGCTTTGGAGAAATGAATTTCAACAAAGAGACAGAAAGCAGTAAAACAAGTAAAGTGTTTATTAGCAGGGAAAAATTACCTGTGAATAGACACACCCCGGCGGGCTCAGAGAGAGAGTCACGATTTGTGATAGTTTGAATCACTTATATGGGGCATTTCTGCCAGGTTTCCTCTGGCCAATCATCTTGCTTTGCCTGGCTCTGAGTCCATATTTGGTTTATCTCAGGGTCCCCCCACCCCGTGCACACACATCTCTTAGCCAAGATGGATTCCAGCACAGAGGCCTGTGGGAAGGTTGACACCACTTATCATGGGGTGGTGTCCCCTCCCTTTTTGGCCCCCAAGGAGCCTTTCTGCGCATGTGTAGTCAGGAGGTCTCCTTGACCTCCAGAATGAGATATATGTGGTCTCTTTATCTTTTATCTCGGTAGGACTCAGCTCCTCCTGGCTCCCGCCATTATCTTTATCTTGGAGTATCTGTCCACAGTGGACAGACTTCAGCTGCTCAGCCTGGGGCCCATCTATCTCCTGCCTCAGTGGGACTGTCAGTCAAGGTGCCCTGCTCAGGTGCCCCAACCTCAGCCAGTGCAACTTTCTCTTCCTAGACATTGAATTCTGAATGTGTGAAGCAAGACAAATGAAAGAGAGAGAAAGGGAGAGGATGAGGAGAGGGAGAGAGGGAGTACAAAAGGGGGGGGAGGAGTGTGGGAGGGATAAGGGGAGGGAGGGAGGGAGGGAGGGAGGCAAAAAAGAAAGAAACAAGAAAGCCAGTGTATCCAGCCTTGCTTTTTAGCTGTTCTTCAATTCTGTGGCCTCCCAATGTATTTTCCAGCTAATTTCCTGTTTTGCTTACTGTAATTGAGTCTGTTTTTCAACCAAAGAACCTTGACTGATGCCTATGAGAATGACACTTGCAGACCACCCAGACACTCAGCTCTCTGCTTTGGATTCAACCTCATCTCCTACTAAAACTTGACCAGAATCCCAAAGGGCACTTCCTCTCTGATTCCCAGACATTCTATACAGATGTGAAACACTGGAATGGCCAAAAAACTGGTAGAAGCCAAGGAAATAAGTCTTAGGGCAAGGATGTGTCAGGAAACCAAGAGCTGTGGTTTCTAGTTTGTGCAATTTCTCTGACTAGAGACACAGAGGACGTCTTTCAGCCTCTCTGCACCTCGATTTCCACACCTGTGGATGACTGAGCTGTCTCTATCACATCAACCTTTATGACATGCCAGTATTTCCCAACTTTGCTAGGTCTCCACCTGCCCACTGAGTCCCTACCTGCAAAGCCTTAGAGTCACAAGCCATATATCCACCTCCTGGACATCCCTACTCCTTGAGCAGGGCTCACACCACCTCATCCTTGAAATTTTAAATAAGATTGCCTAGAAGCCCCATCTCACAGTGGGAGAGAAATTTCCTTCCCTGCCCAACGCCTCCAGGAAGTCCTGGCGTAAGCCCACACTCCCACAGGTCAATTCTAGCTTGAGTTCCTGCTTCCACTGAATTTGCAATTGCCTCCCTGCCTTTCACCTCCTGTAGTTTTTCACCCCATGTCATCCTGGATGGCACTACTCTGATCCCTTCGGCCTGCAAAGCACCACCCACTCAAGGCAAAGCAGGTAGCAGCCTTGCTGAAGGCGTGGAGTAACAGAGGCTACTACACACCGCAGCCGAGGAAGGCAAATACCTCCAGGCTGAACACTGGCCATTCCCTTCTCTCCCAGGGACATCACTGCAGGGTCCCCTCCTTGGGCTCCAGCATCCCGTCACGTTGCTTGTCTCCTCTCTCTACCTCTTCCCCTCTCCCTTCAAACTCTTTCTCCCAATCCCCAAATTTCCTGTTCAGATTTTCCATGCCTTCTTCCCACCACCAAAATGGCCTGTTACATGTTTTGCTAAACAAAGGTCATTCCAAGAGGAATTCTGACCAACAATTGCTTCTTTCTTTCTGATGCAAAAAATGCATCTCTAACAATACTGATAACACCTGTTCCCTGGCTGAAGGCATAATGCCTCCAGCATTTAGGAAGCATTTCTCAGAAAGCATTTGGTTGGAATAAAAAGCTTTGCTATTTTGTTGGTATCCCTTATATGGAAATACTGTGACCTCTCATGTACCAAGCAAAAAGAAAGAGGCTCTGTCACTTAAATAGCTGCGTGACCTGAGGAAAATTAAGCATCTAAACCTATATTTCCCTTCCGTAAAGTGGAGACACTCATCACAATGGGAAAAAAAATCTATTTCTTTGTGTCTATATGAGACGATGGATGCTCACTAAACTTACTGTGGTAATTATTCCATGATGTATGTAAATCAAATCATTATGCTGTACGTATTTAACTTAGACAGTGCTATAGGTCAATTACACCTCAATAAAATTGGAAGAAAAAGATGGAGACAGTAATACTTATGCCATAGGATTGTTATGAGAATCAAATAGAATCATACATATAAAGTACTTTGCACAGTGACTAGCACATAACAAATGCTCTACAAAGGGTAAATGACTATTAGTACTATTATCATCATCACAATTAGGGCATTTGAAAGTGAAACTAAAATGGTGATAGAAAGTTCTGAAAAGCACAACACATCGAGAAGTCACTTGGGAAATGTAAAAATATAAATGGAGACTTAACCTAAAAAAGTGCACTCGGAGCTCACATTCTGGAAGGATACTGGTCTTACCAGCAAGTATGGCTGGTTAAATAACAGGGCTAAAAACTATAAATGTGAATGCCCATTCTTTCAGAAGGAAAATGTGTTTCATTTCTATTTTTCTTTTAGAAAGAAATAACATAATACCCTCCTTCATCTAAAGATGCTGAGCATGAATATGAGAACATCAAATATTTTAATTCCTCCCAGGAGCTAGTTCAGTGCTAGAGAGAATAAGAGTTTGCCAGAGTAACTGGGACATCTGAAAATGGAAATGTAATATTCAGACCTCCACATTGTTCCTTGAAACCCTTCCAGTCCCTGAAAAAGTTAAAAGATGATCATACCAGTGATGAGCTCCACATGTCAAAATAAATACACGGGCTCAGCCTACATTACCGCAATATATTTTCCTAGTGGGCCCTTAAAAATCGTATCATTTCTACATGCACGCCCCCAATGTTCATAGCAGCACTATTTACAAGAGCTGAGATATGGAACCTAAGTGTCGATCAACAGATGAATGGATAAAGAAACTGTGGTATATATATATTCCATAGTGTATATATCTATCTATATTAGAGACAGATTCCATTGTGTATATATATATTCCATTGTATATATATCTATATCTATAGATAGACAGGTAGATAGATAGACACAATGGAATACTACTCAGCCATAAAAAAGAATGCAATTTTGCCATTTGCAGCAACATGGATGGACTTTGGAGGGCATTAGGTTAAGTGAACTAAGTCAGACAGAGAAAGACAAATACTGTATGAGCTCACTTATATGTGGAATCTAAGAAATACAACAAACTAGTGAATATAACAATAAAGAAGCAGACTCACAGATATAGAGAACAAAGTAGTGGTTACTGGTGGGGAGGAGGGGGAGGGGCAAACTATCAGGTGTAAGGTAGGCTCAAGGATGTATTGTCCCACACGGGGAATAGAGCCAGTATTCTGTAATAACTGTAAATGGAAAGTAACCTTTAAACATTGTATTAAAATTTTTTTAATATGTAAAAAGGATACATATATATTACATGCATGGGTAGGACCAAAAGAATTGTATCATTTCTATTGACTGTAATTCAGTTGTTACCTTTCTTTGGGGGGCTCCAATTTATTGTTCCTCTGTTTCAAACGTTAATAGGGAAAGACCACATTTGAGGCCTTCCACAGGACTTTTTGGAATTCCTTTTCATCCGTATTGATTTGTCTGGCTTTTTCCGCCTTCTGTCTGGCACACATATGAAGCTCAGACCATAGTGGAATGTCACATCCCAACTCAAAGGCCTCTGACAGTGTCTGCTCCCCTCAATCCCTTCTGCTGCGGTGGCTTCTTGGGTGATCTCTTTTATTTAGCACTCCACTTTTTTTTTTTTTTTTTTTTTTTTGGCTGTGCTGGGTCTTAGTCGCAGCAGGCAGGCTCCTTAGTTGTGGCATGCAAACTCTTAGTTGCAGCATGCATGTGGGATCTAGTCCCCTGACCAAGGATCGAACCCAGGCCCCCTGATTTGGGAGCATCAGAGTCTTAGCCGCTGCGCCACCAGGGAAGTCCCCAGCACTCACTTTTTAAAGACCTACGAGCAAGATGCTGCTTCAGTGTTGGGGAGACACACACACAGATAGGAGCCAGTTTCTTTCCTCTTAAAGGACCATGACTAGAAGAGGAAGTGGATTATAAACAAAGAACCCCAATCTGCAGGGATACATACCGATAGATCTATGCACGAGGCAGTCAGAGGGAATAGGAGACAGAAAGACACGTCTGCATCTTGGAGCAGGGCTGATAAGTAAAAGCTTCAAACATCTAAGCTCTTCGATAATGAGTAGGAATTTACAAAGTAGAGAAGAAATGGCAGGCAGGAGAGGGGAGGAGAGTGCAGAGAAATTTCCCCAGAGAAGAGCAGGACATCCCACACTTATAATGAAATCAACTTAGCCAAACAGACTGGACACAATAAGGAGGCTTAGCTGTTGGCTTAGCACACCCTGCACCTTTACTCCTTGCATTCATTGTAACTTGACCTTCTGCTTTTCTATGCACAGACTCTCCCTCTCTGTTATACACGAAGCAAATGCAGAGAGTCCCACAGTAGTTTCAGAAGGAAGGGAACATTGTTGTCAGCAGAAGTTGCTAGCATCCCCACGCTGAGGACAAGGAGGTCAAGCTCTCCATCCTCATGGAAGACTATCTGACCTGTTCCTGCCAGAAGGATTCCCCTGACGGCACAGGCCATATATATATATATATTTATATTTATATAAAGTTATAGAAAATAACTTCTTGAACTTAAGAAGTAAATATTCAGATCAAATGGGCTTGATGAATACTAGACAAAATTAACATAAAGAGACTAGTTCTTGTGGAAGTTAGAAATTTTAATTTTTCATAAAAAGAATTCTGGAAGACAGGAAAAACAAAATAAAACAAAAACAAAATAAAACAAACAAAAAGAATAAACAAGTTAGCTCCAAGGGAAGAAAAATCAGGACCAGAAGTTAATAAAGCAATATCCATCCTGAACAGGATTGGTCCCAAGTTGTCTCAAGCCCAACTGATGACTCAGAGGGCCTTGTCAATCACTTGCTACAATCATCAAGGATTATTTGTCATGTGTGCACTCACCGCCTTAGAATTCTATCATACAGAGTGCACTTGTCTCGCTAGGATGTCTGTGCTTTAATTATAGTTACACACGATACCTTGCAGCCACTTTCCAGGAAATCGTAGGCCACTGTTATTTATTCTCTCCTATAATTAAGCATTTCGTTTCTGTATCTGGACGCAAGACTGGCTTCACGACAAATACTCGTACAGTTTGTGGGCCCTACACTCAGAAGGGCCCATGCTTGATTTAATCCTCTGCTGCTGCAGAATTGAAATGCTTAAGAATTTTTTAACAGGAGGCCCTGCCTTTTCATTTTGCACGGAGCCCGACAAATTATGTAGCTGGTCCTGTCTCGAGGATTCACTGCCTCAAGGTGAATTTCTATCAAGCCCTGTCTACACACTCAGGATGGGAGCCATTACTGAATGGTTCTGAGTACAGCTTTTGGTTACAGTGATCATTTTCACAGTCATTTACTTGGCAGGGAGACTGTCACCAACCTGAAAGTTCAAACAGCCCCACAACACATCTGAAGTCTGATTACAAATAACTGGCTTGGTCAAAAGTTAAGCTTCGGCCTTGGCTATCCTCTCTCATCCTGCCAGGTATACAGACAGGCCTTATTTCTTCAAGGCTCCTTCAAGTTTATAAACAATACCACCTCCAACACTGGTTCATAAAGTTTCCCATTCTACAAACTTAATGTGTTATTCAGAATTGAACCATTTCCTTAGCATAATTTGATGAAGGGTGTGCAGAATTGTATCAGATGTAATAAAAGTCAAGCCCTGTAATTTCAATTATTAAACACTTGTACCAGAGCCCATACCCAAGCGGCTCAGTGGCTTGTACTTGAACTGCAAAAGTAGCAGCTGGATTGCCAGAAAAAAAGGGAAGGTATGGAAACCAACTGTGTTCTTAGCCGTGACAGATTTGAAAGAGTCCTTCTCAAGGCGAGTGACAAAAGGGATCTATAAACTGTGCATTTGCCTTGGGACATCCGATCACCCACCTCAAGCCATTCTGCAGATTGCAACGGTCATTTTCTACCTGTCCACATTGGATCCTGACACGGAACTGTCACTGGTTCTGATAGAATCATCGCCCACGAGCTCTCAGAGGCCTGAGATCAAAAAGTGTCCCTCCCCACACACCCATTAGCTGGTATAAAAACATTCTCTCTTCCAGACCTCAAGACAGTGCACAAACACACTTGTATGTGCAGGCGGGCATGTGTGCTGTGCATAGAGAGGGAAGGGAAGGAGGTCGGGGGAGGGTGGTAAAGTGACACCTCGTCTTTATTCACGACTACAGCTAAGACACGCCTTTTTACTTCCCTCTTAGCCTTTCTGAAGTCATCTCTAGAGACTGGGTTTCCAACATGTTTATTTCATTGTTCAGACGGAGGGAATACTCATTTAACGGCCTCACTCAGATTCACATTCACATTAATTTCAAACAGACAGCGTAATTCAGCCACCACTCTCCAGTGTGCAGCAGAAATCCTGGACAGAAATGGCCACGGCCCGGCGGGGGATGCATGGGGACAGGCAGCCATTGTCTCGTCCACTATCCACAATAAGACTCACTTCCTGCAAGTAACTATTCTCTGTCTGGGTGAAACTCACAGCACTCGAAACCATAAATAAATATCACAGGCTTCTGCCATCATTAACAACATCCCTTAGGTACCAGGGCAGCATTTATTCTGCCCATATGTTCTGATCCCTGCCTTTTATCTTGTTCATGCCGTTGGAAAAACAAGTAATAAAAATAGAATTCCTCATTTGGAGACTTTTACCTCTCCATGTTCAGAAATTCTAATTCATCAGTGGGAAATACTGAACTAAACACAGATCCTCCTGGAAATCTTGAAGGTGTTTCTAGTGCCTATGCCCCACATCTAAATAGAGCCTAAGACCCTTTCTCTTCAGCAAACTTTGATGAACAGCCTGGCACTTTCTCCAAACAGGTAACTCGTTTTCCCACTCTTTCCCTTCTGAGCACTTTCAAAATTGGATAGTTACGTACTTCACTCGCTTAATAAATAGTTATCAAGTACCCACTGTGTAGTAGACACGGAAGGGTACAGGATTTGCCCCCATGCCCGCCCACAAGGTACCCACGGGTCAGTCTGAATGAGGCCTTTGAGTGCCCCTGAGCTCCCTGAAACTCAAGCACCCAGCCTCAGCTGCTGCCCCTGTTCCAAACTCATATTTGTTGGCTAAATGCACTGAGTAGACTTTGTTTTACAAATAGAGCTTTCTAATTAACAAAGGCATTCCAAAGGCAATGGGGTAAATCAGGCGTGCTATCAGTCAAGCAGAATTTGAAAATAAAAATCACTCTGATAACCTGCTCTGAAGAATATGTCCTCCTGCTGATGGACATATTGCCCAGTTGGGAACGGTGAAAGGAACTCCTTCACATTTGCTGCTTCAGAAATGGTCACAATTCTCTGTCACAAATTGTGTGGCACAAGTCTGCTTGCTCCCGGGGCTGACAGAAGCTGATTAACGCCCAAAATTGCTTCTCTCCTTCTCAGACTTGTAGGTGAATGTCACTGATATGACGATCTCGGCTGTTAGCGGGAACTACACCTGTCTCGCTTTCCTAGAATGCAGCGAGGTACAAATCTCCAGGAGCAACAATTCACCCTGTCAAATTACCGAGCCCAGGAGTGGCACAGTGGAGAGAAGGCAGCTGCTACAAAACAAGGACATTATGGGCGGAAACCCCGTTCAAACACAGCAAGGGAGAACTGTGGGTGTTTAGCTTAAAATTTCATCGGAGCAGAGACCGTGAATGTGCTGCAGGCTACAAAGCCTCTACGTGGCATCTCACCTTTTAAAAATACAAGATCCAAAAACATCATGATTCCACTTTAATGCAATCAAAGTCCTTAGCTATCCAGAGAGAAGAATGAGTTCAACTGCTTAAAAATCCTTCACTCAAACACTAAGCGTGAATTTTACTGTGATTAAGTGAAATGAGTTGATTCTAATGCCACATGAAATTTGTTTTTAAATGGTTCTTTTATTCAGAGTGGTTGCCTTTTAATGATGCTGCCTTAATTTCCTGCTAAACCTGTTTCATCTCTAGTCATCCAACATTAATATTTATTTTGTTCATTTAAAGTATTCTTAAATTAAAGTTGTTACAAATATTCTACTGCTGCTGAAGATAATTCAGCATAGGTGCTACCATGAAAATATCATAGAAACCATGATCAATGTGTTATAGCTGTAATCTGGATTAATAAACACAATTACTATAAACAATTTTAGTAAATTAAGAAATAACCATTCTAGAATGTGTTAGAAAATCCACTGCTAAATACATCCCTTTTTTTTTAACCTCTGTGCTTTTAAACTCTCGGAATTCTTAACAGTGTAGTTAGATTTCACATTGTAATAAAAATTATACTTAAAGTATTTCCCATGTACATATTCCTTTTCATTATATTTTCCTTAAAATGAAATCCTCAGCATTTAACCTATACAGATTGGCTTGCACAAATCTCACAATAAATTACAGTAAAATAAAATTATGATGAACTTGAACTTGTACCATATTTAATGTAATATACAACTACACTCTCTTGTTCCTATTTAGCTTCATAACTTCTTATCATAATACAACATTCTGCAGAATGCTTCAGTACAAATGGGCTCAGGAGAGCAGCAACACCATTACCACTACAGGAAAATTGCAATGGTTCTTTCCCTGGAAAATACCAAATCTCAAAATCCAACATACAAACTCATAATTCATTTTCATTTCCTCTTTCCCATAATTTATTTTCATATCTAAAAGAAGCTCTTGGTTGAAGACTTATACTGTCAGCAACACGTAGCTTCTTTGCAATTTTTTACTTTCAGAAAACATGATAAAAGAAAAGCAATGTACCCCACAAGCAACCTAAGTAAACCATTATAAATTCACATTCTCTTTTGCACTAATTTGGATGGGCAGCCAGGAATAAGGGGGATAACCTGTGGGTGCCCTTACAGTTCCCAGATCAAACTTCCCTTTTCATATGCCTCTGTGGACTGCGTCAGAGGCAGAAAAACGCCCCAAACTCAAATACTTCTGTCACTTTTCTAACCAAAGAACTTGTTACCGTTGCCAACAAAACGGTCACGCTAACCTACGGAGGGTCACACCCTCCGTAGGGTCTTGACGGGGTCTCCCACCAGGTCCTCGTACCGCACCACCAGTTAGTTTGAGGTTTGTGTTATCATCAGAAGTTTTTTGAACTACATACTTCTCTTTTTTAAAAAATCCTTTTTCTGAACTAACCTCAGGACCAAAACACTGGTCTCTGCTTCAAGGTTTCCCAGTGTTAAGAGTAATCAAAACCGAATGCCTTCAGATCCTCAAGGGGTTGCTTCTTCCTTTCTGTGCTCCAAGTGAAACAAGAAAGTAGTGCTGTGCTTTTTCCTCCACTGCCCTGCTTGGTTTTTGCCTTTAGAATCTGAAGATTTGTCCCCATTCCTGGGCACCTGACAGACTGTGATTTACATGGGAGAACACAACTCCAAGGCTCTTATCAAGGAGTCTGAAGCTGCTCCCACCCATCTGAGCTGTTTTCTAGGAAACAGACAGGAAAAGGGGGTGGGGGGAGGAGAAGCAGATTCTGTCTGAAGCTGCACAGGACAAGGAACACAGGCAAATCCAAAGTAATGGAGGCAAATATAAAAAAGAATATTATTTATTATTTTCTTTATTAATACTCACATATAACCTTTGCTTTTTACACAAAAGTCTACTTAGAAGAATGCCTCCTTGGTTTAGCATGCCCAGTGGGGCTTTTGCTCCTGGACCACTTCCCCTTTCTCCACCCTCCCACACCTCCCACCCCACCCCCGACATCCAAATGACTCTTCTACATGTTCACAGATACCACGAAAATTTTGGAAACAAGATT
The DNA here is from genome assembly GCF_025265405.1 of Mesoplodon densirostris. NCBI lineage: Eukaryota > Metazoa > Chordata > Mammalia > Artiodactyla > Ziphiidae > Mesoplodon > Mesoplodon densirostris. Next base: position 144,109,185 of record NC_082665.1, read on the forward strand.
TGGGTTACTGGATCTTGATTTAATCAACATCCCACTTCAAAATGGAAGGCAGGTAGGGGAGAGGGTAGGAAAAGGGAGAAAAGGCAGGGGAGAGAAGAGGAAGGACAGCGGGTCAGAACTTTCAAGCCTTGCCTTTTCTGAGATGTGTGTGTATTGTGGCTGTTCCTTGAAATTCAATGACTCAAAACACTGACAGCAAGTGCCTGTGTGGTTATTTATATTATGTATCTATAACAGAATGTGTGGGCTTCCTCAGTTTGGATCTGGGCTGTTTTTGTTGAAACACACCACAATCCTTCTGTGGGTGTCACCACAGGGAGTCTGGTCTCCCGGGAACCCCTCTCAGAGCCGGGGTTTCCGGAGCAGGGTCTTGCTGAGGTCCCTGACCTCTTCAGGGCTATTGACCCGCTCGTAGCCCAGCACGGCCATGGGCTGGTAGCAAAACTCCTCCACCTGTTTGATCTGCTGGAAGGTGAGGGCGGTCCGCCAGGCGTTGGCGGCCTGCGTGGCGTTGCGTGCTGACACCACGAAAGGCTTAGAGGAGGAGCCTGAGCCACTGGTCATGTTGAGGGCAAACTGCTCCATTTCAGGGCTCACCAATAGCCCCACAAAGTCATACACCCTCCGTAGGGTCTTGACGGGGTCTCCCACCAGGTCCTCGTACCGCACCACCAGGTAGTGGCCTTGCAGCCAGTCAGGGGGCTGCAAGGCCGTCTGCAGCGTCTTGGCCATGCTGTGGCAGATGACCTCCATGGCGCCAAGGGCGTGGTAGTCTGCAGGCCCACCCATGCTCTCCTTCTTGGCGCCCAGCTTATGGCCAGCGGCCTCCAGGAAGGGCATGCGGTGCGCTCGGGGGTCCCGGCTGCGCACCACCTGCAGGCTTTCACGGATGAGACCATGACGCGAGCGGATGCGTGAACTGGCCACAGCGCGGGGATCCCGCACCAGGTGAATGACCTTGAGGTCCAGGGCCGGGTCGCGCAGAAGTGGCGCCAACACGGCCACGTCGAAGACACGCACGCCCTTGATGACCAGAGTGCGGTACTTGCGGCATTCCTCCTCGAAGCGCGCCAGGCGCTGCGGCGGGCACTTCTTGCACACGCGATCGTCCACCAGTCCAACGACCTCCTTGCGGTAGGCGGGGCAAAGTGGCGACGAGCACACCACCTTGTTGGTGGCCGCGCCGAAAATGCCCAGCGTGGTGAGGTTGCGCCCCCCGCTGCCAGCGGGACTGTACAGCTGGAAGACGGAGAGGTCGCAGCGGTAGAGAGCGCTCAGCATGTCCCGTGCCGCCCCTTGCAGGGAAACGGCGTCCCCCGGGTACAGTTTTTGCCACACGTGCCACACTGGCTCGTAGAGGAAGAACACTTCGGGGTTCTGGTTGAAAAGCTCGCCGAAGAAGGACGAGCCCGAGCGCCACGTGGTGAACACGTACACCAACTGCCTCTTGTCCCCGCCATCCCCGGTGCCCCGAGTGCCATTACCGGGAGGGGCTGCGGCCCCCGCCGCCCCCGCCCCGGCTGCCGGAGCCGCCCGGACGGGGGCGACGGGAGAGCGGTATGGGGTACGGGGGTCCAAGCGGGTGTGTGCGCGGGGCGGCACGGCCGGAGGAGGCCCCGGACGCCCCCAGCCGCCCCCAGCCGCCCCCGCCGCGGCCCCGAGCGGCCCGTCGGGGCTGCACTGCTGCAACGGCTCCTTGTGCCACTTGTAGTCCAGGAGGTTGAGCATGGTGAGCACCAGCAGCAGCGCGTAGCCCGCGCACAGCACCAGCGCCTTCCTGCGGAACACCTTCATTCCGAGCGGGGACGCGGGCCAGCGGCGACCCGGGCGCCGGGGCCACGGCGGGAGCAAGGCGCGCGGCCCGGCGGCAGGCGCGGCCGCGAGCAACCGGGGGGGCGCGCCCGCGGGCAGGGCTCGCGGCGGGCTGCGGCTCATCACAGGCACAACCCGGGCCGGCAGCGCGGCGGAGGCGGCCCTGCAACCCGGGAGGAGGACGCAGCGGCCCGGATTCGGGCGCTGGGACTTGGGCCGCGACTCCGAGGCGGGCGCGGCAGCAGCGGCGGCTGGTCCCCGGCGCCCAGGGTTGGCTCTCCCATGGCAGCGGCTCTGAGAAGGACCTGCGAGGGGAAGCAGAGTAAGCTCGTGCGCCCCAACCCTCCTCCCCCTAATTAACGCCCACCCTCGGGTCTGCCTGGCTACCCCGCTAACCTGGAGCCGCGGGCGCTCCCCGGAGCGGCCCGGGAGCACAGCCCGGCGGTCAGTCCTGCTGTCACTCGTTCCCCGCCTTCTCGAGCGCTGTTTTCCGCCCGGGGTCCGCGCGCCTCCGAGGGGGCCGAGGGACTTGGCAGCCCAAGCCCTGGGCAGAGTTTGCGGGCAGCGGGCGCCCTGCGGCTGGGGAAGGGAAACTTTCACCGGGCCCGGAGCCCTGCTCTGCGCTCCGCTGAGTCCAGTGCGCCCGGCTCCATCGGCGTCTCCACCGCCCTCTCGGGACTGTAGCTTCCTTCCTCGCTCTGGTGGGGGGTGGGGGGGGTGAAGCTGGCCGAGGGAGGGGAGGGGGAGGCGGCTTATACGGGACCCAGCTCCCGGCAAAGCGGCTCCGCCTCTCTTGCTCTCGGCCTCCGCGCCCCGAATCTTCCCATCTCTCTGGCGGTGGTAGATGGGGCGCAGCGCGACTCTGCAGCGGCGGCGGCGGCAGCTGCTTCTTCCATCACCCGAAGGATGCCCGGGCGGGCATTGCCGGCAGCCCCCGCCGCTCCTCAGCCTCCGACTGGCCCGGAAACCCCCTACACACACACACACACAGCTCTAGGCAAAGGAGCCGGGTCCGCAGCGCTCCCTTGCCCGCCTACCCCGCGGCACCAGCCTCTTCAGGTCAACGAGGCATCGGGGCAGAGAAATCCCCGCCGCCGCCGCCGCCGCCGCCGCGCGAAAGCCGGCGCCCGGGAGGATGCTGCTACCCGACCCTCCCTACGCGGAGCGGCTGCAACGCGCTCCGGCCAGCCTCTGCGCGGCTCCTGCCAGCCGGCGCCGGGTTGGTGCGCGCCGCCGTCTGTCGCTGCGGCTCCTCCCCTTCGGCGCGCTGCCCTCCTCCTCCGCGCGTCCCGCGCCCGCCCCCCCCCCCCCCTCGCAGCGCCCAGCTCCCGCCGCCGCCACCTTGGGGGTTGGAGATGCGGGTTCCGATTTACAGCGGCGCCGCTTGGGCCGCCATCCGCGCAGCGTAGGCCGTAGCAATCCGTGCGCCAAGCGCCAGGGTACGGACGCGGGGTTCGGAGCGCTTGGGCGTCCCGACCTCTGGGAAACTTGGATTCTCCGTGCCGCTACCGGGCTCAACCGCACAGTTTTGCTCTCGGAAAGAGTTGGTGATAAAGTTTGGGCAGAAATCCCCCAGCGGCCTCCCACTCCGCTCTCCCCCCGGGGTCGGCACCGCCGGGCCTCTCCGGGGACCGAGGACGCACCCGCGCCCCGGAGCGCTCCGAGGAGGCCGAGCGCGGCTCTCAGGCTTCCCACTCCCGGCTCGTCCCTTCCAGCTGGCCTGAGGCTTCTCCCTCACCGAGGAAGTAATAAATCTTTCTGACCCCTGGGTCAAAGAAGAAGCTTCAGTTTTCCGGAGGTGTGTGCCAGCGGGGCGTCTTCTCCCCTCTCTACTCCACCTATGGAGAGGGCCTCTTCGGTTTTATTAGCCCCCAGCAGACGCTCTCCCCACCTCCGATCGTAATGACGCGTCCGCTGTGACTGACGTCCTCGGGAATTGGGGTGATGGGGGGTCGGGGGTGACTCTTTGTTCCAATTTACAGTAAAATACTTGTTTTGCTTCTTGGTGTTAGAGATCAAACGATTTCACCCTAAAGGAAACGCAGTTTTTGGAAGTAGATCATTTTTTAAGTTAAGGTTTAAGTACTTTTTTTTTTTTAGGATAATGAGGAACAGCCCTCCCTCCCTCCCTCCCTCCCTGCCCTGCTCCTCCTCCTCCTCCTCTCTCTTTCTCTCTCAATCTCTCACCAAAAGAGACTAAGCCATAGCTCAGTTTCATCCGCAAAATGGGGACAATTATAATAGCCTCCAGTAATTGAACGGTGATGGGGAGCTAGACGCCCAGATGATTAAACCCCACTTGAGTCCTGGGCTGAATCGCTACGAACTGCGACCGGTCTTGAAGCTCACGGGCCGCTGGTAACAGACTGATCTCCTGGAGACGTTTTGCTGCCTCCTGTCCTGATGGAGTTTTTAGAAATTTGATAAAGTTACTGCGAATTTATGTTTGTACTGTTTGGGGCAGCCTTTCTCAGCAAGATCCTTCTAAACTAAAAAATGTTGTTTGCGCCTTTATTCTTCAGTGAGTCTTACTGAAGTACGAATCTTCGGAGTGCAAGGAGTCTTAGAAAGTGACTTAATTCATATGAGTTTTCAGGGCAGAAAAATGTTCCAAGAACTTGACCTAGCCTCGTTTTCCAGAAAAATCCATAATGCCACGGGTAGAGTTCAGATAATTTCCCTCCGCCATGGTTCTGATAAAAGGTAAGGGTGAGACGTTTCTGGGACAGATTTTATGCAAATAGAGAGAGGGAGAGTAGAGATCGAATTTTATTCACAGCTTTCTCAAGCAGCATGGCATTTCCCCTGGGAGCATGTCAGGACAGACAGACATTTTTAATCCCTGTTTACAGACGAAGATGATAGTTTAATGGAGTGACTACCCTTGCCCCACGAAACTGAAGTGATATTGACACATTAAAAGACTGGTGGAAGAGAGGAAGTTACGGAGGCAAGAAAACCTCGACGTTAGTATTCAGCCTGGTTCCAAGAAAAATAATGTCGAATATTTAAAATTTAGTCCCTGGCTTTGTGGTTACTTAGAAAGCCCCTGAATTGCAGTTATTTGCTGTAAGGACTCTTTTCTAAACAATTGTTTGCATAGAAACAGTTTTGTCTGCCATTCTGTAACACTTTCCTGAAGTTGGCAAAATACTAAATCCATTTGCCAGACACCCCCCCCGCAGTGAGTGCTCAGCTGGCATCAATTTACAGGTTCCAGCATCTCCACCCTCTCCTTGCTTGCAAATGTTTTACCGTTTTGCACCGTGTCATGATTAATTCCAGCCTTCGTCACAACTAATGACACCCAAAGACTTGATAATGCCTGTCTTCCCACGTGGGTTCAGGATGTCCTTTCATTTTAAGCCACTTATCCCGTTAGCATAGTAATGACCCAGACCTATAAGAAGTCACATAATTTCGTTGCCAGAGGAGTCAGGCCACAGGGCTGTCCTTAATTTCAGCTCACTGTTGAGTTTATCGCAATTCAGTCTTTTCCACGAGGCTCCTCAGTCCATCCTCTGCGGTCTGGGCTGTGGAAAGGAAACTGCTGTTGGAAACTTGCTGTGGCATTTACCTAATCCTGGACAGATAGGAGGCCAAACGTTCTGGGGTGCTGTAGGCCCAGGGCCCAGCCTGTGGGATGTGGCAGAGAGATCTTCCCCAGACCTTACTCCATAGTCTGTCGAGAAAAGATGTAAGGCTGGGTTACCCGGCCAGTTTCCCTCCAGGCCTGTCTGTGTCACTGTGGACCCACAAGATTCCCCTCTGGGGAACGCCTGCCCCTCCCCGGGCACCAAGATAGATTCAGTCAGTCATCATTTCAGCGAATATGCATTGTCAGGGGAACTTGAGTGCACAGAATTGGATTAATCATAATCCTTGATTTAAAACACACTGTTGGGGCTTCCCTGGTGGTGCAGTGGTTGAGAATCCGCCTGCCGATGCAGGGACACGGGTTCGTGCCCCGGTCCGGGAAGATCCCACATGCCGCGGAGTGGCTGGGCCCGTCAGCCATGGCCGCTGAGCCTGTGTCCGGAGCCTGTGCTCCGCAACGGGAGAGACCACAACAGTGAGAGGCCCGCGTACCGCAAAACAAACAAACAAAAAACCACTGCTTGTCATTAGTCCAAGTGTGGTCCTTTTCTTTTTTATATGATTTTAAATAATATAATGAATACTCATGAACCCACTACAGAGCCCACGAACCTCCAGAGGTAACCGCTCTGCTTAATTGAGTTTAAAAGCTGAAATGAAATGGTCAAGATTGGGGTGGGGGGGAGAGGGGCTTGCCTTAACTGACAAAAAAAGGAAATAGCCTGAATCGTCTGACGGCTGTGAAGGAACTCTTTTGAGTTCCCACCTTCAAATTCTAGTATGTAGCCACCAGTCATCCTGAGGAACTCCAGCCCAGCCTCTACATCAGCACCAGTGACCTCACCCCTCACACCTCTCCCTGGCCTTATTTATCACCAGCTGGATGAGAAGAACACACAGGTTCCCACCTGTGTCTTTCTCCTCCACAGAACACTTTGCTACTCACTTCACTTCTGATGCTCCAGGTCACCAAAAGTGTGGATTCTTTCCCCAACACCAAGCAATTCTGTGGCACCCGCTGGGTGTCCAGCAACTTTACTCAATTCTGACACTATTTGCCTGGAGATAGGGTCAGATCCCAGAGGTTAAGGGCTCAGTCCCACTAGACTGCCCCCCACTTCAGATGCCAGTCGCAAATCCAGATTGCCACCTGGGATTCTGACCAATCGGTCCTAAGTAAGGGGTTTCCCACGACCCCCTCCTCGGGTTCAGTTAATTGGCTAGAACGGATCACAGAACTCAGGAGAAGTTTACTTAACGTTTATCGGTTTATCCTCAAAGGATACGATAAAGTATATGGGTGAACAGCCAGATGGAAGAGATGCACAGGGCAAGGTATGTGGGAAGGGGCACGGAGCTTGCACACCCTCTCTGGGCTCACCGCTCTCCAGGCACCAACACATGTTCACCGGCGAACCCCCTACTGTTGGAATGTATGGAGGCTTCTCATGTTGTCATGACCAATGGTTAACTCCACTTCCAGCTCTTCTTCCCTCGCCGGAAGATGGGGGCTGGGGCTGAGAATTCTAAGTTTCTAATATGGCTTGTCCTTCTGGTGACCAGCCCTTATCCAGGAGCCACTCAGAAGCCCACCCAGAGTCACCTCATTAGAACAAAAGATGTTCCTAGTACTCTTAGCACTTAGGAAATTGCAAGGGTTTTAGGAGTCCTGTGCCGGGAACCAAGGACAGAGACCAATATATGTATATTTCTCATTATCTCACACTAACACTGACTGGGCTGCTCACTCATAACCCCTGATCTGCTGGGCTCTTTTATTATTATTTAATTATAACCTCCCATTCAAAAAAAAATAGCAGGAATGTGAGGTAGCCCACAGAGATAAACACAGGAAAAATGATCAAAGGGGAAAATAACATGAAGCCAGGGGTATGGTCTGGACAGCAATTCATTTCATGAGGTCCTGTGCAACTGCGAGAGGTGAGTCCAAAAATTGGCTCTGAGCTTCCTAGTAGGCATTGTAAAGAAGGAAAGTTGCTCAGGAGATTGACAGCTTTGCCTGACATAGAGAACTAAGAAAATAATTTCTCTTCTTTGTATTGTAAGACTCATTCATGTGATTTCTTTGTTCACTGCTTTTTTCCTAATACTAGCACCCTATCTGGCATATAAGTGTTCAATAAATATTTGTTGGCTAATTACTGTGGGTCCTTAAAAAGGAATTACGCAGCATGGAAAGTGTACTATGTCCTTAAATAGGTCTCCACGATCTACAATAAAAAAAACTATAGAGTTGGGGCAGTAGGTGCTGGTTCTTATAAGCCCAGTCAATGAAATCTAATGTCATAATATCAATGCTCAGTTCAGGAAAGGTGGACTAGTGTGGGCTACATCTACCACTCTGATGGTCTGGCCTGATGGCTCATCTCAGCACGCTGCATTAAGCTATTTCTCATGCCCAAGTGTGTAGGGATGAATCCCTTCTAGGAAGAGGCTTCTTGGAGAATTGACTGCCTGGAAACAGACTCAGCTTCTGTCAATTCTTTTCACATCTCCATGCCAAACATCTCCCAACAGCAGTAAGAGCTGTGTCTTGTGCTATCCTCAGCTAGAAAGTGGTCTTGAAGCATTTGGAAAATCATTTCGTTTCCCCCTCCCCACCCAGCTCTCCCCTCTCTGTTTCCCAGGACTTGTGAGCTACGAACACACTAAACGGAGTTGAACTGGGAGCAGGCAGCGTGCCTTGCTCCAACCACCACCTTCGTCCCCAGGCTGGGCCTCCAGTTTGCAGGAATTGCTCCTTGGAGCAAATCTGTTCTCTCCACGGAGAGCCTGTCCCCCAACAGTTGGATGTCTGGAGGTTGGACCTCCCTATAGGCCCTGAGAGATGGCCAACTGGCTCACTGTGGACCTTCTGGACACATCACTCACCTGGCCCCAGTCGGTCAGGAGCAATGACTTTCACGGTATTTTTGAAACACAACATTTGAAAAACTGGAGAAGCTTTGCCACTGGGGTTTTAGTCCATGATCGGAAGTACTTTAAAAATAATCAACCAGTCACCAAAATCAACTGTCGTGAGGAAGCAGAGATAATGTCACACTGGTGGAAACTCCGTGGGACATCCACATGTCTGTGCAGTAATAGAATTCTGCTTAAAACAAATAAAGAGCTGTCTAGTGTAATACCCCCATGCCTTCAATGTGACTTCTACCACAGGTAACACAGTCTCTGATAAAAGGCCGTCAACTGGAAAACTTTCTCTTTATTGACATAAGAAATTAAGTTCCTTGAGATGGAGAAACAAGATATAGTGGCTCATGGGGCTTCCCTGGTGGTGCAGTGGTTAAGAATCCGCCTGCCAATGCAGGGGACAGGGGTTCGAGCCCTGGTCCGGGAAGATCCCACAGGCCGCGGAGCAGCTAAGCCCGTGCACCACAGCTACTGAGCCTGTGCTCTAGAGCCCGTGAGCCACAACTACTGAGCCTGCATGCCACAACTATTGAAGCCCGCATGCCTAGAGCCCGTGCTCCACAACAAGAGAAGCCACCACAATGAGAAGCCCGCGCATCACAACAAAGAGTAGCCCCCGCTCGCTGCAACTAGAGACAGCCCACACGCAGCAACAAAGACCCAACGCAGCCAAAGATAAAATAAATAAATAAATTTATAAAATTAAAAAATAAATAATAAATTTTAAAAAAAGATATAGTGGTTCATGTACAGAATTTGAAATCGGCCCTGGATTCAATTCCCTGCAAGTTTACTTACTAGTTCTGTGTTCCCAGACAAAGTATGTCATCTCCTCGGGCCTCAGTTTTCCATCTGTAGTAATGGGATAATAATAGCCATCTCCTCGAATGGCTAATAAAAGCCAGGGCAAGTGCAGGAGGAAGACACACAGCGTGGCTCCGAGTGGTTAGTAAATCACAGTTCTTGCCCCCCACCCCAGGTGAAGGGTATCTTCTCCTTAGGGTGGCATGAACTCTGGGGTCTGCAAAAGGAAGGGTGCCATATCACTTCTTCTATTCCTTTTTTGGTAAGGACATTTGGGGATCTGGCTCAGCGAGGGATTTTTTTTCAGGGTAGGGAGTGTTCTGGTTGAGATTTTAGGGGCAGAAAGGTGGGAGAAGGATTCAGTGGTTAGCAGAAGGATGAGGCCATCATGACTGGAGTTTGACCTTGGGATTCATTGGCCTTGACGTCCCCTGGGCCTTGCTACTCAAAATATGGTCAGTGGATCGGCTGAATCAAGGTCACCTGAGAGCTTGTTAGAAATGCAAAATCTCAGGCCTCCCAACGGCTTCCATCAGAATCTGCATTTCAACAAGATCACTGAGTGACTGGTCTGCACGTTAGAGTTTGGGGAGCCTGGGAAGCCCGGTAGCAGCCATTCTGGTGTTAATGGCAGTGAACACCTAAATAAATAACTTAAGGTCATGCAGGTGGGTGACTGGTTTTTCACTCCCTTTTCTGTCGCACAGGATTATCAGGTGGCTAGGACAGGCTCCTTCTGGAGCAGTTGCTAGCACACATATTAATAAGAAATGCTTCCTCCCCACCGTCCCCACCCCAGGTACAGCCCCAGGCCAGGGTGCGCAGCCAGCGAAGCAGAGGCTGGAAACTTTGTGCAGAATACAACCTGCACAACCGCACGAGGGAATGTTCTTGGCACAAAAATAAGTAAAAATAATACAAATTTCCAGAACTCGTCCTTCACTCTCAACTTCCGTATTTACCTAAAGCCATAGAAATAGCTGCTTTGCTGGCATTAAATAGAAACCAAAAAAAGGAACTATGCCCGCACTTAATTACGGTAGCAACCCATCGTGACATCAGTTTTTTCTGAAGAAAGACGAGTGCTTTGGGCATGTTCTGAGTCTCATGGTACTCAGCGCCACACACAAAAGCAAATTCTATTCTGGGCCAAGTTATCTCCGTCCTTGTAACTTATAGACAAACTATTATGCAGAAAGCCAGCGATTTTCCACAGGTGACCTCCATGCTTATGTGTGTAATTTCTACGGTGTGTCGGTGAATGCAGGGAATGTAGAATTTCATGCATTCATTGTTTTGGCAGTCACAAGATAGAAAATCCAACCGGGGAAAATATCGGAGAAAGAAAGTAGGTCTTAACCTAGATAGTTTCATTCTGCATCTCCTCTGTCTATAGTTGGTCTTCCCCCCTCCCTGCCCCATGCCCCGCTTTCATCTATGGCAGCTTCTGAGTTCTGAATTCCCAAAGTTTTAGGTCAACTCTTTATACTTTGGCTCAGATCTTGCCTAGTTACACGCTGAAAAGTTGGATGCAATTTTGGCTCAGAATGTAACGTCTCATTAGTTTTCAGATGATATATCCTTGTCTTTCGACAGATTTCTCTTTTCTCAGTCACGACGTAACAAGTGGCTTTACTTCCTTCAAAGGAGCAACCTTTTGGCTTAAGCATGCTTTCTGCCACTTCCATTCTGAGAGCACAAAATGTTCTGTTGATCTGTTGAGTGTTTCTTTTCCTTTGCCTTGTTAGCTGTCTATTTTTATGCAAGATTTCATTGTTAGGACACAACTTTTTATGCAGAAAAGTTTCTTCTGCAAATCCGTGCCCCACTTACAGTTTTGGGAGACAATCTACATCTTAATGCCACAGGTCAAATTCCAATCCAATAAATGTCTAAACTCCTAGCCTTTGTACAAAAATACATCATTCTCTTCATCTCCAGCCAATGCCCCATTTCTCATTTATTTTCAGGATCTAATTGACTCGATGAAATTTCAGTACAACCTAAGAAATTAGGAATTTATTATACTAAACTCTCTGTTTTGATTTTTATGACAAACATCTGGGTTCATCCAGATTTATTTTTCCATTATCTTTTTTTTTTTTTTTTTTTTTTTTTTTTGCGGTATGTGGGCCTCTCACTGTTGTGGCCTCTCCCATTGCGGAGCACAGGCTCCGGACGCGCAGGCTCAACGGCCATGGCTCACGGGCCCAGCTGCTCCGCAGCATGTGGGATCTTCCTGGACTGGGGCACGAACCCGTGTCCCCTGCATCAGCAGGCGGACTCTCAACCCCTGCGCCACCAGGGAAGCCCCATTATCTTTTTAATGATGCATGTTTTGTTTCTTTTTCCCTCAAATCTCCTCTGCCCAGACCATAGTGGTCATGGCTTTATACTCATTATAGAGAAGCAATGTTCAGCCATTGCCACTGCCTGGACTCTGTACCCAGAGAATGAAGATATGATGGACAGCATCATAGCATATGATGATGTGCTTGACAGAATGGCAGTACCAACAAAATGGGAATAATGGTCACTAATGAGAGAAGAAAGCCCTCTCCTTCTGGTGAAAATTAATTCTTCTCAATTAATATGCATGGCACTGCTCTGCAAGCTTTTGGATCCCTGGCCTGTTGAACTCTGTCCATAATGACGTGAAAGTCACAACATCTTCCCCTATTTGCAGCCTTTTTGCCGATGTCACCACATCAGAGCACTTGGGTATCCATTGCTCAAGTTTTGCCCTTCTGCATGGTGTGCTGTGTTGGAGAAGAACCCAAGAGAGATGGTGCCATTTGGTATGTTTTTGGCTGAACGACACTGTTTCTGCACACAGCTGCATTTGTCCAACCACATTGGCCATCACCTTAAGTATTTATGGCTATTATGAAACTCCCATATCACTCAGGCAGGCAATTGTTTACTTATGTTCTCCTGGAAGCCCTTAGAAATATGTACTCAATAGCTGCAGATGTGCCCACAGCTTTCCCACAGTCCCAGCCTGGGTCAGCAATCTTTTACATCCTTTTAAATAACCCACTCAGAATATCCCCTAATAGATTACTATCCATCTGGTAGTTCAAGTCAAAGTGCTGAATATGCACTGTGTGCTTTGGGGGCTCACATTTAGTCTAATCCCATGGTTCCTCCTGATTCAAAAAGTCTTTATTTACCTGCAAGACTCCCCACATCACCAATTCTTGCTGTCAGTAGAAGGTAGATAATGTCATCTGTTTACATAATCATGGTTCACTTTCAAATCACTTTACAGAAGCTCGTCCTTATAACCTCCCACCAGAGAAGGATAGAAATTTCACGAAGACTGGAAATGAGGCACTAATTTTACCCATGAATAGCTAGGTCCAGCAGAATTTTAGCATCCTTATTTCATCCTGTCCTCCAAGGACCCAGTACTGGATGCCTAGCCCTGCATGAGGCTTATATAGAAAGCAGGAACAGAGAACTCATAGCAGATCTTCTCTCTCCATCTTCCCACATCCAAGCATTCTCCTCCCAATCTCTCCCTCAAAAACACCACCAAACCGGTAGCAAGTATGTGTATAAGCTTTGTGGGCCACGTGAGAGTGCTAAAACTGATGTTAGCCGGGATTGCAGTGGAGACACAAGAAAGTGGAAGCAGCCCAGCCATGTTGCAAGTTTATGACCACGAGAGGGATGCTGACTCCATGCTCAATGGGCTCTGACCTCCAGGTCTGTGTTTACTCTAGATTCACAGGCCCTCTCAAATTGTGGTCCAAGGACCTGCTCAAAGTGAGGTTTAAACACTCCCCTCCCCCGACCCACAACATCATTATCTCCAAGGACAGGGTCCTGGAAAAGCTCTCCAGCTGATTCTGATGCACTTAAATGAGGGGGACCACTGTCAACTGCAGCGCACGCCTTGACCCTCAGGCTTTCACAGTCATTTCCCCTGTTTTGCAAGGCCCTTGGCTCCAACGCTAGTCCCCATCCATAGATAGGCTGAAAAGCCTCCTCCAGGGAGCCTTCCATGATTACTACAGGAAGAAAAGCAGCCAATGCCCAGAGCTCTTTCTGTCTGTAGCTCATGTCTGAACCACTGAGTTAGCTGAGCAGATATGTGTGTGCGTGTCTGTCTTCTCCTCTGGCAGTTTACCAAACCTCATTCATTCCTCTTCCGCTTTCACTCCTTCTTGTCATGTCCAGATACCACCTGTTTTATTGTTTATATAATATTTTATTTTATCTGATTCACTGTTCAAGAGCTAACCTGTATTTTTTTAGATAGAAATTGTATATCACCACTATAAATGGAAAACCATTATCAATTTTTACAAATGAAAAGTAACCAAATATAAATGTAACAAAAAACAAAAGGAAGTTATTAAATTCAATTAGATTATAGCCTTTCTTTGTTTTTGGTTTCTTTTTTGTTTTGGTTTTTTGTGTTTTATTGTTTTTGTTGTTTGTCTTGTTTTGTTTTTGCTTTTTTGTTTTGTTTTTAAAAGCAGGGGGGAAATTAATAGGTATTAAAGACAGACCAGCCCCAGACCAAAACTGAAAATTTTTCCTCATTTTCTGAAAACAATCTGACATACCATGAGTGGTAGGGTTCCTAGTCTTTAAGAAACACCGTGCCAGGGCTTCCCTGGTGGCGCAGTGGTTGGGAGTCCGCCTGCCGATGCAGGGGACATGGGTTCGTGCCCCAGTCTGGGAAGATCCCACATGCCGCAGAGCGGCTAGGCCCGTGAGCCATGGCCGCTGAGCCTGCGCATCCGGAGCCTGTGCTCCGCAACGGGAGAGGCCACAACAATGAGAGGCCCACGTACCACTAAAAAAAAAAAAAAGGAAAGAAACGCCGTGCCAGAAATCGAAGGGACTGTATTTTATGGGAAATGTAACAATTTAAAAGTAGATTGCCACTTAAGAAATCTGTCTGAACGTTTTATAATACCATCATGTACATCTTTAAAACTGCTTTAGGACTTAGCACAAGTGCCTTGCTTATGGAGGCACTGAACAAAGATTGAATATTTGTTGAATGAATGAATGAGGGAATGTACAAACATCTTGACTGTAAAATTTGATTTTGCAACTTTCCTCCATTTAATTACTCCATTAACATTTAGGGGTCTAGTTCAGGGTCTTCCTGGTACAGTGCAGATTCTACCCCATGAATTCCTTCCCCTGTGTGGTGAGTTCCTGATTTGCATGTGATTAGATTAGGGTCAGAATGCTCATTAACAGAGGCTGAAGTGGGGTTTTTTGTTTGTTTATTACACTTTCCATCTGGCATCCCAGATCACCCCATTCACTTATGTTAGGTCATGAATCACACGGTTTATTAGAGCCACTGATTGGTTTTTATGTTCCGGTTTTGGCTTAGGATTGTATGTCTAATATTAATCCTCCAGTTTCTAGCTTCTCCGTTGCTGAGGGTTTGTGTTTACGCCTGTGCAACCCAAAGCAGTTATGCTCAACCTGCAGCCCTGGCTCCAGCTCACTGAACAACTTCATGCTATTTCCTTCTTAACTTAACAGTAAATATTTCCATTCCAGGCTCATGAGCATTGCAAGAGATGCTGGCAAACTCCGTGCACCCCAAATCTGATAATTCCATTGAAACGCTTCTGTGAACTATATGCATACATACAATTCGCTTTTGTTGTTAAGGTTTAGAGTTAAGAAAGACCTTTTTAAAACACTCAATTTACTTTTAAGTGTATCTCGTTCTTCTTTTCAGAATAGTATATAATCAATTATTTTCAAACATCAAAACCACATGAGTACCACACACATACAGTTACAATGAGAAGGGAAAACACATTCTGCTTGCCATTACACTCTGCATTTCTATTCATACAAAAGATTCTTATATTCAGCACATACTTTTTGAACAGCTACTAGAGGCATGAGGTCAACGTTATACCACCACCTAAATTAAATCAAAAAACATATAAATGGTCCTTCTCCATGCTAAATCTTGTTCTGACCTGCTTTGGGGGTGCACATTTGTATCGTGTTTTCTAGAGTTTCCATTTGGGGGTAACATATGCAAATCCTTATAAATGTTCTACTCAGAAGGTACTGCTTCCATTAGTGACAAACTTGGTTATTCGGATTAACATACCCACTTACTGAAAGTTCGTGGTGTCAACTGAAAAAAATGCACAGCCTGAAAGTTGAGAATTATGTTTTATTTGTCAGACAAAACTGAGGAGTTAACCCTGGGCTGCAACCAATCAGAGAGCTCTGAGGGACTGACTGGAAGAAGAAAGGGAGGGAACTTCCCCGGTAGCACAGCGGCTAAGGCTCTGCGCTCCCAATGCAGGCAGCCTGGGTTAGATCCCTGGTCAGGGAATGAGATCTCACAGGCATGCTGCAACTAAGGAGTCTGCCTGCTGCAACTAAGGAGTCCGCCTGCTGCAACTAAGACCCGGCACAACCAAATAAAATAAATAAATAAAGGAAGGAAGGAAGGAAGGACCCAGGATACACAGGGGCTTTTGCAACAAAACACCAGGTAGTTGGAACATCAAAAGATTACTGCTAATTAAAGAAAACCAGCCACCTCAAGTTAATGAAATTAGCACTTTCCTAATGTATGGGAAGATGCAAGAGTCAGGGCTCATTGAAATCATTCCTTTGATATGTACCTCAGCTAGTTAGGTAAGGTCACTATCCTGTGCTTTCCCAGCCTGAGTCCCCTCAGGGTGCACCATAGCACGTGGCTTCGCGGGCAGCCTGTTTGTCTCCATCCTGAGTTCCCTCAAGGCTCACCGTCAGGGGCGGCTGTAGTGGCTTGATGGCTGCAGCATCCTTTATTTACTGAGAAGGCAAGCACCATTTTTCATTCACAGTGGATATACAGGGTAGAGGACCAAGCCAAGCCAAGCAAACCTCAAAGAAGAACAAGCAGGAAAACTTGCTGTTGCAGATATCAAGACTTGGTATAAAGCTCTCGTTATTAAGACAGTGTGATATTGGTGCAGTAAAAGAAAACTCGAGCATGGACTGGAATAGACCAGGTAGCTCCTTCACAGACTCATGCATATATGGACCTGAACTGTGACGTAGTTGCCACTGCAAAGGGGTAGGACAGAGACAGTCTCTCAATACATGATGCTAGGACAATTGAATGTCCATATGGAAAAAGATGACATTGAACACCTATCTCATACAATACATAAAATTCAAGCCCAGCTAAAGTACAAACCTGAATGTGAAAGGTAAAACACTAATGCTCTTAGGAGATAATGTAGAAGAATAGCTTAATGATCTCAGTAGAGAAAAAAAAATTGTAAACATACAAAAGCACTAACCATGAAGAAAAAAATATACATATGTATTTAACTACATTAAAAATAAGAGCTTCTGTTCAGCAGAAAAATAGCATAAAGGAAATGGAAATACAAACCGTGGAATGAGAGAAGATATTGCAACACATGTAAGTCTCAAAGTACTTAGATCCACTTTACACAAAGAATTCTCACAGCTTAGTAAGAAAAAGGCAGGTGGCCTAATAGAAAAACTGTAAAAGATTTGAATTGGCTCTTCTCAAAGGAATGAACTGAAATTGCCAATATACACGAAAAGATGCTCAATCTTATTAGTAATCAAGGAGATGCAATTAAAGACCAGAAAGCAATATTACTACACACCACCAAATTGCTAAAAACATAAAAAATCTGGCAGTGCCAACTGTTGGTAAGGAAGGGAACTCTCATTCGCTGCTGGTGGGAATCAAAAACTATTGCTACTTCGGAAAAAAGTTTTGACATTATCTAATAAACTTGAAAAAGTTCATCGCTATGACCCAGCAGTTCTACTTATAGGGCATATTTGCTAGAGCATCTGTGGACATGGGCAACAGGAGAAAGACCAGAAGTGTTTATAAGATCCAAAACATCAAAACAGATCAATAAATTATATGGTCAAACAATGGAATATGACATGAAAAGAAATGAACTAGAGTATAAACAAAAACATGAATCTTACAGACACTGTTGAGTAAAAATGAAGCAAGACATACAGTATTGTCTCATTCCTATGAAGTTCAAGAACAGGAGAAATTACACTATGTTCTTTACATATTTTTTAATTATATTTTTTTAAATAAAGAAAATGCTTTCCACGAAAGTCAGTAGTGGTCACCTCTGTGGAGGAGAAAGCAAATGATGATTGAGAAGGCATGTTGGGGTGCTTTCAGGGAGCTCACGATATTACATTCCTTAACGTAGAGGGTGTTTATTATAATGCCTATTTTATGTACTTTTCTTATGTGTGGTATGTTTTATAAGAGGAAGTACAATGAGAAGAAGATAAAGCAAGAAAAGGAAGGAAAGAAAGGAGAGGGGGATGGAGGGGAAGAGAAGGAAAGAAGGAGTGAGGGAGGGAGAAATGAGAACGATCAAAGGCAGAAAGACTGCAGCTGCAGAGATGCTGGACCACAGACAGGCTGGTGACCCAGCTTTGATCATGCAGTTAAGGACGGTCCCCTAAGGGATGGCAGAGCAAGATGGAGGGAGCGTGGTCCCTGAATGACCACATGGAGCTCAGCTGGCCCCCAACCTCCCAACCCACCAGCCTGGGCCACAACCTCAGAGAAATAAATGTCCATCTTCTTATAGCCACTGTATTTGTTACAGCAGCATTGCCTTTTACCATAACTAATACAGTTGTCTACATTGCCAATCAGGAGATTTCACATAAAAATTCAGATTTCTGTTCAAAAATCGGAATATCTAGCAACCCTGGAGTTGTATTCTCATAAGATAATCTTCCAGAGCTGAGGGGTGGCTGTCCCCTCAGTGGGACCATGTGATGGACAGCTCACCAGAGCCCACACCTGGTGCACTTCATTCGTTCATGGTACCTGCCTAGCTTTGGAGAAATTTGCAATCCCAGCATCAAATGCACTTTTATCAATCCGTTCTCCTGATGCAAAGATTTCATTCGCTCCCCACTGCCAAGATTTGGGTCAGCCTCCTCAGCCCAGCATGGGCAGTGCTGCATTCTCACCCCTCCTGTGTTACCCCTGCACTCCTGTACTCCCGGAGCCCCACTTCCAGGCCCTGGCTCGGCTGGTCCCCCTGCCCAGGAAAGACAGCCTCCTCCTCTCTGCTCAGGTGACATCCCGCATAAAGCTCCTCGGTGCCCAGTGACCTGGTCATGCTCTAAACTGCTAAGACACAAACTAACTGTGTGTGCTTCTCAAAAGATCTTAGAATGTCAGAGCTAGAAAGAACGATAATAAAAGAAGAGAGAGATGTAATGAGAGCATTTGAAATGAAAAAACTAATTAATGGTCAATTTCTGGATGCAAAAACCTAGACTCCCAAACACCTAGCCCTTTTCACTCCATCTCATTCATTAACTTCTCCAAGCCAGGGTTTTACAAACATTTTTTTAAATCACAACTCACAGTAGGAAACCGATTTTACATTACAACCCTGTACACAGACACAGACACACACACACACACACACACACACACGCAAACTCTTGCACATGTGTGCCACTCACGAAACATGAGAGGTCCTCTGATATTTTCTAGTCTATTCTACTTTTTTAATACTGTCCTTAACCTCTGAATTATTTTCATGACCCATAAATTGTTTGCAACACAGACCAAAAAACAGTCTGCTCCATGATTCCTCTTTGGCCAGGTGGCAAAGAGCTCTGCTTGTCTCCAATCCGGGATCAACCTCTTAGGGAGCTCTGAGGCCTTGGGAAAATTGCCTAACTTCTTTGAGTCTCAGTGTTCTCATCTGTAATATGGGACAATAATATCTACTAGGTTGTCATAAGGAGTCAAGATAGTGTATATAAGTATTTTATCACAGCACCTCAGACATCACAAGCGGTCAATAAACAGTGGCTTTGTTGTCAGTTTTTCTTTAACGTTTTTGTATCATTCTTCAACTGCATGGCAATTTTCATTAGAATGTCATGGCACCCAGACAGCTGCTGTGCACCCGCCAGGATCTCAGTGAGTACATCAGGGACAGTGTCCTGTCACCTCCTGGATCTTTGCCTTGAGGTCCCAACTTCAGGAATCACCTGGGAGAGTTCAAATGGAAATCAAGGGACGCGGAAGTGTGGGAAGAGGGGAGGAGAAGAGGCAGTTTTCCCTCCTCCGATGCGTGTGATGACCGGCCACTGTCCTCCTAAACACTGATTTAGAGGCTGTCAAAACTGCAGTCTTCAAGGTGATCAGAACAAAATTCCTCATGTGGGGACCAAAGGAGACATTCCCTGGCAGCCGCAGGAAGGATGCGTTAGAACAGTGGTTCTCAATTTGAGGAGGGGCAATTTTGAGGAGGGCAGCTTTTAGAATTTACACACACACACACACACACACACACACATGCACAAAGACACATGTACATGTGCACACACATACACATGCACACACTGAGTTGTCTGGTGAGAGTAATAGTATAATGTGGTACGACAGCTCCATTTTACAGATGAGGAAGCTAAAGTCCACAGAATAACTGGCTGAAGGTCACAAGCTCACCCCGATCCGCGCCCGGGACAGAGTTCTTTTCTCAGCCGACGCCTTTTCCCCTGTGCAACCGCCAGCTTCGTGCTTCCAAGCGTCCCTCAGATGCCCACTCGGCCTCTCTCCCCCGGATACAGTCAGGTTACACGTTGGTTTTGGAAAGTCGTGGCCGCTTAACCCTCTGTTCCTATTTTCTATAAGAACCAAGGCTGGTTGTGGTTATTTTTTGTTTTTTACACTCTCTGGGGGAAGTAACGTTGATGATGTGATATGGAAGTATAACCAACCTACTGGTCTCTCCATAAGTAGCCCCAAAGCATCAACAGTGGAAACATCTCTACCGGTGATCTTTTCTGAAGGCATTGCAGTTTGCCATGTAAAAATGGACTCTCTTCCCATCCTCACATTTGCCTCATTTGATTCTGGAAATCAGAAAATAACCGCTGACCCATTAAAATATGGTTGAATCACTGACTGATGAGAAACCAAGTAATTTCATTGGCAGCTCACACTGCTGGCTCCCCACCCAGCCTGGGGAAACACCGAATGTTTCGGCCATAAAGTACAGGCCAGGCCCAATCCACTCGGTCTGCAAAATGCAGGAATTTCTCGTATACGGGAGGCTGAACAACAGCCTGGCCTCTAAGTTTCTAAGCTTTTGTCAGTTTAAGTTAGGATTTTAATGCAATTTTAATAAGTAGTGATTTTACTTTGTATCTAATGAAATCCACAGAGCGTGAAAATAGACATCAGAATTTGGAGGATAATAAGTCTGTTAGTTCGGCTGCCAGCGTCGCTGAGCGAGAGGTACAGTACTTGAGGTACGAAGAATAGCCCACTTCAGAGGAGGCTTTTATTAGCTTCATTAGGTGGACATCAAATGAATGATTTCATAGCAGATCTAATTAACCAAAGAATGTGCACAGGTTGCATCTTCTTCCTGATAATTGGGCATCTAGACGCAAGGCATCTTAGCTACCTTAGAAATTCAGCATACAGATAAACCTGATAGATTCTTTGTGGGAAAGTGTTCCGTGCTGGGGATGTTTTATAAGCAGAATTTTGAACAACCTGGGATAAAAACTTTCTAACCTTTTGGATCCTGATGGTGGACCGAGGACACTGAAGCCACGTTGAGAAAGTGTCGGAATACTTGGGAGCCAAGAAACAGGAACGGAGTCTGACCCTCATAAATGAATGGAGATTTTATTAGAAAGCTATGGGGGTGGTTGGGAGAGAGGGGAGGGCAGTGTCACAGGAGAGAGGAAGGTGGAAGTCCCAGGCTCACAAGGGACAGAGCCAGTCCGGTCTGGTCAGGGGACAGGGGGTGCCCAGGAGACTGTGTTCCAGCCTCCACCAGGAACAGCCCCGCTGGAGTGAATGACGCCAAGCATTTTCTGTCCCTAGGTCAAATCAAAAAGTGATTCAAATTCCAGGGAAGCGAGTCCCTTCATCCTGCTTGGGTCCCTTGCCCACCTCGTAGCAACTGGTTCAGGTGCAATGATAAAATGGGTGCTGCACCATCAAAAAACCCACCGTCCACTCTTGTTTCCTTCTTAACTGAAAACTGCCTCTGCAGAAATATTCATGGGTAGAGTATTTCACCAACTTTATTCTGAAGGTGGAGATACTTTTGTGTCTTTTGGGCAGACTTGGTTCTTTTGGGGAAATCTTATGTTGTTTATTGGTTTGAT
The DNA here is from genome assembly GCF_025265405.1 of Mesoplodon densirostris. Taxonomy (NCBI): domain Eukaryota; kingdom Metazoa; phylum Chordata; class Mammalia; order Artiodactyla; family Ziphiidae; genus Mesoplodon; species Mesoplodon densirostris. The sequence goes on from NC_082665.1 coordinate 144,130,512, forward strand.
GTTGGAGTCTTTTTGGAGGAAGATTGGGTCACAGGGGACATTTAGTAACACTATGATTGTCCAGCTTTTAAAAATAAATCTGATTTAAATAGATTAGAAGTACTCTGATCATCACAATCTACTGATTACCTGGACCCAGAAGAAATTCCTTCTGGCTCACATTTGAAGACCTCCTCATTTAACCAGAAAGTTCAGAGTCAAACTTTGGTCCACAGACGGAAACTGTGTTGGTTTTCGCCTCACTCCATTTTTATATATTCCTGCTTGTTTTTCTCGTTTGTATCACTTCTTCCTAAACTCTACCTACTTCCTTTTACGCCATATTATTCGCTTTTTGTATCCTTCAAAGGTACCTTAAATATGATACAGAACAAGCTGGGAGGTGATGATGATAAAGATGCAAATACAATATACACACACAACAGAATGTTAAGATGGGCCTCTTTCAGTCTCAGTTTTGGCCAAAACTCCATATGGTCAGGAACAAATCAATAGGTTGAAGAATACAATATACATTATGATATCGAAGGCTTGTGTATTACTGTAATATTTGTCAACATAGCTCTTTTAAATGTCAAATAAAACTGAAATTTATAAAATTTTAAAAAAAAGAACAAATCAATAAGTGTCAAGTACTCTCCACATTTCACAGGTTGCTACTAGACACCCCCATACAAGACTTGCAAAAGAGGGGCTCAAAAACTGCAATCTTTAGCCCAATGCCACCTTGAGGGTACTAAAGGGGTGAAGCTGAGAGATGATGGAGAAAGCTCTTAGAGAAATGAGAGAATATTTCTCTCTCTCCTCCTATGGGAAGAAGTCAGAGGCTTGTAAGGGACAAGATGAGAGAATGAGTGGTTTCTTAGTCCTTGGGACGCCTGCGCTCTCAACACACCAGAAAGTCACAGTCTTTTTTTTATGAAAAAGATGCTTCGGTTGTTCTTTTTTATTTCCTTGACTATACATTAATTTTGGTGATTTATCCAAGTAATTTTAAATCACTAAGGAAGTTGGATTTTACCTATTCAACTTCAGATCATTTTTTCTTGTAATTTATTTTTTTTCTTTTATATTCTTTTCCATTAGGCTTTATTACAGGATATTGAATAGAGTTCCCTGGGCTATACAGTAGGACCTTGTTGTATATCCATTCTATATATAAGAGTTTGCATCTGCTAATCCCAAACTCCCAATCCATCCCTTCTCCATCCCCCAGTCCCCTGGGCAACCACAGGTCTGTTCTCTATGTCTGTGAGTCTATGAAGGCACCGTAGAAGATGAGACGAGCTGGAGCATTTCGGAGAGTGGTCAGAGGCGCGTCTCTGAGGAAGGGACGTCCAGGACACCAAGATGGAAGGCAGGGTGGAGCCGGCCAAGCATAGGCTGGGCGAGAATGCAGGAGTGAGAAAGGGAAGAACACTTGGCATATCCTAAGTCTGTGAGTCTGTCTGTGTCACAAACTCACAGTCTTAACCCACAGAGTTGAGATCATAGGAATCAACTCTTCACACAGCATAGGTGCCAGGGTCCCTGGGTACAAGTGTACATGATTTCCACGAGAAGACCTATCACGGAACTAAATGAAAATTCTTCCTTGTAATTGGACCAGAGAATTGGTCTAAATCTAGCAAAACGCCACTCCACCAAGATGCCTAGGGAATCTTAGGATTTTGTTTCTTGATCTGGGAGCTATCTGAGTTTTCCCTTGTTTGCATTGGGCCTGCACTGGCCCTTTGAGGCGAAGGACTGGACAGCTCCTCCCCTTTTCTCAGGCAGCATGCTGACAGAGGGCACTGCCCTGTGGCTGGCAGGTATGTGCAGAGTCTGAAGAGGGAAAGGGGGAGGGAGAAATTAGAGGAGCAGAATGGTGGTGGGCCCAGGAAGCAGGGAAATGTCAAGATATAACCCTTAGAAAAGCCTGTGAAATATCTTGACCAGATCCTCAAGCCGGAAATCGAGTGGTGAGGTCCTTGCCTGACTTCTCCAAGGCTGGGAGGTTCAGCAACCTTCCTCCTTCATGAACTGCAGTAGCTAAATGCAGGGCTCTCAAGGGGAACCGACTCAGTTCACCTAATTGGTAAACGCTTCGAGATTGGGTGTTTCTACATCTCCTTAATGACAGGTTGTACTGAATGTTCGATACACGTTCTTAGATGTGGTAGGAAGAATGGATTGTGCAGTTGAGACAAGTGGGATGAAATTCTAGCAGATCAATGCACTCTGGGTTAAGTGTTTTATTACAATTACAGAAAAACTAAGAGATTCAAAGAAGGAGCTCCAAATAAACTGTTCCTTAGGTTTCTGAGGTTATGTCTTGAGAACATTATCTTTTCTGAAAATCAGAAACACAGCAAAAGAGATTCTTTTTTTTCTCCAGTTGTTTAATTATTTTTTGTTCACCCCTGGGATTGTGTCTGATAGCTAGAAAAATGAGAGATCAAGGCATCTCAGGGCCCCTTATTAATTCCACACACCAAACATTCCCAAATAACCCTATATAATACACCACTGACAATAAATATTTTAGTCTGAGAAATAAATATATTTAATTATGAATGTATGGTTTAAGGATAAGCTAGCTCTCAGCTTCTTAAGCTTTTTATTGTTTCCCAGAAATTTCCCAAAGATAGATGTTGAAGAAGGACTTTTCAGAAATAATTTTTTTTAATGAGTTATCAACTCAATAAAGAAATAGGCAAAAGATATGAACAGATACTTCACCAGCAACCAAATCCCTTTCCCATATTCGGAAACTTCCCCAACATGAGTCCCTTCCACTAGAGGAGCCAAAGGGGGGCTGAAATTCACGTTCCCCAGCTCTGTATGGAGGGCCCAGGACTGTGACTACAGTTCTACTAATCAGCCTCGCAGATGCACAACAGATGAGAATCCAGTCCAACAGCCGTCTGTGCCCTTAGCACCTCTATTCCCACTCATTCTGTGAGCCTGGCTCACTGCTGTCCTGGTGATTCTAGGAGGTGCCCAGTAACTGTTTTTCCCACTAATCAGCACTAGTCAGTTTCTGCTGCATTCAACTAAAACCCTGGCTTATTTGGCAAGGATGTGGAGAAAAGGGAACCCTCATACACTGTTGGTAGGAATGAAAACTAGTATAGCCACTATAGAAAACAGTATGGCGGTTCCTCAAAAAATTAAAAATAGAACTACCATATGATCCAGCGATTCCACTCTGGGTATTTATCCAAAGAACATGAAAACACTAATTCAAAAAGATATATTCACTCCAATGTTCATAGCAGCATTATTTACAATAGCCAAGACATCCAAACAACCTAAGTGCCCATCAACAGATGAATGGATAAAGAAGATGTGGTACATATATGCAATGGAATACTACTCAGCCATAAAAAGGATGAAACCTTGCCATTTGCAACAACATGGATGGACCTTGAGGGTATTATGCTAAGTGAAATAAGTCAGAAGGAGAAAGACAAATACTATATGATTTCACTCATATGTGGGATCTAAAAAACAAACAAACAAAATAAATGAACAAGCCAAACCAAACAGAAATAAACATGTAGATACAGAGAACAGAGTAGTGGCTACCAGAGAGGAGGGGGCCATGGGGGGGGATAGATAAAGGTGATGGATGGAAACTATATTTCTGGTGGTGAGTATGCTGCAGGGTATCCTGAAATAGAAACATAAAGTTGTACACATGGGGCTTCCTGGGTGGCGCAGTGGTTGAGAATCTGCCTGCTAATGCAGGGGACACGGGTTTGAGCCCTGGTCTGGGAGGATCCCATGCCGCGGAGCGACTAGGATCGCGTGAGCAACATGCCCGTGAGCCACAACTACTGAGCCTGTGCGTCTGGAGCCTGTGCTCCGCAACAAGAGAGGCCGCAATAGTGAGAGGCCCGCGCACCGCGATGAAGAGTGGCCCCCACTCACCGCAACTAGAGAAAGCCCTCGCACAGAAACGAAGACCCAACACAGCCAAAAATAAATAAATTAATTAATAAACTCTTACTCCCAACATCTAAAAAAAAAAAAAAGGTGTACACATGAAATTTATATAACATTATAAACCAATGTTACCTCAATAAAAAAATTAAAATTAAAAACCTGACTCGTTCATTTTTGAACAAGGAATGTGAGAACACTGTGCTCAGACAAGACACCAGACCTCAAATGTGCCTCTGTTTCCCACTTAAAACATGGAGCTACTAACTCCACTCTGTTTCACTGAATTCTTGAAAAGAATAACTTGTAAAAATGCAAATGTTTTTAAATTAAGTAACGTAGACAGAACACATATGCGTACGTGTTTTTGTACCAGCATGTTTTATTAAAAGGAATGCAAATTTCAAAGCTAGAGGAGAAAACAAAAGCCTTCATGAAGAAATGCTGCACAGAATATCCTTGTTCTAGACCCTTCAGGCAGTAAGTGGAAATCCAGCCCGCACTACTACCTGACTGGACTTCAGAATTTATGGAGCCACCTAGGAGAAGAGACGGGTTTTTTTCACAGACCCAACAATGCCATCTAAAGCTTTGAAAAGCATCCCACCTAGCCATAACTCCACCTGTGTGTCACAGCATCTCTGTGTTTCCCTTCCCTGTATCTTTTTTAAGCTGCTGAGATAAATACAGAACCTCGGTCTCTTAAGAATTCATCTGGTGGAGCCTTTTTCTTCTCACCAGCTCTAACCTCCAATTGTAGCATCCAAGGTAGAGGCTAGGGACATGGTAATCAAGTCACAAAGAATGAGCCCAGAAGGAAAAAAAAAAAAAAAAAGCAGCAAACACGAGAAAACCTTGCACATCAGAAGCCCATTCTTAGAAGAAAAGGTCACTTACAGGTAAAAATAAAAAAGGAGGGCTTCCCTGGTGGCGCACTGGTTGAGAGTCTGCCTGCCGATGCAGGGGACACGGGTTTGTGCCCCGGTCTGGGAAGATCCCACATGCCGCGGAGCGGCTGGGCCCGTGAGCCATGGCCGCTGAGCCTGCGTGTCCAGAGCCTGTGCTCCACAATGGGAGAGGCCACAACAGTGAGAGGCCCACATACCAGAAAAAAAAATAATAATAATAAATAAAAATAAAAAAGGAAATGAGCATCTGGAGACTATTGCTTCATTAAGACTTTCTTTTAAAGCCTGTAAGGTCAAGGTACCCACAACATTTAGAGAATATCACACACTTTCATTTGCAAATCCATCCAAGGACATTGTGTCCCCTTTCGCTGCATATGTGTTGCAGACAAGGAACAAGAGGCAGTCCTGGGTGACCCCACAGGGAGGAGGGAGCCCCAGGGAGTGCGGGACATTAGACCAGAACAAGCTGCTGGGACCAAAGGTAACATTTTCTGCCGGTGTCAATGACTTGGAAAGTCACATCTATTCCACTGAGCCTTTTTCTTCAGTTATGATGCTCTGAACCCATCTTCTTTTCACACCTGCAGCTTAGGGACAATTCTGTGAATCAGTCTGTCACCAGCTCACCCTCTGCACATCTCTAACAGGCACAGATGGGGCTGCAGCAGCTGGCTGGAGGCAAAGAGAGATTCCTTTTAGGGGAAGGTGCTACCAAAAGATTGTCAAGGCCCGGGCCCCCAGAAGGGATCTGCAGACCTCCTGCTGTCTGCACAGAACCAGACCCCGGGCACAGGGCCCGAGGGGCAGAGAGAGAACCGCTGGGCTCCCCCACCCAGAGGCTGACTTTGTTTATCCCTCCACACTCCTGAAGGGAGTGCCCAGAAGACAGACAAACTCACAAGCACTTGTAGGATTAAGAGGAAGGAAGACAGGGACTTCCCTGGCGGTTCGGTGGTTAAGACTCCGTGCTTCCAGTGCAGGGGGTGCAGGTTTGGTCCCTGGTCGGAGAACTAAGATCCCACATGCAGGCAAAAAAAAAAAAAAAAAAAAAAAAAAAATGAGGAAGACAGGCAGTGGCAGGGTCCAGCTCCAACCTCTCCCTGTACCTCTGAAGTCATCAGCTGAACGTGGTGCAAGAGGCCTGGGGTGACCCAGCTCCCAGAATAGGGGATACCAGGAGCCCCAGCTTTGTCCTCAGCCTACAGTGCCCCTCGCCCAGGCACAGTGAAAGGCCGCCACTCAGTCAGAGATGGGCACTCCCCTCGCCTGCATTCAAAACGTGTGCAGCCCAGAGCGTCAGCCTCTACAAGTTCAAAGAGCTTCAGCTCTCCCTAGCCCAAGGAGATGTGGAGGGGGCCGTGCAGACCTGGACTCAACATAAGGCCCAATATGTGCCTGTAATTTCCATTCTATACAGTCTGTCCTGACTCTTCAGAGAGTTTAAACCATTCGTGTTAGCATTTTTCAATATTATTCCTCGATGTGATACAACTTTATTACCATCTCTAGCTGCCCTTTCTAATTCTAATATTCTCATATTCTGTGCATCCCAAGAGGCCCCTTTCCTGACAAAGATATTTACCTTAGATATGTGCAACTTCCAGAAGTCTAAAAGATGTCATAAAGCTATTAGCGAACACAGTGGTTTTTAGCTTCTCCAAAGCAGAACCCACATAATTAATATGTATTTTAGGATATTCATCTCTGCCTAGCTTTCCTCTATCCCCCTATGTGAGGAGGACTTATTATAGACTCTATCTTGGATCCACCAGGGGACCACAGAAATGAGGTCTGCATAGCATTTCATTAGCCCAATAGATTATATTCATGACGGAGAGGGAGAAAAAGCACACTGATACCCCAGGAGACTTGTCATGGTCCAAAGCTTTTCCCTCAGGCTGAAGCAGGAGGGAGAAGCCCCAGCCTGGGCAAGAAAGAAGGCAGGCTCCCTCATTGGGCTCACTTCTGCCTTTCAGAGGCCAGAAGGTTTATGCTATTCTGGAAACCAGCTCCGAGAGGCGTCCTGAGGATCAGAGTTGGTCTAGACGGGGGTTCTCATACTTCAGTGCCCATCAGAACCCCCGGAGGGCTGGCGGGGGCATAGATGGATGGGCCCCACCAGAGTCTGATTCTGTTCATCTGGGGTGGGGCATTAGAATCTGCGTTTTTCACCAGTTGCCAAGGATGCTAACTCTGCTGGCCTGGGGACCACACTCTAGAACCAGTGGAGTTCCAAGGTGGGTCACTGGTTTAGGACACTCTAAGGGGGCCAGTGGACACAGGTTCTGCGGGGCGCCCCAATCCAGCTGCTCTTCAGGCCCCCCCTGCTCACTGTGAGCCCCCCTCCTGAGGAGTCCAGATGTCCCTGGACCGGCCCAAGGCCCATTCGCTTTGACCCCAGGGCCAAGGGCTGTCCATGCAGCACCCCGTCACCACGAGGACAAGTGCTCACTGGCTCTGCCCGTTTCCTCCTTCGCCAGAACTGGCTACATAATTGGTGGAGCCCAAAGCAAAATAAAAACGGGGGGCCCCTTGTTAAAAATTAAGAGCTTCGGTACAGTGACAACAGAGCATCAAGCCAAGCACGCACGCTTCTTCCCAGGGCTTGGTCCCTGGGCCCCAGGTGGCAGGCAGGTAAGTCCTGAGTCTTTCTCTGCCCCATCCTCCCGTCTCCCTCATGTCTCCACACAAAAATCCACCCTCCCTCCACACCACGCCCCACCTCCTTGACTCCACAACTTCTGCCCCTCAAAAAGGGGGTATTAGGGACTTCCCCGGTGGTCCAGTGGTTAGGGCTCCGGGCTTTCACTGCTGAGGGCCTGGGTTCGATCCCTGGTTGGGGAAGTAGGATCCCACAAGCCACACAGCATGGCCAAAAAAAAAAGGTGGGGGGGTATTGGTATATTTTTTGGAGGGAAACTTAAATACCTATGAAAGTTATAACGTGTTTCTACACTTTGACACAGGAATCCCTCTCCAAGGAATTTATTTGTCCTGCAGTGGATAGATTCCTTGAAGTGCTCTCCTGGTGCTCAAAGGATATTCACTGATATGGTGTCTGGAATCAAATGTTTATCAATGGTAGTTAAAGAATGAGGCAGATTTATAGATAATGACAAGGAAGTATATTCAAGATCTAGTTAGTATAAAAAGCAAGTAGAAAATGAGTGTGTGTGTGTTAGCACATAAATAGAAAGAAAATCGAAACAATACATTGTTAGCCATTGCCACCAGGAATTTTCACTCTTACACTCTAAATTTTAAACTTTTAAAGTTACTTCTTTTATTATTTCTGAGCTTATGTAGAACTAAAACAATACTTAAAACCCTCACCAAAGCTGTTTTCATCCAGAAACCTTGACCACCAACCGGGCTGCTCCCTCCCCGCTCCCCCCTCTTCCTTTCAGCCCTGTCCCTTTTCTCTCTTACTTTGTATGTCCCAGCCCTGTAACTCTCCACTCGCTGCCATGAAGTCTCTCAGGTGCCTGACTGAAGCAAGACTGCAGCTGAATCTGCTGCATCTAAATACGCTCAGTACTTCCCAGAAATGGGCTCCTATAAAAACCCAGTGAGAATACTGAAAGGAGAAGAAGCATTTATAGAATGTCTTTCAGATCTTTTGCCTTAGTTAGTTTTCACTCTGAGGTATGGATGTATTCTTTCTTTAATATTTTAATTTTATTGGAGTATAGTTGATTGACAATGTTGTGTTGGTTTCAGGTGTACAGCAAAGTGATTCAGTTATACATATACATATATTTGTTCTTTTTTAGATTCTTTTCTCATATAGGTTGTCACAGAATATTGAGTAGAGTTCCTTGTGCTATACAGTAGGTCCTTGTTGGTTATCTGTCTTATATATAGTAGTGTGTGTGTTTATGGATGTATTCTTATTTTCACATTTGGACTTTGGATATGGAACAGGACACCCACCCGACACCTCAGTCAAAAGTGTCTCAAGGTACACCCCAAGTTGAATTTTTATCTTCACTAAGGGCTCCAGCCTCCCCACCTCCTAAGACTCTAAACCATCCTTCTTTCTTTTTTTTTTTTTTTTGCGGTACGCAGGCTTCTCACCGCTGTGGCCTCTCCCGCTGCGGAGCACAGGCTCCGGACGCGCAGGCTCAGTGGCCATGGCTCACGGGCCCAGCCGCTCCGCGGCATGTGGGATCTTCCCAGACCGGGGCACGAACCCGTGTCCCCTGCATCGGCAGGCGGACTCTCAACCAGTGCGCCACCAGGGAAGCCCTAAACCATCCCTCTTTCTGACTCTCAATCCTGAATAACAGTCAGCCAGTTGAGGTATTAGGGTAAGTAATGCTAACAACAAACTCCCAAATTTCAGTGGCTTTGCACAGAGGTTTATTTTTCACTCAACTAGGTCCAATGTGGCTGTTCCTCGGTGGCAGATGGCTTTGTGCTTGGCCATCCAGGGTCCCAGGTATGTACATCTCTGCCTTTTCCTTCGTGTCCTCAGCACAGTGAAAGGGAGACAGTGTGGAGGGCAACAAGGGAGACTTTATGGTCCAGGCCTGGAAGGGCAGAGTAGAAATCACATCATCTGGTCACATTCCAATGGCTGGGATT